>NC_140476.1:34493658-35181158 GCF_051167445.1 Perissodus microlepis | reverse complement strand
AAGAGGACTGAAGGCTCAGAGTGACAAAAACAATAAGTCCCTGTAAATTTGTTAAAGCAAAAGTAACGAGAAAATGTAAGGAGTCCAAAGTACAGATATTTGTTTAAAATGTATTGAGGAAAAGTAAAAAGTACTCCAGTAAAGTACAGATACCTTAAAGTTCTACTTTAGTATAGTGGAGTACAAAGTATTTGTACTTTGTTACTTCCCCCTTGTGATGAACTGAGGCGAGTGAGCTGTGCAGCTCTTTGGATGTTCTGGGCTGTTTGGTGACCTCTTGAATTAGTCGTGGCTGGACGGCCACTCCTGGAAGGTTCACCGCTGTTCCGGTTTGGTGGAGTGCCATAGCTTTAGACATGGCGTTATAACCCACACTGACAGATCTCAATTCATTTGTTTCTGATTTCTTGGCTTTTGACCAGTGAAACTCCCCTTTCTGTCAGTGTAAAGAAGTGACATATTTAACTGTTTTTCTACTTGATAAAGAAAAAGCTGCTGTGACAAAGACAGAAATCTCTTTTTTACTTAAATCGTAAGAAATAAATGTGTAAAATCACAGAAAAAAGCCCTGACAGCTCATTGCCCACACTGCAGTTTTTTCCTTTTGTTTGGAAAAAAGAAAAGTCTATAACTACTGTGTTACTAAGCCTCATGTCTGCTGCATTTCCGCTCGTCAGACTCACCTAATGAGATGGCTGGAACTGTTTCTTTTTGGCGAGGTGTCTGATGTCAGCTGGCTGTGATGATGACGGTGCTGCTCAAAGCTGTTTTTTAGCTTTGAGCTCGTACTTGTTTTGCAGCCCAATTATTTCCATTGGAAGGTGTCTGGCACATCAGATGGTTGTACATTAAACGGCGTAGCAAACATGTCCAATTCCTTTTGGATATTCTTCACATCTTGAAACCTCTCCTGCCTGAATGAGTTTTGCACACTCACTGGCATATTCAGTTGTAACGTCAGGCTTTTGCTCTTACAGGGTAAGAGCAGTTGTCCTTGCCACAGCCTTAACTTCACTTCAAATGATTCCACATTTGAAAGCAGAGAGTTGATGAGTTGGTTGGGACCTTGCAGCTTGATGTTTAGCTCTGACATGTGCTTGGTGATGTTCACCATGAAGGCCAGGTCACTGAGGAAATTGCCATCACTGAGCTCAATGACAGGTTTCCCCTTTATCTCCATGAAGCGTCTGACTTCTTCCCACAGTGTATAAAATCGTGCAAGCATATTAGCACAACTCAGCCATCGCACTTCACAGTGATAAACCAGATGGCTGTACTCTGACTCAAGCTTGCTGAGTAGCTCCTTGAACTGACGGTTGTTCAACCCTCTGCTTTTGTTTGTGGTGGACACGACGGTTTCATCACAGTGTTAAGCTTCAGGGAATGTGCACACAGACTCTTTGATGTATGACGCAGTGGCATACAGTGTCAGCTGTTCCCTTAAAGTTATCTCTTTCTTGTCTTAGTGGCGCTGTCACTTGGTGTTCGCACTCTCTGCGGTAGAGTATCACTTCCTGTGCCTGTTCCAACACACAGTGGTGTTTTTGAGTAGCTTATCTGCCTAGCAACTTAATTAAAATTTTTTAGATAACTTCCTTTTTCATTGTATAATCTTCACGTGCTTCATCTGAAGCACACTCTCTGTGTTCTCACTCCCTAATTTGTAGCCAAAGTATTCACTCACTGTCTTTACTGTTTCGCTATCTTAGCTTAGCTAGTAGCCAACTTGCTAGCAGCATTGCCTCTTTAAACTTAAAACTGCTGGCTAAGGGTAAATGTAAATCCAGTAAAATCCTAATTCACGTCACCAGTAATGACACCCGGTTACGTCAGCTGGAGGTAGGGCTGGGCGATATGGCCCAAAATTCATATCTTGATATTCTTTAGCTGGATGGCAATATACGATATACATCTCGATATTTTTTTTAAAGCCATAAAATAAGAACAAAAAGAGAGTTCTTAGTCAAACCTGTGTCCCAGCTCGCACACAGGCACTTTTATTAACGTACAGCGCAGATATACATGAACAAAATTACTCCAAAATAAATTATCAGCATGTATTAAATAATAATGCTCCATAAATAAAATAAAACAATGTTGTTTTTGTGCATAACATAACGCTCACAATTGTGCAGTCAAAATGTAAACTAACAGACGCTGAGCATAATAACAAAGACAGGCAGACTTCACAGCTGCTCTGTTCCCAACTTCTACTGTGTGACTGGCAGCCTGGAGTTTGAAATCCGCTTTGTAACCGTGTCTCTGAACAGGAGCCATCTGTGGTCTTTATACACACACACAATACGGTAGTATTACGTTGAAGCACAGTACACATCACTCCGCGAGGCTCCTAACTACGCTAGCCATAATGCTCCGATAATCCATCAAGCAGTGCGGCTCTGTAGCTTACCAAAGTCGTACTTAAACATTTTTTGACAGATTTTTGAGCGCCATGTACCACATAAAATCGGTTCACGGTCAGTAAGCACAACCAGAATTCATACATAAGGCGCTCTGTCGATTTTTTAAAAATGAAATGATTTTAGTGTAAGCTAACAGTACGAAAAATACGGTATATAAGTTTTGTAAGTCGGTTTGTTTCGGGGCAGGAGGCTGGGAGACTTCGTGGTCTGGGATACAGCACACAGTTTCACACACTCTTCATTTTGCACTTCATGGCGCTGTTGTAAATGCTGAAAATACTAGTAGTGCTCCAACCTTTAGTCGGGATGCTTTCCCGGCATTCTCTACACAATACATTATTCTGCTGCTCATCTGACACTCAAAATAATAGTAATAATATTTAGTGCTGTCAACGCTAATCTTGTTAAAATGATGTTAATGCCATAACTGCATTAACGTGGCAAAGCTCCGTTAACAGGTTAGCGCGGATCACCCTGTGTGTGGGGCTGCGCTGCGCCAACGCGTTAGCATGGTTAGCTCATTAAAGCATTGACGCCATCCAGCTGTCCAACAAAACTGCTCAAAGAAGTCCTGCCATTAATTAATGCTCCAATCTGAAATATGATCAACCTATCTCTAATAATCAGCTATGTACCACAGGCCTTCAAGCTGGCTGTAGTTAAACCTTTACTCAAAAAGCATCTCTAGACCCAGCAGTCTTAGCTAATTATAGGCCAATCTCCCACCTTCCTTTATATCAAACATCCTTGAAAGAGTAGTTGTCAAACAGCTAACAGATCATCTGCAGAGGAATGGTTTATTTGAAGAGTTTCAGTCAGGTTTCAGAGCTCATCACAGCACAGAAACAGCTTTAGTGAAGGTTACAAATGATCTTCTTATGGCCTCTGACAGTGGACTCATCTCTGTGCTTGTCCTGCTAGACCTCAGTGCAGCGTTCGATACTGTCGACCATAATATCCTATTAGAGCGATTAGAACATGCTGTAGGTATTACAGGTACTGTGCTGCAGTGGTTTGTATCATATCTATCTAATAGACTCCAGTTTGTGCATGTAAATGGAGAGTCCTCTTCACACACTGAGGTTAATTATGGAGTTCCACAGGGTTCAGTGCTAGGACCAATTCTGTTTACATTATACATGCTTCCCTTAGGCAGCATCATTAGAAGACATAGCATACATTTACACTGCTATGCAGATGACACCCAGCTCTATCTGTCCATGAAGCCAGATAACACACACCAATTAGTTAAACTGCAGGAATGTCTTAAAGACATAAAGACCTGGATGGCCGCTAACTTTCTGCTTCTTAATTCAGATCAAACTGAGATTGTTGTACTCGGCCCTGAAAATCTTAGAAATATGGTATCTAACCAGATTCTCACTCTGGATGGCATTACCTTGGCCTCCAGTAACGCTGTGAGGAACCTTGGAGTCATTTTTGACCAGGACATGTCCTTCAACGCACATATTAAACAAATATGTAAGACTGCTTTCTTCCATTTGCGCAACATCTCTAAAGTTAGAAATATCCTGTCTCAGAGTGACGCTGAAAAACTAGTTCATGCATTTATTACTTCCAGGCTGGACTACTGTAATTCATTATTATCAGGATGTCCAAAAAACTCACTGAAAAGCCTTCAGCTAATCCAAAATGCTGCAGCAAGAGTCCTGACAGGGACTAGAAGGAGAGAGCATATTTCTCCTGTTTTGGCTTCCCTTCATTGGCTTCCTGTTAAGTCCAGAATTGAATTCAAAATCCTGCTCCTCACATACAAGGTCTTAAATAATCAGGCCCCATCTTATCTTAATGACCTTGTAGTACCATATCACCCTATTAGAGCACTTCGCTCTCGCTCTGCAGGCCTACTTGTTGTTCCTAGAGTATTTAAAAGTAGAATGGGAGGCAGAGCCTTCAGTTTTCAGGCCCCTCTTCTGTGGAACCAGCTTCCAGTTTGGATTCAGGAGACAGACACTATCTCTACTTTTAAGATTAGGCTTAAAACTTTCCTTTTTGCTAAAGCATATAGTTAGGGCTGGACCAGGTGACCCTGAATCCTCCCTTAGTTATGCTGTAATAGACGTAGGCTGCCGGGGGATTCCCATGATGCATTGAGTTTTTCCTTTCCAGTCACCTTTCTCACTCACTATGTATTAATAGACCTCTCTGCATTGAATCATATCTGTTATTAACCTCTGTCTCTCTTCCACAGCATGTCTTTTATCCTGTCTTCCTTCTCTCACCCCAACCGGTCGCAGCAGATGGCCGCCCCTCCCTGAGCCTGGTTCTGCCGGAGGTTTCTTCCTGTTAAAAGGGAGTTTTTCCTTCCCACTGTCGCCAAAGTGCTTGCTCATAGGGGGTCATATGATTGTTGGGTTTTTCTCTGTATCTATGAAGCGCCTTGAGGGGACTTTTGTTGTGATTTGGCGCTATATAAATAAAATTGAATTGAATTGAATTGAATTGAATTGAATTGAATTGCTATGCAGATGACACCCAGCTCTATCTGTCCATGAAGCCAGATAACACACACCAATGAGTTAAACTGCAGGAATGTCTTAAAGACATAAAGACCTGGATGCCTGGAAGGCCCCATCTTATCTTAATGACCTTGTAGTACCCCCATTACACCCCATTAGAGCACTTCGCTCTCGCACTGCAGGCTTACTTGTTGTTCCTTCATTTTATGTTGTTTTTTTTTATTTCTCCAGGCTAAATGATGATCTTCTAAATTTGTGACACGCCATTTCCTCTCTAGAACTGAAGCTTCCTGTCTGGCTGTGTGTCTGAGGCTTCTTATCCGGAAATTTAGAATTTAGTGATGATAGATTGTCATAAACTGTTTAAAAAGAATGTTAATGTTGTGTAAAACTGTGTGGCTTTTAACAAGATTTTCTATGTATTTAGCAGGTGAAATTATATCACTGAGATATGATGTGGGGAACATGAACAGAGGGAGTGATTTTAAGTCTGATTTCAGACTATGTAAGTATTAATTAAACCAAGAGTAGGACAAAACTTTTGTGGCCCTGAAGTTCTACTTTCCATAACATATCGATAGATTAATAAGCAAAAAATTTTCTGTGACTAAGATTTTTGGGGCTGTTGTTTTAGTGATGGGTTAATTCTGTCAGTTAGGTTTGGGTTGTTTTCTTATTTTAATAGAGGGAGTTTTATTAATCATGGACATGGTTAGAATTGAGCCCTTTATAATTGTAACAGTGCACTTAGAGAAAACCTGTCAGGTGATGATGTTTTGTGTTTTGATGAGCTACTAATCAGCTCTCTTTTTCTCATTTTTGTTCTAAGCAGGCCTGAACGTTTGAATTAACAGCGCTGTAAAAAGATTTCGGGAGTGCAAATATAAGGTAGGCTTTTCCAGATTACAATGGGCTGAGGGGAAGCCATCTGTGGGAACCTGGTTCCTGTCTAAAACGATTGCTGCGTGTGAATCCAGACCAAAAATGATAAACAATTGTTTTTTCTTTTGAGTGAATGCATGTAAATGAGTGAATGTGTGTGACTGGACTGACGATGTGGACTAAAGGTTTGACTGACTTGACTTGACACTGAAACAAAGACTGGACCAAGGTTAAGAGGAATGAAGATTGACAAACAATTAAAGGCATATGGGAGAGAGAGGGAGACTGGAGGTTTACATAAGTTTGGAGCTGGAGACTTTTTTGGGTTGCTGATGTTTGCTTTAAGAAAATTTTGTTTTATTGACTGGGTTTAGATTATGGTAGTACATTATATTGTGGGGAAAATGCCAAATGCTAAAGGGGGAGAAAATGTTGGACGTTACTTATGTTACTATTAACAAAAGCAGGCCACCGTAGAAGTCAATTAAATTTTATAGAGGAGAACAATTACAATCAAAGTAATATTTATGAGTAACATAGGGGATTGCTAGACTTTTCATATAAACTACAGTTATAAAATAACAAACACTTGTCCAAGTGACTAAGGTTTTTCCCTTTAAAATACTAAATTATTAAAAGATCATGATCGGTAAGGATATGACAGACTAGCTGGTACTCGAGGGAGACAGGAGCAAAGTAACGAAAGGATATATATTTTGGGTAAGTCTGATAAAGTAAAATTAAAATGTACCATAACATTAAGAGGAGCAACATGAAATCAAAATATGGAAATTGTGTATGAAGAACATGACTGATAACTGTTCTGTCTTAAGTTTTGTTATAACACAGATTGCATTACAAGTGGGAAACTTGAGTTTTAAAAGTGGAGTTAATTTTAACACATAGGTTTTCTTTCTAGGCAGCTCTGAATGGACCCAGGAGTTCAAAAGATTTAACATGATGATTGAACTGATTTTATTCCTTAATACAGGTTTGGACGTCTGGAGGAAGACTAACCTTTTTCTTTTAATTTCCTAAGAGGTGGTGAAGCATTTTCAGTTTCAGTAGCTGGTCTTTAGCTTATTTGACACATAAAGTGTGTCAAGAAGGGGTGATTTTGGGTTTAATTTGAAATAAGGGGCTTTTTGACCATTTTATGACTTTTGGGGTGTTTGATAATTTAGATACGGTAAAACTGAGGCAGAAATTGTTATTTTCATGTTTAAGCTAAAGGATTAAAATTAACTGTCCCCTTTTTAGAAGATAAAATGCCGGTGTTCATAATAAGTTGAATACCAAACTTAGAGGGAAACTGTGGGAGAGCTTGAATAAAACATATGCTTTGGTGAAAGGAGGGAAGATTTTAGGAGTAAAAATGATTATTGATTGATTTCTTTTTGATTTCTAGAATAAGCGGTTATAATGCACGCTTACAGACGCAGACATGACGTAGATTGGTTTCTGGGGTAGAGGTGAAAACAGTTTGCTTTGTCTTTGCTTAGCAAGAAGTAATGCAGAAGGTGTGAAAATAGGCCTGCTCTGAATAGGTCGACAGGAAGCATCTGAAGACTGAGACAACCATATAGGGCAAAATGTGGTTGAGCTTGCAACTGAATGTGTGCCTGCAAAATAACAGTTTTTTTGTACAGGAGGTTCATGATCAGATAAGAGAAGAAGAGAGCTTCCTAAAAGGGTGTCAAAAGTGTTACTTACCCAAATGAGTAACACTGAAGATTATATATGTATAAATGATTCTTTATACACACATTGCAATTGTGCTCATAGGAGTTGTCACTCGGTCAAGTGAAGGTCAAAAACGTGGTTCAGCGTGACTGACTGAACTGATAGATTGTAGGAATGACCTTGAGTGCTGATGGATAAATGCCAACACGCTTACACACATAATCAGGCTGATCTTTTTGATTAGAGAGTCCCGAACATGATAGGTTGAACCAAGTTTGAAGAATTAAGAGAACAATTGATGAACATAATAGTTTATGGAGGCATAGCAGGGAAAGGTGTTTTGTTTATGCTTTACAGAACATTTACAGACCACAGCAAAAATCACAAAGGGGTTGGCGAGAATCCAGGGAGCACCAGACCAACAGAACCACAAGAAAGGGGCCCCCAGAAGAAGCACAGAGAATCGCACAGTCTCAGAAAATTTGTTATTTAGGAGTTTAAAAGCTTGTTAAGGTCAAATGTGAGCATAAAAGTAAGGAAGAGTAATGAGAGGGACTTTAGTAATAGTTTGCAGGATTTCTATGTTATGTAAATTGCCCCAAAATAGTGTTAATGCTACCCCTAGAGGGGGGTGAAAAACCAGGAGTAAATTTTTACAGAGGAAACGGGTTAAACTAGTTAGAGACTGTTTCCCAAGATTAATAAGAGTAATATAGGACCTGTTATGAGGAAAAGTTAATCATATCTGTTTGGATTCTACCGTGAGAAGTGAGGGAAGTCAGAAGTGCGTTTAAACTGGGATTCTAGTTAAAAAGGGGGTAGGGGAGGACAGTTCACAGCCCGGCGCAAACGTGAGGTGCTGTCTAAGAGCTTGATCTTTGGTATATTTTAGCTATTATTGTCACATGAAAGTTAAACTCTATGGGATAAATTAGGAATTATGTCGTCTTTTTAAAAAAAGACGAAAAGGGGGAACTGTCATGTATATATATATATATATATATATATATATATAAACACCCAGCACAACCCTGCGGGCGGTTTATCCTTCAAGCTCGGGTCCTCTACCAGAGGCCTGGGAGCTTGAGGGTCCTGTGCAGTACCTTCACCCTCCACATCCTCTCGAGCTCTTCTCTGAGCCCTTGGTATTTCTCGAGCTTCTCGTGTTCCTTCTTCCTGATGTTGCTGTCATTCGGGACCGCTACATCGATCACTACGGCCGTCTTCTTCTGTTTGTCTACCACCACTATGTCCGGTTGGTTAGCCACCACCATTTTGTCCGTCTGTATCTGGAAGTCCCACAGGATCTTAGCTCGGTCATTCTCCACCACCCTTGGGGGCGTCTCCCATTTTGACCTCGGAACTTCCAGGCCATATTCGGCACAGATGTTCCTGTACACTATGCCGGCCACTTGGTTATGGCGTTCCATGTACGCCCTGCCTGCTAGCATCGTGCTGTTATGTGCTGGATTGTCTCAGGGGCATCTTTACACAGCCTGCACCTGGGGTCTTGCCTGGTGTGATAGACCCCAGCCTCTGTGGATCTTGTACTCAGAGCTTGTTCCTGTGCTGCCATGATTAGTGCCTCTGTGCTGTCTTTCAGTCCAGCTTTGTCCAGCCACTGGTAGGATTTCTGGATGTCAGCCACCTCCTCTATCTGCTGGTGGTACATACCGTGCAGGGCCCTGTCCTTCCATGATGGTTCCTCGTCTCCCTCCTCTTTCTTGGGTTTCTGCTGCCTGAGGTATTCACTGAGCACTCGTTCAGTTGGGGCCATCTTCCCAATGTATTCTTGGATGTTCGTTGTCTAATCCTGGACTGTGGTGCTGACACTCACCAGTCCCCGGCCCCCTTCCTTCTGCTTAACATACAGCCTCAGGGTGCTGGACTTGGGGTGAAACCCTCCATGCATGGTAAGGAGCTTTCTTGTCTTTATGTCAGTGGCTTCTATCTCCTCCTTTGGCCAACTTATTATACCAGCTGGGTACCTGATCATGGGCAGGGCGTAGGTGTTGATAGCCCGGATCTTGTTCTTACCGTTCAGCTGACTCCTCAGGTACCTCCTCAAGCGGCTGGCCAAGGCTGTGAGTCTTTGCTTGGCAGTTTCCAAGGCCTCAGGTATGGACAGCTTGCTGTATTTTTTATGCACTTTCTTTGTCACTCCTTTCTGCAAATCCATTAGTTGGCTAACCTCCCTCCGTGCTACTTTGATCTTGCCCTCTAGCCTCCTCCACAGATCTTTCCTTCCTACTGCTGTCGGACTCTACAACATGGTCTCTGCAGATGACCACACGTGTAGACACACACACACATCCCATACACAACTGTAACTGTCTCCCTGATGTGTAGTTTTTCCTACTATAACAGAGTATTTTATTCTATTCTGTACAGTATTTTATTATTTTTGTATAGTAGTTCATTCTATTGTTCTATTGTCTTTTTCTTAACTTTTACTGCTCTTAACTTGTGCTTTCTGCCGTGATCAAAAATTTCCCTCGTGTGGGACTAAGAAAGGTTTATCTTATCTTATGTTGATGATCCCCAAGACTACTGGGAAAATATTCTGTAGACTAAGGAGAAAAAGTTTAACTTTCTGGGAGGTTTGACTCATGTTGCATCTGCCATAAATCTAACACAGCTTTTCATATAAAGAACATCATACCAACAGTCAATTAGCCGGTCGGTTCTGGATGGTACTTTGATAAGTGTTACACACAAATATTTAAGCAAAACTGGCACTTTCTGTTACTATGAGAAATTAAAATGATGATATACCTAAATCCAACTACTGACAAGCATTTCATTTAAAAGTTTTAAAACATGCATTACAGTTTTTTTTTATTTCATTTTTATACACAAGGTTTGTTATTTTATTAAGTGGAATTAACATTTTTAAAAGGACACATTTACTGTGCTTGTTCCACATTTTCTCATTTTACAGCCTTACTTCAAAATGGAATAAATACATTTTTCACCTCAAAATTCTAAATCCAAAATCAGATTATGTTAAAGTAAAAAAAAAGGTTTACTTGAAATTCTTGCAAATTTGTTAAAAATGAAACTTAATTGTAACATGGACATAAGTATCCATAGCTTCTGCCATGACACTGCCAATTGAGCACATGTGCATCTTGTTTCCACTGATCATCTGTCAAATGTTTCTACAGCTTCACTGGAGTGCATTCCCAGAGCTGGTTGCCCAGCCAATCTTGGCAGTTGGGGGTAGAAGTCATCAAAACGAATGACTTTAGCGAGGGCTACATATGGATAGTTCAACAGCAACGAGTCAAAGCTGTCAAACCAATGAAACGCACCACCGTAAAGCAGCGATGTCGCTCAAAGCTTTAAATGAGCGCACGACTGCGACGTGTTGAACAGCCACGCTTAAGGACGAGCGGCGGCAGCTTCAAAGCTTCTGTATCGTTTGGTCATCTCTGGTGTTTGGCTGAAAGTACATCCGGCTCCAAACTAGCTGCTTCAAAGCAGCGAGTGGAGAACAAGAGGACTCAGAGTTGTGTCAGTGTGACACGTGTCAGCTCCGTGGCAGTAAACACAGCACTGATCTGTTCATCATTTGAATCCAGAGGGATCAAAACAACAGAACAACATGGTAAAGATCAGCACATTACTATATTGAACTAAACATGACTTCATGAACAGACTTCAGACATGAGTGACTGTTGACTTTGACTTTTGACCTCTTTTATGGTTTAAGTTGTCAGAGACGAGCTGTGACCTGTTTGTTCACTCTGAGCCAGTCTGAGCAGTCAGGTGGCATATTTTGAAATCAGCACCTGAAGATATGGCCCTCTCACACTCTTCAGGTGATTTAGTTCACTAAACAGGTTAAGAACTCTGTACTCCTCAAACACAAAGAAACAGAAACCTTCTTAGTATCAGCAGCGGCTGAACAAACATGTCAGAGGTCAAAGGAACTTTTTATTCTAGCAGACAGTTTGTGTTTTCATGGACCGATTTCTCTGTTTAAAGATTTCCATGGAATGGATCAAACTTCTATAACAATAAGTTAATTAACTAAATTCACTGACTGAAGACATTTTGTGAACTTAGTTAAAATGTCATGAACAGTTAGATCTGACAGCATAGATACAGAGTAGTTACAGTGTAAGAAAACCATTTCTAATGACATTCTTTCAACTTTCGTACTTAATTGGTAGCACTTAAAAATGAAGCTCTGAAGGACATCTTGAATTGTTAGATGCTGCTGTTGGGCGGATGAAACGAGTGTGTGCAGTTTGGGGAAAGGAACATGCTGAGCTATACTGAACAGACCTAAACTTACAAGCACAGATCAGAATGGCTGCTTAAGCTGCTATGAAGTTTCAGTGAGTCCCTTTGTGCTCGAGGCTGAAACACAAAAAGAAAGAGAAAGAGAGAGAGAGAGAGCTCCCAGGAGGCCAGAAGGTCTCTAAATGTAACTTTAATACGTAATAGAAAGTACTCTGATGGGTGGAGAAAGAAACACACCCAAAGAGCATTTGGAACTGCATTTGGAACTACAATGAAACAGGGTGACACAATCACATTGTGAAACCCTCAAGTGTGGAGTGGAGCTTGTTGTTGGTGTGTTTGAAGAAACTGTAAGTTTCCTCCTTTAACATTTTGTCTTTAGTAACTTTACTGTTTGTTCAGCTCATGTTTGATTTCTTCACACAACAAACTGTGTGTGTTTGTATTAAAGTCAGTGTGTAATGTTTTCCTGGCTAACATCAGCTGTGTGCAGCTTAGTTCCGGCACAAATCTGCCGCTCCATAGTTACTTACTTACTTACTTTATTTATTTATATAGCATTCTTCACAGGATAAAAACCGCAAAGTGCTTCACAATAATATAAAACAAATATACATAAGAAAGGACAACCCAACATTCAGCACAAATCTAGTTAAAAACCAATTTAAATAGAAGAGTCTTAAACTGCTTTTTAAAATAATTTTTAGTTCACAGTAACAGACTCACAGGTGGACCAATGAGGCTGACCGTTATTTTCTGTTAGTGTGATCAGAATCTGGGAATCAGACTAAATATGTCCTGAGCTTGGCTGCCGTTTCACAGACACAGAGTGGACTTTGTAAAATTGTCTAGAAGTATGTTAGACAAAGGCTTCACATGTCAGCCACTGATTAAAAATACTGAGCCACCAATTGTTGGCTCCACTCCAAAACAACAGATGTTACAGAACACACAGTTGTCAGGACATGAGTTATTACAGTTCACTAAAACTACATGTGGAAAAAACAGTTTTAATAAACTAAAATTATTAATGCTTAATTAATAAAAACTTGATCTTTAATGAGAATTATTTTGTGAACTTGGGAAACAACTAAAATACAGTTATAGAGGAAATATCTGAAGTTTTAGTTCTTGTTAGTTTGGTTAAAAAAAAACAAACAAACAAACTTGCTTTAGGAGGCTTTGATACATACAAAGTTATTTAGACTTTTGATGTAGCCAAGAATAAGAGCACTGCTTTCAAAAGGTACTGCTAAACTAATACTGAAACTAATGAAAACTAAACAAAAAGTAATCATTTAACAAAAACCTGAAATGAGCAAACTCTCTCAGGAAACTAACAGAAACTAAAGTGAATTAAAATAAAATTTAAAAAAAAAAATCAAAATTAGAAAATGCTATAGATTTATGTTTGGGTGGGGTTTTTCTCACCTCAGAAACCTTCATATGTAGATCTTGACAAGTGGACTGGAAGGGAGTGATAGTAGAGTTCACTGTTAATGGATAAACTTCAAAGATGAGAAATATGATTTATTTCTGATCTCTGAACAGCACAGACAGGCTGAAGTGACACTTTTCATTATTTCAAACACTCGGTTTCACTTCTGCTCTTTGTGTGTTAGATCTGCAGGATTGAACAACACAATCAAGACTGGGCCACAGACTTGTTGTACCACATACTTTGTTCACTGCATCCATTGACAACAGAGCTCACTGACAGCAAACTGTGAATACAATGCCTCTGCTGAACAATAAACTTGGAATTTTTAAAGTGTTCTTTAAACTAGACGTAGCAAGTTGGCCTCTGTTAAAAATCTTGTGTCACAAACTGTTGGCTCTGCTCCAACAGACTGTCCACACCAAAACAAACATGAGAGTTGGTAAAACACGTTTTACATTTCTCAGACTGACTGGATTAGATTGAAGACACATTATTATAGTATTATAGTATAGTAAGTATAAAGTATATTAAGTTTTAAAAATCGCTTTACTGTCTGAAATTATATGAATTGAACTGAACTGAAATTGTAGCTTGTTATGGAAATTTAATTAATAAAGCCTACAGATACAGATGCGCAGTAAGCCGACACCTTTTAATAAACACAAGCATCCTTGGGAGAGAGCTGCGATCGCGGGGCACTGACCAGCAGTCTCTCCCCTGATCTCAGCTCTGGTTTTAAATACAGTCAGATAACGTATTGCACAGCTGTTGTGTATACCTTTGACCCTTACCAGGAGGGGGACGATTTTTACCACCTTATCTCCTCTTACAGGGTCTCCCCCATCTTCAGAGACAAACAAAAGTCTATCAACACCTGTGGAATTTTCCCCCACACTGCAATAAAGTGCCGCCACTTCCCAAGATAACATAACCCTCTTACTGTGTGCAAAAAAGTGTGAACCAGACATTCTAAAGCCAGTGACATAAAAGCACTGTTACTAAAACAATGTGACTACATTGATGAAAGAAAATCCCATACAGGCTCTAAAATCTTTTACATGTTCAGTTCAGGCTGTACAAACTGCACTTAAGGAAAACTGAGTTACAGTTGAATGCATAAAGGTCAAACTGTACTTTCATGTTGTTTCATGTGTGTCCATGTTGTTGCTAACAGTTTGATCAGTGTTTCCACAGTAAGCTATAAATAGTTCTACAGCAGCTCTGAGAACTTATATCAGCAGGTCTCCATGAAGGCCTGTTGAACTGTTGATGGGTCTCAATAAAGTCTGTTTGAAAAGACAAAGACTACACGTCATCAGCAATTCACATAAAACTTGCAGAAAGTCAATTTCTGTAGTACTTTCACCAACAGTGACGGCTGGTCTCCAGAGTTTAAAAACAGTTTTGATCACTTTAAATGAAAGCCACAAAAGGAGGTTCTTGTACCTTCTATAACTTTTCATGGCTAAAAGTAATTACTTAAACTTTATTTGGCCTGAGCTCAGCCTCTAGCTAGGGTTACTCTTCCCTCTCCATTGCTCTCTCTCTCTCTCCTCCCTCTCTGCTGTTCAGGTTGTGTTGAGTGGAAACACACCTGCGCTCTAATAGCATTACATAATTAGGGTGGAGCCTTTAGTTATCAAATTCAAGGTAAAGGCATTAAAGAAGTTAAAGAACTATTTGTTGCAAAGCAGATCAAATGAGAAACATGCACAACATTATTTCAGTCTCTTAATCACAGGCAGTCTACCAAATCATCAAGCAGTGAGTGTAGAATAGATTTTTAGTCTTTCACTACAATGTAGTGTAGGCATCCTGTTTGACCAATGTTTAGAGCATCCTGTTAAATGCTGTAACTTAGGAACAGCTAAGATACTGCACAAGACCCTCAAGCTCCCAGGTTTCGGGTAGAGGACCCGAGTTTGAAAGATAAACCAACCGCAGGGGTGAGAGGAGACATTGTTTTAAATATCTCGTTGTCAAGGTAAAGCTCTAAGATACAATAATGTCAGAGGAAAACCCTTTTTTAAAAAAAATATATATATCAGGAAAAAACAAATGAGGAAAAAATGGGGCAGTTAAATGGAAAAGCAAAAAAACGTTTTTGTCAAATTTCCTTCAGTTCAGTTCAGTTCATTTTTATTTCAAACATTTCAAACATGTGCCTTCACAATCATTACAAAATATCATTCCATTATTTGTTTGAAAAGGAGTAGACAGAAGTATTTACTTATTTGTCCCTACCCCCTCAAGTTTTACCTCTCATTCATTTAATTTTTTTTTTTGTCTTAAATTAAACAAACAACATATGAAACAGAAGTAAAGCAAAACAAAACAAAACATACATAAATCAAAAACAAGAAATTAGCAAGCCCCACCACAGTATCGTTTCTTTCATATGAAAAATACAGAATGTGTATATTTGCAGATACACAAGTTATGGAAAAACAAACAAACCAAAACAAAAAAAACAAAAAAAGAACAACAACACCATTACCAGCAACATTACCGTCCTGGGTTAACCCCGTTTTCTTCATTCTTATACTTATTTAAAATTAGGTTTTTATATTTTACTTTAAACTGTTTTATGTTTTTACTGTCTTTTATTTCTTCTGTTAGACTGTTCCATAATTTAACTCCTGCAATTGAGATAGACATCGTTTTTAAAGTTGTTCTAGCACTTTGTATTTTTAAATTCCATTTCCCTCTTAAGTTATACCCACCTTCTCTTTCTATGAACAATTTACAGATTTCTTTGGGAAGCAATTTATTTCTTACTTTATACATTATTTGCGCTGTTTTAAGCTTCACCAAGTCTTAGAATTTAATAGCTTGCATTTTGACAAAGAGTGCATTTGTATGGTCCCTGCACCCACATTATTTATTAATCTAATGGCCCTTTTCTGTATTATAGTTATTGTTTGTGTGTTACTTTTGTATGTGTTTCCCCAGACCTCTACACAGTAGCTCATATATGGCAGTAGTAAAGCACAGTATAAAATGTGCAGTGCTTTCTGATCCAACATATGCTTTGCTTTCCCCAGGATGGCAATGCCCCGTGCCAATTTCCCCCGAACATCAGTGCTGTGTGGCTTCCAACAGAGCTTGTGGTCAATGATCACCCCAAGAAATTTTATTTCATTTACTCTTTCTAAATATACATTGTCAACACATATTTCTACTTTGATGTTTTTCTTTTGGTTTCCAAACAACATAAATTTGGTTTTATCTAGATTCAATGATAATTTATTTATAGCAAACCACTTCTTTAATATCGTTAATTCCTGTGTGATCATCCCAAAACCTGTGGCAATTCCACACCTGAACACAGTATATTTGTGTCATCTGCAAATATTACAAACTTTAAAATCTCCGATACTCTGCAGATATCATTTAAGTACATAATAAACATTTTTGGACCCAGTACTGAACCTTGAGGTACTCCACAAGCTATATCCATCAAATTAGATTTATATTCATTTATTTGTACATATTGTTGCCTATTCCCTACATAGCTTTTTAACCAGTCCTAAACCACTCCCCTAAACCCGTACCTTTCCAGTTTTTTTAATAGAACTTCATGATTAACAGTATCAAACGCCTTCTTTAGATCTAAGAAAACGAGTGCGTACCTCTTATTATCCATACATTCCGTTATCTTTTCCATTAAATCTATCAGTGCCAAAGCTGTTGATCTGTTGCTTCTGAACCCATACTGACTATCTGTCATTAATTCATATTTTTCCACAAAACTGTCAAATCTCTTTATGAAGAGTTTTTCCAGTATCTTAGAGAACTGGGAGAGTATTGACACTGGTCTATAGTTTGTAAAATGATGCCTTTCACCGGTTTTGTAAATGGGAATAACTTTAGCAACTTTCATTTTTTGTGGAAAAACTCCTTTTTGAAATGACAAGTTGAATATATATTTTAATGGTTTTACAACACCATCAATAACCGTCTTTACTGTTACCATATCAATATCATTCCAGTCTGTACTGGTTTTGTTCTTAAGTCCTCTAACTATGTCATAAATCTCTTTCTCTTCCACTGCTCTTAAAAACATTGAGCTACTATTCCTTTCAATATTTTCACCAGTGTCCCTTTCTATTCCATCAACCTTTATTTCTTCTGCCAGTTTTGGCCCTATGTTTACGAAGAATTCATTAAAGCCATTTACTATCTCTTCCATGTTATTAATACTTCTTGTCCCTCTATAAAGTACCCAGGGTAATCATTATTCCTTGATTCATTTTTGATTATACTGTTTAATACATTCCATATATCTCTTGTGTTATCTTTATTGTGTTCTAACCTTTTAATGTAATACTCTCTTTTACAGGATCTCATTATATTAGTTAATTTATTTTTGTAAGTTTTATACTTCATTTCAGTTTCTATTGTTCTCTTTTTTATGAATTCTCGATATAGGGCATTCTTTTTTTTGCTGGCATTTTGTAGTCCTTTTGTCATCCATGGTCTTCCTGCATAGTTGTGTTTCCTATTGATTTCAATTACTGGGCAGTTTTTATCAAGTAATGTGTTAAATGTTCTTAAAAATCCTTCGTAAGCTTTATTAACTTCTGTTTGTTCATATACAATATTCCAATCTTGCTTTAAAAGTTCATTTCTAAGACAATTTAATGTCTTCTCTGTTCTTATTCTTTTGTAAATAATCTTATGTCCATCGTTGTTCACTTTATAATGGCAATTATAAGATGCAAAGACTGGTAAATGGTCACTTATATCGTTGATTAACAGCCCACTTTTTATATTTCCTTCTATTATATTTGTAAATATATTATCTAATAGAGTTGCACAATGAGATGTTATTCTGGTCGGTCTTGTTATCAGTGGAAATAAACCGATGCTGTACATGGAATCAATAAATTCTTCTGTACTCTTATTATGATTTGGATTCAATAAGTCAATATTAAAGTCCCCACAAATAAGCATTCTTTTCTGATTTATATTTGTAAATAAGTCCTCCATATTATCCTTAAATATCCTACTGACAATTAGTTCATGAACAGATGTTCTACTTTCACTTTCAGGGTATAAACAGACAGATTTAGTTTCAGTCAGACTGTGAGGACTGCTCATACAAACACTGCTGATCGTTTTCACCTGAATTCATCTCATCATTGTGAATCTGACTTTGTTTATTCGACTGAAAAGGAGACAAGTTCAGGTTTATTAGTTAATTTTGCATGTAAATGCTCCTTTCTCTGATTCACCGCTTTTTCCATCATTTTTCTGCTCTGTGTGTTTGGAGCGCTCGTTGTGGAAACATGACTTATGTCACAGCTGCTCACAGACACTGAGGGGTCATTTTTAAACTGTTTTTTTTTTAATGTTCAAGGCATGAAATGACAAAAGGAAAATTTAAGTGAAAAAAGCTACAGTGCTCTTTGAGGGAAACCTTTTAAAAAAGGCCTCTCTTATTGGAAAGGTCCCACAGGGTTAACCTCAGGGACTGTAACATGATCAGTGGAAATTATAATGGAGTTTGTATAATGTTTATTGGAGTCCTCAGCCTTTGTGCTCACTGATGTACAAACATAGACACTCTCACAGACAGAAACACCTTCTTCTCTCTCTTTTTGTTTTTCAGTTTACAGACACCATGGGTGCTCGTCAGTCTGCTGTTCATATTACAAACAAGACCGAGGGCTACACCCTTTGTAACCCCAGGTGACTATACATTTGTTCTTCAGTGTACAGTGGTAGTTTCTAAAGTGGGATCTTTCTAAATTTCTACACATTAAAAATCTAAAAAATATGAAAAAATATGATTTAAGCTGATTGCACAGCTTAAATCATGTTTTTTCACTTTGTTTTACAAACTCATTCATATTGACCTTTCATGCAGGTGAGTGCTGTTGAACTGCACAGCTGATGATCTAAAAATAAGAGAAATGTATATAAAATGAAATATAAGTGACCTAAGCAGCATCACACCCGTGTTTGTGTGCAGTAAACACAGTGAAAACAATCTAACAATGACACACATTTAACACATCAGCACGTGAAGTTAGAGTTGTTTATCTGAACTTACATATTTGTCTGTGAATCAGTTTTTTACTGTGACTGAGATACTGCCTGTAGGTCACCATTAACAAACAGAATGAATCAGATGAGCAGTTTGTCTGTCACAATGTTCTTTTCTCAGCAGCAATAACCCTGTGCCAGTTTCTTACTCTAAAAAATGATCCACCTGACTCATTATGAGGAGTTCAGGTCCTGTTTGAATAAGAATATTAATTCATATTTTTTCTTTTTTCTGACTAGCCTGCATCTTGTTACTGGATGCTGCCTAATTCCTTTGCCAACAAAACTTGGGCCATATGAATCTGACAACAGTCTGTTCTCTAAGACTGGTGGCACAACGTGTGGATCTGTTGGAGTCTTCACTTACCATCTCTACGATCAATCTAAAAACAGAGCTGATAAGAAAATAGCCGTTATGTTCTCTGTTCCTTTTGACTACGCCTGGTACTCTAACTGGTTCGCAGTCGGAGTCTTTGACAAGGAAATAAAGTGTGATGGGGATCTTTTTCATAAGATGTATTACAGTAAAGAGAGAGGTTTTGTCAGAGGAAAGGCTGATGGTCATGATCTGAAACACACAGCTGATGATGTTGTCATTACATTGGGCATGACAAACTCCAGTGTTGCAACACTGAAAATTGACGTACACAACAGGGAATAAAGTAATTGTGCAAATGAGAGATCTGATTGTTTGTAGGGCAAATAATGAGAAATGGCTTAATCACCTCTCATTAAATGGCCTGTATTTGTATAGCGCTTTACTAGTCCCTAAGGACCCCAAAGCGCATTACACATCCAGTCATCCACCCATTCACACACACATTCACCTCTCATTAGTATTTATCTGGATTTATTTACCCTAACACTGATGATCAGGATAAAAAGTTATCAACTTGCTAAGTTAACCCAGGGTTTCCACCTCTTCCACAGAAAATGATCCTTATAACATCCTCACCAGAGATGTTAGCAAATGGTGATAAAAAATCTAAAAAGACTATAAAAGACATGCCAGTAAAATCTAACGCTGTTATAGGACATGTGAAAAGGACATGTGATTAATATGCAGTTTGATAATAGATAGATAATAGCAGATAATATGCATTTGAGATTGTGAATCAGCATTGCAGTCCAGAAAAAACAGGGTTGACGCTGAAGTTACCTTAATAAGCCAAAATCCTCTATTTTTTAAACTACTAAGGTTTTAACTCCAAAGTTTTACATCCAATCATTAAAGATCAGGTAACTCAAACGGAAACTCTCCACCAAAAGTTTTTAGAAAATCATCACTAAATTTTGAGGAAGTAATGGAAGATTTTAGGGATTTCATATTCTGTTAATGGTTCTGCTGGAAATACTTTCTGAAAAATACTGATTTTATGTTTCCTGTGCATAAATTTAAACTTGTGATTCTTTATTTTTTCATGCCCTGAACATGAAAAAAATAAATAAATCAGACTTTACTAACACTGTCCTTTGTTCTTCATTCACTGACATTGATTCCACTTAAAGGATCTTGTTTCAGTTTGTGAAAAATGTGTAATTCTTTAAATAATATAATATAAATCAAATTTTGACACACATGTTCACAGCACATATGTGTAAATTGGGACTTCATGTGACTTCTCACATAAATTTAAAATGAAGCTTGTAGTGATGGTAATTTCTATTCTTTTTACTGAATCG
This sequence comes from Perissodus microlepis, assembly GCF_051167445.1. Lineage (NCBI taxonomy): Eukaryota > Metazoa > Chordata > Actinopteri > Cichliformes > Cichlidae > Perissodus > Perissodus microlepis. Next base: position 35,160,264 of record NC_140476.1, on the reverse strand, counting down.
AGTCTTTGAATGAGTCACTCACCAAAATGAATCAAGTTTTTTGAGTCATTTGAGTCACTGAATCAGTTGCCCAGAGAGTGCAAGAAATTTACATTTTCACTCAAACTTAGTTTATTTCTCTTTTCATGTAAATCCTACTGCTAAGATGAGTGATTGAAAAAAAAAAAAAAAACTATTTTATAAGGGAATTTCTAAAGGGAACATTTATTTTATTTTATTTTCCGTTGTGTTGTGTGTGCTTTTGCAGCATTTTTCTTTTTGCAGCATTTTTCTTTTTGCACCGTTTTTCTTTTTGCAGCGTCTTTCTTTTTGCAGCATTTTTCTTTTTGCAAGTGTTTTTCTTTTTGCAACATTTTTCTTTTTGCAGCGTTTTTCTTTTTGCAGCGTTTTTCTTTTTGCAATATTTTTCTTTTTGCAACATTTTTCTTTTTGCAGCATTTTTCTTTTTGCAAGTGTTTTCTGAAGTTGCAGTCCGTTTGGCCTCTCAGGGCCACCGTACAAATATATATTTTCTCATCTAAATAATTTCGTGAAATAGCGAATTTGTGATTATTTTACTTACATTATTGCAGCAGCAGAATGCAAGTCAGACACTTTATTTTTTTTAATAGTGGTGGAACTGAGTTCATATATTTTTTCCTTTAGCCTATCTTTGCAAAACAAACAAAGTGTAGTCCGAATGTAGTGCGAGCGTCCACTGAGCTGTGAGCCAAGGGGCGGTAATGCACCTTAACGTCGGTTGCCAACCAAGAAGAAGAAGCTGTGAGCCAGAAGCAAGGGGGTGATTTGATTCGTTCAGCTCGTTTGAGCTGTGAGCCAGAAGGAAGGGGATTAGTGAGTGAGTGAGTGATTCGTTCATGCTACGATTCAGCACAGGAAGGGAGGGGGTGAGTAACGAAAATGTGCTGTTAGCATGTTAGCAGAGCGATGCTACTGTGAACTTTTGAGCTATTGTCTTGAAGTGAGCTTTCTACTCATGGGTTTTTCTTCTATCCCAGAGCAGAAATGTTTTTGTTAAGAAACTGGCTGTAGTTTTTTCCCACAATTTTAATGATAAGCTAGACATATTTGTACTAATGAAATTAGTTTGCTAACAGTAACAGTGATGAGTCAGTGAATGAGTCAGTTGGGCTTGTGAATCATGATTCACGAGTCAGCAAAGTGATTCTCGAGTATTGAACGATTTGTTCATGACTCGCACATCACTAGAAGCTTGTGCTACCAAATGATTTCCTGAGAAAAAAATACAAAACTACAAGAAAGAAATAAGAACAGAGCGTTCAAAAAAAAAAAAAAGAAATGTCATGCCAGAGAGAGAGATATTATACCCTTGTCAAACTGAGTGATTTATGGTCCCAATAAAATTCAATTTCAATTCAATTTTATTTATATAGCGCCAAATCACAACAAAAGTCGCCTCAAGGCGCTTCATAGATACAGAGAAAAACCCAACAATCATATGACCCCCTATGAGCAAGCACTTTGGCGACAGTGGGAAGGAAAAACTCCCTTTTAACAGGAAGAAACCTCCGGCAGAACCAGGCTCAGGGAGGGGCGGGGCCATCTGCTGCGACCGGTTGGGGTGAGAGAAGGAAGACAGGATAAAAGACATGCTGTGGAAGAGAGACAGAGGTTAATAACAGATATGATTCAATGCAGAGAGGTCTATTAATACATAGTGAGTGAGAAAGGTGACTGGAAAGGAAAAACTCAATGCATCTTGGGAATCCCCCGGCAGCCTACGTCTATTGCAGCATAACTAAGGGAGGATTCAGGGTCACCTGGTCCAGCCCTAACTATATGCTTTAGCAAAAAGGAAAGTTTTAAGCCTAATCTTAAAAGTAGAGATAGTTTCTGTCTCCCGAATCCAAACTGGAAGCTGGTTCCACAGAAGAGGGGCCTGAAAACTGAAGGCTCTGCCTCCCATTCTACTTTTAAATACTCTAGGAACAACAAGTAGGCCTGCAGAGCGAGAGCGAAGTGCTCTAATAGGGTGATATGGTACTACAAGGTCATTAAGATAAGATGGGGCCTGATTATTTAAGACCTTGTATGTGAGGAGCAGGATTTTGAATTCAATTCTGGACTTAACAGGAAGCCAATGAAGGGAAGCCAAAACAGGAGAAATATGCTCTCTCCTTCTAGTCCCTGTCAGTACTCTTGCTGCAGCATTTTGGATTAGCTGAAGGCTTTTCAGTGAGTTTTTTGGACTTCCTGATAATAATGAATTACAGTCGTCCAGCCTGGAAGTAATAAATGCATGAACTAGTTTTTCAGCGTCACTCTGAGACAGGATATTTCTAACTTTAGAGATGTTGCGCAAATGGAAGAAAGCAGTCTTACATATTTGTTTAATATGTGCTTTGAAGGACATGTCCTGGTCAAAAATGACTCCAAGGTTCCTCACAGCGTTACTGGAGGCCAAGGTAATGCCATCCAGAGTATGAATCTGGTTAGATACCATATTTCTAAGATTTTCAGGGCCGAGTACAATAACCTCAGTTTGATCTGAATTAAGAAGCAGAAAGTTAGCGGCCATCCAGGTCTTTATGTCTTTAAGACATTCCTGCAGTTTAACTAATTGGTGTGTGTTATCTGGCTTCATGGACAGATAGAGCTGGGTGTCATCTGCATAGCAGTGAAAATGTATGCTATGTCTTCTAATGATGCTGCCTAAGGGAAGCATGTATAATGTAAACAGAATTGGTCCTAGCACTGAACCCTGTGGAACTCCATAATTAACCTCAGTGTGTGAAGAGGACTCTCCATTTACATGCACAAACTGGAGTCTATTAGATAGATATGATACAAACCACTGCAGTGCAGTACCTGTAATACCTACAGCATGTTCTAATCGCTCTAATAGGATATTATGGTCGACAGTATCGAACGCTGCACTGAGGTCTAGCAGGACAAGCACAGAGATGAGTCCACTGTCAGAGGCCATAAGAAGATCATTTGTAACCTTCACTAAAGCTGTTTCTGTGCTGTGATGAGCTCTGAAACCTGACTGAAACTCTTCAATAAGCCATTCCTCTGCAGATGATCTGTTAGCTGTTTGACAACTACTCTTTCAAGGATGTTTGATATAAAGGAAGGTTGGAGATTGGCCTATAATTAGCTAAGACTGCTGGGTCTAGAGATGGCTTTTTGAGTAAAGGTTTAACCACAGCCAGCTTGAAGGCCTGTGGTACATAGCCGATTATTAGAGATAGGTTGATCATATTTAAGATCGAAGAATTAATCAATGGCAGGACTTCTTTGAGCAGTTTTGTAGGAATGGGGTCTAAAAGACACGTTGATGGTTTGGAGGAAGTAATTATTGAAGTTAACTCAGAAAGATCAATTGGAGAAAAAGAGTCTAACTTAATATCAATGGTACTAAGAGTAGCTGTAGATAATATTACATCTGTGGGATGATTACTGGTAATTTTTTCTCTAATGATAAAAATTTTATTAGTGAAGAAGTTCATGAAGTCATTACTAGTTAACGTTAAAGGGATGGTTGGCTCAACAGAGCTCTGACTGTTTGTCAGCCTGGCTACAGAGCTGAAGAGAAACCTGGGGTTGTTCTTATTTTCTTCAATCAGTGATGAATAGTAAGATGTTCTGGCTTTGTGGAGGGCTTTCTTATAAAGCAGCAAACTATTTCTCCAGGCTAAATGATGATCCTCTAAATTTGTGACACGCCATTTCCTCTCCAGATTACGAGTCATCTGCTTTAGGGTACGTGTTTGAGAATTATACCACGGAGTCAGGTACTTCTGATTAGAGACCTTAGTTTTCACTGGAGCTACAGTATCCAGAGTCGTACGTAGTGAGGAGGTGAAATTATTAACAAGATAATCGACCTCTGTTGGGGTAGCGTTCAGATAGCTGCTCTGCTCTGTGTTGGTACAGGGCATTGAAGATGATAACAGTGGGTGGATTATATTCTTAAACTTAGTTACAGCGCTTTCAGAAAGACATCTACTTTGATAAAATCTACTCTCCACCGCTGTGTAATCAATTATTGTAAATGTAAATGTTATCAGGAAATGATCAGACAGGAGAGGGTTTTCAGGAAACACTGTTAAATGTTCAGTTTCTATGCCATATGTTAAAACAAGATCTAGAGTGTGATTGAAGTGGTGGGTGGGTTCTTTTACATTTTGAGAGAAGCCAATTGAGTCTAATAACAGACTAAATGCCATGTTGAGGCTGTCATTTTTAGCATCTACATGGATGTTAAAATCACCCACAATAATTATTTTATTTGAGCTCAGAACTAAATTAGATATAAAGTCTGAGAAATCAGACAGAAACTCTGTGTAAGGCCCAGGTGGACGATAGATGATAACAAGTAAGACTGGTTTCTGAGTTTCACAGCTGGGGTGGACAATGTTAAGCATCAGGCTTTCAAATGAATTAAAAGTCTGTCTTGGTCTTTCATTAATTAATAGGCTGGTGTGAAAAATTGCTGCCACACCGCCCCCTCGGCCTGTGCTTCGAGGTTTCTGGTAGTTAGAATGACTCGGGGGTGTTGATTCATTTAAACTAACATAATCATCCTGCTGCAACCAGGTTTCTGTACGGCAGAGTAAATCAATTTGTTGATCAATTATTAAGTCATGTACTAACAGAGACTTGGAGGAGAGAGACCTAATATTTAATAATCCACATTTCACTGTTTTACTCTTTGGTTCAGATGTGGATACTGTACTGTTCTTTCTTTGTAATTGTTTATGTTTAAGTTGTTTGTTGCTGGTTTTTAGTTTGTTTTTTGTCTTTTTGGAAGCTGACACAGTCTCTATGGAGATGGGTTTTTGGGGGGGTAGCAGGAGGAGAGAAGCTGCAGAGAGGCGTGTAAGACTGCAACTCTGCTTCCTGGTCCCAACTCTGGATAGTCATATTTTGGGGGGTTTAATAAATTTGTCCATATTTCTAGAAATGAGAGCTGCTCCATCCAAAGTGGAAAACTTGGCCTGAAGGAGCCCTTTCTCAACTGCAGGACTGCTTCTCAACAACTGTATGGGATTTATTCTCCAGCCACAACCTCCAGGAGTACACGGACACTGTACTCTCGTACATCAGGAACTGTGTTGACAATGTCACCGTCAACAAAAGGGTCAGGGTGTTTCCAAATCAAAAACCCTGGATGAATAGCGAAGTACAATCCCTCCTAAAAAGCCGCAACACTGCCTTCAAGTCAGGGGACAGGGCTGCGTATAGGGCGGCCAGGGCAGACCTGAGTAGAGGCATCAGGAAAGCTAAAACGGACTATAGGAGAAGGATTGAAGATCACTTTGCTGACAACGACCCCAGAAAAATGTGGCAGGGGATCAATCACATTACCAACTACAGAAGCAATAACCAGGCGACATCTAGGACTGATGCCTCGCTGGCTGAGAATCTAAACCGTTTCTTCGCCCGCTTTGAGATGACCAGGCCCCCAGCTGCCACACCACTTCCACCCGCCCCCAGCACTGGCACACTAACACTTAGGGAGCATCAAGTGAGGTGTGTTCTAAGGTCAGTGAATCCCAGGAAGGCGGCAGGTCCTGATGGAATACATGGAAAGGTTCTCAGAGCATGTGCTGACGAACTGACCGGAGTCTTCACTAAAATCTTCAACCTTTCCTTGTCATCAAACACCGTCCCGCCCTGCCTCAAAACCTCCACCATCATCCCCATCGCCAAGAAGACAGCTGTGGTCAGCCCAAATGACTACAGGCCTGTTGCACTTACGCCTGTAGTGATGAAGTGCTTTGAGAGACTGGTCTGTCAGCACATCAGGGCCGGTCTGCCTCCCACTCTGGACCCCCACCAATTTGCCTACAGGACAAATCGATCCACCGAGGACGCTATCACCATAGCGCTCCACACTGCGCTGAGTCACCTGGAGCACCGAGGAAGCTATGTGAGAATGCTCTTCCTGGACTTTAGCTCAGCATTCAATCATATCATCCCGGAGATCCTGGTCCAGAAACTGTCTCACCTGGGACTCTCCACCCCCATCTGCCTCTGGATCAAGGACTTCCTGACAAATAGACGACAGTCTGTCAGACTCGGCCCCCACCTGTCCAGCACCATCACACTCAGCACCGGGTCTCCACAAGGATGTGTTTTGAGTCCCCTCCTGTTTACGCTCTACACATCCGACTGCTCCCCTACCCATCTCTCAAACACCATCATAAAGTTCGCGGATGACACCACAGTGGTTGGACTCATCTCAAGGGGGGATGAGTCGGACTACAGAGATGAGGTCAACAGACTGACTGAGTGGTGTTCAGTTAACAACCTCCAACTGAACACCACGAAAACTAAAGAACTTATCTTGGACTTCAGGAAGGGCAGAGCAGACCCGGCCCCACTCTACATCCACGGGAACTGTGTGGAGAGGGTACACTCCATGAGGTTTCTGGGCGTGCACATCTCTGATGACCTCTCCTGGACTGCAAATACCACGGCGGTGGTTAAAAAGGCCCAGCAGCGTCTCCACTTTCTGAGAGTGCTCAGGAGGAACAACCTGGAGGAGAGGCTGCTGGTGACATTTTACAGAGCCACCATAGAGAGCATCCTAACGTACGGCATAACATCATGGTATGCAGGGTGCTCAGCTGCGGACAGGAAAGTACTGCAGAGGGTCATCAACACAGCCCAGAAGATCACTGGCTGCTCTCTGCCCAGCCTGGAGGTCACTGCAAACTCTCGGTACCTCAGCAGAGCTGGCAATATCATCAAGGACTACTCTCACCCCAGCAATCAACTGTTTGAACTATTACCGTCAGGCCAACGGTACAGGTCACATAAAACCAGGACAAACAGATTCAGGGATAGCTTCTTTCCCAGAGCTATCACCGTAGTAAATAAGCACAAAAACAATTGAACCTATTCCATACCGTCACTGTCATTATATTATGCTGCTACTCATACTGTCATTATATTAATGCTGCTATCCTATATATATTGTACATACTATTGTTTGAGTAATACGATTGGGTTTTTTTTGTACTTTTTATATTTTACATTTGTATTTATTATTGAAACTTGCACCAAGGGAGTGGCACTCCAATTTCGTTGTACTCTGTACAATGACAATAAAGGCTATTCTATTCTATTCTAAGTGGGATGGATGCCGTCTCTCCTAACAAGACCAGGTTTCCTCCAGAAGGTTTGCGAATTATCTATGAAGCCCACATCGTTTCTGGGACACCACTCAGACAGCCAGCAATTTAAGGAGAACATGCGGCTAAACATGTCACTCCTGGTCTGATTGGGGAGGGGACCAGAGAAAACTACAGAGTCCGACATTGTTTTAGCAAATAAAAATGATTCATGAGCTCAGGAAGTAAAGGAAGCAATAAAGGAAGTAACAAAAATATGATATTCATAAAAAGTATGCGTTTCATAAAATTATGATATTCATCCAAAATATGCTAGTCGCATTGCTTTTTTTCCCCAAAAAACAACTAATTGATTATTTTAAAAAAGTTTTTATATCTAATAGCATTCTTTTATTAAAAGTTTTTACTTTTTATGCTTAAAAAACGCCATCTGGTGGTGGGTCAGCGCGTGTGTGTGTGTGCCCGAGGCTGTGTGTCTGTGCGCGCTCGTGGGCGCGCCTGTCTCGGGGCCGTGCTTGTGTCTTGGGGTCCGTGTTTATGTGTGGAAATGTGTTAAACCGTAGTAAAAGTGCTTAGTTAAACTTGTGCTTTTTCTAACATTCAGTATGGCCAGACATACATGTTGCATGCCTCGGGGGAAAACTTTATTTCAATTTATATGCATTTGTTTAATCCGAGTCAAAAAAACTCTCGCGATCCCCCAAGCATAAACTCACCGCAGCTCCCAGCAAAAAAACTGCTGAAAAACCCTCCGTCTTTTCTCCAAAAACACACGTCAAAAAAACCCTAGAATAACTCGATAAAACTCTCGCGGTTCCCACCCCAACCCTTAGGCAAATAAGCAGGAAAAACCTCCTGAAAAAAACCATCCGTATTTCTCCAAAAACGAACAACAAAAAACCCCTGTTAGGGACCCCTCTATTCCCAAAATCTATCTTCGGTAACAGGGCAAAAACTCCTGAAAAAATCCTTAGTCTTTTTTCTTCAAACCAGCCCTCTTACCAGCTCCATCTAAAATTCAGCGCAAAGTTCTCCCTTCGCTCTTAATCGCACAGGACCGCAGCCGCTGCCAGCGCACAATCTTTTCCTTGTTCCAGCTCAGCTCCCGAATGCTGCTTACCTCGTTTGAAAATTTGCGCCGGAGACCAACTCCACCTCCGAGGCGTGCCTAACTCGCCCCGCTGCCAATCACATAACAAAGGGACAGCTCCCCTCGCACCCCGGTTAGCCAATCGCACGCAGGTCCGATTTACCTTCTTTGCAATAGGTTGACTGGCTGGCTCTCGCTCAGGTTAAATAATTTAACATTTAGGCCTAAATGTAACTCTTCTTTTCTACCGGAAAAAAACCCTATGCAAGAGAGATTCCGATTTTGGGGCTATGCCTTCAGCCTAAGAGAGAGCGAAATCTTTTTCTATCAGCTAAACGCAGGTGAAAGTTTTGGCCCACTAACACCTTGGATTGCCTTTACTTTGTCTGACTGGGGTGTTTTTAACCTCATCGCTACGCCCGAAGTGCAGAAGAGCCTGCGAGAAACGAGCTCGCAACAACCGCGAACCAGGGATCATCAACAACTGCCGTGGCTTTCCCTATGTGCATATCAATCGGTAAGTGTTAATCTTCCTGTCTAACTACATTTTTGCATTTTCCTTTTGACAATTCTCTCAATCCTTTCATTTAAAAAAATATATCACAATGGTTTGTAACACGTACAATACACCATCCATCCATTCGCTTCCACTTATCCTTTTCAGGCTCGCGCGGGGTGCTGGAGCCTATCCCACGTACAATACACTTTAAAAATATATATAAGCTCGAGTTTAACTCTCGTGAACGCTTATACATTACATGTCTACATCACCTATCATTTCCTCATCAGGTATCTCATATCATCTTGTTATTGTTATGTTATGCTCCTTTGATATTTTACTAGTTTGCGTGTTTTAAAACTCTTTTTGTTTTTCTTTATGTTTTTACACTCTGATTTAAGCCAGATGTGTTAACCTGATCCCTGCGAAACACCAGCTCTGCGTGGATTTTGACCGCGAGTGACCGGATGTTGTTGCTGGCCTGAGTTTGCCTGAAATGCCGTGAGGCTCATTTGAAAGATTGCGCCCGAGACCAACTCCGCCTCCAAGGCATGCCTACCTTTAGCTGCCACCAGTGAGATATCAGAGCCGGGCTCCACATATCCAATCAGGAGCACGAGCAAGACAGCTTTTTGCAGACTCTCCAGAAATATACAAGTCCTTACCAACTGCTCTGCAACCCAGTGTTTCTGGTCCCCTCACCAACATCGCTTTTTGAGATATTTTTTATGAACCACCAAAAGAGCCATTTTACCCCCCAGTACAGAAGCCTGCATCTGGATCCGAGGGCAGCAGCGGGGACAAATGATTGTAATGAAGTGACTGTCCATGTTCATGGCTGGTCTTAGATAATCGTGAGTTATTGTGTCTTATGGTGAAAAGTACATAGTTTTGCAAGCACTGTGGAAAAAGTAATCGTGTTTAAGTCCTCTAAAACTGTTTTTGTGAGCACTTTGCTCCCTACGTTATGCTTTAAAAAAATGTGATACAGGTAATGTGATCATCAAAGAACATGATTTTTTTAAACTTTTATTCTTATGCTTTTAAAGTATGTCAGATTATCATAAAACACTTATCTGTATGTTATAATGTTTTTCTTACACCATGTGTAATTTTTATATATGTAATTATGTATCTTTGATAAATAAATAAAATATTTAATCTTGTATTTGTGTACTTTCTGGTGATTCAATAAAAAAATAGTCACATATCGCTCTGATAAACACAGATGGCTGAAAGAAATGTTTGATGGAACAAAGGAAACAAGTGTCTTGCTGCTAAACTTTTAAGTCACCATGGTTTAAATGAGAAAATGCCACTAGGAAACTAGCAGCCCTAAGTCTTTATGTAAAACATGAAAAACTCCATATCAGTGATATCTACAAAGGTGTACTCATTTCTTTGTTATGGTACTTTACTGTTCCAATGAAACAAAAAGAAAACCTAATTTTAAAGTACATTTTTCGCCCATCCTGACCTATATTTAGGGGCAAGAATGTTGATGTTAGACTGTGTTTTAAATCAGGTTTTGATCTTAAACTAACTATCACAGCACTGATTTTACTGATTACAGTTGTAATCTCAATTAGAATACCAAACTGGCTTTTCTCCAGTCAGTGTTATGGTGAAATTTAACTTGTTCTTTTGTGTAATTGCACATGGCCCATCACAGGACCCCTTAGTAAGCTGTAAAGCATAAGTTTTCAATTCACTTTTGTCAGAAAACTTCACAGTATGAGAAGTTACAGCACAGTTTCTCCAAATGTGTCCTTCTTTTTCAGTCAGCGTGCTTTTAGAGCATCTACATTAGCTCATGTAGTAAAAGTACAATCAGTAAGTGTACTTTAACATTTGAGATTCCGAGTGACTCTTGCTTAGATCATGTGAACTATGTCATGAACCTTTTTTTTGGTATAATGCATCAAACCTGTTCAAATCCGTTTATTTTCAATTTATTTCAAATTCAAATTCAAAATTTTATTTGTCACACACACACAACCATACACAGTATGACATGGGGGTGAAATGCTTGTAGCTGTACAATGCCTGACCATTAAATGACAGAAAAAAAGTTTTACAATATTTACAAAATTGTAAATATTGTAAAACTTTTTTTCTGTCATTTAATGACAGAATTTACTACAAAATTTACTACAAAATTTGTAAATTTTGTAGTAACCTGTAAATACAGGTTACTACAAAATTTACAAATTAACTTAGGAATTTACAGTTAAAAAAAATGTGCAAATAGCAGAAAGAGATTATAAAGATTATAAATTATAGGAATTATAGGATTATAGGAAATGTGTGGTGGTGCGTGTGGTGATGTGATGTGTGGGAGAGTCCAGTCCTAAACCTGGTTCAGGGCCCGAATAGCCGAATATTTCAACTAATCTAGAGACAAGCAACTCCTTTTTAGCTTCTGTTATGCATTTACCTCTCACACGTTAAACTAAATATTAGTGTTCTCAGAGTTAACATGTCTCATGTTACCATGTTGTATTTCTAATACCCAGACTCAGTGTTCGCCCTGTTGACCCTAAAATCCAAACACCAATGATCTAGATATTCACAAAATTCATCACGAGATTCTTAAGGTCTAAAGTTTTTGTTATTTTAATGTTTTACACAAAAAACTTCACATTTTTATATTTTTAAATGAAAGTGTCATGGAAGATATTTTTTCTTTAATGATGTTGCTTCAGCAATCTCAAATACTAATTATTCTGGGATTTTATGGTCAAACTATGTGATTTTCCAAGTGTGTGTGTGTGTGTGTGTGTGTGTGGAGTAAAATGACCTTCTTCTTATGATGTTGTCACCGTGAATCATTCAGGATTAACAACACAAATTGTATTGATAGCAGTCTTATAACTTATAATTCTCAGACGTTACCGCTAGTTTTACAAACACAGTCTTCTTCAGGTCTGTTTATGTAGCTTTTATGAAACTGATTTTCCATAGTACAAGTAGAATTTAATTTTTCTTTGCTCTCCAGTATAAATGCAATAATTTGCAGGCTTTTTACTGAAACTCTCACAATGCAACACTCAATGCTCAGAGCTTCAAACAAACACTAAATCTATTCTGTTATTCCTGTTTGCAAAAAGTACACTGCACCCAAAATATTTCATAGTTCAGCAACACTGATCTTTTTATATAAACTGTTAGCAAAACTTTAAATCTAAGATTTTAAAGTAATATTCAAAAAATAATTTAAAATGCAATTATATGCAGATTTCAAAAACGCCGTTCTGAAAAAAAGTGCAATATCAGCACAATATAATAATATTCAACAACTAAACAAAAACATGTTGTAGAATGGAGCCTTTTATAGTTAAAGCTGAAAATAATAGACATCCAGGGTGGAAAGCAGTGCAAATAAATGCAAACATGGTTTTCCGGCGCTCATCTTTTATCAGGATGGATGTCAGTGTAAGCTGTTTCTATCACATTTAACCTGACACTGAATTTTGCGTCATTTCTATACAAAACTTAACACAAGTATGAAAAAAGTGTGTTTCACAGTTTTACTTTGAAAAACAAACAAACTGTGCTGCAGGTAAACAGTTTGGTGGTTAGAATTAACAAACAAACAGACGTCTGAGCTTCATATATCGGTTGTCAAGCTTAACGTAGGAATCACAAACATTCAGAGATGAACTTACGCACTTGGCTTCATGTGTACTTTGAATTGAAAGGTACTTGATCTGTGAATGATGACTCACAATTACATTTATTGAGAAACTATAATCAAAGTTCAGTTAGAAAAACATTGAAGTCATTCAGGGAATTATGATCTTTGTGTTTTTACAGAGTTTAAAACACAACAAAGAAGTGTCAGTGATCAGGATAACAGTGGAAGGACTCTGGAGTATCATTTGTATTATTGATCATTTTGATCTCTGACAGTGAAACTAAAAATACAGATGCAACAAGGGAAGCAGCAAAATTGACTGAACACAGCTTTTAGAGGCTAAATTCTGTTAAATTCTCCCAATTCTTTCATCTTTGGGCTGAAGGAAGGACAACACTTGGTGTATAAATGTTCAATCAACAATCATTTTATTCCATACAATTCTTGTTATTCCATACAATCCTTTTGAGCATAAACCATCTGGACGGGAGATGAGCGCGGGAGGGTGTCCACCTGATCTCGAAGTGTCTAAGCGTTTCTCACATTTTTATAGCTTCGGCCCCCCTTCAAAGTCATAAAACCTAAACATTCACATTCTTTCTCTGTCCCAGTGAGCCTAAGTTATGACCTTGGCTTCCTGTGCAGTATGTCCTGTTCTTTTCTAATCAGACAAATAAGGCCATGATTCTCTGAAAACAGTATTTCTTATAACGCAGCAGTATAATGCCTCATAAACAATATCATTCATTCACAATAAATCAGCAGTCTAATGTAATGCAAATCAGCTTAATAAATGTAATATTTATCACCTTCTTCTAAGTCAGGAGAATAATGCGAACTAAAATACATAATAATTTCACAATGTTTAATTAGGGGTATAACATGGCATAAGATAATATAATATTTTCACAATTCATATTTCAATAATTAAAGTGGCCTCATCTATATATATATATATATATATTAGGGGTGCAACGATACACAAAATTCACGGTTCTTGTTGTTGTTTTTGTCTGCTTCCACTTGTCTTTGCACTAGGATGATGTCGGAGTAAATGTGCAGTCATATTCGTTGTGTTCCCACTAGTGCTGTCAGCGTTAATCTCGTTGAAATGACGTTAACGCCACAACACGGCAAATCTCCATTAACGAGCTACCGCGGATCGCCCCGTGCGTGGGGCTGGACGGCCAACATGTTAACGAGCTAACTGTGCTAACACACTAGTTCCCACCCATGTAATTGAGCATTGCGTGGCACATCTAACATACTGTTTTACTTTTGTCCATGACACGCTTACCTTCAGGGTCATACGTCACATGAAAACCAAAATAGTTCCAAACGCCACATCTGAATGAGGGTGGGGGAGGTTCAATTTGCCATGTTGCAACAACAGCTTAACTTCTGTCTCACTAGCTTGCCCTGCGCTCAGTGAATCTGCATTCGACTACTCCGGCTAGGCTGCACTGTGAGCGCAGATCCACTGAGCGCTCAACACAGACAGCATCGTCAGAAGGAAAGTTGATAAAATAAATTAAAATTTTTGTATTGTTCAATACATATGCGTACCGAACCGAAAGCACTGTATCGAACGGTTCAATATCGATACGAGTATCGTTGCACCCCTAATATATATGTGTGCGTGTGTGTGTGTTGGTTTGGTAAAATGGTTCCTCCACAGAGTGGACCAGCAGAGCTCAGAGGTTCCCAGTTGTCAGTCTGCCCAGCAGCATCAAACACAGCTGGACTCCATATTTATGGTCTGTACATGTACAACAAGTACTTTTATTATTAATAATAAAACATTTATTTATAGGTCCCTTTCAGAACACCAAGGACTCTGTGGACTAAATGACCAAAAGAAACAAACTTTGAAATCAGACGGTGTAAATGTGATCACAGGGAAACGTTTTAAACATTGAGGCTTTAAAAAAAAGCCTGTACAACAAAATACACAATACACAATATATAAGAATATATGAAGAAATATAGAATAATAACAGCAGCTGTACAAGTATTAAATGGAAATGAAGAAATATAATGTCCAGTGTTGTGCAATCCATATGTGTAAGTGTCTTGTGCAATGCAAATAAGCTTAAAGTGATTTAAGTGATTTAAGTGATGAAGTGATTCGATTAGATGACCATGCATCTAATTGAGTTAGTGTAAACAATGTCCAGAATGTCCAGTGTGTGTGTAAAAACCATATGTGGTGGTGTTATTGAGAGACCGTATCGCCTGCGGGAAGAAGCTCCTCCTCAGTCTCTCTGTGTTGGTCTTCAGGGAGCGGAATCGCTTTCCTGACCTCAACAGAGAGAACAGTCCGTTGTTGGGATGGCTGAGGTCCTTCACGATCTTCCTGGCCTTGGTCCAGCACCGCCTGCTGTAGATTGAGTGCAGGTCAGGGAGCTCGGAGCGGATGGTGCGCTCAGCTGACCGCACAACCCTCTGTAGAGCTCATCTGTCCTGCATGGTGCTGTTCCCGAACCAGGTTGAGATGTTTCCCGTCAGGATGCTCTCTATGGTGCACGAGTAAAAGTTCCTGAGCACCTTGGAGGGCAGTTGGAAGTCTCTCAAGCGTCTGAGGTGGTAGAGACGCTGACGGGCCTTTTTCACCACAGTGTTGATGTGACAGGACCATGACAGGTCCTGCGTGATGTGAACTCCGAGGTATTTGAAGCTGTCCACTCTCTCCACTGGGCACTCGTTGATGACGGGGGTCTGGTAGTTCCTCTCCTGCTTAGTGCTGAAGTCCACTATCAACTCCTTTGTCTTACTGACGTTTAGAAGGAGGTTGTACCTCTGGCACCAGTTTTCCAGATTCCTAATCTCCTTCAGGTAGGCCGTCTCGTTGTTGTCAGAGATCAGGCCCACCACGACGGTGTCATCAGCAAACTTGATGATGGTGGTGGAGATGGTAGTGGCCACACAGTCATATGTGTACAGAGAGCACAGCAGGGGGCTCAGAACACACCCCTGGGGGGATCCAGTGCTGAGAGTGGTGGAGGCTGAGACATGTGCATGTGCATTAGCGTCAGCTGCTAGCATCACAAACAGTCACACACGCACACCCCACTTTATTTATTTGTAAAAAATGTTTGGAATCATGTATGATTTTTGTTCCACTTCTCATGTGTGCACCACTTTGTGTTGGTCTTTCACGTGGAATTCCAATAAAATTGATTCATGTTTGTGGCTGTAATGTGACAAAATGTGTAAAAGTTCAAGGGGGCCGAATACTGTTGCAAGCCACTGTGTATACACACGCTATGGTGAATATCCATTTGCTTATGTCCAAGAGGGTAAATATTTCACTACTGAATGTGAAGAAAGTCAGCAGCTTTTTGGTGCTTGCACACTTCATCATCACGCTGGTAACGGCAAATACTAACTTGTGTCTCTACTCCTGGCAGATTTGCTGTAGTGCAAAAACTGCAAGAAGTAAAACTAAAGATCAGAATGTAAAAAATGTCCAACATCCAAGCCTTTCAGTTTAATACTAACGAGACTGAAATCATTTTGTCTTACGTTTTACAGCAGGATGGTGAAGTTATAATGTAGAACATTTCTTCATTGACATAATTTTAGATCTGAGTAAATTTGAGGAAAAAATATGTAAAAATATAAAAAACAAAACCATATGCTTTTCAAAATAGATTATCTAAATATATTTAACTGAAATATGAGGTGCTTAAGGGAAGTCTCAATTTGATTCAACATCAAAGTACTCAAACATTGGAGGATATTTAAACAAGTTAACAAGATTCCAATAAACGGATATATAAACATGTGTTGGCACTGTATAAACTGCAACAGCCTAATTAGCCTGTCTGCTGTTTTTAATTCAGATGGTCTTAAAAATTGTCAGCCTGGGCTGAAGAAGAAGTTCCAGTGTGTGTTTGAGGGGGTTGCTAAAGCAGGAAACCCAACCCTCCTGAATCAGATCTACACAGAGCTCTACATCACAGAGGGAGGGACTGCAGAGGTCAATGATGAACATGAGGTCAGACAGATTGAAACAGCATCCAGGAAACCAGACAGTTTAGAAGCAATAATCAGACAAGAAGACATCTTTAAAGCCAAATCTGGAAGAGATGAACCAATCAGAACAGTGCTGACAAAGGGAGTGGCTGGCATTGGGAAAACAGTCTTAACACAGAAATACACCCTGGACTGGGCTGAAGACAAAGCCAACCAGGACATCCAGTTCATATTTCCATTCACTTTCAGAGAGCTGAATGTGCTGAAAGAGGAAAAGTTCAGCTTGGTGGGACTTGTTCATCGCTTCTTTACTGAAACCAAAGAAGCAGGAATCTGCAGCTTTGAAGACTTCCAGGTTGTGTAGGGTTAGGGGTTAGGGTGTGAGCAGTGTGGCTCTGACCTGGTTCTGCTCCAGCTGGATGGGAGTGTCGTCCCTCTCTGTAATGGCAGGATGGGTGATGGTGTCCCTGTTTTCTTGGTCAAAGCGGGCGAAGAAATGGTTTAGGGTGTCAGGTAAGGTGATGTCTGGTTTGTGTTGTGAATTCATGAAAATAATTATTAGAATGTAATGTGTTAAATTTGTTTAGATCACACTAATAAGGAAGGATTGGTCTGTGTTTTACTTTGGTTTAGCTGTAGGCCTGAGAGTGTGTGTAATTGTTTAGAGAGAAAGGAATTTATGGACACTGGGGGTCTGCTGTCATAAAAGGAGACAGGAAGCAACACTTGGGGGTTGCTGATGCTGATGCTTGTACCTTTAATAAAAACTCACAATTGCCATAACTTAGAAGTAGGTTTGCAGGAGACTCTCCACCTGATCTGTAAATGTAAGACAACAAGAGGCCAACGACCCAGTGGATGCAGAGTGGTGGTCTCAGTGTTTGTAATATGTTAACTCTGTTTTATATGTTGTGTAGAGGAATCTGGTGTAGCTTGGGTGAGGAGATTACTTTTATGACCCCCAGGAAGTCACGTATACAGAGACACACACACAGTGCTTTGACTGTTACGACACACCCACATGCACACTCACTCACGTGCACTCACATAGACACACGGGTACGCGCACACACAGGCACTCACATGCTCGTGCATACACACAGACACAGAGTTTGCAGCACACCATGGGGGTTTTATGATGGGGTCCCTTCTACAAAACTGTGTTTCACAGACAAAGGAGTGAAGATCTGCAGAGGGATCTTGCACGTCTTCCCTTCTAGAAGATGCATGCTTAAATGAAGATGAATAAAGATGAATAAAGGTTTTGTGAAATGACTACTGAGTTCCAGTGCCATCTCTGGATGCCCGAAGAATAAAAAGAACCAGGGTGAAACTGATTTCGCAACAGTGTGCAACTGTCTTTGTAGCCAGTGAGTGTCTTGATCCCCTGCCACATGTTTCTGGAGTTCTTTGTGTTAAAGTGTTCCTTGATGCGCTGTTTGTAGTCCACCTCAGTGGATGTGCTGCTGACAAACCTCATCAGGGGAAAACTGCTTCCCTCTGCTTGCCTCTGGATAACCACATGACCTGCAGCAGCCAATCAGATCCCTCCTAAATGTGTTGGCATGGTGACAGAGGTCAGAGGGTTCACTGACCCACAGAAGGAGGAGTACTTCAGAAAGAGATGAGGAGATGAGGAGCAGGCCTATAGGATCAGCTGCAGAAAAGAAACCTGATCTTCTATGAATCAGACCTGACAGAGTGTGGCATCGATATCAGAGCAGCCTCAGTGTACTCAGGAGTGTTCACACAGATCTTTAAAGAGGAGAGAGGACTGTACCAGGACAAGGTGTTCTGCTTCATCCATCTGAGTGTTCAGGAGTTAGGGTTAGGCTGGGTCTGGCTGCTCTTCATGTCCATCTGACCTTCATCAACTCTGGGCTCAATCTGCTGGAAGAACAACAAACAACCTCTTGGTGGTTTAAACCATCCGTCCACCAGACTGCTGTGAACAAGGCCTTACAGAGTCCAAACCTGGACTTGTTCCTCCGCTTCCTCCTGGGTCTTTCACTGCAGACCAATCAGACTCTCTTACGAGCCCTGATGTCACAGACAAGAAGTATCTCAGAAATCACTCTAGCAACAGTCCAGTACATCAAGAAGAAGCTTAGTAAGAATCTGTCTGCAGAGAAAAGCATCAATCTGTTCCACTGTCTGAATGAACTGAATGGTCGTTCTCTAGTGGATGAGATCCAATGGTACACAAGTTCAGGACGTCTCTCCTACTCTACAATTTCTCCTGCTCAGTGGTCAGCTCTGGTCTTCATCTTACTGTCATCAGAAAAAGATCTGGATGTTTTTGACCTGCAGAAATACTCTGCTTCAGAGGAGGCTCTTCTGAGGCTGCTGCCAGTGGTCAAAGCCTCCAACAAAGCTCTGTAAGTAAATATGTGATCATTCCTTTATTTATAACATAAACAGTGTAATGTGTGATGGCCCCTTCAAAACTGAAACATATTTAATTAATGATCATCAGCACTAAACAAAGTCGATTTCATTTAAGGCTTGATAGTAGCAGCAAATATCAGAGTGTCTTAAACATTTCTGGGTTTCTGAAAGGCTGTCACAAAGTGCTTTAAAGTAGAAACGGGCAATAAAAACACATTAAACAGCAAACATTTAACATCATACTGCCTAAAGCTAGTTAAAGGTCACTCTGAATACTAGAGTCAGACTAAATGAGTTGGTGGGACAAGTAACAGCTTTTGACGAGAAGATCTCACACTGTGAGAAGAGCTGTAGGATTCTAGAAGGTCAGAAATACAGGGTGAGCCATTTATATGGGTACACCGTAATAACATGGGAATGGTTGGTGATATTAAAGTCCTGTTTGTGGCACATTAGTATATGTGAGGGGGCAAACTCCTCAAGATGGGTGGTGACCGTGGTGGCCATTTAGAAGTCGGCCATCTTGGATACAACTTTTTTCAATAGGAAGAGGGCCATGTGACACATCAAACTTATTGGTAATGTCACAAGAAAAACAATGGTGTGCTTGGTTTCAACTTAAAATTATTATTTCATGAGTTATTTACAAGTTTCTCTTTGTTCACAGCCATTGACATGTCGAAGAGGTTAACATGTGAGGAGCGGATCAAAATCTTGTTGATATCTGGTGAACGCAGTAACCGGGTCATTGCAGCAGATTTCAATGCAAGACACCATACAAGACCACCCATCTCCCATGCTACAGTTAGCAAACTGTTTGCTAAGTTTGGTGAAACTGGTTCAGTGTTGCATTTGCCAAAATGTGGACGCAAGAAATCTGTCACTAATGAAGAAACATCAAATTCAAATTCAAATTTTATTTGTCACATACACAATCATACACAGTACGATATGCAGTGAAATGCTTAGACAACTGCTCGTGACCTAAAATAAAAGACTATGAATAGGATAGGAAATAAATATGAAAATTAAAATAAAGGGTAAATTTAACTAGGAAAGAATAAAATAAAATATAAAAATTAAAGTTAAAAATAAAATAACTGTACAACAAAATACACAATATAGAAAATATATAAAGAATATATGAAGAAATATAGAACAGTAAGAACAGCTGTACTAGTAATAAACGGTAATGAAAGAAATGTAATGTCCAGGGTTGTACTATCCACATATTTAAATGTCTTGTGCAGTGCAAATATGCTTAAAAGTGATTTAAATTCACTGCGATATCCTGGGAATTCATTGATTAAATTCAACAAAAATCCAAGACTGTAGGTGTTCATATAAATTCCAGCTGTTGGATAAAAATCTGAAGATTACATAAAATGTAAGATGATCATCATATAAAAGTAAACCTACAAAGATTTGATGGTTTTCTATTTCCAGGTCAGATTGAATGTGTGCACATGTATAATTAAAACAAATGAACTTAGAATCAGTAACACCATATTCAGTT
Organism: Perissodus microlepis; assembly: GCF_051167445.1. Taxonomy (NCBI): domain Eukaryota; kingdom Metazoa; phylum Chordata; class Actinopteri; order Cichliformes; family Cichlidae; genus Perissodus; species Perissodus microlepis. Next base: position 35,140,050 of record NC_140476.1, on the reverse strand, counting down.
TTTAACTTGTCAGAGGGCAGTAATACAAGGACTGACTGGACTGACGGGGCTCATTTTAATCCCTCCCTCTCAGTTCTCTCTAACAGTGCTAGCTGATGCTAACAGTGTTAGCTGCTTCAGGCTTTATTTGCACACTATAAGCACATTTTGGTTATTATAAACAGTATATAAAGCAGCTAGTACTGCTGGGACTTCATATTTTCACAAGCTAACATGAGCGGGATGAATGCAGTGATGCTAGTGTTAGCCCTGTTAGCATGTTAGCAGGTGGTCAGTGTGAGACCAGTGTGAGCGTCTGCATCAGCAAGGCTCCATTTCACTTCAATGTCACATTCTTCATATATCCATGCTCGACATTTGAATAGGCTGAATATGTCACGCTCCCAGGTTTGGTGTTTTTTTACTTTAGACTTCTTGTTTATTTTTAGCTGCTCTGTTTGGTTGCTTTAGGGTTTCTTAGTTTATTTTTATGTTATATTTTCAGTTATTTCTTAGTATTTTGAGCCTTCAGCTCGTTAGTTTTAGTTACTGTTTGTATTTTTGAGTTTATTTACTTGGGTTCGCTTCCTCCCACAGTCCAAAAAAAAGAAATCATGCATGCTGAGTTAACTGGAGATGTGTGATTGTGAGCATAAATGTTTGTCTGTCTCTGTCTAGATCTGTTTTTACCTGACCACATCACCATGGTTACTAATTCTTTTATTTAAAGAAAGCTTTAAGTGTGATATAGATGCAGTCATATCTTACTAATGTCAGCGAATGAGGCCCAGCTGTAAAGTCACAGCAGTCACACTGTATGTGTCTCATTGTCACTGGAGTTTAGGCTCCATGCATTCAGCTGGTGCTGCAGAAAAAGTAGAAATGTTTCTGTTTGGTTCTGATCTGCTGCTGAGTCTCTTTTACAAAGATAGAACTGCAGCTAATCCTGCTCATGTAGCCAGTTAGTACAAACCCAAGTCACCATCAGACACAGCAGACATTTAGTGATGATCTCACTGTATGTGGTCTTTTAGCACCTCCTAGTGGCGAATTTGTGGAGTGGTGGTAGTCTGGGGGACCAGTTTAACTGTTGAGTGAGTGAGACACACGAAGGCTGTGTCCCAATTCAGGGTCTGCACGCTTGAAGTACGCGCACTACGCGCAGTGTTGCCAACTCCTCAGTAAGGAAAATCGCTATTGGTTGTCCTAAAAGTCGCTAGAAGTCGCTAAATGACGTCATCGCCTAATTTGCATAATTGGTCATGCTAATCTAATTGTAACCTATGTTGTTGGAGAGAGAAATAACATCGTGGAAGAGACATAAAGTGAGTAAAAAACGTCCTAAATGCATTTAGAGTTTATTTAGAACTACAAATTAAATTTCTTTTAGCAATTATTGTTTTTTTTTAATGTCACAATTCCAACCCTGCTCCTTTACCTGGGCTTGGACCGGCAAAAGTGACCCGAAATAGGCACTCTGGTGGAGTTACTTTGTGTGTGTGTGTTTATAAGTAGTTTTAAACCTTGTGATCCACAAAACAGCATAAGAGTAAAAGAGTAAAAGAAGAACTGACTGTGTTACAGCACCCGCTGCTTGTTGAGAGTAAAAGCGATACGCGCTTTCACGTCTTTTTTTAGCGACTTTTTTTAGAAAAAAAGTCGCTAAGGGGTCTGAAAACTTGCTAAATATAGCGACAAAGTCGCTAAGTTGGCAACACTGACTACGCGCACTACGCGTACTACGTACGGTGCGTACTATAAGTATGAGAAGTGCGGAAGTGAGAGGCTTGTGAAATGGGACGGTCTAGCCTTTGTCGTGCTGCTCAGGTTGCCTAGCAACCATGATACTAACTGCGAGAAACGTTACACACAGCATTGTTCGACAGAAATGAAGGAGAAAAAATGTTTTGTTGGTCATTCATTTTTGTCATGACATCACTTTGATTAGTTGAGTATCTGAGGCTGAGACCACAGGACTGTAAAACATGATTGTTGGGCTTCATTTCTGTGCTGAACACTCATTTAAGATTAGTTAGTAAATAACAATTAGCTCATGTTGTTCATGAGACTAAAGTCATCTCACTGTGGCAATGTAAATATAATATGGCCAATATTATAGTATTGTCAGATTATTATGATATATATGCAGAAGCTTTAAAACCAAGTTAACGCTGAAAGTACAAACATCACTAATAGAATAGAATAGAATAATCCTTTAATTGTCCCACAAGGGGAAATTTGGTTGTAACAGCAGCCAAAAAGACAAATATACAAACAAATAGTACACAGGACACGGAACAGAAACATACACAATTTTTCTTACATATTTACATTAAGGACAATGGTTACTATAAACAGAGTACTGTACAGTTATTAAATTAAATAAAAATAATTACAGGTAAGAGGCAAACCAGGTTGTAGTGCGAATTGGTTAATTAACTAACTTATTGCAGTTACAGCGCAGATGTAAACATCTATGTTTGTTGGGAGCAGTTCTGATTGTACAGTCTGACAGCTGCAGGGAGGAAGGACCTGCAGAAACGCTCCTTCATGCATCGAGGATGCAGCAGTCTGTCACTGAAGCAGCTCTGCAGCAACATCTACATGCATGGGGTGGGAGACTCTGTCCATCAGAGATGTTATTTTGGCCAGAGTCCTTCTGTCTCCCACCACCTGTACTGGGTCCAGGGTGCATCCCAGAATAGAGCTGGCCTTCCTGATGAGTTTATCCAACCTCTCCCTCTCAGCTGCTGATAAACTGCTGCTCCAACATACAACACTGTAAAAAATGACAGATGCCACCACAGAGTCATAGAAGGTCTTTAAAAGCGCTCCCTGTACTCCAAATGACCTCAGCCACCTCAGCAGGTAGAGTCTGCTCTGACCCTTCCTGTAAAGAGCATCAGTGTTGTGGCTCCAGTCCAGTTTATTATTCAGGTGAACACCCAAGTACCTATAATTAATAATGAGTTAAACTGCAGGAATGTCTTAAAGACATAAAGACCTGGATGGCCGCTAACTTTCTGCTTCTTAATTCAGATAAAACTGAGGTTATTGTACTCGGCCCTGAAAATCTTAGAAATATGGTATCTAACCAGATTCTTCCTCTGGATGGCATTACCTTGGCCTCCAGTAACGCTGTGAGGAACCTTGGAGTCATTTTTGACCAGGACATGTCCTTCAACGCACATATTAAACAAATATGTAAGACTGCTTTCTTCCATTTGCGCAACATCTCTAAAATTAGAAATATCCTGTCTCAGAGTGACGCTGAAAAACTAGTTCATGCATTTATTACTTCCAGGCTGGACGACTGTAATTCATTATTATCAGGAAGTCCTAAAAACTCCCTGAAAAGCCTTCAGCTAATCCAAAATGCAGCAAGAGTCCTGACAGGGACTAGAAAGAGAGAGCAGATTTCTCCTGTTTTGGCTTCCCTTCATTGGCTTCCTGTTAAATCCAGAATTGAATTCAAAATCCTGCTCCTCACATACAAGGTCTTAAATAATCAGGCCCCATCTTATCTTAATGACCTTGTAGTACCATATCACCCTATTAGAGCACTTCGCTCTCGCTCTGCAGGCCTACTTGTTGTTCCTAGAGTATTTAAAAGTAGAATGGGAGGCAGAGCCTTCAGTTTTCAGGCCCCTCTTCTGTGGAACCAGCTTCCAGTTTGGATTCAGGAGACAGACACTATCTCTACTTTTAAGATTAGGCTTCAAACTTTCCTTTTTGCTAAAGCATATAGTTAGGGCTGGACCAGGTGACCCTGAATCCTCCCTTAGTTATGCTGCAATAGACGTAGGCTGCCGGGGGATTCCCATGATGCATTGAGTTTTTCCTTTCCAGTCACCTTTCTCACTCACTGTGTGTTAACAGTCCTCTCTGCATTGAATCATATCTGTTATTAATCTCTGTCTCTCTTCCACAGCATGTCTTTATCCTGTCTTCCTTCTCTCACCCCAACCAATCACAGCAGATGGCCCCGCCCCTCCCTGAGCCTGGTTCTGCCGGAGGTTTCTTCCTGTTAAAAGGGAGTTTTTCCTTCCCACTGTCGCCAAAGTGCTTGCTCATAGGGGGTCATATGATTGTTGGGTTTTTCTCTGTATCTATGAAGCGCCTTGAGGTGACTTTTGTTGTGATTTGGCGCTATATAAATAAAATTGAATTGAATTGAATTGAATTGAATAAGAGTCCACTATCTCAATGTCCACTCCCTGGATGTTCACCGGTGTCAGTGTGGTGGGTCTGCGTCTCCGGAAGTCCACCACCAACTCCTTGGTTTTCCCGGTGTTGATCAGCAGGTGGTTCTGCTGACACCAGTCAACAAAGTCCAGAGTCCACTGTCTGCACTTTGAGTCGTCCTCACCTGTGATGAGGCCGACTATGGCAGAGTCGTCAGAGAACTTCTGTAGGTGGCAGCGTGGGGAGTTGATGGAGAAGTCTGCAGTGTAGAGGGTGAAGAGGAACGGTGCCAGCACAGTTCCCTGCGACTCTGTGAAGCACATCAGGCTGCACTCCCTGTAGCTCCTCTGATGTCGGGTAAGGGCTGCCAGTTCGTCTACTTTATTGGGGAGAAATCTCACATTCCCCATAATAATAGATGGAATCGCTGGCCGGTACCTCCTGACTTTACTGCGATGCCCGATCCCGGCCCGAGTACCGCGTCTCTTCCTCACCTCGCGGGGGATGTTAGCTTGCTCGGCGGTAGGCAGGGCAGCGGAGGCTCCAAGGGCTAACAGCTGATCCCTGCTGTAAACAATGGGAGATCGGACCTCCACGCGCTCTCCGGACAAAGACGCCGTAAAAAATGTAATAAAGAATACCATTGTCCATAGAATTCTGAGCTCCATTGTGGGGGACAGCAGTCCACAATAGAAAAACAAAAACAATAACACAAAACAACAGAGAAACATATATTAAAGAGAAAAAAGGACTCGGTCAGGTCGGAGCTGCTGATACTGGCTGCCAGCTCGGAGCGGCGCCGGAAGTTCAAAATGTCACATAACTTTGCCGACATGTTGCCAACAGCAATGTTTTAATGTTCTTCGTTATTAAACATTCGCACATAAATAAGTGACGTCATATTCAGTACTTACTTTTGACAGTTCACTCTTCGGCCGCTCCCTTCTGCCGTATTTTGCGGCACAATTATCCACACCCACCGCCGCACTATGAATTGTGGGATATATGGGACCACGAAGCGTGCACCGGACCACGCTTGATATTTGGGGAAATTGACGGCGCATTTGGAGCATGCATTTGAAGTACACTTCGGATTGGGACAGCCGTCGTCGCGTAGAAGTGACGTAATCGCACTTAAAATGCGTACTTCAAGCGTGCAGACCCTGAATTGGGACACAGCCGATGATTGAGCACTCTAAAAGTAAACTGCTCCCAGGAATCCGGGGAAGCACGGAGAGTCCCGATGGTGAAGTCGAAGCCAGCCACGACCCGTGCATTAAGATGAGCCTTGATCTGTACACGGACACCGTTCACTGTGTACGGACCCTACTGTCCATGGCGTCTCTGGTGGAAAGGAGGCAAAGGTGGGCAGCGTGAACCAGAGAGAGAATCTGTCCGTGTTAAGATGGTATTACTGACGCTCCAACACGGCTCCAAGCTGTAGCTGTCCATAAGTAAGGAGTGGGCGAGGATTTAAAAGAATAAGTCGGTCGTAGGTAATCAATGCTTAGCCACCAGAATAGCATATGAGCAAAAGGACAAAAAGCAGCAGAAGAGGGGGACGGAGATGGCATGCCGAGGACACTGGCACTTGACACGTCACATTAAAAAGCAATATTTTGGCAATATTACAACTACTACACGTTTTTCCGTGCCCCCGAGAGGTTATGCGGCAGATCCCGGCGTGGAAGCTTAGGGTCCAGCCAACCGCACCACCCCCACAGCGCATACTTTGCTATCCGCACAGAGCGTTTCTAGTGTTGCTTATGTTAAAGACAATTGCAACCGTTTCATGTTTCTCTGCTTCCTTTCACAAGGTTAGCATGTCTGTTGTGGCCTGCGCTTTAAAAACAGTGTTTAAAATGTGACTGGTTTGTTATCCAAAAACATTTTGTCTAGATATGCAATATTACTACATTTAAAATATCTGTATATTTTCAAGTTTTTTAGCTCAAACAAATTCTTGAGCATACTCATATAGGAAAATCCACAATTGTAAAACCGTGCTAAATAAAAGATGCCCAAGTGTGCACCCTAATGCATGTCTTTGAACTGTATGTTAATCAGTACATGAAGTGTACCTTTACCTCTGAAAAGAGTCTGTATCCATCATTTGTGAACCTACTGATTCGTTTTTACTGTGTCACCTGCAGTTTTCACAAACTGTGGATGATGAAATCCTCTTTACTTTAGAAATGTTTATAAACTATTGTTGTTCCTACTCACTCAGTTCCCTGGGTACTTCTTTTTGTAAATAAAAAAAATTGAACAAAAAATGTATTGTAGATTTAAAGAAACATCTTAATTGAAGCAAAGGTGAAATGTGGAATGAATCTTATGTGACCATTCATCTAAAGTCCAACACAAAGTGAAAATCCAAAAGCTGCTGCAATCCTTTGCATTAATGATCTCTCTGTCTCTCTCTTTCTGTGTGTGTGTGTGCTCACAGAGGAGACAGGAGCTTGCTCAGTTGACTTTGGTGAACAATAAAGTCAGTTCGGTCTGAGGACTTCCCAAGCAGTTGGTAAACACAGAAGTACATTCAGTCTTGACATAAAAACCTTTTATCTATTGATTTGGAGTATCCATCAATACAGAGTCCCGATCGGATGCTACATAAAAAAAGAATACAGAAGAGTGAAGAAACAGATCCTGCATGTTCCCCATTTTTTATGTAATTCACCTTATTTTAACATTCAACAACTCTGTTAACAAACAAAGCACTTTTGTAAAGTAGCAGCATGAGCTGACCTGTCGTCGGCCGGGCACCCTCCCCATCACTAGTGATGGGATTTCCGGCTCTTTTTCAAGAACCGGCTCTTTCGGCTCCGGCTCACTAAAAAGAGCAGACTCTTTCTGCTCTGAACCGGCTCTTCAGGTTGTTTTGTTGCTTTAATTAATTTATTATTAACAATAATATAAAATTATGCACAAAAGGAATTACTAATGTTAAAAAAAAAGTGGTTTTATTTATATATGTTTATATATAAATATATGTGGTGGCCCCTAGAGACAAAACACGTACAAACTCCAAAACACATTTCTAGCATTAACTGAACTTCCAAAGCAGAGCTACCTAGATCACTTAAATTACACAATTGAAAGCATGTGTGTATTGTTTGTGTATTTATAGACAAGCACTCATATTTTATTTATTCAAATAATTTAAAAAAAAGTTCATTTACCTGTTACTACCACACACCAAATCTGTTCGTTGATACTTCCTGGCTTGTGTAGCCACTAGGTAACAAAGCTCAACTCTGCCCCTAGCATCCTGGAGCACTTCTGTTGTCTTTTGTACGTGTTTTGGAGTTTTTACATGTTTTGGAGTTTGTACGTGCTTTGTCTCTAGTGGCCACCGTAAATATACTTTTATTTATTCACTCCACATAAAATGTAATAAATAAATTATATAATACAAAAACCAACTATTCAGATTTCAACTTTTAACTATTTACATTTTCAGCTTTTTCCAACACAAAACACTGCAAACCACAACACAATTAAATATAAATTAAAATACGAAAACAAAAAGAAGATGCATATTCTCTGTCATATGGACCTGCATGAATAAACTTTCTGAATCCTTTATCATCTGCAACTGAAAATAGTTGTGGATGATTACTATACCTTTCTAATGTGATGTTGTTGTCCCTGGCTCTCTTTCTCTCTCTCTCCCTCCCGCTCTGCTCCTGTGCTACTGAGTGTAACTACCGCTCCTCCTGTAGATAGCCTGCTAGAACAAAAGACAGTTTGCGTAGAGGTTGAGGGCATCCAACGTTATGCCACACTCCTCTTTCGCCGCCAGAACATGCCACACCTGAAAGCTAGCCCTAACCCTGTTGTGCCCAGTTTGAGAAGTGTGGAGAGAATGCTCCAGAGAGATCCAGAGCGAGCTAAGATCTACAGCGCGGAGATAGAGAAGTTAGTCCGGGCTGGTTTGGTGGTAAAGATGTCCCCCTCTCAGGCCACTCAAACAGATGAGTTTTGGTACATCCTTCACCACCTTGTTAGCCAAAATGGCAAAGATCACCTTGTGTTTAATTGTTTGTTCCAGTTTCAAGGCCAAACCCTCAACGAACATCTCCTGCCTGGCCCTACCCTGAGCACGTCTCTCCTTGGTGTCCTCCTTCGCTTTTGAGAGCATGCAGTAGCAGTTAGTGGTGACATTAAAGGTATGTTCCACCAGATTCACCTTCTTCCTGAGGATCGTTCCCTCCTGCGTTTTGTGTGGCATGATCTGGACCCCTAGGAACCTGTGGCTGTTTATGAATGGCAGGTCCTTCCCTTCGGTACAACCTGTAGTGTTGTGCAACCTTCACTCTGCAGCGCCACACAAGGGACCACACCAAAGTAGATGATACTCTACGTCACTCTGTGGGCAGTGTTGGGGAGTAACGGAATACATGTGCCGCCGTTACGTATTTAAAATACAAAATATGAGTAACTGTATTCCGTTACAGTTACCGTTTAAAAAGGTGGTATTCAGAATACAGTTACTTTGTTGAAATAAATGGATTACACTGCGGTACTTTCCTGTTTCATTTTGTCGCGGGTCAGGACTGTTTGGGTTTTGTTTGACAGCTACGTTCTGTTGTTCCAGGCGGCAGCGTTACGGTTGCCATGGTTACAGGGCGACGCTCTCTCTCTCTCTCTGCGACTGTGTGTTTCCTGGGTGAGAGAGCGCCTTTTCGTTGTTGTTGTGCTAAGCTAACAGGCAGAATGCTACAAGCATAGCTCTAAAGAATGTAGCATCATGGGCAGTGTAGTCCGTGTTGCAGGGAGAATGGACTGCCATACACGTTATGGGTCTGTGAGCGCGAGGAGGGAGAAAAAGGGGAGTGGAAAGGTACGAGTTGTCATCGAGCAAAAACGGGAGCTGGAAGCATGTAAATATAATAATAACCACTGCAGCCAAGAAGAGAGCCTGACGAGCCCAGCTGTAAGTAAGCTGTTAAGACTCGACTGTACACTGTGTTCGTGTTTTCCTCCGAAAACAATAAGTTCCGTTGCAGCAGTCTTTCAACGCCTCTCTCTGTCTCTCGCAAGAAAAGTTGACCCAGACAACAAAGTAAAGCTATTTTTCGGCTACGAGCCGACAGGGACCCCGCCGTATTAGTCAGAGGTCCCTTTACTACAGTTCGGAGTCGCGGACCTTCAGTAATAGTAATAAATCACACAGCAATAGTACATTCACGTTGTTGTAAAAAGCATGATAATATATTAAGTATTCCAAAGTATTCAGAATACGTTACTGTCATTGTGTAACGTAACGGAATACGTTACAGAATACATTTTGGGGCATGTATTCTGTATTCTGTAATGGAATACATTTTAAAAGTAACCTTCCCAACACTGTCTGTGGGACATTGCTTCTATGTCTATAATACTCCCAGAGTGTGCCAGCCCCCAAAGAAGTCCGGGACCAAGTGGACAAGCTTAGAGCCTTCTTCTGCTGGATTTGTCCTCTGCCAGTGGGCCAGTAATGAACCCAGCACCATTGGCCACCTACCGGAAGACCTCAGATCTACAAGTACAGTTCTTTTGTGCTTCTGACTGTGTATTATGTGGTGATGTTAAACTTTACACGAGTAACACTAATAACATTAAGTGAGCTTCATTCAGCTGCACATTATGACTCAAGTAAAATCGTCCACATGCAGATATATGAACACCGACTTCTTAAGAACAAACTAAGTTAATCTGATTGTTTCTAGTTAAAGGAAGATCACTGATCAGTGTCTAAAATTTCATAAAAATCCATTGAAACTGTTCATCATGTAAAACCCACAAAAAGATCCACATCTGGACTCTGAACACGGACACACAGGTGAGCCGCTTCCTGGAATTAGGCGGGACTCCACCTGAAGGTGGACAGGTGGGAGGGGCTCAGCAGAGCAGCACTCAGCTGACCGTGGCTCAAGAGTTGGGAGTTTGCCTTGTAATCAGAAGGTTGCCAGTTCGAGCCCCAGCTTGGACAGTTGGTCGTTGTGTCTTTGGGCAAGACACTTCACCCGTTGCCTACTGGTGGTGGTCAGAGGGCCCGGTGGCGCCAGTGTCCAGCAGCCTCGCCTCTGTCAGTGCGCCCCAGGGTGGCTGTGGCTACAATGTGGCTGCCATCACCTGTGTGTGGATGGGTGGATGACTGGATGTGTAAAGCGCTTTGGGGTCCTTAGGGACTAGTAAAGCGCTATACAAATACAGGCCATATACCATTTAATTTTCCATCCTTAAAGTTAATGAACAACAGAACAGAAAAAGCTTCTCTCTCATGTCTTTTTCATTTTTCTCCTCTTTGAAAATATTTGAGTTTCTTCTAAATTCACCAGTGTGTGAATGTGTGTGTGAATGGGTGGATGACTGGATATGTAAAGCGCTTTGGGGTCCTTAGGGACTAGTAAAGCGCTATACAAATACAGGCCATTTACCATTTACCATTTAAATTCCACTTTAACAGTGAACGCTGGAAAATGTCTCTCCTTTCTTTTCTTTTTTATTTGTATTAATTTTGCATTTGACTTCTCGCTGTGTTCAGTTGTGACTGACTTCTTGGCTTTTTACTCTCCTGTTGAATCTCCAAATCTACCACTAACTGCAGTTTGTCACACACCTTCACTCATTTGATTTTTAAATAAATGTATTGAACAGAGATGTAATCAGACTTTCGTCAGCTACAATCAATGATTTATGGAAACAAGAGGAATGTTCTTTTAATAAAGACAAATCTAATCAGTCCAAACATTTTCAAAGATCCTGAACATTGTAAAGACAGTGTGCCCCAGGGCAGCTGTGGCTACAATGTAGCTTGCCACTGCACTACTCACTAAGAATACTTCATTACAATAAACAGAATTATAAAAACCATTTACCATTAGGCACTATATACATGTATTTCATACAAGATTAAATGGGATTAGCTGGCAGAGGTTTGTAGCCAAATCCAGGACAAAAAAATCTCTAATAAGAACAATCGAGCCTTCATTCAGACAAAAAACAATTTAAAAGGAACAAAGTTCAAAGTGTTTAACAAAATAAATCCAAAGACTTCAGTGGAGAACCACAAGAGACCACAGTCTGACCAACTAACAATGAAGGAAGGACAAAAAGCTTCAAACTCACTGATTAAGTAGAACGTAAACACAAAACCCTCAGAGTGTGAGAGCCGCAACCAAAGTGATCATCACGACACAAAGACATGGAAAAACCTAAGAGTCCAAATAATTTTCTGCACGTTATGAACAGCATCCATATGCAGACATCAATATCAGGTACAGGATTTAAAACAGGCTGAAACTGTTTAAACCTGAACTGAGCTGGAGCTGCTTCCTGTTGCTTTCATGTCACCTCAAAATATCTTAAATGTTAAGATAAGATAAGATAAGATAACCTTTATTAGTCCCACACGTGGGAAATTTGTTTTGTCACAGCAGGAAGTGGACAGTGCAAAAGTTATGAGGCAAAAATTAGAATACAATAAGAATAAATACAGTACACAACTGTACAGAATAGAATAAAATAAAATACTATATACAGTAGAATAAAATAAAATAAATATACAATAAGATAAAAATAGAATACAAATGCTATATACAACTGAGTAAAAATACAACGATGACAGAAAAGATTATTGCACTTAGTGTTATTGCACATGTGTGGATGTGTGTGTTTGATCAGTTAAAATCTTTATTGTGGAGTCTGACAGCAGTGGGGAGGAAAGACCTGCGAAATCTCTCAGTCCCACACCGTGGGTGCCGCAGTCTCCCACTGAAGGAGCTGCTCAGTGCTGTCACAGTCTGCTGCATGGGGTGGGAGATGTTGTCCAACAGGGATGACAGCTTAGCCACCATTCTCCTGTCACTCACCACCTCCACTGGGTCCAGAGGGCATCCTAGAACAGAGCTGGCCCTGGATCAGCCTGTTCAGTCTCTTCCTGTCCCCGGCAGAGATGCTGCCGCTCCAGCAGACCACACCATAAAAGATAGCAGAAGCCACCACAGAGTCATAGAAGGTCTTCAGGAGTGGGCCCTCCACTCCAAACGACCTGAGTCTCCGCAGCAGGTACAGCCTGCTCTGCCCTGTCCTGTAGAGGGTGTCTGAGTTATGAGTCCAGTCCAGTCTGTTGTTCAGATGAACACCAAGGTACCTGTAGCTGTCCACAGCCTCAATGTCCATACCTTGGATGTTCAGTGGTTGCAGTGGATAATGCTTGTGCCTGCGGAAGTCTACCACCAGCTCCTTGGTTTTACTGGCGTTGATCTGGAGGTAGTTCAGCTGGCACCAGTCCACAAAGTCTTGGGTCAGTCCTCTGTACTCCTTGTCGTCCCCATCAGTGATGAGGCCGACTATTGCAGAGTCATCAGAGAACTTCTGCAGGAAGCACTGGGTGGAATTGTGGGAGAAGTCTGCAGTGTAGATGGTGAAGAGGAACGGAGCCAGAACCGTTCCCTGTGGGGCCCCCGTACTGCAGACGACCCTGTCCGACACACAGCCCTGAGTTCTCACGTACTGTGGTCGGTCGGTGAGGTAGTCCAAAATCCAGGTAGTGAGGTGATGGTCCACTCCAGAGTTCTCCAGCTTGTCCTTTAGAACCGGGGGAAGAATAGTGTTGAAGGCACTGGAGAAATCAAAGAACATGATTCTCACAGTGCTTCCAGCGGTCTCCAGGTGAGCGAGGGAACGATGTAGGAGGTGAATGACGGCATCATCCGCTCCAATGCCAGGCTGGTAGGCAAACTGAAGTGGGTCCAGCGATGAGCTTATTAGGCGCCGAAGCTGAGCCAGGACCAACCGCTCCAGGGTCTTCATCAGGTGGGATGTCAGAGCCACCGGCCTGTAGCTGTTGAGGTCCTTGGGGCGTGAAGTCTTTGGCACTGGTACAACACAGGAGGTTTTCCAGAGCTGTGGGACTCTTCCCAGCCTCAGGCTCAGGTTGAAGAGGTGCTCCATCACCCCACACAGTTGGTCCGCGCAGGACCTGACGACCCTCGAGCTGATGCCATCTGGGCCCGCTGCCTTCTTGCCATTAATCCTTCTCAGTTCCCTCCTAACCTGGGTGGTTGAGAGAGACAGGCTGGAGCCTTGTGTTGAGTGTGTATTGGATGCTGTTGTTGGGGGTGGGGAGGAGTGAGCAGGGTGAATAGAGGAGGTGTGAAGTGTCTGAGGTGTCAGAGGTGGAACAGCAGCAGTGGGGGTGGGTGAGTCTGCAGCCGATGTTGCAGACTGCCTCATGGCTGAATCAAATCGGTTGAAGAAATGATTCAGTTCATTTGCCCACCTCACATCCCTCCCAGGCAGAGAGTTCTGCTGTTTGTGGCCCGAGATGGTTCTGAGGCCTCTCCAGACTTCACCAACGTTGTTTTGTTGAAGCTGGTTCTCCATCTTCTGCCTGTAGCTGTCCTTCCCATTCCTTATCAGTCCCCTCAGCTCTCTCTGCACCCTTTTCAACTCCTCTTTGTCTCTGGATTTGAAGGCCCTCCTCTTCTGCTTGAGGACGGTTTTAATTTCTGGGGTAATCCAAGGTTTGTTGTTGGAGAAACACCGTACAGTCCTGGTAGGTACGGTGTTATCCACACAGAAATTTATATAGTCAGTAATGCATGTAGGGCGACCGTGGCTCAGGGGGTTGGGAAGCGTATCTGTAACCGGAAGGTCGCCGGTTCGATCCCCGGGCTCTCTGTCCTGGTCGTTGTGTCCTTGGGCAAGACACTTTACCCTACCGCCTACTGGTGTTGGCCAGAGGGGCCGATGGCGCGATATGGCAGCCTCGCTTCTGTCAGTCTGCCCCAGGGCAGCTGTGGCTACAACTGTAGCTTGCCTCCACCAGTGTGTGAATGCGAGAGTGAATGAATAGTGGCATTGTAAAGTGCTTTGGGTGCCTTGAAAAGCGCTATATAAATCCAATCCATTATTATTATTATTAGTAAGGCTGTCGATGTCCTCTCCGTGGTCAGCAACTTGCATCGTTCCCATTTCTGTATAGCTGTATATCTCAGATTTCTGTAAAGTTATTTATTTCATATTCTGTACAGTTTTTCATATTTATATCCTGTTCATAGCCTGTACATAGCTTGTACTCACTACAGCCTGTACATACTTATAGTTATAGAATATTCATAACATACTTCATACCGTGTACATTATAACATACCATAATAGACCCATTTCTGTAATATACTTACATATCTATATTATTGCTAATATATATTGTAATATATCTATATCACTAAAGCACTTCTGGATGGATGCAAACTGCATTTCGTTGCCCTGTACCTGTGCATGTGCAATGACAATAAAGTTGAATTCTATTCTATTCTATTCTAACATAGCACCCACCCAGCTGTATAGAAACTCCGTCATGCTAGCTAGCACGCAGTACGAAAAAGTCAGCATAACGAAAATAAACTCCACCTAAACTTGGTTCATATCTGACCCAGATGGACTGCAGGTCATAACTTCTTACCTGAAGTTCAGTTCACCTGACACTCTCGGACCGGCGGCCGCTTCGGGTCTCTCCTCTTGACTCCCTTTTCCTTCATCCACCTGCTGGCCTCCACCACTTGCTAATGTTATTGAATCTGTGGAAGCTCCGCGATAGCCACCACACGAAGTAACGAATAACGAGCCTATCTAAATCCCAGTAACGAGTAACGCGTTCCCGGTTTTGGCATAATAACTAGTTACCGTGTTCGTTACCACAATAATAACGTAGTTACTGTAACGCGTTACTTAATAACGCGTTAGTCCCAACACTGGTAGTGTCCACAGAAACCTCTGAATCTCAGCTAAAAGCTCATGTAAACCATGTCTAGAAACACCAAACAAAGCAAAGACACCAGACAGTTAAAAGAGCAGTTACGTCACCATGAATCTGTGGACAGGTAATATCCATATCTTGATTTATGATTTTCTGGAGTTAAATGGGAACCAAAGCATATTTTCAAAGGTGTTATATGCTATAAAATACTTTTAAAAATTAGGTGAGGGAAATAAAAAATCTATTTTTCTATGTTTGAGTCACAGTAACTTTGACACAGTAACATCTGCAGTAATATTTACAGCTCTGATGACATCTCACCAGCAATGTTCCTTCTAATTTTTCACGTGTCTGAGCGAACACACAAACTCCCTGAGCGGACACTTGGACCACTGTGAGCAACAGCAGACGTGTGCACTGTGGTCACGCCAGCATCAAATCCATCCAAGTTACATGGTTTATTAAAATAATCAAATTACAGCGTTTACATTTATGTTAGACTACTTTTAATTAACTGCTTTAGCCCACTTACAATGAAAATTTAAAAAAATCTTGTTCATGACCTGTGTAGGATGTTAACACTATTGGAAGTAAAAATAACTTGAACTCCAATTTTGAAAACACAACTTTCTTTCTTTTTCTTTTTTTATAAAGCTCTGACTTGTATTATGAGTCTGTGGTCTGGGAGAGAGTCCTGTAGCTCTCTGTCTGCAAAATACAGTAAATAATGACCAATGCTGGGCAATTAATTATATAGTTACTTCTTCAAAAAAGTTACGGAGTTTTACAAACAAAGTTTTTTGCAGCTGTTTACCTAAAAATGCAGCCAAGGCGTTTTTTTAAAAAAAATAAAAATAAATTAAAGCTGCAAGCAGCGTTATGATGGCCCTCGCACCCCGGCGTGTCGAGCCACGCCCAACACCCAAAACCAGCACGTCCGATCTGATGTCACATTGATGGAATTCATGCATTTAACCACCAGCTAACATTTCATCTTGTTCAATCATGATTAGTTAGTCGTCCCACTAGGTGGCGCTCTAACCATTACTGACAAATGGCATAACAAACATTTCCGAGCTCGAGTCTCATCACGCCTATGACCTTTGGGAGAGATTGAACATTGTGTTTTTGAGTGACAGCAGATTACTGCTTTTTGGCGAGTGATTGAAACTCTACGTGCCGCCATGACCACCCCGTTTCCCTGAATGTAAAAAGCTTCGCAATTTAACATCACAAAGGTCTTTAGATTCCACGCACTGGAGATCGCATATATCTGATGAAATCCCTTGGAGGAGTTCGTCAAAGTACGGTGCCTGAAAAGTGGGGAAAATGTACATTAATTAAATGTACATAAATTAATTGCACATTAATTTTAAAATGGCTGACTTCCTGTTGGATTTGGGATATTGCTCCAAGAGACTTTTTTGTACATCTTGATATCTCCTATAAGCTTACCAGGTTTCACACTCATACATAAAACACAGAGCAGGGGCTGTGGTTTTGAAATTTTGTAGGGGGCGCTGTGGAGCCATTTTGGGATATTCAATGAAAATGATCACATAACAAAAACCCTCATCACATTGGAGGTGTGCACCAAATTTAAAGCCTATATAAACTTTCCAAGCCCCTCAAAAGCCACTTCATTTTTCATGGTCAACCGCCTTCCCACCAGGGTGCGCCGTTCAGTTTAAAGTCACAATTTTCGCACTGAAGCATTATGAGGGACTGATGGTGATATTCACCGCTTTTTAGGTGGCCACGATGAACCTGTGAAAATCAGTACAACAAAGTGAAAGCCATGACATTTCCTGTTGCCACTAGGTGGCGCTCTGCGTATTCCCGACAATGGGCACATCAATCTGTTCAGGGCGGGTCTGACATCATACCTGTAAAGTCTGGTTCTGATCAGCTTGGATTTCATTGAGTTATACTAATTTGTTTCTCCATGGCGAGACATCAAAGTTCGCCATGCTGCTGGGGTCACACCCTTTCGCAAAAAGTCACAGTTTTCACTGTAACCCAAGACCAACTCCTTAAGGCTTTCCTGGAGAAATTTGAGGCTGCAGATGTCACCCATCACAATACTGTACCCCAAAGTGTAAAACATGACATTTCCTGTTCCCACTAGGTGGCGCTGTCCCTGATGTCAAATATGGCAGGTGAAATATGTTCAGGGGTGGAGCCTTATCATATGTGTACTCTTTGGTCCAGCTCGGACAATGTATGACAGAATGAGAGGCAATAAGATTTTCATGGCGAGTCATTGAAATTCGCCGCGGCGCCACGGCGTCACCGTATTGTGAAAACTCAAAAGCTCCGCAATTTAACATGGCCCAGGTGTGTAGTTGGCACTGTCCAAATTTGAAGTTTATAGGACCAAATCCCAAGGAGGAGTTCGTTAAAGTACAAGGCATGGAAACGGTAAAATCAGAGCCAAAATGTCACCTTCAATCCAAAATGGCGGACTTCCTGTTGGGTTTAGGACATGGCCATAATAGACTTTTTTGTTCGACTCTGAACGTTATATATGTGTACCGACTTTCAAACATGTAGGTCATACCCATACCGGGGGCTCGCGTTTTTCATTTTTCTAGGTGGCGCTACTGAGCCAATTTTCCCTGGCCATGTCTGAGAACATTAAAATACGTAAATTTTCACCAGACCTGACGCGTGTGCAAAATTTCATGAGTTTTTGAGCATTTTTAGGCCCTCAAAAGGCCGATTCATTTGCCGAAATAATAATAATAATAATAATAATAATAATAATTAAAGCTGCAAGCAGCGTTATGAGGGCCCTCGCACCCCCGGCGTGTCGAGCCACGCCCAACACCTGAAACCAGCACGTCCGATCTGATGTCACATTGATGGAATTCATGCATTTAACCACCAGCTAACATTTCACCTCGTTCAATCATGATTAGTTAGTCGTCCCACTAGGTGGCGCTCTAACCATTAATGACAAATGGCATAACAAACATTTCCGAGCTCGAGTCTCATCACGCCTATGACCTTTGGGAGAGATTGAACATTGTGTTTTTGAGTGACAGCAGATTACTGCTTTTTGGCGAGTGACTGAAACCACGTGCCGCCATGACCACCCCGTTTCCCTGAATGTAAAAAGCTTCGCAATTTAACATCACAAAGGTCTTTAGATTCCACACACTGGAGATTGCATCAATCTGATGAAAATCCTTGGAGGAGTTCGTCAAAGTACGGTGCCTGAAAAGAGGGGAAAATGTCGCCAAAATTACACATTCATTTTAAAATGGCTGACTTCCTGTTGGATTTGGGATATTGCTCCAAGAGACTTTTTTGTACATCTTGAGATCTCCTATAAGCTTACCAGGTTTCAGACTCATAGATAAAACACAGAGCAGGGGCTGTGGTTTTGAAAATTTGTAGGGGGCGCTGTGGAGCCATTTTGCGCTATTCAAGGAAAATGGTTACATAACAACAAAGCGTTCATCACATTGGAGGTGTGGGCCAAATTTAAAGCCTATATAAACTTTCCAAGCCCCTCAAAAGCCACTTCATTTTTCATGGTCAACCGCCTTCCCACCAGGGTGCGCCGTTCAGTTTAAAGTCACAATTTTCGCACTGAAGCATCATGAGGCACTGATGGTGATATTCACCGCTTTTGAGGTAGCCACGATGAACCTGTGAAAATCAGTACAACAAAGTGAAAGCCATGACATTTCCTGTTGCCACTAGGTGGCGCTCTGCGTATTCCCGACAATGGGCACATCAATCTGTTCAGGGCGGGTCTGACATCATACCTGTAAAGTCTGGTTCTGATCAGCTTGGATTTCATTGAGTTATACTAATTTGTTTCTCCATGGCGAGACATCAAAGTTCGCCATGCTGCTGGGGTCACACCCTTTCGCAAAAAGTCACAGATTTCACTGTAACCCAAGACCAACTCCTTAAGGCTTTCCTGGAGAAATTTGAGGCTGCAGATGTCACCCATCACAATACTGTACCCCAAAGTGTAAAACATGACATTTCCTGTTCCCACTAGGTGGCGCTGTCCCTGATGTCAAATATGGCAGTTGAAATGTGTTCAGGGGTGGAGCCTTATCATATGTGTGCTCTTTGGTCCAGCTCGGACAATGTATGACAGAATGAGAGGCAATAAGATTTTCATGGCGAGTCATTGAAATTCGCCGTGGCGCCACGGCGTCACCGTATTGTGAAAACTCAAAAGCTCCGCAATTTAACATGGCCCAGGTGTGTAGTTGGCACTGTCCAAATTTGAAGTTTATAGGACCAAATCCCAAGGAGGAGTTCGTTAAAGTACAAGGCATGGAAACGGTAAAATCAGAGCCAAAATGTCACCTTCAATCCAAAATGGCGGACTTCCTGTTGGGTTTAGGACATGGCAATAATAGACTTTTTTGTTCGACTCTGAACGTTATATATGTGTACCGACTTTCAAACATGTAGGTCATACCCATACCGGGGGCTCGCGTTTTTCATTTTTCTAGGTGGCGCTACTGAGCCAATTTTCACTGGCCATGTCTGAGAACATTAAAATACGTAAATTTTCACCAGACCTGACGCGTGTGCAAAATTTCATGAGTTTTTGAGCACGTTTAGGCCCTCAAAAGGCCGATTCATTTGCCGAAATAATAATAATAATAATAATAATAATAATAATAATAATAATAATAATAAACAGAGCAGATACAATAGGGCCTTCGCACTGTCAGTGCTCGGGCCCTAATTAAAGCTGCAAGCAGCGTTATAAGGGCCCTCGCACCCCCGGCGCGTCGAGCCACGCCCAACATCTAAAACCAGCACGTCCGATCTGATGTCACATTGATGGAATTCATGCCTTTAACCACCAGCTAACATTTCATCTCATTCAATCATGATTATAGTCGCCCCACTAGGTGGCGCTCTAACCATTACTGACAAATGGCATAACAAACATTTCCGAGCTCGAGTCTCATCACGCCTATGACCTTTGGGAGAGATTGAACATTGTGTTTTTGAGTGACAGCAGATTACTGCTTTTTGGCGAGTGATTGAAACTCCACGTGCCGCCATGACCACGCCGTTTCCCTGAACGTAAAAAGCTTCGCAATTTAACATCACAAAGGTCTTTAGATGCCACATACAGGAGATCGCATCAATCTGATGAAATCCCTTGGAGGAGTTCGTCAAAGTACGGTGCCTGAAAAGAGGGGAAAATGTCGCCAAAATTACACATTAATTTTAAAATGGCTGACTTCCTGTTGGATTTGGGATATTGCTCCAAGAGACTTTTTTATACATCTTGAGATCTCCTATAAGCTTACCAGGTTTCAGAGTCATAGATAAAACACAGAGCAGGGGCTGTGGTTTTGAAATTTTGTAGGGGGCGCTGTGGAGCCATTTTGCGCTATTCAAGGAAAATGGTTACATAACAACAAAGCGTTCATCACATTGGAGGTGTGGGCCAAATTTAAAGCCTATATAAACTTTCCAAGCCCCTCAAAAGCCACTTCATCTTTCATGGTGAACTGCGCTGCCACCAGGGTGCGCCGTTCAGTTTAAAGTCACAATTTTCGCACTGAAGCATCATGAGGCACTGATGGTGATATTCACCGCTTTTGAGGTGTCCACGATGAACCTGTGAAAATCAGTACAACAAAGTGAAAGCCATGACATTTCCTGTTGCCACTAGGTGGCGCTCTGCGTATTCCCGACAATGGGCACATCAATCTGTTCAGGGCGGGTCTGACATCATACCTGTAAAGTCTGGTTCTGATCAGCTTGGATTTCATTGAGTTATACTAATTTGTTTCTCCATGGCGAGACATCAAAGTTCGCCATGCTGCTGGGGTCACACCCTTTCGCGAAAAGTCACAGTTTTCACTGTAACCCAAGACCAACTCCTTAAGGCTTTCCTGGAGAAATTTGAGGCTGCAGATGTCACCCATCACAATACTGTACCCCAAAGTGTAAAACATGACATTTCCTGTTCCCACTAGGTGGCGCTGTCCCTGATGTCAAATATGGCAGTTGAAATGTGTTCAGGGGTGGAGCCTTATCATATGTGTACTCTTTGGTCCAGCTCGGACAATGTATGACAGAATGAGAGGCAATAAGATTTTCATGGCGAGTCATTGAAATTTGCCGCGGCGCCACGGCGTCACCGTATTGTGAAAACTCAAAAGCTCCGCAATTAAACATGGCCCAGGTGTGTAGTTGGCACTGTCCAAATTTGAAGTTTATAGGACCAAATCCCAAGGAGGAGTTCGTTAAAGTACAAGGCATGGAAACGGTAAAATCAGAGCCAAAATGTCACCTTCAATCCAAAATGGCGGACTTCCTGTTGTGTTTAGGACATGGCCATAATAGACTTTTTTGTGCGTCTACTAACAATAGATATGTGTTCCAATTTTCATACATTTAGGTCATACCCACACCGGGGGCTCGCGTTTTAGATTTTCCTAGGTGGCGCTACTGAGCCAATTTTCCCTGGCCATGTCTGAGGACATTAAAATACGTAATTTTTCACCAGACCTGACGCGTGTGCAAAATTTTATGAGTTTTTGAGCATGTTTAGGCCCTCAAAAAGGCCCTTGTTTTACCTGAATAATAATAATAATAATTAAAGCTGCAAGCAGCGTTATGAGGGCCCTCGCACCCCGGCGCGTCGAGCCACGCCCAACACCTGAAACCAGCACGTCCGATCTGATGTCACATTGATGGAATTCATGCATTTAACCACCAGCTAACATTTCATCTCGTTCAATCATGAGTAGTTAGTCGTCCCACTAGGTGGCGCTCTAACCATTAATGACAAATGGCATAACAAACATTTCCGAGCTCGAGTCTCATCACGCCTATGACCTTTGGGAGAGATTGAACATTGTGTTTTTGAGTGACAGCAGATTACTGCTTTTTGGCGAGTGATTGAAACTCCACGTGCCGCCATGACCACGCCGTTTCCCTGAACGTAAAAAGCTTCGCAATTTAACATCACAAAGGTCTTTAGATGCCACATACAGGAGATCGCATCAATCTGATGAAATCCCTTGGAGGAGTTCGTCAAAGTACGGTGCCTGAAAAGAGGGGAAAATGTCGCCAAAATTACACATTAATTTTAAAATGGCTGACTTCCTGTTGGATTTGGGATATTGCTCCAAGAGACTTTTTTATACATCTTGAGATCTCCTATAAGCTTACCAGGTTTCAGACTCATAGATAAAACACAGAGCAGGGGCTGTGGTTTTGAAATTTTGTAGGGGGCGCTGTGGAGCCATTTTGCGCTATTCAAGGAAAATGGTTACATAACAACAAAGCGTTCATCACATTGGAGGTGTGGGCCAAATTTAAAGCCTATATAAACTTTCCAAGCCCCTCAAAAGCCACTTCATCTTTCATGGTGAACTGCGCTGCCACCAGGGTGCGCCGTTCAGTTTAAAGTCACAATTTTCGCACTGAAGCATCATGAGGCACTGATGGTGATATTCACCGCTTTTGAGGTGTCCACGATGAACCTGTGAAAATCAGTACAACAAAGTGAAAGCCATGACATTTCCTGTTGCCACTAGGTGGCGCTCTGCGTATTCCCGACAATGGGCACATCAATCTGTTCAGGGCGGGTCTGACATCATAACTGTAAAGTCTGGTTCTGATCAGCTTGGATTTCATTGAGTTATACTAATTTGTTTCTCCATGGCGAGACATCAAAGTTCGCCATGCTGCTGGGGTCACACCCTTTCGCGAAAAGTCACAGTTTTCACTGTAACCCAAGACCAACTCCTTAAGGCTTTCCTGGAGAAATTTGAGGCTGCAGATGTCACCCATCACAATACTGTACCCCAAAGTGTAAAACATGACATTTCCTGTTCCCACTAGGTGGCGCTCTCCCTGATGTCAAATATGGCAGTTGAAATGTGTTCAGGGGTGGAGCCTTATCATATGTGTACTCTTTGGTCCAGCTCGGACAATGTATGACAGAATGAGAGGCAATAAGATTTTCATGGCGAGTCATTGAAATTTGCCGCGGCGCCACGGCGTCACCGTATTGTGAAAACTCAAAAGCTCCGCAATTTAACATGGCCCAGGTGTGTAGTTGGCACTGTCCAAATTTGAAGTTTATAGGACCAAATCCCAAGGAGGAGTTCGTTAAAGTACAAGGCATGGAAACGGTAAAATCAGAGCCAAAATGTCACCTTCAATCCAAAATGGCGGACTTCCTGTTGTGTTTAGGACATGGCCATAATAGACTTTTTTGTGCGTCTACTAACAATAGATATGTGTTCCAATTTTCATACATTTAGGTCATACCCACACCGGGGGCTCGCGTTTTAGATTTTCCTAGGTGGCGCTACTGAGCCAATTTTCCCTGGCCATGTCTGAGGACATTAAAATACGTAATTTTTCACCAGACCTGACGCGTGTGCAAAATTTTATGAGTTTTTGAGCATGTTTAGGCCCTCAAAAAGGCCCTTGTTTTACCTGAATAATAATAATAATAATAATTAAAGCTGCAAGCAGCGTTATGAGGGCCCTTGCACCCCGGCGCGTCGAGCCACGCCCAACACCTGAAACCAGCACGTCCGATCTGATGTCACATTGATGGAATTCATGCATTTAACCACCAGCTAACATTTCATCTCGTTCAATCATGAGTAGTTAGTCGTCCCACTAGGTGGCGCTCTAACCATTAATGACAAATGGCATAACAAACATTTCCGAGCTCGAGTCTCATCACGCCTATGACCTTTGGGAGAGATTGAACATTGTGTTTTTGAGTGACAGCAGATTACTGCTTTTTGGCGAGTGATTGAAACTCCACGTGCCGCCATGACCACGCCGTTTCCCTGAACGTAAAAAGCTTCGCAATTTAACATCACAAAGGTCTTTAGATGCCACATACAGGAGATCGCATCAATCTGATGAAATCCCTTGGAGGAGTTCGTCAAAGTACGGTGCCTGAAAAGAGGGGAAAATGTCGCCAAAATTACACATTCATTTTAAAATGGCTGACTTCCTGTTGGATTTGAGATATTACTCCAAGAGACTTTTTTGTACATCTTGATATCTCCTATAAGCTTACCAGGTTTCAGACTCATAGATAAAACACAGAGCAGGGGCTGTGGTTTTGAAATTTTGTAGGGGGCGCTGTGGAGCCATTTTGCGCTATTCAAGGAAAATGGTTACATAACAACAAAGCCCTCATCACATTGGAGGTGTGTGCCAAATTTAAAGCCTATATAAACTTTCCAAGCCCCTCAAAAGCCACTTCATCTTTCATGGTGAACTGCGCTGCCACCAGGGTGCGCCGTTCAGTTTAAAGTCACAATTTTCGCACTGAAGCATCATGAGGCACTGATGGTGATATTCACCGCTTTTGAGGTGGCCACGATGAACCTGTGTAAATCAGTACAACAAAATGTAAGACATGACATTTCCTGTTGCCACTAGGTGGCGCTCTGCATATTACTGACAATGGGCACATCAATCTGTTCAGGGCGGGTCTGACATCACGCCTGTAAAGTCTGGTACTAATCAGACTGGATTTCATGGAGTTATACTAATTTGTTTCTTCATGGCGAGACATCAAAGTTCGCCATGCTGCTGGGGTCACACCCTTTCGCGAAAAGTCACAGTTTTCACTGTAACCCAAGACCAACTCCTTAAGGCTTTCCTGGAGAAATTTGAGGCTGCAGATGTCACCCATCACAATACTGTACCCCAAAGTGTAAAACATGACATTTCCTGTTCCCACTAGGTGGCGCTGTCCCTGATGTCAAATATGGCAGGTGAAATATGTTCAGGGGTGGAGCCTTATCATATGTGTGCTCTTTGGTCCAGGTCAGACAATGTATGACAGAATGAGAGGCAATAAGATTTTCATGGCGAGTCATCGAAATTCGCCGTGGCGCCACGGCCTCACGGTATTGTGAAAACTCAAAAGCTCCGCAATTTAACATGGCCCAGGTGTGTAGTTGACACTGACCAAAGATGAAGCTTGTATGATCAAATCCCAAGGAGGAGTTCGAAAAAGTTCGAGGCATGGAAATGGCAAAATTAGAGCCAAAATGTCACCTTCACGTCCAAATGGCGGACTTCCTGTTGGGTTTGCGTCAATGGGCCCATTGACTTTTTTGTTCGTCTTGGCATGATACACATGTGTGCAAAATTTCATACATGTAGCTCAAACGATGTGGTCGTAGGGCTGCATTTAACAAGGCATAGGTGGCGCTCTAGAGCCATTTCCCAGTGCTCATATGTAAAACCATTAAAATACAAAATTTTTCACCAGACCTGGCATGTGTGCAAAATTTCATGAGTTTTTGAGCATGTTTAGGCCCTCAAAAAGGCCCTTGTTTTGCCTGAATAATAATAATAATTAAAGCTGCAAGCAGCGTTATGAGGGCCCTCGCACCCCCGGCGCGTCGAGCCACGCCCAACACCTGAAACCAGCACGTCCGATCTGATGTCACATTGATGGAATTCATGCCTTTAACCACCAGCTAACATTTCATCTCGTTCAATCATGATTATAGTCGCCCCACTAGGTGGCGCTCTAACCATTACTGACAAATGGCATAACAAACATTTCCGAGCTCGAGTCTCATCATGCCTACGACCTTTGGGAGAGATTGAACATTGTGTTTTTGAGTGACAGCAGATTACTGCTTTTTGGCGAGTGATTGAAACTCCACGTGCCGCCATGACCACGCCGTTTCCCTGAACGTAAAAAGCTTCGCAATTTAACATCACAAAGGTCTTTAGATGCCACATACAGGAGATCGCATCAATCTGATGAAATCCCTTGGAGGAGTTCGTCAAAGTACGGTGCCTGAAAAGACGGGAAAATGTCGCCAAAATTACACATTAATTTTAAAATGGCTGACTTCCTGTTGGATTTGGGATATTGCTCCAAGAGACTTTTTTGTACATCTTGATATCTCCTATAAGCTTACCAGGTTTCAGACTCATAGATAAAACACAGAGCAGGGGCTGTGGTTTTGAAATTTTGTAGGGGGCGCTGTGGAGCCATTTTGCACTATTCAAGGAAAATGGTTACATAACAACAAAGCGTTCATCACATTGGAGGTGTGGGCCAAATTTAAAGCCTATATAAACTTTCCAAGCCCCTCAAAAGCCACTTCATTTTTCATGGTCAACCGCCTTCCCACCAGGGTGCGCCGTTCAGTTTAAAGTCACAATTTTCGCACTGAAGCATCATGAGGCACTGATGGTGATATTCACCGCTTTTGAGGTGGCCACGATGAACCTGTGAAAATCAGTACAACAAAGTGAAAGCCATGACATTTCCTGTTGCCACTAGGTGGCGCTCTGCGTATTCCCGACAATGGGCACATCAATCTGTTCAGGGCGGGTCTGACATCATACCTGTAAAGTCTGGTTCTGATCAGCTTGGATTTCATTGAGTTATACTTATTTGTTTCTCCATGGCGAGACATCAAAGTTCGCCATGCTGCTGGGGTCACACCCTTTCGCGAAAAGTCACAGTTTTCACTGTAACCCAAGACCAACTCCTTAAGGCTTTCCTGGAGAAATTTGAGGCTGCAGATGTCACCCATCACAATACTGTACCCCAAAGTGTAAAACATGACATTTCCTGTTCCCACTAGGTGGCGCTGTCCCTGATGTCAAATATGGCAGTTGAAATGTGTTCAGGGGTGGAGCCTTATCATATGTGTACTCTTTGGTCCAGCTCGGACAATGTATGACAGAATGAGAGGCAATAAGATTTTCATGGCGAGTCATTGAAATTCGCCGCGGCG
Source organism: Perissodus microlepis (assembly GCF_051167445.1). Lineage (NCBI taxonomy): Eukaryota > Metazoa > Chordata > Actinopteri > Cichliformes > Cichlidae > Perissodus > Perissodus microlepis. The sequence continues at coordinate 35,113,377 of NC_140476.1, read as the reverse complement.
CCACGGCGTCACCGTATTGTGAAAACTCAAAAGCTCCGCAATTTAACATGGCCCAGGTGTGTAGTTGGCACTGTCCAAATTTGAAGTTTATAGGACCAAATCCCAAGGAGGAGTTCGTTAAAGTACAAGGCATGGAAACGGTAAAATCAGAGCCAAAATGTCACCTTCACTCCAAAATGGCGGACTTCCTGTTGGGTTTAGGACATGGCCATAATAGACTTTTTTGTTCGACTCTGAACGTTATATATGTGTACCGACTTTCAAACATGTAGGTCATACCCATACCGGGGGCTCGCGTTTTTCATTTTTCTAGGTGGCGCTACTGAGCCAATTTTCCCTGGCCATGTCTGAGAACATTAAAATACGTAAATATTCACCAGACCTGACGCGTGTGCAAAATTTCATGAGTTTTTGAGCATGTTTAGGCCCTCAAAAGGCCGATTCATTTGCCGAAATAATAATAATAATAATAATAATAATAAACAGAGCAGATACAATAGGGCCTTCGCACTGTCAGTGCTCGGGCCCTAATAATAATAAACAGAGCAGATACAATAGGGCCTTCGCACTGTCAGTGCTCGGGCCCTAATTAAAGCTGCAAGCAGCGTTATGAGGGCCCTCGCACCCCCGGCGCGTCGAGCCACGGCCAACACCTAAAACCAGCACGTCCGATCTGATGTCACATTGATGGATTTCATGCATTTAATCACCAGCTAACATTTCTTCTTATTCAACATGGATTATAGTCGTCCCACTAGGTGGCGCTCTAACCATTATGTACAAATGGCATAACAAACATATCCGAGTTCGAGTCTCATCATGCCTGCGACCTTTGGGAGAGATTGGACATGGTGTTTTTGAGTGACAGCAGATTACTGCTTTTTGGCGAGTGATTGAAACTCCACGTGCCGCCATGACCACCCCGTTTCCCTGAACGTAAAAAGCTTCGCAATTTAACATCACAAAGGTCTTTAGATTCCACACACAGGAAATCGCGTCAATCTGATGAAATCCCTTGGAGGAGTTCGTCAAAGTATGAGGCCTGAAAAGAGGGGAAAATGTCGCCAAAATTACACATTAATTTTAAAATGGCTGACTTTCTGTTGGATTTGGGATAATGCTCCAAGAGACTTTTTTGTACATCTTGACATCTCCTATAAGCGTACGAGGTTTCAGACTCATAGATAAAACACAGAGCAAGGGCTGATGTTTTGAAATTTTGTAGGGGGCGCTGTGGAGCCATTTTGCGCTATTCAAGGAAAATGGTTACATAACAACAAAGCGTTCATCACATTGGAGGTGTGGGCCAAATTTAAAGCCTATATAAACTTTCCAAGCCCCTCAAAAGCCACTTCATTTTTCATGGTCAACCGCCTTCCCACCAGGGTGCGCCGTTCAGTTTAAAGTCACAATTTTCGCACTGAAGCATCATGAGGAACTGATGGTGATATTCACCGCTTTTGAGGTGGCCACGATGAACCTGTGAAAATCAGTACAACAAAGTGAAAGCCATGACATTTCCTGTTGCCACTAGGTGGCGCTCTGCGTATTCCCGACAATGGGCACATCAATCTGTTCAGGGCGGGTCTGACATCATACCTGTAAAGTCTGGTTCTGATCAGCTTGGATTTCATTGAGTTATACTTATTTGTTTCTCCATGGCGAGACATCAAAGTTCGCCATGCTGCTGGGGTCACACCCTTTCGCGAAAAGTCACAGTTTTCACTGTAACCCAAGACCAACTCCTTAAGGCTTTCCTGGAGAAATTTGAGGCTGCAGATGTCACCCATCACAATACTGTACCCCAAAGTGTAAAACATGACATTTCCTGTTCCCACTAGGTGGCGCTGTCCCTGATGTCAAATATGGCAGTTGAAATGTGTTCAGGGGTGGAGCCTTATCATATGTGTACTCTTTGGTCCAGCTCGGACAATGTATGACAGAATGAGAGACAATAAGATTTTCATGGCGAGTCATCGAAATTCGCCGCGGCGCCACGGCGTCACCGTATTGTGAAAACTCAAAAGCTCCGCAATTTAACATGGCCCAGGTGTGTAGTTGGCACTGTCCAAATTTGAAGTTTATAGGACCAAATCCCAAGGAGGAGTTCGTTAAAGTACAAGGCATGGAAACGGTAAAATCAGAGCCAAAATGTCACCTTCACTCCAAAATGGCGGACTTCCTGTTGGGTTTAGGACATGGCCATAATAGACTTTTTTGTTCGACTCTGAACGTTATATATGTGTACCGACTTTCAAACATGTAGGTCATACCCATACCGGGGGCTCGCGTTTTTCATTTTTCTAGGTGGCGCTACTGAGCCAATTTTCCCTGGCCATGTCTGAGAACATTAAAATACGTAAATTTTCACCAGACCTGACGCGTGTGCAAAATTTCATGAGTTTTTGAGCATGTTTAGGCCCTCAAAAGGCCGATTCATTTGCCGAAATAATAATAATAATAATAATAATAATAAACAGAGCAGATACAATAGGGCCTTCGCACTGTCAGTGCTCGGGCCCTAATAATAATAAACAGAGCAGATACAATAGGGCCTTCGCACTGTCAGTGCTCGGGCCCTAATTAAAGCTGCAAGCAGCGTTATGAGGGCCCTCGCACCCCCGGCGCGTCGAGCCACGGCCAACACCTAAAACCAGCACGTCCGATCTGATGTCACATTGATGGATTTCATGCATTTAATCACCAGCTAACATTTCTTCTTATTCAACATGGATTATAGTCGTCCCACTAGGTGGCGCTCTAACCATTATGTACAAATGGCATAACAAACATATCCGAGTTCGAGTCTCATCATGCCTGCGACCTTTGGGAGAGATTGGACATGGTGTTTTTGAGTGACAGCAGATTACTGCTTTTTGGCGAGTGATTGAAACTCCACGTGCCGCCATGACCACCCCGTTTCCCTGAACGTAAAAAGCTTCGCAATTTAACATCACAAAGGTCTTTAGATTCCACACACAGGAAATCGCGTCAATCTGATGAAATCCCTTGGAGGAGTTCGTCAAAGTATGAGGCCTGAAAAGAGGGGAAAATGTCGCCAAAATTACACATTAATTTTAAAATGGCTGACTTTCTGTTGGATTTGGGATATTGCTCCAAGAGACTTTTTTGTACATCTTGACATCTCCTATAAGCGTACGAGGTTTCAGACTCATAGATAAAACACAGAGCAAGGGCTGATGTTTTGAAATTTTGTAGGGGGCGCTGTGGAGCCATTTTGCGCTATTCAAGGAAAATGGTTACATAACAACAAAGCGTTCATCACATTGGAGGTGTGGGCCAAATTTAAAGCCTATATAAACTTTCCAAGCCCCTCAAAAGCCACTTCATTTTTCATGGTCAACCGCCTTCCCACCAGGGTGCGCCGTTCAGTTTAAAGTCACAATTTTCGCACTGAAGCATCATGAGGAACTGATGGTGATATTCACCGCTTTTGAGGTGGCCACGATGAACCTGTGAAAATCAGTACAACAAAGTGAAAGCCATGACATTTCCTGTTGCCACTAGGTGGCGCTCTGCGTATTCCCGACAATGGGCACATCAATCTGTTCAGGGCGGGTCTGACATCATACCTGTAAAGTCTGGTTCTGATCAGCTTGGATTTCATTGAGTTATACTTATTTGTTTCTCCATGGCGAGACATCAAAGTTCGCCATGCTGCTGGGGTCACACCCTTTCGCGAAAAGTCACAGTTTTCACTGTAACCCAAGACCAACTCCTTAAGGCTTTCCTGGAGAAATTTGAGGCTGCAGATGTCACCCATCACAATACTGTACCCCAAAGTGTAAAACATGACATTTCCTGTTCCCACTAGGTGGCGCTGTCCCTGATGTCAAATATGGCAGTTGAAATGTGTTCAGGGGTGGAGCCTTATCATATGTGTACTCTTTGGTCCAGCTCGGACAATGTATGACAGAATGAGAGACAATAAGATTTTCATGGCGAGTCATCGAAATTCGCCGCGGCGCCACGGCGTCACCGTATTGTGAAAACTCAAAAGCTCCGCAATTTAACATGGCCCAGGTGTGTAGTTGGCACTGTCCAAATTTGAAGTTTATAGGACCAAATCCCAAGGAGGAGTTTGTTAAAGTACAAGGCATGGAAACGGTAAAATCAGAGCCAAAATGTCACCTTCAATCCAAAATGGCGGACTTCCTGTTGGGTTTAGGACATGGCCATAATAGACTTTTTTGTTCGACTCTGAACGTTATATATGTGTACCGACTTTCAAACATGTAGGTCATACCCATACCGGGGGCTCGCGTTTTTCATTTTTTTAGGTGGCGCTACTGAGCCAATTTTCCCTGGCCATGTCTGAGAACATTAAAATACGTAAATTTTCACCAGACCTGACGCGTGTGCAAAATTTCATGAGTTTTTGAGCATGTTTAGGCCCTCAAAAGGCCGATTCATTTGCCGAAATAATAATAATAATAATAATAATAATAATAATAATAATAATAATAAACAGAGCAGATACAATAGGGCCTTCGCACTGTCAGTGCTCGGGCCCTAATTAAAGCTGCAAGCAGCGTTATGAGGGCCCTCGCACACCCGGCGCGTCGAGCCACGCCCAACACCTGAAACCAGCACGTCCGATCTGATGTCACATTGATGGAATTCATGCATTTAACCACCAGCTAACATTTCACCTCGTTCAATCATGATTATAGTCGTCCCACTAGGTGGCGCTCTAACCATTAATGACAAATGGCATAACAAACATTTCCGAGCTCGAGTCTCATCACGCCTATGACCTTTGGGAGAGATTGAACATTGTGTTTTTGAGTGACTGCAGATTACTGCTTTTTGGCGAGTGACTGAAACCACGTGCCGCCATGACCACCCCGTTTCCCTGAATGTAAAAAGCTTCGCAATTTAACATCACAAAGGTCTTTAGATGCCACACACTGGAGATCGCATCAATCTGATGAAATCCCTTGGAGGAGTTCGTCAAAGTACGGTGCCTGAAAAGAGGGGAAAATGTCGCCAAAATTACACATTCATTTTAAAATGGCTGACTTCCTGTTGGATTTGGGATATTGCTCCAAGAGACTTTTTTGTACATCTTGAGATCTCCTATAAGCTTACCAGGTTTCAGACTCATAGATAAAACACAAAGCAGGGGCTGTGGTTTTGAAATTTTGTAGGGGGCGCTGTGGAGCCATTTTGCGCTATTCAAGGAAAATGGTTACATAACAACAAAGTGTTCATCACATTGGAGGTGTGGGCCAAATTTAAAGCCTATATAAACTTTCCAAGCCCCTCAAAAGCCACTTCATCTTTCATGGTGAACTGCGCTGCCACCAGGGTGCGCCGTTCAGTTTAAAGTCACAATTTTCGCACTGAAGCATCACGAGGGACCCATGTTAATATTCACCGCTTTTGAGGTGTCCACAATGAACCTGTGAAAATCAGTACAACAAAGTGAAAGACATGACATTTCCTGTTGCCACTAGGTGGCGCTCTGCTTACTCCTGACAATGGGCACATCAATCTGTTCAGGGCGGGTCTGACATCACGCCTGTAAAGTCTGGTTCTGATCAGCTTGGATTTCATTGAGTTATACTAATTTGTTTCTTCATGGCGAGACATGAAAGTTCGCCATGCTGCTGGGGTCACACCCTTTCGCGAAAAGTCACAGTTTTCACTGTAACCCAAGACCAACTCCTTAAGGCTTTCCTGGAGAAATTTGAGGCTGCAGATGTCACCCATCACAATACTGTACCCCAAAGTGTAAAACATGACATTTCCTGTTCCCACTAGGTGGCGCTCTCCCTGATGTCAAATATGGCAGTTGAAATGTGTTCAGGGGTGGAGCCTTATCATATGTGTACTCTTTGGTCCAGCTCGGACAATGTATGACAGAATGAGAGGCAATAAGATTTTCATGGCGAGTCATTGAAATTCGCCGCGGCGCCACGGCGTCACCGTATTGTGAAAACTCAAAAGCTCCGCAATTTAACATGGCCCAGGTGTGTAGTTGGCACTGTCCAAATTTGAAGTTTATAGGACCAAATCCCAAGGAGGAGTTCGTTAAAGTACAAGGCATGGAAACGGTAAAATCAGAGCCAAAATGTCACCTTCAATCCAAAATGGCGGACTTCCTGTTGTGTTTAGGACATGGCCATAATAGACTTTTTTGTTCGACTCTGAACGTTATATATGTGTACCGACTTTCAAACATGTAGGTCATACCCATACCGGGGGCTCGCGTTTTTCATTTGTCTAGGTGGCGCTACTGAGCCAATTTTCCCTGGCCATGTCTGAGGACATTAAAATACGTAATTTTTCACCAGACCTGACACGTGTGCAAAATTTCATGAGTTTTTGAGCATGTTTAGGCCCTCAAAAAGGCCCTTGTTTTACCTGAATAACAATAATAATAATAATAATAATAATAATAATAATAATAATAATAATAATAATAAACGGAGCAGATACAATAGGGCCTTCGCACTCTCGGTGCTCGGGCCCTAATAAACAGAGCAGATACAATAGGGCCTTCGCACTGTCAGTGCTCGGGCCCTAATAATAATAATAATAATAAACAGAGCAGATACAATAGGGCCTTCGCACTCTCGGTGCTCGGGCCCTAATAATAATAATAACAATAATAAGAAGAAGAAACGGAGCAGATACAATAGGGCCTTCGCACTCTCGGTGCTCGGGCCCTAATAATAAACAGAGCAGATACAATAGGGCCTTCGCACTTTTAGTGCTCGGGCCCTAATAATAATAATAAGAAACGGAGCAGATACAATAGGGCCTTCGCACTCTCGGTGCTCGGGCCCTAATAAGAAGAAACGGAGCAGATACAATAGGGCCTTCGCACTCTCAGTGCTCGGGCCCTAATAAACATTTCAAACTATTTACAGAACAATCAGCTGTTCTGCATCAAATCTGATGCCACACAAATTATTTGTGCCACTCCAAAAAATAATTTCTGTCCACTATGAGATAAAGAAGAACAACAGCCTGATCCCTGCCTGACAGCAGCAGATGTATCACTGCTGTAACACCTGTAACATTCAGCAGTCGCCTCATTGTTCTGACACACACAACAAAACTATTGACTACACTACACACTAACTACACAAGATTTGTACTAAACGTCGCAAATCTCTCACATCTCAAAACACCGCCGTCACTCCTAAAACTTCCCCCTCCCTAAACCACTAAATGCCATGTTGCCATATCATTTTTTGATTGGTCGACATGGTACATTTTTCGACCAATAGGAAAGGCTGGGGTTTTTGGTTTTCTTTTTGCTCACAGGCGGAGAGAGCATTCCAGCGTTTTCCTTATAAAACAACGTTTTTACAGTTTCTTCCCGCAATAAATATAAAAACCAAACATTGCATATATTCTTTTTATCATAACTCTGGTTTTACGTGGCCGATCAACACAATTTAAAAACTGGTATAAAGTCCACACTTTTCCCGTTAAGTCTTCCGTCTGTCCTGCTCACATCTCCAATGGTTGTACACGTTGTCATTAATGTGGCTTCACTCCACATCAGCCGCTTTGCTCGCTAAAACACCGGTGTCGGCACATAAGGACGCTGTCATAGCCTGTCAGCAACGTTGATTAGCTGCGTATATACGAATGTGAATCGCATTCTTGGCTGGACTATGGGATAAGGTGACATCGTTCTGTTCCCATACAGGAGCAGCCAGTCACTTACTGACTAACACTGCAAAACAGAATTGTTAATGTATTTACTTTAATTTCAATTCAGGTTAGATTTTTTGTGCGCAACACAGATTTTTTGTGCGCAGAGATGTGCCAGCAGTGCTCAATTGCGCACGCGCGCAGCTTAGAGGGAACATTGCTCACCAGTGTTAGCTTAATTTTGACACCAAGACTGTTTACACAGAGTTTGTAATTGCAGAGAAATACATTTATTTTGGTCATTTCCTTTTCGAGCAGGAAGCTCACCCTTCTTGTTATACCCTTTAGATGAATACAGAGTTTTTAATTAAATACATATTCTTTAAATAATGTTCCCTTTTATAAAAACTAGGATAATTTAAAAAAACAAAACATTTATTATAGCTCTGTCACATAGAAAAAAACGGTCTTTTTTCTGTGGTCTGTTATATAACATTAGAGGTGTTCGTGGCAATTAACTTTTTAATCGACTAAGCGGGTCAAGTAAGAAACACTTAAATATTAAGTTAAATTTGAAAACTGTTTAAATTTGAAAACTGTTTAAAAAACAATATCTCCCCATTCCACATTCCAAAATGTCATGTGACAATCTGATTGGCTTAGGAGTGATGATGTCACAAGGATCTTTGATCCTTTGAAGTTTTTCCTTAAATAGGGGTGAGAAACAGAAATTTTTAGTTCGTTTCTTCGCAGCCTTTGTGTTAGCAGCTTTCAAACATTCACTACAGAAAAATTTGGAAACCTCTCAGAGTCATCGGATACAAACGCCAACATGTATCCAAGATTACGGCAACCGAGACAAAAAGATTTCGCCGCCTCTCCTTCCACGCGTGGCCGGCCAATTTCTCCAAATGGCCTCTTCTCCATCCAAAAGGCTTTACAGGAGAGTAGAAATGAAAACAACCATCTCCAGAACAAAATTCGACAAATTGAAGAAGAAAAACTTCACCTGGAGAAGAAGTGCTTACAAATGGAAGCACAAAACAAACACCTGGAAGAAACACTACAGCGCCAGCCCGACATCAACATTATTAATGAGGGCTGGGGGATCAAGTTTGCTCAAGCCAGAGAGCAGATTGTATTCCTCATCAAAGAAAATAAGCAAAAGAGCGCTGAAGTTAAAGAAATGTCCGAGCAGCTTCAAGGCAGGAAAGCGACGATTGATAAGCTAGAGTGGGATCTGCAATACATGGACCAACAGAATCACCTGCTCCAAAGAAAGCTTGATGAAGCTGAAGAAAAAAATAAAGAAGTCCTCCAACAGAAGGAAGAACAGGACACAAAGCAAAAAGACCTGCAGCGCGAACTCCAAGGCATGCAGGAAAAGTACAGAATGGTGAAGGTAAGGTTGGACCAAACACTGCGCCAAAATAAAGACCTTCAAGAGAAACAGCAAAAGCAAGAAAGGCTGGCAGAAGAAAAGTGCATCATCAAGGACTTTGAGAGTAAAAATCAAAAGTTGCAAGAATTCTGTAATGAACTGAAGGTCAAAACAAGTGAGCTGGAGGGAGAAAAGGAAACACTGGAACAACGATGCTCACACATGCAGAAAAGGATCGATCACATGGCCAAAAACAACTCAGAGCTCATTAAGGGGATATTGTTGGAATTCAACAACTTGAAGCAGGAAAACACAGAAATGCAGGCGCAAAAGCAAAAGCAAGATAAAACACATGAAGACCTGCAGTGTACGCTCCGCGATATCCAGAACAGAAATGAGCAGCTAGAAGGCCTGCACAAAGAAGATCAACTGAGAAATGCAGACCTGCAGAAGGCAAAGCTGACACAGGAGGCAACATCCAAAGACCTCAAAGAAAAGCTTGAAGAAACACAAGCAACATTAGAACAGGTGGAACAAACATGCAAGAAACTTGAGAGGCAAAACACAGAAAACATCGATCAGTTGAGAACCCTCATCCTGGAGAAAAAGGCGCTCGTGGAAAAGTCCATGAAAAAGAAGAAAAGATTCTTCAGCTTTTTCCGGAAGAGGGACAATACTGCTTCTTCAACTGATGTAGCCTCGTCTTGCTCCACCTCTGTTCACCCCCCCAACCAGTCCCGGCAGTTGACTGCCCCCTCCTGAGCCTGGTTCTGCCGGAGGTTTCTGCCCGTTTAAAGGCAGTTTTTCCTCCCCACTGTCGCCTAGTGCTTGCTCAGAGGGGATTGTTGGGGTTTTCGCTCCTCTACCTTGTTTCTTTATTTACTTGTTAACTTTTTGTTCTTAACTCATTTAACCTTGTTTCGTTATTTACTTGTTAACTTTTTGTTCTTAACTCATTTAACCTTGTTTCGTTATTTACTTGTTAACTTTTTGCTCTTACTTCACTTAACCTTGTTTTGTTATTTACTTGTCAACTTTTTGTTCTTACCTCATTTAACCTTGTTTCTTTATTTACTTGCTTGTTTAACTTTTTTTCAACTTATCTAACAAAATAAAACAGTTGAATTTATCCTTTGAGTATTGTTCATCTAATCTTTACAGAGTTTTTCCAAAACACTTTCAAACATTCAGATCTGTCTTTCATTTTCTTCTTGAAACCTCATGAACGGTGAACTAAAAACTCTGGAACATGGTTTGAAACACTTAAATTGTTTCAGCTGAAACTGGCAAAGTCACACATGCGTGTGTGAGTGTCACAGGTGATATGGTGTCACTAGTCCGGTCATCATGTTCAGGCTCATTCACTCCAGAATCATTTAGGCCAAATCTTTAAAACGGTGTCATTGCACACACATTTCAATCACACAAATGCAGGATTAATTATTTGCAGTATTTTATCTGATTTATTATGAGAATGTCATGCCTGATCATTTACACCCACAACATCAAAAATGGGGGCAAAAGGGAGGAGATCGCGTTTAATCGATTATAACACGAGGTCAGAAATATAAGTGCTGACATGAGTAGTGTCCAGTGTTGGGTAAGTTACTTTAAATTAGTAACTTAGTTACATTACTAGTTACTTCTATCAAAAGTAACTCAGTTACTTCAAGTTACTCGTTACTTTCAGAGTAACTTGTTACTAGGGAAAGTAACTTTGGTTTTACTCAGAATTCTCTTGTTAATGTGTTGCTTCTGTAACTGGATACCCAGCAAGATTGCCAGTCTTCTAGCTTGCTTACTTGCCACAAGTGCACTGTGCCACCTACCAATAGAAAGGAAAAAATAATGTGCACATTTCCATGAGAGAAATCCCACACCTGATTCTATCCTAGCCTGCTTTTTACATCCAACACAAAAACTGCAGTCGTGGTGCTTTCGATTGTACTCAGAACTCGGAAATTCTGCCTTCTGAATAGGAAGATGTAGGTAACACCAGACTGAAGATGAGCTGCATACAGAGCTGGACTGCGACAAAAAAATCGTCCCGGGCATTTTGACTAGAGACCGGCCCACCATTATAGGAAAAATCATAAAGCCTTTGAATGAAAACAAACACTGTTGTGACAGTGATGTACACTGTTCTGATGGTAAATATGTATCAATCTATCAATTGTTTGTTGCAAGACTCAGATAATTATTTTTTTAAAAGTGAGACATTTTAAATGAGAATAAGAAAGTATTTCGTTGTGCCCCCCTCTCCCTGTTAATGCCCTACCTGCCCCCCTGGCAACACTTTGCTAGACCCGCCCCTGCACAGTTACCAGCTGTCAGCTACTTAGAAAAGGATCCTGGTGTTATTTGTCTCTCAGAAACAGTTCATCACTTCCCTTCAACTCATTCATGTTAACTAAAAGGTAAACCTGTTTCTCCATCACAGCTCTGATGATTCAGTAAGGACATCTCCTGGTTTCATCTTCATGTTTCCCTCTCATCACATAACCAAACCGATATCATGACCAGCAGGTTTACAGCTGTGGCTCCAGCAAACATCAGCTGATACTAGAAAGTAATATTAAATAAATTCTAACAACAGCTGATCAAGCTTAAAAGTGCTGCTGTTGTTTAGCGCGACACCCACTGGTTTCCTCTTTCTGGCGCAAAGTGGGCGATAAATAAACAAGAGAGAAAAGCCGATCAGCTGATCATTGATCAGTTTCATGACTGAAGTAGAAACAGGAGAGGGAGGGGGAGAGAATGAGAGAAGAAGAGGCAGCTGTGCAGCAAAGACACAGAATAACTCCAGATTTGTGTCTTTTTCATTGTAGCTGAAGTCCGGGACAAACTGTTCCTTTTCACCTCAATACGAAACGCGTAATATTTTCTCTGAATACGAGATGATTCAGTTTTTTACGGGACGGTTGGCAACTCTAATAATTAACCATATGAACAAAATAAAGTTCAACTTCAGTAACATCATAGCACCCACCCAGCTGTATAGAAACTCCGTCATGCTAGCTAGTACGCGGTACGAAAAAGTCAGCACAACGAAAGTAAACTACACCTAAACTTGGTTCATATCTGACCCAGATAGACTGCAGGTCATAACTTCTTACCTGAAGTTCAGTTCACCTGACACTCAGACCGGCGGCCGCTTTGGGTCTCTCCTCTTGCCTCCCTTTTCCTTCATCCACCTGCTGGCTTCCACCACTTGCTAATGTTATTGAATCTGTGGAAGCTCCGCGATAGCCACCACACGAAGTAACGAATAACGAGCCTATTTAAATCCCAGTAACGAGTAACGCGTTCCTGGTTTTGGCATAATAACTAGTTACCGTGCTCGTTACCACAATAATAACGTAGTTACTGTAACGCGTTACTTAATAACGCGTTAGTCCCAACACTGATGATAAAGAATCTTCCCTATAACTATAACTGTATCGAGTACTGTGAAATTAATATTTTTATGTATTTAAATTGCTACTCCCCTTTGTCTAGAATTATAACAAGCTGAGAACACATTAGGAAACTCAGGTGTTTTAAGTTCAACCTCTAAGAGGTCTGTGGGTCTCTTGTAAAAGGACAACATCTGCCTGTAGTTTTTTGAGTTAGTTAAATATTTTTAACCTCTTTTCTCTGGAGCCAGCTCCATTTATATTCCATGTAACGAACCTTAGTGCGCCCATAGATGTCTGTGTATAACTAGGGGTGTATGCTGTGTGCGTCGCTTAGACAGGTGGAGAGAATACATCACTTGTTCATAAATAAAGAGAAGGAGAGAGAGAAAAAATGTGTGGCGAGATGCTCCCTGAGTCTGACTATGTGTGTGCATGTTTGCTAATATGAGTACGCTTGGCTTAAGTGTGTGTATCCTATACGACTGTGTGCGCTGTCTGACTGATGTAAATGTGCTGCCGTTGAGCGCATGATTGTGCGTGATTGTGCGGTGCGTATGTGTTGAAATAAAGGATGTTGTTTGTGGATGAGTGTGGAAGCAGGTGATCGAAGCAGTGAAAGAAATAAAGAAAGAAACCAAGGACAAGGGTGAGCAGCATAAAAACAAGGAGGGGGAAAAGAGAGAAAAAAAAAACGAGAAGAAAAAAAAACAAAACGTAAACATTCCAATCAAACCACTGACGGAGAGTGACGGTGTTAATTCTGCTATGAAATCACACTTTAAGATGCGATTTGATACCGGTAAGTTAAACAGATGTTAATGCAAGTTAGTGTGAGTGGATAGGGAAAGGGTGTAGCTGATTCTTATCTGGTGTGAGGTTAATACAGCCACGGAGTGATGTTGGGGTCGCGGTGGAGATGTCCGTCCACGTACAGCCGGTCCACAGCGATGACAGCGCGGGAGCCCTTCTGGATGAAGCCGCGTCGGATTGGGAAGAGGACCCTGCGTCGTTCCAAGATCTCTTTGGGGAACTGGTCGTTCACGCTGTAGTCCGTTCCTTTTAATTCCCTGCCGCGGCTTTTCACATGTTGCTTTTGTTTGAAGTGGCCGAATTTGGCCACGATAGGACGTGGTCTCCCGGCTGTAGCCCGAATTGGGCCGAGGCGATGCACCCTATCGAAGACAATGTTCTTCACCGTGTCCTCCGGCAGCTTCAGGTGAGTTTTGATGAAGCTTTTTACCGTGGTCTCCGCGTCCTCTCCAGCGGCTTCTGGAATACCAGAAAATACCAGATTATCACGCATGCTACGAGCTTGTAGATCAATAACTGTTTCTTTTATTTTTTTATTTTCTCTATTGAGCTGGGTAACATTTTCTGTGAGACATTTCACCGACTCCCTTAGCATGGCGTTTCCACCTGCTGCTGGCTGAACTCCAGGGATTCTCGCAAGGATTTAAATTCCCGGTGAAGAATGTCCACCAAGGACAGCCTTGCGTCGAAACTGGACAATCGCTTGTCGATTGACTCCAGTATGTCGGCGATATCTTTGCCGGCTGGCGATGTTGTGCCGGGGGAATCTGCCGGGCGTTGTCTTTTCGACGACGGCGTCTCAGATTTGGCCGGGGAAGCTGCACACTGGGCCTTCTTCATCACGAGATCCTGAAAGCACTGATCAATATAATCTTGGAGAGTCTCTAAACTCTCCCCGTTGTTCTCCAGGGTGTTGGAGATTATTTAGACAAATATTGTTAGTTATAAGACAATTGATAAGTGTATTTGGTAATACTGAAGCTTAAATGAATTTGTTCAAATCTAAACTACCATTTGCTTTAATTTTCCGCCAAAATCTCCGGCGTCTGACGTCAGTTACAACATGAGTCGCTTACCTTGTCCGTCACTTCCGTCACCGCTAGACGTTCCCAGCACACCCTCACTACGCATTTAGGTGCACCGGGTCTGTCCAGCGTCCTCCCCCGCCACCTGATCCAACTCACCACCAGGTGGTGATCAGTTGACAGCTCAACCCCTCTCTTTACCCGAGTGTCCAGAACATATGGTCGCAGGTCTGGTGATACGATTACAAAATCGATAATCGACCTACGACCTAGTGCGTGCTGGTGCCACGTGCACTTATGGACACTCTTATGTTCGAACAAGGTGTTCGTTATGGCCAAACCGTGATTTGCACAGAAGTCCAATAACAAAACACCACTCGGGTTCAGTTCAGGGAGGCCGTTCCTCTTAATCACGCCCCTCCAGGTCTGGCTGTCATTACCCACGCGGCGCATAAGCGCAGATGACAGTCAGGACCCGTTCCCGACCCTAAGGCGCAGGGAAAAAACCCTCTCATCCACCGGGAAAAACCCCAACGTACCGGCAGCAAGCCGAGGGGATATTAGAATACCCACCCCAGCCCGCCGCCTCTCACCAGGAGCAACTCCCAACTGAGTCCAACTGGTGGACTAAGGCCCGGCCACCAGACGCTTGCCCTCAGGCACCCTCCCCGGGCCTAGCTCCAGGGCGGGGCCCGGGTAACCCTGTCCCGGGCAGGGTAAACTCTTCCCTCGATGTTTTCCTCATAAGGGTCTTCTGTATCGCTCTTTGTCTGGTCCCTCACCCAGGACCAATTTGCCATGGGAGACCCTACCAGGGGGCAAAAGCCCCCAGAAAACATAGCCCCTGGGATCCCTGGGACACACAAACCCCTCCACCACGATAAGGTAGCGATTCACGGAGAGGAAGGTGTAGGTCTGTTAGGTTATGTTATGGTGATCCTCGAGTTGGGGGATGGGTGTTCATACTGGAGTACAAAATTAAAACCAATGGAAGATGGACAAGAAAAGTTCAAAGCCATCAGGTGCTCAGTTTAGAAAAAAGAGAAAAGAAGAGGAGGAGAAATGAGCAAAAAGATACAGGTAAGCAGATGTGTCATTGGATAATGGCAGGTCATCCTGAAACAATCAGAATCATATTCAGAATACTTTATTAATCCCTAAGGAACTTATGTGGGTTACAGTTGCTCCAAGAAGAAATGGTAAAAAATAGTAACAGTAACAGACTAAACTCCAAACAATGCCTTATGTTACAGATTTTACACATTCAAGAAAAAGCACTAATATATACAGATCACTCAATTATAAATATCAAGGATTAACAGAGGTGATTATAAATAAATATCAAGAAAATTGATGAGAATATTCCATAGTAGAAAAGAGCGTGTGTTCAGCACAATATTAATTAGTCATTGTCAATTCTCGATTTGTCCTGTTCTCATTGTATGGCGAATTATGATGGCTGATGGCTGTTTGGTAGCCGTTTGCATACTATGCGTACTCTCTCTCTCTTCATATATGTGTGTTTCTCTGGTGAAATTCAGTATGGTTCCAACAAGTTTTATGTTAATGTTCAATCCATAATATGTTTTATGTGTGTGTGTGTGTGTTGATGGGGGGCACCAGAGGGAGTGTTCGCCCAGGGCACCAAACAGGACCGCCACTGCATGACAATAAGAATAAAATGTGGAGCTGCTTCAGTGTTTCTGTCAATTTGTGCAGATCTTGACTCATCAGTAATGTTTGTAGGCTGAGTGCATTTTTAAAACAATTTGTGCAAACTGCACTACAAGGTGGAATATTTGCAAAATCATGACTACCTCATAATATTTTGTCTCAAAAATTAATCTATGAATATGTCAGTACCATTAGGATGAAATTATTGTGTCACCAACATTTTAACGTTAGACATATAATTTTAACAGCCTCTGTAAACTAATATCCTGGCTGCTCGAGGCTGCCGTTTTCTCTGACAGTTTCAACCAAAATTAGAAATGCTGCTCTGAGAGACTGAGATAACTAATAGTGCTGCCTGCTGTGCAGTTAGTTTCCAAAACACATTATTCATGGGTACATACAATATTAGACTGATGTGGGCCAAAGCCTAGCATAGCCTGTAACGTTATTATGACGGACACAGTTTATGAGTGAACTTGGCTTTAAGTAACTTACAGGTTTCTTTGAAAAATACTTTCTTATATCCAGGTTCTTCCTTTTTGCTGCCATCTTCCTCTCTTCCCTGTGCAAGGAGGAGAGGCGCTTACTGCTGCTAAAACTAAACAGAGCCCCCTGAAAGGCACAGCCCATCACATTGGCCATATTTGTCACATGACGTAGGACTCCAGTAGAGAACATAATTTAACTCTTTCTGCACCGCTAGGTGAATGAGACGTTGACAGATCATTTTTTTCCTTTCTATCGGTTGTGTTTTTACTCGGAGAGATCAAATTATTGGTGGGGACAATTCAATAATCGATGGATATTGGTGGGCACATGTCTCTTCTGTCCATGCCAAATCTACGGCCTTGCCGCAATGAGCATCGTATAATCATATATACTCATAAATATACTATGCATAGTCACAATGAAGCGTTTTTATAGTGGAGTCATTCTGTTAAGCATTTAACCTGCATGTTCAAATCACGACCCATGTGTTGGGTCTGCACTTCAGCAGGCTCACTAGTTCAGACTTATCCCCGTGAAGAAAGCAAGACAGAATAGCGATCGATCAGTTTTCACAGGCTTTTCACAGGGTACCAGGGGGCAGCATCTCTGCCCTCGGTCTCAACCGACTCCAAAGAGCCAGCGCCCCCCTTCATCGTACAACATATTTGTTTAATATGTGCGTTGAAGGATATATCCTGGTCAAAAATGACTCCAAGGTTCCTCACAGCGTTACTGGAGGCCAAGGTAATGCCATCCAGAGTAAGAATCTGCTTAGATACCATATTTCTAACATTTTCAGGGCCAAGATTTTCAGGGCCGAGTTTTATTCAGATAAACCTGAGGTTCAGTTTTATCTGAATTAAGGAGCAGAACTTAGCGGCCATCCAGGTCTTTATGTCTTTAAGACATTCCTGCAGTTTAACTAATTGGTGTGTGTATACAAGAAGATGATGATAGAGGTTGAAAGCTGGGTGGGACTTTGTGTCAGGCTTCCAGTCGGTCCTGTAAAGCAGACAGGCTCACAGAAAGAAACACTCCTCTACCAGACTGAAACTGAAAAGAAAAATGGACTAGTCTCCCATTGACTGTATAAATATAGTTGTATTTTTTAGTAAATTATCTCATGAGTCACTGTGATTTTGACAACGGACATTTACCGCTTCACTTTGCTCTGTCCTGCCTTTTGGGGAACCTGACACAGGGTCATTTGCATACTAACAAATGACCTGGTGGATGTTTAGCTGGGGGGCAGAGTGAGTACTGTGTGAGCTGTGGACAAATAGGCAAACCAGAGGTGAATCCATCACATTTTTTTATTTTTCCACTGGACTTTTCAGCTACTGTAGTAAATCTTCTCCATATTCAGTTTGTGGGTAATCTATTATTTTCTTTCTCAACTTCTAAATGTTTGATTTAAGGGTTGTTGCCCCTCTTGTCCCATTGTTTAAACTAGGGAAAGTGTATAAACTGGATATTGGATGGTAATATTCAGTTTATCAGGTTTACAAACAGATGAACAACCACCTCCCAAAACCACAAGGGTCACTGAGAGAACCGCCGTGATGACGAGTCAGTCTCCTGCTGCTGATTGGAGCATCATAAAACTGCACACACACTAATGTTATTTTTACCATTTTATTTGTATATAATTTTAAAAAATGCTGAAATGAACACTCTACATTTCACTTTTAGTTTTTGTCTGCTTTAAGCACTCATACTGTAGCACAGCGGTCCCCAACCCCCGGGCCTCGGACCGGTACCGGTCCATGAGTCGTTTGGTACCGGGCCGCGAGAGTTGAGGCTCAGGTGTGAAATGTATAGTTTTCAGGGTTTTTATCGGTTTTCAGCGTTATTTTGTTATCGTTTTTATCGTTAACTCGGTTTTCCTGGGTCTTTTCACATGTGTTATGAATAAATCTTCTTTTTTTCGGTACCGGTACTAGTTTTATTTTGTTGTATTTATCCGCGACACCTTAAAGGCCGGTCCGTGAAAATATTGGCGGGCATAAACCGGTCCGTGGCGCAAAAAAGGTTGGGGACCGCTGCTGTAGCACATTTACTACCCCATGACATAATTTTAGTCAAAGTGCAGACGTGGATCAAAACACACCTTCTGAATGCTAAATGATGTGCTCTACCACCTAAGCCACAGCTACAGACAGAGAGGGACTTTTGACTTTTCACACAACTTTATTTACACGAAATAAAAAAACAAACAAACAAAAAACAAAAACGTAACACAAAAATGCTACCCCATAATCAGTAACATTCATTGTACACTAAACATTAACTAAGGTACCCAGCACACACACTTAAAAGTTAAGAAAAGGTCTCCCATCTGCTCCTACTGAACACAAAACCTGTCCAATCCCCCACATAGTTTCAAAGGAGTCCAGTCTATTAGTCAGAGAGTAAAAAGCATGCTCTACTCTCAGACGGGATGCCAACAATCCCTTTAGACTCTGCACAACATCAGTCCAACCCTGAGCTAGCATCTGGTTCTTCCTAGTCTTCCATATTGCCAGCTTGGCTCTACCAAACAAAAAAATTAATCAGAACCAAGGTCCGTCTTTTCTTCACTGAATACTTAGGGCCAAAAACAAACAAAGGTACAGAGAAAGTCTCCCCCAGAGATTCCACCCACTCTTGCAACAAAGAAAATAAACCCACTAACCGCGAACAACAGACCGCTAAGTGCTCCAGCGTCTCCCTTTCTGAACAAACAGGACAACCCTCCCCAGTGCTTGGGTCCAGGTGGGCTCTGTGTCTGTTCATCTTTGTAAATGTTTATTTATAATGGAGCACTGTAATGAAAAATAATTTCCCCTAGGGATCAATAAAGTATTCTGACAGACAATACACGAACTAAGAATAGCACAATATATACAGGCATATATATACATAAAAGTCACTATACATAAAAGTCACTATTAATAAATAGCTGGAAAAGAACATGTGCAAGAAGGGTGTAGCTGTTGTAGTAAACAGTGTGTTAAGTGGATGAGATGTACAGGGAGATGGCCACAGGCAGGAATGATTTCCCGTGTCGTTCAGTGGTGCTTTTCGGTACTCTCAGTCTTTCACTGAACGTGCTCCTGTGACTGACCAGCATGTCATGGAGTGGGTGGGAGGTGTTATCCAACATTGTCTTTATCTTGGACAACATCCGCCTCTCCGACAACACCTTGAGGGAGTCCAGCTCCATCCCCACAACATTACTGGCCAACATTACTTGGCCTTTGCTTTGTAAGAATGACAGCAGTTAATGATCCGAAGTCTACTATTATTAACTAATGCTAATTTGATGTGAATTAGCATTGTCCGATAATGGTAACTCTTTTCCCCTGCATTATAACGATGTCAGGAGTTAATGCTATGTAGGCTGCCATTTGGGGCTAACTCTAATTTGGGGTGAATAATTATTAGCAGCTAATGCTAATAATGTTTTCCCTTCCCTTTTAACAATGTAAGCAGCTAATGCTAATTTGATGTGAATTAGCATTATATTAGTGAGCAGTTAATGCTAAGTAGGCTGCTGTTATTAACTAATGCTACTTTGACGTGAATTAGCATTATGCGCTAATGCTAATACTTTTTTCCCTTAGTTTTTAACAATGTGAGCGGCTAATTCTAAGTACGCTGTTGTAAATAGCTACTGCTAATTCAATGTCAGTTAGCATTATCCAATAATGCTAACACTGTTTTCTCTTACTTATTAAAAATGATAGTAGCTAATACTAATACTCTTTTCCGTTGGGTAACAACGAAGTAAGGAGTTAATGCTAAGTAGGCTGCTTTTAGTACCTTATTCTAATTAGGGGTGAATAATTATTAGCGGCTAATGCTAATACTGTTTTCTCTCTCCTTATAACAATATGAGCAGCTAATTCTAATTTGATGTGAATTAGCACTATATTAGTGAGGAGTTAATGCTAAGTAGGCTGCCATTAGCAGCTAAAGCTAATTTGAGGTGAATAAGCATTAGTAGCTAACGCTAATACTATTTTTCCTATGTTGTAATGATGTGACGTTAATGCTAAATAGGCTGCCATGAGTGACTCTTTTCCCTTGCGTTATAACGATGTGAAGAGTTTATGCTAAGTAGGCTGCCATTAGCAGCTAATGCTAATACTGTTTTCCCTTGCTTTCTACAACTTGAGCAGCTATTGCTAAGTAGGCCACTTTGCTCTGCTAAGGATTTGTGTGACCATGATTGAAACTCTGATAAGCTAATGCTGCTGAGCTAATGCTGTTTATGGGCCCTGTTAGAATCAATATTTCATTCTCATTCTGTTGTTTCAGAACAATAACAGAAAAATGTGCACTTGAGAACAAATTTATTGTGAATTCAGCTGTGAATGTAGAGTTTGTCATTATTTAAGCTTCCATTTCCAAATGTTAGCTGCTCCTGTCTGCCTCTTTGTCACACACACAGACTGAAATGATTCACAGCCTTGTTTCATCCTTCTGTCACTGTCACTGTGGACATACAGGATACATACAGGATGGGAAACATACACATGGCTGACACTTTATTAGGTACACAGTGGCATCTATCTCAGGTACACCTGTGACCTCAGTGTTCCTGCAAACAGACTCCTTGGAGACCCCCTACATAAATATCCATGTACTATCCAGCTAGACTAGTGTGTCTGTCCCTGAAAATATTCCTGCATGTGTGATCGTTCATGTGTCATCTACAGGAAACAAACAGGAAGTGAGTGAAGGACACAGGAAATGTTTCCAGCTCTTCCTCCTCTATCAGACATTCTCTCCATACCTGAAAGTGTCCAGTCTCCACCCTGGATCCTTCAGTCCAGCCGACAGCAGCTTCATTCCTGAGTCTCCTGGATGATTGTAACTCAGGTCCAGCTCTCTCAGATGGGAGGGGTTGGAGCTCAGAGCTGAGGCCAGAGAAGTACAGCCTTCCTCTGTGATCAGACAGCCTGACAGCCTGCAGACACACAAAACAACAATCCTCTGTCAACAATCGTTTTCTCTTTGTCACAATAACATCTATCCATTTACTTTCATTCAATGTAACTTTATTTATAAGTGACAATACCCAACAGACAACAGCAGTCATCTCAAGCTGTTTAACAGTGTAAGGTAACAGCCTTCAATATTAGAGAGAAAGCCCCAAACATCAGACAATCCACTGTGAGCAGCACTTGGTGATGGTGGGAAGAAGAACTCCCTTTGACACAAAGATCCTCCCAGTGAAAACAGGCTCCAGGAGGAGCATCTACCATGACTGGTTGCAGGGTGAGGGGAAAGAGAAGAGATGAGCTCAGAGAGACAAGAACAAAACACAAACTAAGGAGAGAGAAGACAAAAGTTAAGGACATGCAGTAGTGACATATAAAAGCATCAGGAGTGAAAAGAGGGGAGAAGAAAGCAGAGCATCATGGGAAGTCCACCAACAGCCTGAGCCTACAGCAGCATAACTAAGGGATGGTTCAGGGTCACCTGATCCAGCTCTAACTATAAGCTTTATCAAAAAGGAAAGTTTGACGCTGATCTTCAAAGTAGAGATAGTGTCTGTCTCCTGAACTCAAACTGGGAGCTGCTGCCACAACAAGTCCAACATAGCCAGGCTTTCTTTGCTGCTTTGACAAAACCTCAAATCCCAGTCAGAGATGATGAGCATCATCACAGTGATGATCATTTCTCTGTTAACCCAGGCTTTCTGCTTCAGGATCTGTGCACGCTCACAGAACAAGGAGACCTTTAAACATCATTTCACTAAATGGATGGACTGAGCTCAGCCTACAGAGGAACTGGTCCCAGAGATCATAAAGAACATCAAACAGTCAAATTCAACACTTTAGATGGAAATATGAGATTAATGCTGCAGACAATCATGAACCTGCTGAATTCATGAACATCAAGAATGCAGCGAGTGGTAAAATAAAGATTTGACCTCAGTGTTACTGTCTATTCCTAACATATTCCTAACATGATAGCTGCACTTTAGAGCTCTAAAACTGGAACTGACACATATTTAAACACTTCATGTTACTCAGTACATTCAGTTCTGACACTCGCCCACAGTCCAACAAAGGAAACATGGAGATCACATCAGTTTGTCACCAAAGTCTAATTATTCCAGAGGGCAGTGTTGATACAACTAAAGTTATTTGGAAGCAACGTTGAGTTTTCTTATCATCGGAGTACTTCAAGTGTGAAGTGTCACTTAAATGCATTACACACTGTTGATGGCAGCAAACAACCCACCCAAACAAACAGTGGTGGGAGGCTTGGGCAGACTACGTTGGATAAGCTTGTGGGAGGAGTCTAGATAAACCAAAGAAAGACAAGCTAACAAACGCCATAGTGACATGGATAGCTACAAACTGCAGGCCAATTAGTGTTGTTGAAGAAGTCGGTCTGAGGAACGTTCTTAGGATCAACAAATGACGGCATGTATGAGCCTCCATCAAGACACACCATCACAAGAAGAATACATGAGCTGTAGAAAAAGGAGAGACTACGAAAGCCACGGCATTACAACGTGCACCAGCTGTTGGTCTCTCTGGAGACTACTGGGCATGGCTGGGTAACCATGGTTACCTGGGAGTCACAGTACTTGATATTAATGAAGAGTGGGAGCTGCGTTCTATAGCAAACAATTTGTTATGAGGTAATCAGCTGATCTGAGTTTAACCGGAAGCCCTTCACAATAATTTCAAAGTCTTTATTTTGTCCAACTACCATCAGTTCGTCTGTATTGATGGCAACTTAAAGTCACACTAATGTCGTTTAGTTTGTATAGTGTAAGTAGTAGAAGTATACTACAGTACTCTGATCACTGATAGGATAGATTTATGTAGATATACACCTTTGTGTTTAACATTACTGCATTGTAGTACTTTGTCCTTTGTTCTTATATATGGTTATGTTAGCTATACTGACGTATGCTTATAACTGGATATGTAACTTATCTATTCATCTCATTTGTCATGTATTTGTATTGTGTACTTCCTTTTTGTAAGAAACCACACACGTGATCACAGCCACAAGAATCAATCAGTGAAAGAATAAAGTGCCTCAAACCGAACTTTAAGCTCCTAATTCCACACGCTGGGATCATTTGGCCTTCAGTGGTGTTCTGGCTGACACACTGGAGTGACCGGAGTGCTAAAGAGTGAATCAGACACACCAGTGTCATCCCTGATATCTCCACTAACATTTAATCGTCCTTCAGCTTGTGGCTGCAGTTAGCTGGTCTGCTAGTTAGCTGATCTGCTAGTTAGCCGGTATGCTAGTTAGCTGATCTGCTAGTTAGCCAGTGTGCTAGTTAGCTGGTGTGCTAATTAGGTGGTGTGCTAGTTAGCTGGGAGCTAACTCACTAGAACATTTGATTCTAAACTGTGTGAGCAGCTTTCAAGGCTGCTCTGTGTTACTCTCCAGCCTCTCTTTAACTCAGTCCTCTCAGTTTTCTCCTCCTTACAAACTAGAAAACCTTCTTTTTCAGCTTCTCCACACCTGAGCTGTGGCTAGGCTACCAGCATGGAGGCTCGGTGTGTCTCACTCAACAGTTACACTCGTCACCCAGACTAACAACACGCCACAAGTTCACCACTAGGAGGCCCTAAAAGACCACATACAGTGAGATCATCACTAAATGTCTGCTGTGTCTGACGGTGACTTGGGTTTTTACTAACTGGCTACATGAGCACGATTAGCTGCAGTTCCATCTTTGTAAAAGAGACTCAGCAGCAGATTGGAACCAAACAGAAACATTTCTATTTTTTCTGCAGCACCAGCTGAATGCATGGAGCCTAAACTCCAGTGACAATGAGACACATACAGTGTGACTGCTGTGACTTTACAGCTGGGCCTCATTCACTGACATTAGTCAGATATCTATATCACACTTAAAGCTTTCTGTAAATGAAAGAATCAGTGAAAACGAGGCACTCCAGTAAATTTTAAACATAATCTCTGAACATAACCTGATCCAGACCAGGTTGTAGGTTCAGCATCAGTAACCATGGTGATGCAGCCAGATAAACACAGAGCTAGACAGAGACAAACAAACATTTATGTTCACAATCACTCATCTCCAGTTAACCCAGCATGCATGTTTTTGGACTGTGGGAGGAAGCAGAGTATCTGAAGAGAACCTACACAGGTCACACTATCACCCTTATTTAGAGAATTATAATTTAATTAGGTGATAAAGTAAAGAAAAAATATTTTAAATTTTAAATTTAAATCAGATGTGATGGATCAAGAAAACATCTAAAAACTGCAGGACACTGGCCCTCGAGGCCTGGAGTTTGACACCTGTGGCCTAGAGGAAGTATATAAAGCAAAAAGAGCATCGGAACTAAAACAGATCCTTGAGGTACCCCAGAAGGCAGAACTGATGTTTCAGACAACACATGATTTATACAGACAGTAAAAGATCTCTCAGATAGACATAAACCATTTAAAACAACACCAGTAATCCCAAAAAAGTCCTTCAGCCTATTTATTATGATGCTGTGATCTACAGTATCAAAATCACAGGTGAGATCCAACTCGGTGTACTCTTCAGAGTCTGCTGCCATCAGAATGTCACCACACACTTTAAGTTAAGCCATTTCAGTGGAGGACAGTTTACAGAAACCAGACTGTAAAATGTCCAGATCTTTGTTTTTCTCCAGAAAGTTGTTTAGTTGTTCTGCAACTGTTTTTTCCAAGATCTTTGACACCAATGGTCATTTTGATATTGGCCTGTAGCTGCTTGGAAAATATGGGTCCAAATTTGGTTTCTTTAATATTGGTTCAACGACAGCTTGTTTAAAACAGCTGGGAACTGAGCCAGTATAAAGACAAGTATTAATTATGTCCAGAAAACAGGGGCCAATAGAGTCAAACACACTAATGAAAAATGGTGGGGGAAGTACAGGGTGGGCCATTTATATGGATACACCGTAATAACATGGGAATGGTTGGTGATATTAAAGTCCTGTTTGTGACCATTTAGAAGTCGGCCATCTTGGATACAGCTTTTGTTTTTTCAATAGGAAAAGGGGCCATGAGACACATCAAACTTATTGGTAATGTCACAAGAAAAACAATGGTGTGCTTGGTTTCAAAGTACCTTTATTCTTTCGTGAGTTATTTACAAGTTTCTGACCACTTATAAAATGTTTTCAATGTGCTGCCCATTGTGTTGGATTGTCAATGCAACCCTCTTCTCCCACTCTTCAAACACTGATAGCAACACCGCAGGAGAAATGCCAGCACAGGCATCCAGTATCCGTAGTTTCAGGTGCTGCACATCTCGTATCTTCACACCATAGACAATTGCCTTCAGATGACCCCAAAGATAAAAGTCTAAGGGGGTCAGATCGGGAGACCTTGGGGGCCATTCAACTGGCCCACGACGACCAATCCACTTTCCAGGAAACTGTTCATCTAGGAATGCTCGGACCTGGCACCCATAATGTGGTGGTGCACCATCTTGCTGGAAAAACTCAGGGAACGTGCCAGCTTCAGTCCATAAAGAGGGAAACACATCATCATGTAGCAATTTCAAATATCCAGTGGCCTTGAGGTTTCCATTGATGAAGAATGGACCCACTATCGTTGTTCCCCATATACCACACCAAACCATCACTTTTGTTGGTCCAACAGTCTTGGAGGGATCCATCCAATGTGGGTTAGTGTCAGACCAATAGCGGTGGTTTTGTTTGTTAACTTCACCATTCACATAAAAGTTTGCCTCATGACTGAACAAAATCTTCTGCATGAACTGAGGGTCCTGTTCCAAGTTTTGTTTTGCCCATTCTGCAGATTCTGTGCGCCGATCTGGGTCGTCCTTGTTGAGATGCTGCAGTAGCTGGAGTTTGTAAGGGTGCCATTTGTGAGTAGCTAATATTCGCCGAAGGGATGTTCGACTAATGCCACTCTCCAGTGACATGTGGCGAGTGCTACGCTGTGGGCTCTTGCTGAATGAAGCTAGGACAGCCACTGATGTTTCTTCATTAGTGACAGTTTTCCTGCGTCCACATTTTGGCAAATCCAACACTGAACCAGTTTCACCAAACTTAGCAAGCAGTTTGCTAACTGTAGCATGGGAGATGGGTGGTCTCGTAGGGTGTCTTGCATTGAAATCTGCTGCAATGACCCGGTTACTGCGTTCACCAGATATCAACACAATTTCGATCCGCTCCTCACGTGTTAACCTCTTTGACATGTCAATGGCTGTGAACAAACATTACCAATAAGTTTGATGTGTCACATGGCCCTCTTCCTATTGAAAAAACAAAAGCTGTATCCAATTATGTATCCATGTTATTACTGTGTATCCAAATAAATGGCCCACCCTGTAGAATAAAAATTTGTGATATTTAATTGTGATTAAGCAAAATTAATCCACAGTAACCCTGTGGTGAAACTGATTAAAAATTTTGTTTGACAGCACTAATATATATATATATATATATATATATATATATATATATATATACACACATATATATATATATATATATATATATATATATATATATATATATATATATATATACACATACAGGGAGTGCAGAATTATTAGGCAAATGAGTATTTTGTCCACATCATCCTCTTCATGCATCTTGTCTTACTCCAAGCTGTATAGGCTCGAAAGCCTACTACCAATTAAGCATATTAGGTGATGTGCATCTCTGTAATGAGAAGGGGTGTGGTCTAATGACATCAACACCCTATACCAGGTGTGCATAATTATTAGGCAACTTCCTTTCCTTTGGCAAAATGGGTCAAAAGAAGGACTTGACAGGCTCAGAAAAGTCAAAAATAGTGAGATATCTTGCAGAGGGATGCAGCAGTCTCAAAATTGCAAAGCTTCTGAAGCGTGATCATCGAACAATCAAGCTTTTCATTCAAAATAGTCAACAGGGTCGCAAGAAGCGTGTGGAAAAACCAAGGCGCAAAATAACTGCCCATGAACTGAGAAAAGTCAAGCGTGCAGCTGCCAAGATGCCACTTGCCACCAGTTTGGCCATATTTCAGAGCTGCAACATCACTGGAGTGCCCAAAAGCACAAGGTGTGCAATACTCAGAGACATGGCCAAGGTAAGAAAGGCTGAAAGACGACCACCACTGAACAAGACACACAAGCTGAAACGTCAAGACTGGGCCAAGAAATATCTCAAGACTGGTTTTTCTAAGGTTTTATGGACTGATGAAATGAGAGTGAGTCTTGATGGGCCAGATGGATGGGCCCGTGGCTGGATTGGTAAAGGGCAGAGACCTCCAGTCCGACTCAGACGCCAGCAAGGTGGAGGTGGAGTACTGGTTTGGGCTGGTATCATCAAAGATGAGCTTATGGGGCCTTTTCGGGTTGAGGATGGAGTCAAGCTCAACTCCCAGTCCTACTGCCAGTTTCTGGAAGACACCTTCTTCAAGCAGTGGTACAGGAAGAAGTCTGCATCCTTCAAGAAAAACATGATTTTCATGCAGGACAATGCTCCATCACACGCGTCCAAGTACTCCACAGCGTGGCTGGCAAGAAAGGGTATAAAAGAAGAAAAACTAATGACATGGCCTCCTTGTTCACCTGATCTGAACCCCATTGAGAACCTGTGGTCCATCATCAAATGTGAGATTTACAAGGAGGGAAAACAGTACACCTCTCTGAACAGTGTCTGGGAGGCTGTGGTTGCTGCTGCACGCAATGTTGATGGTGAACAGATCAAAACACTGACAGAATCCATGGATGGCAGGCTTTTGAGTGTCCTTGCAAAGAAAGGTGGCTATATTGGTCGCTGATTTGTTTTTGTTTTGTTTTTGAATGTCAGAAACGTACATTTGTGAATGTGGAGATGTTATATTGGTTTCACTGGTAAAAATAAATAACTGAAATGGGTGTATATTTGTTTTTTGTTAAGTTGCCTAATAATTATGCACAGTAATAGTCACCTGCACACACAGATATCCCCCTAAAATAGCTAAAACTAAAAACAAACTTCAAACTACTTCCAAAAACATTCAGCTTTGATATTAATGAGTTTTTTGGGTTCATTGAGAACATGGTTGTTGTTCAATAATAAAATTATTCCTCAAAAATACAACTTGCCTAATAATTCTGCACTCCCTGTATCTGTGAAGGTTCTCAGTCATCCAGGTCATCGTAGTCAAAGGAGCTTGCAAAGAAAAGCGTCTGGACTTCTTTAAGTTGCTTGAAGACGTTTCACCTCTCATCCGAGAAGCTTCTTCAGTTCTTCAGTTATATATATATATTAGTGCTATACACTAATATATATCATATATTAGTGTATACTAATAAGTATATAGCTTTTTTAAAAAGCTGTATTTCACAGGAGAGAACCTGTGTTAAACTATTCAAATTATCTTTGAACATTTGACATTCTTTGTGTTTATTGTGCATTTACTTCATTATATTGCATAAATGTCAGTTACATGCTTAAATATGAAGTTGAAAAAATGTAATTGCAACCAGGCTATTGATCAAGTAGTTGCGATTAATCGTGATTAATAACAGAAAATTGTGAGATTAATTAGTTTTTTTTTTTTTTTTTTAAATCTATTAACAGCACTATTTAAAACACTTCCTGTCACTGTGGTGGTTACAGTGAAATCATGCAGTTTGTGTTTTGACCTCCAGAGGGCGACAAATCAGTACAGACAGAGAGCTCCATTCAAACTTTGCTGCCATCAGTAATAATTCTTTAAATATAATTAGTTTGAGCAATTATGATATCAGGGACAATCTAGACATGTGTGACAATACTGAAAATGTTACATGACACATTAAACATAACGTGATCCACTCTCAGTCTGCACTTTCATTCATGACTTCAACATGTTAAAATGAGCTTTGAAGAAAAATTCGGTGAAATAAATCTTTCATCACAGGATTCATGTGAGCACCAGATGAAGTTTACAAAGAATCAGTGGATTTATCATCTGTTTTAGATCAATTTTTATCACTTAGAGGCTTAAGTCTGTTGTTTTCCAACTTCTCACTGACTAACATCTTATATAATTTCAGATCCCTGTTGTTCCCCCACCTGCCCTGTAGGTGCCCTACAGGTGTTCCTACTGTTTCCAGTCACCTGACCCCTCCTCCATCAGCACACCTGTTCCCTGCTCCTCCTGTGTTCACACCTGCAGCTAAAACAAGGTTTCAAGTCTTCACACGTCAGCATGTTAACTTTACTCAAATTAGACTCAGTCTTACCAGTCAGACGACATATTTCTGGATTGAGCACATGAAGGTGTGGCCCTCTCACACTCTGAAGGTGGAGTCCCACCACCTTTCAGGAAGCAGCTCACCTGTGTGTCTGTGTTTAGTGTCCAGGTGTGAAGTTGAGCTTGTTGTGGTGTGTTTGAAGAAACTGTAAGTTTGCTTTGTTTCCTCCTTTAACAGTTCGACTGTTTGTTTCTATGATGTTTGAACCAGATGTTCAGCTCTTATTTCAGGACAAACTTTGATCAAATCCACATGATTATAGATTATTGATTGACTGAATCCACACTGGAGATCAGTCAGTAACTCTGCATTTCTGGTTTTTATAGACCTTTGTAAATTAGATTTTCTATAGCTGTGGCTTAGATATAGATTACACATGTAGGCCTCTGCTTAAAACTACTACATCACTATTGGCTCCGTTCAAACACACTACTCAGATGAACATAGTGGTTTGAAAATACTTTTATTTTTAAATTAATACTGCACAGATGTAAAATCATTGATTTATATGATAATGCTAATTCTTCAAATAGAGATACTCACCAATAAAGCATTTCTATGAGTTGAAAATAAGTGTTATTATAACACAGTGTAAGTGTTAGTCGCTCTCTGTATTTCAGTGTGAAACTGTAAAAATGAACAATTCACATTAGTTTACATGTAGATGTACCAAACTTAAACATTTTATTTCTCAGCAGTGAATGTGAGTTTTAGGAAATTAAACTCAATGAACTTTTGCCTTTTTCCATATAAAAGTGTAGGAAAGAATCAACACAAACCAAAAAGAAATTTAGACAATTTATTTAGGGATTTTTTTTTCATATCATCTGGCTTATGTTTGTTTATTTCAGAACAGATCCACTGTGTCTAATCAGAACTTTGGATGTTACAAATACTACATCTGGCCCTGCTTTAATGTCTGATTGGCTCAGAGATGTCTGAAACAAATTGGGCTGAATGATTCTGATCTGCTGTGTGATAATGCTGACAATATGGCCAAAAATGTATAACTCTGTATTTTTAAAATTACAGTGGTTTCACTGTTTATAACAGTGCTATTATGATGATGGTGTTGTGAGTCCAGTGGAGATGTGGGTGCCCAGACCTGAAGGTGGAGACAGATTCCACCTGTTCTCTATTTATAATGAGAGAAGAGTGGACCTGCTGTCCATGATGAGTACTTTGGTTTTGAAGACGTTCAGCTTCAGGTTATTATCTGAGCACCAGTGAGACACGTTCTCTACCTCCACCTAACCACGGTGGTGTCATCGGCATACTTGATGATGACATTGGTTGAGTGCATTTGTGTACAGGGTGTAGAGTACGGGGTTGAAAGAGGATCAAGTGAAAGCTAAGCTGTAGTCCATGAAGAGCGTCCTCATGGAGCACCTCCTGTTCTCCAGATGGCTCGGTGCTCTGGATGATGGTCATGGCATCCTCCATGATGTAAACAATGGTAACTATGGCTGGCGTTAACTCAGGAGGTAGATCAAAGGGCCTTAATAAAAGTTCTTAATATCAGTAATAATATTTCTGGTGTATAGCACAAGTTCCGAAACACATGAGCACATTTCCAGCTTGGAAAGCAGAACAGCAGCTCACTAAATGGATAGTTTCAACTCATTTCCAGCAAACTGATGTCAGTGAGCACAATGATTTCGTCAGCAGGATGATGACCTTTGACCTGTGAGCTGGGGCTGGCACTCCTTTATAGTTTGAAGTGTAAGAGACAAGCTGTGATCAGTTTGTCCACTCTGAGTAGTCAGACGGCATATTTGTAAACCAGCACATGAAGGTGTGGCCCTCTCACAGTCTGCAGGTGGAGTCCCGCCTCCTTCTAGGAAGCAGCTCACCTGTGTGTCCGTGTTTAGTGTCCAGCCTTGGCCAGCCGCTTGAGGAGGTACACCAGAGAGATAGAAAGCAGGAGAATAAACCAGCTGTTCTCCACCGAACCAGCAAAGGTGTACTCTCAGTGGCAAGGGAACAATAAGAGAACAGCACCACCAAGGCTGGAGACGGAGCAATACTGGAAGAGCATATGGGAGAAGGACGCAACCCATAACGGCAATGCTCAGTGGCTAGTGGATCTGAGGGCAGACCATAGCAACCTTTGACTGCACTCCACGAGCATCTGGCAGCACAAATGAACCAGCTGCTAGTTGACGAGAGACACTCGGAATGGCTAACCGAAGGTCGGACGGTCCTGATCCCCAAGGACCCCAAGAAGGGACCGGTTCCATCCAACTACCGGCCAATAACCTGCCTCAGTACTACATGGAAGCTCCTGTCAGGCATCATATCGGCTAAGATGAACAGGCACATGGGTCAATACATGAGCGGGGCACAGAATGGGATTGGCAAGAATACCAGAGGCGCAACACACCAGCTACTGGTAGACAGAACAGTCACCCGAGACTGCAAGACCAGACTGACCAACCTGTGCACTGCCTGGATTGATTACAAGAAGGCCTATGACTCAATGCCCCACAGCTGGATACTGGAATGCCTAGAATTGTACAAGATCATCAGGACCCTAAATGCCTTCATCAGGAACTCAATGGGGATGTGGCGTACAACACTAGAAGCCAACTCCAAGCCCATAGCACAAGTCACCATCAAGTGCGGGATCTACCAAGGAGATGCTCTGTCCCCACTGCTGTTCTGCATAGGCCTGAACCCCCTGACAAAGTCATTTTATTCATTAAAAATTTAAAACGGGTATATGCTGAACCTAACACAAGAGGAAGGTTAAGACTTACAGGTCTGTCATATCCACCACTGTTTTGAAGTGCAACAGGAGGTAACAGACCAATTAGATCCATCAGAAAGAGAACAGGAAGATCAGGTGAGGACACATCAAGTGTTTGGGCCACAGAAGACACGTGTTGATCCCAGATCCTTTCCTTCATCACACTAACCACGTGTAGAAGACTCTACAGGATGTTTCATTATGAAAATTAAAAAAGCAAATAGCTCATAACCTAAAAGTAAATTATTTGCATTTTTATATTTTGTTTAGCCCCAACCATTGCCAAACATAGCCAAACAGCCACTAAAAAAGCATTTGTAAGTATATTTTTAACTCGTCCCATGATCGGAAGGTCGGGAGTTCAAATCCACCAGACGGCTACCCTGAGGTACCCCCGAGCGAGGTACCGCTCCTACACACTAATCCCCGGAAGCTTGATTAGTGGTTGCCCACTGCGTGAGTGGGCAAGTGAATGGGTTAAAATCAGAGCACTAATTTCCTATGGGATTAATAAAGTGTGCAGTACATCAATTCTACTGTTTATAAAGAACAAGCAAATGTATTACAAGACAATGGGAGATGAAAAAATGTAAAACAAAAAAATGATTTTGTCTTTTTATTTTATAATACAACTTTCCCGTGAAAAAAGAAAACGTGCATATTCACTCGAATGAGATAAAAAACAAAAATGCTACAACATTATTAACATTTTAACAATTTTTTTTTCTCCAAATTGTTGATAGGTCCAGTTTCACATTGTAATAGAGAGCCTGAATAACATCTGTGCTTTTACTCAATTTTTTTATTTTATTTTGTGTAGATAAAAGTTAATATTTTTATTTGGTCAGTTTTGTTTTACAACTAAATACTGTAAGATTACTGTAAAGATCATTTAATACTAATTGATACATTATTATTATTATTATTTTCTTTCTTTCTTTATATTTTATTATGTGATATTTTCAAAAACATTGCCCATCAGGGGAAAAAAATGACTTTTTCAATTTAATTCAGCTTTGTTCATATAAAATTGACAAGGGAGGGGCGGGGCCATCTGCTGCGACCGGTTGGGGTGAGACAAGGAAGACAGGATAAAGACATGCTGTGATGTGTGTCAGTGAATGCATTGTGTGTTCTTCATGGCTCCATCTAGTGGACTGATAGTAGAGCAGCTGATGGCAGGTTCCTCTGCCTCACCCTGCTGTCTGACTGCATTCAGCTGACACTGAGATGAAGCAGGAAAGAAGCAGCTGATATTTGGACAGCACACATGATGGAAAGGAGGATTTCAGTTGATGTGCACATGAATGATTTGTGTTTCCTCTGCAGGTGAAGGTAGAAAGTGTGTGTGAGCTGATGTGAATTGAGCAGCATGGATCAGTGTGAGGACAGAGAGGAGGGAGTCCCTCCCTCTAAAACCACTCTGTGTGGGGAACATGAGAGCCAGACCAAAGCTCAGAGGTGAGATGACCATCTCTAACTGTCCATGACTCTTCTCCATGTCACAGCTCAGCACTCACATCACTGCTCCATCATTATTCACAGGAACCAGCCTGGACCTCCACCCAACTCTGTGTCCTTACAGAGTGACGCGTCTAAACATGCAGATATTACTTTTAAAGTCCAGCCTCCGTCTGCTTTAGAGAGGTGAGCTGTTAGTAACATGAACTCTTTGATTTAACCGCTTGATGTTGTTGGATATAAACTGCAGTGCAAACACATGATTCCCTCAATCCCATTTAAACTGCTCATGTTTTCTACTATTAGTCATGTTGTGCTGTATGTTGGAGGAAGTTGGAGGAGGTAACACTAACTTTTACAATCAGGTTTTAAAAGCCTTCATAGCATGGAGTCAGCACTATTAAAGGTTTGTAATGACATCTTCCTTAACTCTGATTCTGGTTCTTGTCCTTGGCCTAACAGCTGCTTTTGACACTGTAGACCAAAACATTTTACTGTGTAGTTACAACCATTTTGCAGGCATTTGTGATACTGCATTGAATTGGTTTTGGTCTTATCTGTCTGACAGAACATTTAGTGTTTACTTTATAGGGTATGAGTCATTTTCCAGTGCTCCCCAGTTTGGGGTCCTGCAGGGCTCAATTCTATGGTCTCTGCTTTTTTCAAGAGGTGGGTGGCCAACCTCCCCCCCCCCCCCCCCCCCACTGTTTCTGACAAACTCCAAGAAGTGATTATGACAGAATGGGTTGCTATCAGTCAGGATTTGGCCCAGAAGTTGATTGAGAGCATGCCCAGTCGAATTGCAGAGATCCTGAAAAAGAAGGGCCAACACTGCAAATACTGACTCTTTGCGTAAATGTCATGTAATTGTTGATAAAAGCCTTTGAAACGTATGACGTGCTTGTCTTGGAGATTATGTATCGCAATTTCAGGAGCGGGACCACGCCTCCAAACACTCTCCTTCTGGTTGTCACCTATATAGGTTCGCCCCAGTTCTGCAAATTGTTCATTCTCGTTTACGTGCAAACAGGGTCCATTCTCGGCGAATACCTTTTAAACACAACTCATCTCTCAGGAGTAACATAATTTTACTCACCCTTCCATTCGCTACAATCGCCCTCTCGTCCGTCAGCGCATCAGATGTACAACTTCTCAAGCTCTGCATCCATCGCTTTTACTCTGGCAATCCCAGAAACACATCAAACGTCACAGCGGCACTTCCAAAAAACCGAATGCTGACAAGCTCCTAGCAGTTTTCTTGCCACCTGACATATGGTCTGCTACGCAGTGGCGTGTCCAGCGGGGTGGCCTGGGGGGGGGGGGCACAGGCCACCCCCCAGCCAGACTGGCCACCCCATGTGCCACCCCGAAGCTAAAACAATAAATTCAATCAAATATCAAATGTACAATTATGTTCTCACAGTGAAGGCCAGATATCCGAGTGTAAGTGAATGCAGCATTGGCTTCTGCACTATGAGCACCACGTTAGCAAAGAAAGGCAAGCACGAAAGAAAACAATTTTTTGGTGAAAGAAAATGAGGAGAAAATAAATTTCCCGGTAAGTAATATTAAGAGTGTTGAGTTTACTAAACTTCAGTGAGATTAGAATACCAAGGAAAAAATAACACTTAAAGAATTATTGCAACCAACGAACATTTCAGACAGTAGGCTACTGGGGGGAGCTAGCATAAGACTTATGAGTTATAAGATATAATCCAAGTCGTAACATTGCTGTATGGAGCTGCAGATTTGGTTGCAGGTTAATACTGGCAGTGTCACCATGCCAGCTGACTGTATTTCATCATCAGCCAGTGTTGTTCTTTATACATCAATATTACCAAAGTTTACCATAAGGCAGCACTTACACTACACTTTGCAGTCTAGCTAATTTCTCTCATTACTTATCCTGCCAGCTCCATGTTACGAATAGAGTGTAAATCACCCCTGTGCCATGTTCAATGCAGGGATGTGCAGTTCTGATTCTCAAGGCTCCTGTCCTCCCGGTTTCAGACGTTTCCATACTTTAACACAGCTGATTTAAAGAATAATTTACAGACTTGTGCACAACTAGGTGTTTGGGGGTTATTTTATTTGAATTGGCTATGTTGGTATAGGTAACATCTAAAACGTGCAGGATAGGGGTCCATGAGGGCCAGAATCTGACATCCCTGACTTCCAGTCAAGGTCATACATCAGGAAAGTTGTCAGGGAAAGGTGGACTGAGCAGCAATAATCATTGTCACCTGTGAGTTCTACAAATGAAAGTATGTGTGATAATGAATAAGGAAAATGCAAGAAAGGGATGTTTATATTGCCAATTGTTAAACCGATCCATAGGGGACAAATCCTACTATTTGGGAATAAATAATTAACTAAGCAAATATATGTATTGTGGCACATAATTGGAAAGTAAAACAAAATCCTGCTTTGAATAACATGTTTTTTTTATCTAATGATCCACCTATTCTAAACCACTGATATTATTTGATGAAGCATAGAGTAGGTACTTGAGTAAATGTTCACTTTCAAAACATAAATATTTTGCAACTGCAAGTGCTGCTGTTTACAAATGTTTTTGTACTTCTTGTCTTCCTAACATGTAACGCACTCTTATTAAAAGTTCAAGAGGTTTATTTTTGCACAATTTATACTGAAAACATTATCAAATGAAAGTATAGAAAGTATTTACTTGCTTTCAGATTTCATTCAAATGTTAGTCTTTTCATTTGTTTTACCACTTTTTTCCTGTTTCAAAATCAAACACCAGTTTATGAGAAGATTATCTTCTATTTTTTAATAGGCAGATGAAGTTTTGCATTGGCTAATTTGCCAATCGTATGTTAAAAATGTTCGTATTTTAATATTCAAAAATGTTTTTGCCCAAAACATATGTGCACTATATATATATATATCAGTAAAATACTATCCAAATATTGCTGTCCTTGAATGCTGAATAAACACTGACAAAGCACTGATTGTATCTCTTGTATTTCATCAACACAGTATCTAAAAACTTTGCACTGTAGTGGTTAAAATCTCATTCTAATAAGAGTTAAAAGCGCATTCGGTTATTAGGTTTATAGGGATATATATAACCTATATATATTATATATTGAATTGTGGTTAACGGTTGGTAGATTTTCTTTTTTTTTTTATCATCATCTGCCAATTACATCTGCCACCCTTCTCCAAATCTGTGCCCCTACCTGGCCCCCCCAACAAAAAATTTCTAGACACACCACTGCTGCTACGTCCATCCATTCAGTCGTCTTATCTCCGGCCGCCTGCTACTTAAGTGAAAACCAGCGAGGTCGCCCGCCTACAACGTACTTCGTAGCTCCACCCACCCGCCAGCGCCAGGTAGCAGGAGGAAGCTCAGCTCCATGCTCCATCCTTCTAACCAAGGGCGTAGATTTGGTTTTGGCTAGTGATGTGCGGATCGATCCTGAAATATCTACATTCAAAGGAACTACTTCCTCTTCCGCCTTTCATAGTCATGTGCAAAATACGGCTGTATAAATGTCTCGCAGCCCCTTGGCGTGCACACTCACAACAATGGCTGAGCGTAATTGGAGTCATGTGTGGACGTATTTTACCTCCACAAACAGCTGAGAAGTGGTTTGCGATACATGTGGCAAAAAAGTGCTCCAAGTGTGAGGTGTTGTGGCCATACTTGCCAACCTTGAGACCTCAGAATTAGGGAGGCAATTCAAAAGGGCTGTTGGGGGGGGGGGGTGATAAATACATTTTACAGTGTTTATTTATCGGATAAAATCCGTTAAATGTCACCGTTATTATTGGCCGGCCCGGAAACAGCGGGGGTGTCCAAATTCAGAGGCTGCTTCCACCCGAGGACCCGGCCTTGGCAGTGTAAAGAAAGCAAGGTAGTACGGCACGAGCTCCCTTGGTGGAGTGAAACTCTGCCGTCTGCTCCTTGCTATCTATTTTTTTTTTTTTTTTTTTGTCTAAAGGCGAGGAAAGATGCCCAACGGATTTACTTTACCAAATTGACCATCCCAGCCTTGCCGTAATGGTCTATTTGATTCACCTTTTATTGTTTATTTTATTTATCTTTTTATTTTCATTTGCTAGATACGGGACAGACTTGAATGAGGAAAAGAAAAGGGAGAAAGGAAGAGGGGGAAAAGACAGCGGAGAAGAGGGACGGGGATAAAGGGCAAAAAAACCAAAAACCAACTAAATTAGCAGACAAAAAAAACATATATCAATCACCTGGATCACCTGTTGAGAAAGAGAAAAGAAAACAAGCAGAAGAAAACGAGAGCAATACAATAAACAACATCACGATGATATATGGGAATATAACAGTAAATACTAAATATTAAACATTATTGTGCAGCACGTAAGATCGACAGCACACAGTGTGCTTTGAGGTAGGAGCCAAAAAGGTGTAGTTTGTGTGTGTGAGCACCCGTGTGTACACCTGTGAGCATGGACGCGCTTGTTTTTAAAAGGTTCCTTCATGTAATGATCTGTTAGAGGGTGTGTGTGTGGGGGGGGCACAGCCCCGTCCTCCAGGGCATGAAGCAGGTATGGAGGAGATCAAGACTCCAGACATCCAGAGGCCCCCAGAACACAAGAGACCAAGGAAGACCAACAGAGGGGCAGCTGCGCCACTATCCCAGAAGGAGCTGAGGAGAGTCCCAGATGAGGGGTCACTCAGCAGCCGCGGAGCAGAAGCCAGGGGGGGTTGCAGTGACGAGGCCGAGGGCACCCCACCCCGAAGTGGCCCAAGCGAGCCCCAGGCTCCAGGCCCCGATAAGCAGCCACCAAGGAGTGAGCCGGTGTGTACCTGGGCGCCCATCTCCGGACACAAAGAACCACCAACGCACCGATGTCTGAGGGCGTCTGCCACTGGCAGGGGGAGTGGTGGGTGGAGATAGGCCTCCATACCTTAGAGGGCCTGAGATGTCCCCAGAGAGGTGGCGTCTGATACCCAACCTGACATATAGACACAGACATACAGGCACACACAGATACAAACATCCATTCCCACCCTCATGCTCTAATATGCAATTACTCAACACTCACCCGATGTGGAGACAGACATAAAGAGACACTGTACACACAATCACACTCCCCAAGCGTACTCTAAAAACCTCTATAGCTCCTTGCTATCTAAAATATAACCGGGCACTGACGTAAACTCTCGACCGTCTCACACTTCGTTTAATTAGTTTTCTGTTTGACATTTATTCAGCTGTGTGAAAACCCCGGAGGAACAATCCTGAGGGATTAATAAAGTTAAATTTAATTTAATCTAATCTAATAACTTTAATCTCAGCCAAACCGATTT
Source organism: Perissodus microlepis (assembly GCF_051167445.1). Classification (NCBI taxonomy): domain Eukaryota; kingdom Metazoa; phylum Chordata; class Actinopteri; order Cichliformes; family Cichlidae; genus Perissodus; species Perissodus microlepis. The sequence goes on along the minus strand of NC_140476.1, from coordinate 35,074,228 downwards.
ACCCACGAACAAATAAAACACGGAAAAAGCCAAACAATAACATTTTTAAGTTATCAAAGTGACTTATATATCATGTTTAACCGGAGTAGCGAAAGACCGCGGGGGTTTGAAAATGATGTGTCAGATATTTGAAGTTTACACAGCTACATTCTCACCTGAAAATATGTTAAAAGTTTTTTTTGTGACCCAGAAAGAGACATAAGAGTAATATTAAAACTAAGCAGCTGCTTTCATTGTTGGAAACTGGAATTGGCTGGGCCGCGCTATGAATTCTGCGATATGGTTTTTCAATTTTGTTGTCCGGATGGAAAATCGGGAGAAATTCGGGAGAATGGTGGCTCCGGGAGATTTTCGGGAGGGGCACTTAAATTCGGGATTTCCCGGAAGGTTGGCATATATGGTTGTGGCAACATCACTAACCTTGTCAAACACCTCAGAGTAAATCATATCACAGAATATGACGAGCGTATGTTGAGGCGAACTGAAGAGGAGGAGAGGGACAGGTGCTGGTAGGGCGAGACAGACGTCTCTCACGGAGTCCTTTAGTGCTGCAGGCAGGCAAGGTGTTCAAATAGCCACAACTTCAGGTTTTTTTTATTTCTATATGATGAACTCTGCATTATTAAGTGATAAGAACAAGTAATCTGATGTCCTGTAATCATTACAATGCTATAATTTGAGATACAATAAATAAAATAAGTTTTTGTTCAAAGTATTGGTATCGGATCAGTATCGTCGATATCACCCTGAATGTTACTTGGTATGGGATGGGAAAGGAAATCAGTGGTATCGCACATCACTAGTTTTGGCATTGGTGGGGACAGATGATTCAACCACCGAACCCTGCCCTGTTTCTTTTTTTCCCCCTTTTGTCTTTGCTTCTTGATAAAAAAAAAGGAGAAATATACTTGCGTACATGAACCACCAAGTCATTATCCAATTTCACCTGTGATCTTGTATCACCATTGCTCTCTGAGCTTTGTGTTGGTTCTTCTGTAACCTGACAAATAGGACATACATGACAATAAGAATAAAATGGGTAGCTGCTTCAGTGTTTCTGTCAATTTGCGCAGATCTTGACTCATCAGTAATGTTTGTAGGGTGAGTGCATTTTTAAAACAATATATGCAAACTGCACTACAAGGTGGAATATTTGCAAAATCATGACTACCTCATGATATTTTGTCTCAAAAATTAACCATATGAATATATCAGTACTATTAGGATGAAATTATTGTGTCACCAACATTTTAACGTAAGACATATAATTTTAAAAGCCTCTGTAAACTAATATCATGGCTTGCTCGAGGCTGACATTTTCTCTGACAGTTTCAATCAAAATTAGAAATGCTGCTCTGGGAGACTGAGGCTACTTCCAAACGTACCGGGGTATTTTTGAAAACGCAGATTTTTCTATGCGTTTGCACCTTTCATCCACACGTAAATGGCGTTTTCGGTCACTGAAAACGGAGACTTTTAAAAACGTCTGCCAGGGTGGATATTTTTGAAAACTCAGTTTTTGCATTTATGTGTGGATGAGGAAAATGGAGAAAACGCAGTGTCAAAGGTGTGCGCATTTTTTGACGTCTCATTGTGCGCCTCGTTATTGTTATTATTGTTATTGTTTCGGTAAAATGAATTTCTACAATGGCGGACTTAGACAAAATACTGTTAATACTGTTAATCTGAGGTGTTTAAATGCTTACATATACACACACAGTTACTGTCCCTCCACACAGGACTCTTTTCTGCTTCTACGCGCCATCTTTGTTTACTCTTTTCCACCGAGGCTTCTAGACTTCTGATTCGCCAACATTTCTACACGGTTAGGAATATATCACCACCTGCTGCTTTGGCATGTTCCTAGCAGCATTTTCCTTCATTTTTGCGTTTACATGTGGACGGGATTTAAAAAAAAAAAAAAGCAATATCGCCATTTTCAAAAATACCCGTGTACGTGTGGACGTAGCCTGAGATAACTAATAGTGCTGCGGGTTGTGCAGTTAGTTTCAAAAACACGTTATTCGTGGATACATACAATTTTAGACCAAAGCCTAGCATAGCCTGTAACGTTATTGTGACGGACACATTTTATGAGTAAACTTGACTTTAAGTGACTTACAGGTTTCTTTGAAAAATATTTTTTTCAATCCAGGTTCTTCCTTTTTGCTGCCATCCTCCTCTCCTCCTTGCAGGCCCTCACAGCGCAGGCTTGCCGCTGCTAAAACTAAACAGAGCTCCCTGAAAGGCACAGCCAATCACATTGGCCATATTTGTCACATGAGGTAGGACTCCAGTAAGAACGTAATTTAAGTCTTTCTGCACCGCTAGGTGAATGAGACGTTGACAGATCTTTTTTTTTCTTTCTATCGGGTTTATTTTTCTTTACTCTAAGAGATCAAATTATTGGTGGGGACAATTCAATAATCGCTGGATATTGGTGGGGACATGTCCCTTCCGTCCATGCCAAATCTACGCCCTTGCTTCTAACACTTTTTTATTGCAAGCTGGAAATCTGTCGCTAGCTCCATACTCTTTATTGTTCTCCATCGTCATGATAATTTAATTATGATAATCATAATTATTAAAGTTAACTCAGAAAGATCGATTGGAGAAAAAGAGTCTAACTTAACATCAATGGTACTAAGAGTAGCTGTAGATAATATTACATCTGTGGGATGATTATTGGTAATTTTTTCTCTAATGATAAAAATTTTATTTGTGAAGATGTTCATGAAGTCATTACTAGTTAACGTTAAAGGGATGGTTGGCTTAACAGAGCTCTGACTGTTTGTCAGCCTGGCTACAGTGCTGAAGAGAAACCTGGGGTTTTTCTTATTTTCTTCAGTCAGTGATGAATAGTAAGATGTTCTGGCTTTGCGGAGGGCTTTCTTATAAAGCAGCAAACTATTTCTCCAGGCTAAATGATGATCCTTTAAATTTGTGACACGCCATTTCCTCTCCAGCTTACGAGTTATCTGCTTTAGGCTACGTGTTTGAGAATTATACCACGGAGTCAGGTACTTCTGATTTGAGACCTTAGTTTTCACAGGAGCTACAGTATCCAGAGTCATACGTAGTGAGGAGGTAAAATTATTAACAAGATGATCGACCTCTGTTGGGGTAGCGTTCAGATAGCTGCTCTGCTCTATGTTGGTACAGGGCATTGAAGACGATAACAGTGGGTGGATTATTCTTAAACTTAGTTACAGCGCTTTCAGAAAGACATCTACTGTGATAAAGTCTATTCCCCACTGCTGTGTAATTAATTATTGTAAATCTAAGTGTTAACAGGAAATGATCAGACAGCAGAGGATTTTCAGGAAACACTGTTAAATGTACAGTTTCAATTCCATATGTTAAAACAATATCTAGAGTGTGATTTTCAAGGCACTAGGATATATGTGGACAATGATTATGCCCCGGAGATACAAGGAAGAAAAAGAGAATATGCGGCAGCAAAGAAGGTGGTTAAGGAGAATAACATTCACTTCCAGTCGCCTTTCCTGGCCATATGTTAAAACAAGATCTAGAGTGTGGTTGAAGTGGTGGGTGGGTTCTTTTCCCTCCTTTGCAAATTTCTGCAGCAAACCTCGGCACCGAATTGCCAGGTTCCCAGCCTCTTGCCTACTCGGCTAAACTCTATGGCAAACATCGGCACCGGGTTGCCAGGTTCTCTCTTAACCCTTTAAAACCGGTCAGAGCGGGCACGCTCCGTTTTGCGCAACTACTTTTAAATCCTTGTAGAACAGCAACCACGTAAGCTAGCGCAATAATTTTTTTTGCATATGAAACCGGAGGAGTTGTACTTACATCTTATGCCATCAGCTTGTCCTAGGTCACAGTTTCCTTCCACATATGGCTTTGCAAAAACTGCATAAAAAACGCTTGCAGCAACAAAAACATAATATTCCAGAAACACGCTTTGCCGATCCGATCAGCTGTTCATACCCCTTCCTACGTTAGAATAGACGTCAGCGTGAACTATCACATGTCCGCCATTACCTGGCCGAAACCGGAAGTGATGTCATTTTCGCGGAAATGTAGTCTTTTACCATCAGGGCCTCATAATAATGGATTGGATTTATAAAGCGCTTTTCAATGCCACTATTCATTCACTCTCACATTCACACACTGGTGGAGGCAAGCTACGGTTGTAGCCACAGCTGCCCTGGGGCAGACTGACAGAAGCGAGGCTGCCATATCGCGCCATCGGCCCCTCTGGCCAACAACAGTAGGCGGTAGGGTAAAGTGTCTTGCCCAAGGACACAACAAAGAGGACAGAGAGCCCGGGGATCGAACCGGCGACCTTCCGGTTACAGATACGCTTCCCAACCCCCTGAGCTACGGTTGCCCATAACCCGTGATGAGCTTATACTGGTTTTTTTAAAAGTAATGTTTGACTTTATGACTTTCTGTGTCATTTCTGGGATGCTTAGAACTAAAATTGCACTGCTGGAAATAGTTTATTTTGATGCATATGCTGCTTTTTTGCAAATTTGCACTATAATATTTATTTTCGTTTTTCCTGCAGTATATAAAAATTGGTGTATTTCAAAAATAAAACTATGAAGACACTCAAACTAAATTCCCTATTTTGTGCAACTTTTTTGTATTTACAGTTTTGACGGATAAACCTCTGCAATTTCTCTAACTAGAAATATATGTTAAAAAAACAAAAACGATTTTTAATTTTTTTGTAGTTTACTGCACTTTCTTGCAATTTATGTAATTTCTATGCACTTAATGCATACATATTATTACAATTTGGTCTATAATGGTTGTATTGATGTATAGAAACTTGAAATGCTCCCAAAAATGGCACTACAACATGTAAAAATATAATATAAGCTCTGGCGGACTTGGTTCTATGGTAGGTCTTAAAGGGTTAATCCCTCATTCGCAAATGCAGCAGCATGCTTTCCGCACCACAATGCCAGGTTCTCTTCCTCTGTCCCTCCTTTACGAATGGAATATCAAGATTGACACAAAGATGTCTGGTTCTTCTTTATCCCTCATTCGCAAACACAGCAGCGCGCTTTCTAATATAGAGTTGCACTGAGATGCCAGGTTCTCTCTTCATTCCTCATTTGAAAATGCAGCAGCATGCTTCCAGCACCAAGATGCCAGTTTTGGCAGGAGCCTTTGCAAAGCAACGGTAAACCTTCGTGGCACCGAGATGCCAGGTTCTGTCCTCTATCACTTCTTTTAAGACACCCAAACTGCGTCGCGTGCATAATTCTTCATGGTGTCCCTTCATTTCTCATGTGCTATCACTAGCACCATCAGGCATCCACCCTCGACACAATCATTCGAGACCCCTCTCTAAGTCGACTCATGGTTCTGACTACGTCTGAACAGCTTATCATCTGCCACGAAGTCCAATGGACTCGCAATCTGCTCTCTGATGATTTTGGGGGTTATTATTATAGACATTATTTTCCTCTAATCAGTCTTCCCAAGCTGCTGCTGTCACTTCTGTTAATTCAGAAATCAGCTCAGTCATAATTGCTACCCTATCCAAATTAATTAACCCGCTAAGCACCCCCCTCTCCATCTTTTACTCAAAGACAAGCTCACAAGCTTGTCGAGAAGTCAAGCCCTACCTCAAATCTCAAATCCAGCATTCTTTTCTGTCAGAGTTTCAGCTGAAAGTCGAGCCACGTCACTACCCGATTGAGGGTTCCCCTCATTCATCCATTAAGATTTTTCTCTTTGTTTGCAACTTCCTTGGATCTCTTCTCCTGCCATTCCTCCTGAATTGTCCAAGTTCATCCACTCCACACCATGGAGCGACGTTCCCTCTCCGTGCAATCTCCGTGTGCTCGTCTTTGTCCTCTTCTCCTTCTCTCTCCTCAACCGGTCGCGGCAGATTGCTCGTTTGGCTCTGGGCGAAGGCAGTCGCACTTTTCTCCTCTCCTCCTTCCCTTTATCTTCCGTGCTTAGCCTCTTGTGTCCTTGTCTTGTCTCGTGTGTATTACTTTTCCCTGGAACACTCTCTCACAGTCTGTTTCTAAAACCTAAAAGAGAATTATGGATTTGATCAACTGGTCTCTGAATGCTATTGACACCCTTTTCTCAACAAGAATTCTGGGCTCGGGAGAGCCCGAGGGCCCTGGAGGGACTTTCCCTGCCGGATACACGATGGACGGGTGGCAGAAATGGAGGGTCGTGTGCCAGGATGCTGAAGATATCTACCTATTCGGAACCATGATAACAGGGTTCTTGCTGATCGGAGCTGGCTTGGCCCTGGCTTATCGGAGAATTAAGAAAGAAGAACCAGCTGTTCAAACCCCCCCAAGGCTGCCCACTGGGATTGAAACAATGGGACGAGGCGCAACTTCTCAGAATGGGCTCACTGAGTGCAGCATGGTTAAGACCTTGGAGAAGCTTACGGCTGCCGTGAATACTCAGAATAACACCTCTGAGCGTATATTGGGTTACATCAAGGAGAAGTCCGCTCAGAATAACACCTCTGAGCGAAAGTTGGATTACATCGTGGAACAGCTCACTGCAGTCATGAGTTCTCAGAATCGGCTCTCTGAGCACAAGAATGACAAGACCACGGAGCGCAAGTTTGATAACATCATGGAGAAGCTCATGAGATTGAGAGACCAGTGTTGGAGTGTTAAAGAACAGCTTTGAAATTCTTTATGCTGCTCGCATAAAAGAAAAATCAACAACATCAACAACATCAACATCATAATGCGGATACCCCCTCGGCGCCAGCTGTGGGCTCAAGGCTGGAGCCGACCAAAAACTCCCTGATAACGACTGTGTGTTGACTGTTCTTCCCACTGTATGCAAGGCCACCTGGGTTGGCTGGTAGACTGTTTACTTAGCCTGATAGGGCGGATGACACTGTCTCAGCTGAACTATGGATACGCACACACATACACTTACACTGATAAGCACTCACACATCCCCCCTCCCCTTCCAATGCCTTCGATGCTTGTTGCCTCCTGGGAACACGCGGCGGGTCTGGGCCCGAGCTGGAGAGTCGGCGCAGTGGCAGGATGGCTGCTGTGTTGCCTGGGATTACTCCTTATCCCCTACCCAACCCTGTTGCTGGTCACGTGCTCTATAATGTTGTACTGTGGACATTTATGTGCTTTCTGTGCAGAGGAGTTTTTTTGTTTCCTGTTCTTATGCTGTCCTCCTATAGCCCAGCATGAGTAGAGGTCTCTTTTTTTCTTCTTGTACTTTCCCTTTGTAGTGTACATTTCAGTGTTTTTTCTGTAATGCAACCGTTCTCTGACTTGTATCCCCATGTGATGTCTGTGTTGTGTGTGTATGGTCGGGGGCGGGTTCATTCCACTGCAGGGCAACCTGCCACTGCATGTGGCGAATAAAATTTGGACTTGAACTTGAACAGATGGCCCCGCCCCTCCCTGATCCTGGTTCTGCCGGAGGTTTCTTCCTTTTAAAAGGGAGTTTTTCCTTCCCACTGTTACCAAAGTGCTTGCTCATAGGGGGTCATATGATTGTTGGGTTTTCCTCGAGATATCATTGCAGAGTCTCGAGGTGTCTGTCACTGTGACTCTTTGCTGTATAAAAAAGTCGAATCAATTCCGCTGACGTCTTCGACCTTCGTATCGCGCAGTTATTAGTGCTCCTAGGGGATGCCTTCTTTGGGGATCTGCTAGGCCCGGGAGCCGTCGCCAGTCCCCTACAGAAACAACTGAAATAAAGATGGAAAAGCAGTTTAGCAGCAAGTTTAGCTGTGAAAACTAATATTTCTGTCATTCTCAAAACATTTGGCCAAGGCTAGCTTTAAAAAAAAAAAATCCCCACTCGCCCGTGTGGGCGGTCAATCCTTCAAGCTCGGGTCCTCTACCAGAGGCCTGGGAGCTTGAGGGTCCTGCGCAGTATCTTAGCTGTTCCTAGGACTGCGCTCTTCTGGACAGAGATCTCCGCTGTTGTTCCCGGGATCTGCTGGAGCCACTCACCTAGCTTGGGAGTCACTGCACCTAGTGCTCTGATTACCACTGGGACCACCGTCACCTTCACCATCCACATCTTCTCGAGCTCTTCTCTGAGCTTTGGTATTTCTCGAGCTTCTCGTGTTCCTTAGTTCTTTAGGCAATAGTTGGCTAACCTCCTTGATCTTGGCTGTTCAACTTGTAGCCAAGCATCTCACTGATCACTGCTGCCGTATTGTAGATCAGCTTGTTAGTTTCGGTAATCGTGGTTGTAGGTATTGTCCGTAGTGCTGCATTAACATCATCTAGCAGACCTTCTGAGGGTACTTCACGTAATCTTGGTAACCGGCTACGGGGGGTCCAGGTTTCAAGCTTGGCCATGATCCTGTCTTTCAGGTCAGTTCCTCTCGCACTCAACGATCCTTCTCCTATCGCACTTGGGGCTTGGTACCCAATCTCGGGTAGGGGTGATGATCTCCCCCCTTGCCGTAGCATTTATGTTGTACCTCGTCAATCTCTAGCTGTGAGAGCAGTCCCGTCTTTCGAATGTTGAAACACTGAGCTGTCATTGTGGATGTTGGGTATCGAAGAATCCATAGGTCCCTCATCCTATTCATGTAACCCCTCCCGCCAGGGTTACTTGCGTAGTAGCATTCCAACAACGCCCTGTTTTCGTCTCTTGCCCACTGATGCCTTCTTGTTCCAGTAGCCCACTTCTCGTCAGGGTGCCCTGGTTCCTCAACACCTGACATGGACCTTGTTGATCCGGGCGACGTCCAAAGCAGCATGCCTTCGGTCATGTCTGCGGTAGGCTTGCTTAGCATAGGGGGTCTAGCCTTAGGACCCTTACTGGATACAGACACCCCAGGAATCGAACTTGCGGTCCTCTGCTCCAAAGGCGTGTAGTCTAACCACTATCTATGGTTATAATCTCTTAAATTTGGATGTGTTTTTTTTTTTTGCAGCAGTCAGTAAATGATTTTAGTGATCAATAAATGTGTTCACAGAGAGAGGAAGAGGAGTGGTGTTTGTGAGGAGGAGCAGCTCTCATGCTCTGCTTTGTGCCAGGACGTCCTGAACGATCCAGTCTCTACCAGCTGTGGACACTGGTTCTGCAGACAGTGCATCTCCTCATACTGGGACCAGTCTGCTTCATCAGGAGACTTCTCCTGTCCCCAGTGTGGAGAAAGATCCAGAACCTTAGCTGGACTGCAGACAGCCAGTCAGAGCAGCTGTGTACAACGTAAGACTGAACATCTGTCTGCTGAAAACTGGACCTCTTGTTGTGTTGTTCCGACCTTTAAGAGTTTTCTTTCTCTTTAGTCTGATTGTTTTTCTTTCTTTCAGCAAATGTTGGTCTGCAGGAGGTTTTAGATGAACATAAGATCAGTCTGATGAGGAGATTTGAATGTGTGACTGAAGGAAGTGATGAAACAGGAAGTAGAACCCTCCTCAACAGGATCTACACTGAGCTCTACATCACAGAGGGACAGAGTGAAGAGGTTCATACCCAACATGAGGTGAGGCAGCTGGAGACAGCTTCCAAGATGGACGCCCTCCATGACACTCCAATCAGGTGCCAGGACATCTTTAAAGCCTTACCTGACCAACAGAGACACATCAGAGTGGTTCTGACCAACGGCGTGGCTGGTGTTGGAAAAACCTTCTCAGTGCAGAAGTTCACTCTGGACTGGGCAAAGGGCTTGGAGAACCAACATGTCAGCGTGGTGGTTCTGCTTTCATTCATGGAGCTGAACCTGATCAGAGATGAGCAGTACAGTCTTCTGGAGCTGCTCCATGTTTTCCATCCAACATTACAGAAGGTCACAGCAGAGAAGCTGGCTGTCTCTCAGCTTTTGTTCATCTTTGACGGCCTGGATGAAAGCAGGCTTTCATTGGATTTCACCAACAGGAAGCTGCTGTCTGATGTCACACAGAAGTCATCAGTCGACGAGCTGCTGACAAACCTCATCCAGGGGAATCTGCTTCCCTCGGCTCTCATCTGGATAACTTCCCGACGTGCAGCAGCCAATCAGATCCCTCCTACATGTGTTGACAGAGTAACAGAAATACGAGGTTTCACCGACGCCCAGAAGGAGGAGTACTTCAGGAGGAGATTCAGTGATGAAGAGCTGTCCAGCAGAATCATCTCCCACATGAAGACATCCAGAAGCCTCAACATCATGTGTAGTATCCCAGTCTTCTGCTGGATCACTGCTACAGTTCTGGAGCACACCTTGACTACAGAGCAGAGAGGAGAGCTTCCCAAGACCCTAACTGACATGTACTCACACTTCCTGCTGGTTCAGACAAAGAGGAAGAAGAAAAACTACTATGAGGGACATGAGACGAGTCCATATGAGCTGACGGAGGCTGACAGGGAAGTTCTTCTGAAGCTGGGAAAGCTGGCATTTGAACATCTGGAGAAAGGAAGCATCATGTTCTACCAAGAAGACCTGGAGCAGTGTGGTCTGGATGTGACAGAGGCCTCGGTGTACTCAGGAGTTTGTACAGAGATCTTCAAAAGAGAGTGTGTGATCTTCCAGAAACCAGTCTACTGCTTTGTTCATCTGAGCATTCAGGAGTTTCTGGCTGCAGTCTACATGTTCCACTGTTTCACCAACACGGCGGCAAAGGTGGTGGTGGACTTCCTGAGGATAGACTACAATGAGTCATCTCTGAATGTTTTCCTGAAGAGAGTCATGAAAAAATCCCTCCAGAGTAAAAATGGCCACCTGGACCTATTTGTTCGCTTCCTTCATGGCCTCTGTCTGGAGTCCAACCAGAGACTCTTAGGTGGTCTGCTGGGTCAGACAGAGAACAGTCCAGAAGCCATCCAGAGAGCCATAAACAGCCTAAAGAAGATGAATAGTGATCAAAACTCTCCTGACAGAAGCATCAACATCTTCCTCTGTCTGATGGAGATGAACGACCTCTCAGTACATGAAGACATCCAAGAGTTCCTGAAGTCAGAGAACAGATCAGACAAGGAACTCTCTGAGATCCACTGCTCAGCTCTGGCCTTCATGCTGCAGATGTCAGTGGAGGTACTGGATGAGTTGGACCTGCAGAAATACAACACATCAAAACGGGGACGACTGAGACTGATTCCAGCTGTGAGGAACTGCAGAAAGGCTCGGTGAGTCCAAATTGGTTCATTACCATCATCAGAATAGAGCAGTAGATTTTTTATTCAGAAATACACCAGGTTTTCTTTAGGTTTTTAAAAAGTCTGAAATTAAAATCAAAGAAAATAACAATTTTCAGATCATATTTCTAAGTTAAATCACCTGTCAGCATAATTTTGTATGTGAATACATAGCATAGCCATTAAGATGCATTCTATAAGCACTTTTATGGCTATGCTATGTATGTGAATACATAGCATAGCCATTAAGATGCATTCTATAAGCACTTTTTTTAAAACTGTTTGTTGTGACTTAATTTTGATGTTCCTTTAGTTATGAATTTTTAGGATGTAGTGATATGGAATAACTCACTGCTAACTTCTTTAACATCCAAGGTGGGTAATTAATGAGTAGCAATGGCTCAATGGACAGATATCAGATCTCAGCTTAACACCTGTATCTAAAAAAAAGTACCGTCAAAACATTACTTAATGATTATGAAATTTAATAACATCTATGAGGACATGGAGAGAAAATGTAAACACTGACTTGTGTTAGTGTTGTAGGAGGAAGATGAATGAATGAATGCCTTTCTTTGCAGTTACAGCAGAGTCACTGAAACAGAGCAGTGACTTAAACAGGAAAACACAAACTAGACAGATACCGGGAAAACCAACTGAGTCCACTATAACCATACTATACAAAATATTTATATCCTTACACATATGTAGGTCTATAAGCTGAAAAGTCTCTGAATGTGGGCCTTTACAATTCTTCAAATAATCACTGAGAGGAAATCTTGCAAGCAGATGCATTTCACATTCTGTAGTGGACAGAGACGTTCCTAGACTGTGAAAGTAGTTGAAGTGCTGATAGAGAGCACCAGACCATCTGCCACTGTTTCTCAACTTGAGGATATAAAATATATACAGGGATCAAAATTACAATACAAGCATGTTTGATGAATCAATAAAGACAGTCTGAATCAGCAGAGGTGGAGCAGAATCAATAAACTAATTAGCAAGGCTGGAAGCATCATTGGTCTGAATCTGGAGGTGTTTGAGTCAGTGAGGGTCAGAGGTCACTCTCAGAGTTCAACATGAAACAAACTTTAAAGTCAGAATCGCATGACTGAGTTATCAGAGAAGAAAAAAAAATATGTAAATGAAAAATGATGAAATTCAAAAATGCAGACCCTCAAATATTATCCAATGACCTGTTAATTAGATTTTTCCAGTTTTTCAGGAGATTCTCTGTAAACTGAGATGGCTGTGTGGGAAAATCGAGTAGATCTTATTAAATTTCGTTCTTTGTATTCTTGAACTAACCCTAAACAACAAATTTTATTCAACTGTGGTGCTCTGTGCTTCTTTTGGGTGCCTCTCTCTGGTGGTTCCGTTCGGTCCGGTGCTCCCTGGAGTCTCGTCACCCCTGTGGTCCCGAAATGTCCTGCAAAGGAAACAAAACACCTTTCCCTACTACGCCTTACTAGTCTACTATGCGTATCAATTGTTCTTTTAATTATTCAAAGTTAGTTCAACCTATCATGTTCTGGGCTCTATCCTTTAAGCGACACTTTTGACATTCTTTAACACACTTAAAGAGCCGCTGTCACGTCCCTCCAGGTGTTTCCTGTTGCTCACTCTCTTCTCCTCTTATCTGATTATCAACATCCTGTACACAAACTGTTGCTTCTGCAAGTGCGAAAGTTGCCAAGCAGAATGTGCCTTAACTCTGACCTACAATTCGCAGTACATGTTATCTGTCTCTGCAAACATCTTCATTGACCTTTTACACCCTGTCACCTTTCACAATAGATCATCTCTTCATGAGCACTTTAAGTCATTATAACTGCTTATTCTACTAAAATATCAAAGAGAAAACAAACATTTCCAATCAATTAAGTTTAAGCATAAAAGCAATTACTTATGCGTAAGTTTTATCATAGCTAAATTATCAAGCTCCCAGAAAGTCCAAACATGATCATAAAGCCCCTTATTTCAACTTAAACACAAAATCACCCCTTCATGACACACCTCATGTGTCAAATAAGCTAAAGACCAGCTACTAAAACTGAAAATACTGAAAATATTTCACCACCTCTTATAAAATTAAAAGAAAAGCTTAGTCACATTATTTCTCTAAAACCCTCAGCAATTCTCCTCTCGGGTATATTGCCCCGGGCCTCCAAACGTGTTTAGGAAGAAAATCAGTTTAATCATCATGTTAAATCTTTTAAACTCCTGGCTCCATTCAGAGCTGCCTAGAAACAACACCTGTGTGTTAACACTAACTTCATTTTTAAAACTCACATTTCCCACTTGTAATACCTGTGTTATAACAAAACTTAAGACAAAACAGTTATCAATCATGTTCTTCATACAACATATTTTGATTTCATTTGCTCCTCTTAATGTAATGGTACATGTTATGGATTCAAATATCGAGGAGGGACACAGGAGGAATCCAAACTCACAACACTGGTCCAGAAGGGTTAGATCAAACGATGTTTTAATGAACACACGCGTGGGAGATGAACACTGTACGCAGACAGCATCGATCTCCGCCCAAAAATACACCAGCAGTTGTCTTTATAGCATCAGGGCATGTTTTCTGATGCCCCCTCTTGCGTCATTACATGCATAAGTTATAAAAACTTTGTGGAAAATTGGTCCAGGTCTGCTTTGCCCTGAAAATAACAAAACTGAGACATTCTCTAAACCATCATGAGTTCAGGCTTCAATTTCAATCCAATTATATCCTGTATTCTTGCACTCGAACTCGTCCTGGCTTCACCTCTGACTGGTCCCTGTCCCTCTTCTCACGGTGTCCGGTGTGGCCTTAAAATCTCCAGCCAACACTGTCAGCTGTTTCTTCTTCTCAGTTGATCTTTTCAGTCTTTCCCTTTAGGTTAACTCCCAGCATGGCAAACCTAAAAATCAGTGTCCAGTGCTTTCCCACAGTCATTTATCCCACTGTTCTTCCCAGCCTGTAATTCACAGTGCATGTTGCATCACGTGCTTTCTTACATGCTACTGCTGGAGTCTTCAGTGTTATAGTTCAGTTGCACTGTCTTTCGCCTGCTGTTAATTCTTCAAGTCCATGGTGTTCTGTCTGTCTTCTGTCTTCATCAGGAGATTGACTGTCCTTTAAACTCCTTCTCAGGATAAGGAGACAATGAGAGGTGAAGCTGTCAAATTTTAAGCCAAAACCTGGCCTGTTTTCATCCCAATTCTGTTAATCTATGCTTTTGCCGCTGTACTCATGTTTTCAAGTTGAGAAGAGTCCACCTGTATTGACACACTAAAACATTCAATTAATATCATTTTCATTGCTGTCTTAATACATTCAGTCTCTAATTCCTCTGTTTTCATATTGCAACGTCACAAGCTCACAGTTTTCTGCTTCACTTCCTGCCAGACACAAACACTGCAGGTTGCCTACGCACACACTTTTCATCTCACTCAATTGTCATCTGCTTTTACAACCTAAGCAAACTGTTATTTTATATTTACAGTCTATAAACCCTCTGTAACTCGGCTAAGTCTTAATCTAAAACCAATGCACCCTTATTACACACACACACTTAAATATACTAAGCTCTTTGCATTTGCCAGCATTCACATCAAAATCTTCAGCAGGCTTAGCAGAAGTCTTTTGGCACAATTAACAATTTTCCACACATATCACCATTCTTTCATTTCAGTTTTGTAGCATCATTCACGCAATAGTTTCATCATCGTCTCACACACACCGCCTTTTCTCTCAAAACAATGTGCATCTTTAATCATTCATCCAAATAACAATTTTACACTTCACTTATACATTCACACATTGATATATAACAAAAGACACTGACTGCCAAGATAAATTATTTCCATTACCATATCACAACTTCACTTCGTTTCGACCACTTTAAAAGCCTCTAAGGCCCAGGTTTGCCCACCCTGCTGGTCAATCACCCCACTTCGGGAACGCCCTCTCCGATAGCGGTCAAATTTCTAGGCCCTAATTAATTTATAACTGCTTCCCGCGGCTCGACAGGAAGCTCCACTTCCAGCGTCTAAGTATCCCACTTGCGCCTTAAAGCTTTACTTAAATCTTACCTGTCAGTCACGTTGAATGGTCAAGGCCGGGACCCCGCCCTGTCGATCAAACGGTGCAAGAAAAGTGGTGCTTGGCCAATGATTATTAACGACTGTCCCTATCTGTCGCGGGTATCACCCGAATTGCGTCCGCCGCAAGATGGAGCCATAACACTCAGAACATTTTGCACCCCTAGAGAAACGCTGTCTCCGTCCTACAATTTAAATAATTCTAGAAGCATCACTGTGGACTCTAACCGCCAGTTTATTATCTGATGCCCGGGTCCCACCCTATAATCAATGTGGGAATAAAATTCCCTGACCAAATGTCCTAATCTAATCTCTTTTCTTGGCTGACGTAACACACCCACACATATAACACACCAACTTCAAACATACGTCACAACAACTTTTAACTTCACCCTAAAATTAATCACAATAAATTTTGTCAAATATCCCCAAACTTTACTTTTATTTATCAGCCGCAAAAGAATTGGCACCAAGTATTAAATTCTGTTCTTTGTATTCTTGAACGGCCAAGAAAGACACAGGGCTCAAAGTGGTCAAACTCAAACAATGATCTTTAATTTTACATATCCCGGGATATGGAGACTGAGCACACACAGAAACGCCTGCTCACATCAGCCAGTCTCAAGCAGAAAACAGGAAGCCAGGTTATTTATGTACTTCTCGACGTCACATACACTTTAAGTTTCGATCAAACACTCTGCTTAGTTTCACTTTCTGCCTGCAAAAGCATGCTCTGCAAAAGCATGTAATTTCCTGTCAGTCCTTTCGGCTCAAACTGTACTAAGAGTTGGGCCTCTCTTATATAAACCAATATAATCAGCATATAAGCATTTAAGATTATATATTCATTACTTAACAATCTGAAGTTTCTGAAACACTCAGACCAACAACTATGCGATGTTTAAAGTCGCTTAAATCTCATTTCTTCATCATTCTGATGTTCATTTTGAACTTCAGCAGGTTCTTTTCATCATGTCTAAATGCCTAAATGCAGTGAGCTGCTGCCGTGTGATTGGCTGATTAGAGATTTAACAGGTGTACCTAATAAAGTAGCGGGTGAATGTAAATGCACCTCTGATTAACATTTTAGAGGAAACACTGGGGAGAGGAAGGTCAGGGTTTTTCTTCTTATGCTGCTGGCCTCACATAATCATGGAGGAAAAAAGGGGAAAAAAGGAAATATTCCTTTCCTACAGTCGTGGCCAAAAGTTTTGAGAATTACATAAATACTGGAAATTGGAAAAGTTGCTGCTTAAGTTTTTATAATAGCAATTTGCATATACTCCAGAATACTATGAAGAGTGATCAGATGAATTGCATCATCTTTCTTTGCCACGAAAATTAACTTATTCCCAAAAAAATCTTTCCACTGCATTTCATTGCTGTCAGTGTGCCCCAGGGCAGCTGTGGCTAAAATGTAGCTTGCCATCACCAGTGTGTGAATGTGTGTGTGAATGGGTGGATGACTGAATGTAGTGTAAAGCGCTTTGGGGTGCTTAGGGACAAGGAAAGCGCTATACAAATACAGGCCATTTACCATTTACCATTAAAGGACCTGCTGAGATCATTTCAGTAATCATCTTGTTAACTCAGGTGAGAATGTTGATGAGCACAAGGCTGAAGATCATTATGTCAGGCTGATTGGGTTAGAATGGCAGACCTGACATGTTAAAAGGAGGGTGATACTTGAAATCATTGTTCTTCCATTGTTAACCATGGTGATCTGCAAAGAAACGTGTGCAGCCATAATTGCGTTGCATAAAAATGGCTTCACAGGCAAGGATATTGTGGCTACTAAGATTGCACCTAAATCAACAATTTATAGGATCATCAAAAACTTCAAGGAAAGAGGTTCAATTCTTGTTAAGACGGCTTCAGGGCGTCCAAGAAAGTCCAGCAAGCGCCAGGATCGTTTCCTAAAGAGGATTCAGCTGCGGGATCGGAGTGCCACCAGTGCAGAGCTTGCTCAGGAATGGCAGCAGGCAGGTGTGAGCGCATCTGCACGCACAGTGAGGCGAAGACTTTTGGAAGATGGCCTGGTGTCAAGAAGGGCAGCAAAGAAGCCACTTCTCTCCCCCCCCCCAAAAAAAAAAAAACATTGATCTTCTGCAGAAAGTATGGTGAATGAACTGCTGAGGACTGGGGCCAAGTCATATTCTCCGATGAAGCCTCTTTCCGATTGTTTGGGGCATCTGGAAAAAGGCTTGTCTGTAAAGAAAAGGTGAGCGCTACCATCAGTCGTATGTCATGCCAACATTAAAGCATCCTGAGACCATTCATGTGTGGGGTTGCTTCTCATCCAAGGAAGTGGGCTCACTCACAATTTTGCCCCAAAACACAGCCATGAATAAAGAATGGTACCAAAACACCCTCCAACAGCAACGTCTTCCAACAATCCAACAACAGTTTGGTGAAGAACAATGCATTTTCCAGCACGATGGAGCACCGTGCCCAAAGGCAAAAATGATACCTAAGTGGCTCGGGGAACAAACGTTGAAATTGTGGGTCCATGGCCTGTAAACTCTAAACTAAGATCTTAGATCTAAGACTAAGATCTAGATCTAAACCCAGATCTTAATCCCATTGAGAACTTGTGGCCAATCCTCAAGAGGCGGGTGGAAAAACAAAAACCCACTAACTCCAAGAAGTGATTATGACAGAATAGGTTGCTATCAGTCAGGATTTGGCCCAGAAGTTAATTGAGAGCTTGCCCATTCGAATTGCAGAGGTCCTGAAAAAGAAGGGCCAACGCTGCAAATACTGACTCTTTGCATAAATGTCATGTAATTTTTCGATAAAAGCATTTTTCAACATATGAAGTGCCTGTAATTATATTTCAATACATCACAGAAACAACTGAAACAAAGATCTAAAAGCAGTTTAGCAGCAAACTTTGTGAAAACTAATTTTGTGTCATTCTCAAAACTTTTGGCCACGACTGTACATTATACTTTAAAGTAACATTTCTTCATTTCACTTGCAGATGTTTCTAATCTATGCGTACACCTGGTCTGAGATGTGTGAGCTGTACATTGTTACCAGCTATTTATCTTTTATAAATGCTGTGTTTGTTTGGGAAGAAGCTTCATAAATATCATAAGGTTTACATACTATCCTAATCTGGAGGAGGGTTGCTAACAATGTTCCCTCTAAACTGCGCGCGTGCACAATTGTGCACTGCTGGCACGGTCTTTGCGCAGAAAAAATCTGCGTTGCGCACAAAAAAAAAAAATTCTAACCTGAATTGAAATTAAAGTAAATACGTTAACAATTCTGTTTTGCAGTGTTAGTCAGTAAGTGACTGGCTGCTCCAGTATGGGATTAGAACAATGCCACCTTATCGTATAGTCCAGCCAATCACGCGATTCACATTCGTATATAGGCAGCTAATCAACGTCGTTGACAGGCTATGACAACGTCCTTATGTGCTGACACCGGTGTTTTAGCTAGCAAAGCGGCATGGCTGATGAGCAGTGAAGCGATGTTAATGACAGCATGTACAACCATTGGAGAAGTGAGCAGGACAGACGGAACAATTGACGGGAAAAGTGTGGACTTTTTTAAAAATTTTAAATTTCTGCTTTCATAATAACAAATTTTATATTTTCTATAATCCTAGACTGACTTATTGTGGACTCTTAGAGGCTCACTGTGAAGTTGTGGCCTCAGTTTTGAAGTCCAACCCCCCCTCCCAGCTGACAGAGTTAGATATGAGTGGAAACGAGCTGCTGGATTCAGCAGTAATGTTTCTGTGTGCTGGACTGGAGAGTCCAAATTGTCGACTGGAGACTCTGAGGTGAGTTCACTGACTGCAACTGTCATTGTTTTTCTGTGTTTCAGTTCTTTGATGTTTGAAACTTTATTTAGTTCATAAATGTTCAGGATGTGTCTGAAGACAAATGTGAAGAAGTTTCAGTGCTTTCAGACAGGGAGACGTTTGACAGGACAGTTTTTCAGCCTCCACAGGTTCAAGTTGTGTTCCATCAGTCAGTGAAGATGAAGTCAGCACTGATGAGGCAAGATCTGATGATAGCAGATAAAAACAATAATAATGTGTTTTGCCTGGCTTCTTAATCTGCCTTTGTGTTTGTTTATATTACATGCTTTATCAGTATTGTTTTTACATTTTTGTCTGGTGTCACATTATTGCAGACATACGATCACCATTCACTATTGTTGATCAAATTTGCCATGGATAGTTTCCAGACTCAGGAATCAGAATCAGAATCAGAATATTTTATTGATCCCCACTGTTGGGAAGGTTACTTTTAAAATGTATTCCACTACAGATTAGAGAATACATGGCCTAAAATGTATTTTGTAACATATTCCGTTACGTTACTCAATGACAGTAACGTATTCTGAATACTTTGGATTACTTAATATATTATCATGCTTTTTACAACTACATGAATGTACTATTGCTGTGTGATTTATTACTATTACTGAAGGTTACTCATCATACCAACACCAACTAGATTTTTAAATCTTAATATAAATGAGTAACAGCAGGTGGACATTAGGTAAGGCTGCACTTTTAGCAGCAATCTCGTATAGAAAACTATTCGGGGCGTTTAAAAACAGGTCCGCAGCTCCGAACCGTAGCAAAGGGACCTCTGGCTATTACGTCGGTTCCGTGTTGGGTTCTTAGCTGAAAACTAGCTTTACTTTGTTGTCTAGGTCAGCGGTCTCCAACCTTTTTTGCGCCACAGACCGGTTTATGCTCGACAATATTTTCACGGACCGGCCTTTAAGGTGTCGCGGATAAATACAACAAAATAAAACTAGTACCGGTACCGAAAAAAAGAAGATTTATTCATAACACACGTGAAAAGACCCAGGAAAACCGAGTTAACGATAAAAACGATAACAAACGATAGCTGAAAACCGATAAAAACCCTCAAAACCATACATTTCACACCTGAGCCTCAACTCTCGTGGCCCGGTACCAAACGACTCACGGACCGGTACCGGTCCGAGGCCCGGGGGTTGGGGACCGCTGGTCTAGGTCATTGAAAGGCTGCGCCAATGGAACTTATTGTTTCGGAGGAAAACATGAACACAGTGTACAGTCGAGTCTTAATAGCTTACTTACAACTGGGCTTGTCAGGCACTCTTTTTGGCTGCAGTGGTTATTATTATATTTACATACTTCATACATGCTATGCCTTTAACACTCTGCCTTCATGTTAAATCATTTTTTGAATAATACTTTTTACAAATATTTCTTCACATCATAATGCAAATAGAGGTGACATGGCTGTGAGATTGAAACCCAGGCATTAGAGAGTCTTAATGCGTGTTTTGTTTGGGTTTCCACCAGCGTGGAATTAGCAAAAATAGAGAGAGCATAGCTTAACATATGGAACAGGAAAAGACCACCATGTAATCCATTCATTTCAACAAAGTAATTGTATTCTGAATACTACCTTGTTAAACAGTAACTGTAACAGAATACAGTTACTCATATTTTGTATTTTAAATACGTAACGGCGGTAGATGTATTTCGTTACTCCCCAACACTGTTGATCCCTAGGGTAAATTATTTTGGTTACGGTGCTCCAGTATAAACAGTAAAAAAGACAGACAATACGATAAGTAAGAAATAGACACAATATGAACAATATATACATGCATATATATACACATATAAGTCACTTATTGATAAATAGCTTAAAAAGTAGAAGAGCATGTGCAAAAAGGTTGTAGCTATTGCAGTATACAGTGTGTTAAGTGGGTGAGTTGTACAGAATTGGCCACAGGCAGGAATGATTTCCTGTGTCGTTCTGTGGTGCTTTTTGGTACTTTCAGTCTCTGACTGAACATGCTCCTGTGACTGACAAGCACGTCATGGAGTGGGTTGGTGGTATTATCCAACATTGTCTTTATTTCGGACAACATCCGCCTCTCCGACACCACCTTAAGGGAGTCCAGCTCCATCCCCACAAAATTACTGGCCTTACGGATCATTTTATCGAGTCTGTTGGCATCATCAACTCTCAGCCTGCTCCCCGGTGTAGAGGATTGTACTGGCCACAACAGACTCTTAGAAAATTACCAGAAACCTCGAAGCACAGGCCGAGGGGGCGGTGTGGCAGCAATTTTTCACACCAGCCTATTAATTAATGAAAGACCAAGACAGACTTTTAATTCATTTGAAAGCCTGATGCTTAACATTGTCCACCCCAGCTGTGAAACTCAGAAACCAGTCTTACTTGTTATCATCTATCGTCCACCTGGGCCTTACACAGAGTTTCTGTCTGATTTCTCAGACTTTATATCTAATTTAGTTCTGAGCTCAAATAAAAATAATTATTGTGGGTGATTTTAACATCCATGTAGATGCTAAAAATGACAGCCTCAACATGGCATTTAGTCTGTTATTAGACTCAATCGGCTTCTCTCAAAATGTAAAAGAACCCACCCACCACTTTAATCACACTCTAGATCTTGTTTTAACATATGGCATAGAAACTGAACATTTAACAGTGTTTCCTGAAAACCCTCTCCTGTCTGATCATTTCCTGATAACATTTACATTTACAATAATTGATTACACAGCGGTGGAGAGTAGATTTTATCAAAGTAGATGTCTTTCTGAAAGCGCTGTAACTAAGTTTAAGAATATAATCCACCCACTGTTATCATCTTCAATGCCCTGTACCAACACAGAGCAGAGCAGCTATCTGAACGCTACCCCAACAGAGGTCGATTATCTTGTTAATAATTTCACCTCCTCACTACGTACGACTCTGGATACTGTAGCTCCAGTGAAAACTAAGGTCTCTAATCAGAAGTACCTGACTCCGTGGTATAATTCTCAAACACGTACCCTAAAGCAGATGACTCGTAATCTGGAGAGGAAATGGCGTGTCACAAATTTAGAGGATCATCATTTAGCCTGGAGAAATAGTTTGCTGCTTTATAAGAAAGCCCTCCGCAAAGCCAGAACATCTTACTATTCATCACTGATTGAAGAAAATAAGAACAACCCCAGGTTTCTCTTCAGCACTGTAGCCAGGCTGACAAAGAGTCAGAGCTCTGTTGAGCCAACCATCCCTTTAACGTTAACTAGTAATGACTTCATGAACTTCTTCACAAATAAAATTTTTATCATTAGAGAAAAAATTACCAGTAATCATCCCACAGATGTAATATTATCTACAGCTACTCTTAGTACCATTGATGTTAAGTTAGACTCTTTTTCTCCAATTGATCTTTCTGAGTTAACTTCAATAATTACTTCCTCCAAACCATCAACGTGTGTTTTAGACCCCATTCCTACAAAACTGCTCAAAGAAGTCCTGCCATTGATTAATTCTTCGATCTTAAATATGATCAACCTATCTCTAATGGTCGGCTATGTACCACAGGCCTTCAAGCTGGCTGTGGTTAAACCTTTACTCAAAAAGCCATCTCTAGACCCAGCAGTCTTAGCTAATTATAGGCCAATCTCCAACCTTCCTTTCATATCAAAAATCCTTGAAAGAGTAGTTGTCAAACAGCTAACAGATTATCTGCAGAGGAATGGTTTATTTGAAGAGTTTCAGTCAGGTTTCAGAGCTCATCACAGCACAGAAACAGCTTTAGTGAAGGTTACAAATGATCTTCTTATGGCCTCTGACAGTGGACTCATCTCTGTGCTTGTCCTGCTAGACCTCAGTGCAGCGTTCGATACTGTCGACCATAATATCCTATTAGAGCGATTAGAACATGCTGTAGGTATTACAGGTACTGCACTGCAGTGGTTTGTATCATATCTATCTAATAGACTCCAATTTGTGCATGTAAATGGAGAGTCCTCTTCACACACTGAGGTTAATTATGGAGTTCCACAGGGTTCAGTGCTAGGACCAATTCTGTTTACATTATACATGCTTCCCTTAGGCAGCATCATTAGAAGACATAGCATACATTTTCACTGCTATGCAGATGACACCCAGCTCTATCTGTCCATGAAGCCAGATAACACACACCAATTAGTTAAACTGCAGGAATGTCTTAAAGACATAAAGACCTGGATGGCCGCTAACTTTCTGCTTCTTAATTCAGATCAAACTGAGGTTATTGTACTCGGCCCTGAAAATCTTAGAAATATGGTATCTAACCAGATTCATACTCTGGATGGCATTACCTTGGCCTCCAGTAACGCTGTGAGGAACCTTGGAGTCATTTTTGACCAGGACATGTCCTTCAACGCACATATTAAACAAATATGTAAGACTGCTTTCTTCCATTTGCGCAACATCTCTAAAATTAGAAATATCCTGTCTCAGAGTGACGCTGAAAAACTAGTTCATGCATTTATTACTTCCAGGCTGGACTACTGTAATTCATTATTATTAGGATGTCCAAAAAACTCACTGAAAAGCCTTCAGCTAATCCAAAATGCTGCAGCAAGAGTACTGACAGGGACTAGAAGGAGAGAGCATATTTCTCCTGTTTTGGCTTCCCTTCATTGGCTTCCTGTTAAGTCCAGAATTGAATTCAAAATCCTGCTCCTCACATACAAGGTCTTAAATAATCAGGCCCCATCTTATCTTAATGACCTTGTAGTACCATATCACCCTATTAGAGCACTTCGCTCTCGCTCTGCAGGCCTACTTGTTGTTCCTAGAGTATTTAAAAGTAGAATGGGAGGCAGAGCCTTCAGTTTTCAGGCCCCTCTTCTGTGGAACCAGCTTCCAGTTTGGATTCGGGAGACAGAAACTATCTCTACTTTCAAGATTAGGCTTAAAACTTTCCTTTTTGCTAAAGCATATAGTTAGGGCTGGACCAGGTGACCCTGAATCCTCCCTTAGTTATGCTGCAATAGACGTAGGCTGCCGGGGGATTCCCAAGATGCATTGAGTTTTTCCTTTCCAGTCACCTTTCTCACTCACTATGTATTAATAGACCTCTCTGCATTGAATCATATCTGTTATTAACCTCTGTCTCTCTTCCACAGCATGTCTTTTATCCTGTCTTCCCTCTCTCACCCCAACCGGTCGCAGCAGATGGCCGCCCCTCCCTGAGCCTGGTTCTGCCGGAGGTTTCTTCCTGTTAAAAGGGAGTTTTTCCTTCCCACTGTCGCCAAAGTGCTTGCTCATAGGGGGTCATATGATTGTTGGGTTTTTCTCTGTATCTATGAAGCGCCTTGAGGCGACTTTTGTTGTGATTTGGCGCTATATAAATAAAATTGAATTGAATTGAATTGAATTGAAAATCCTTAGCATAGTCCGGCAGATGTTCAAGGACCTCAGTCCCCTGAAACAATAGAGGCGACTCTGGCCCTTCCTGTAAAGTGCCGTGGTGTTTTTAGCCAAGTTTAGTCCAAATTCCTGTCAATGTATACTCCGAGGTATTTATAGTTGTCCACAATGTCAACATTGACCCCCTGGATTGAAACCGGGGTCAAGTGTTTTCTGGTCTTCCTGAAGCCTACGATCAATTCTTTTGTCTTTGCCACGTTGAGCTGAAGAGGATTCTTCTCACACCATGTGACAAAGAACTCGACCACAGCCCGGTACTCTGTCTCATCATCCCTGCTGATGCATCCAACCACCGCAGAGTCATCAGAAAACTTCTGAAGATGGAGGTCTTGGTGCAGTGGCTGAAGTCTGTGGTGTAGAGGGTGAAGAGGAAGGGGGAGAGGACAGTCCCTTGTGGTGCCCCTGTGTTGCTGATTACCTTGTAAGACACACACTGTGGAAGACGCACACATTGTGGTCTTCCTGTCAGTTAATCAACAATCCAGGACACCAGAGAAGCATCAACCTGCATCGCTGTCAACTTATTTCCCAGGAGGGTTGGCCTGATAGCGTTGAAAGCACTGGAAAAGTAAAAAAGTCATGATGGTCACAGTGCTATCCGGCTGGTCCAGATGGACTTCCACGGATGCATTATCATTGAGAATGTCCTGGTGCATCCATGATTCAGTGAAACACATCAGGCTACACTCCCGGTATTCCCTCTGACTCTGTACCAGCGCTGAGAGCTTATCAATTTTATTTATTAACGATCGCACATTTCCCATTACGATAGACGGCAGACATGGTTTGTACCTCCTCCTCGCTTCGAGCCGCCGCTGTCTCACCGTCTCCCTCTTTCTTCTTTTCTGTCTTCCTGTTTTCCTCCAAATTTCAACTGGCACGTCTGTGGGTCTGGCCGGCCAACCAGCCGGCATCAGGGCGATCAGCTGAATGTGGAGTAAACAGTCCTTGCAGTATGTAGGAGTTGTGTCGCGGTCCCGTTCCTCGATAAAAGCACCTGAACATACAAAAAATCTATATCAGCTCAAAGTCTGAAATACTTTTTTTTTTCTGAAAAATCATAGCTTATTAAATGCTGTTTTTCTTACCTGTTTACTGTGACTTCTGTGTCTGAAGTTCAGTGTTGGGGAGTAACGGAATACATGTACCGCCGTTGCGTATTTAAAATACAAAATATGAGTAACTGTATTCCGTTACAGTTACTGTTTAAAAAGGTGGTATTTAGAATACAGTTACTTTGTTGAAATAAATGGATTACATGGCGGTATTTTCCTGTTTCATATTGTCGCGGGTCAGGACTGTTTGGGTTTGACAGCTACGTTCTGTTGTTCCAGGTGGCAGCGTTATGGTTGCCATGGTTACAGGGTGACGCTCTCTCTCTGTGACTGTGTGTTTCCTGGGTGAGAGAGCGCCTTTTTGCTGTTGTGCAAAGCTAATAGGCAGAATGCTACAGGCATAGCTCTAAAGAATGTAGCATCATGGGCAGTGTAGTCTGTGCTGCAGGGAGAATGGACTGCCATACTCGTTATTGGTCTGTGAGCGCGAGGAGGGAGAAAAAGGAAAAGTACGAGCTGTCATCGAGCAGAAATGGGAGCTGGAAGGATGTAAATATAATAATAACCACTGCAGCCAAGAAGAGTGCCTGATGAGCCCAGTTGTAAGTAAGCTATTAAGACTCGACAGTACACTGTGTTCGTGTTTTCCTCCGAAACAACAATAAGTTCCGTTGGAGCAGCCTTTCAAATCCTCTCTCTGTCTAAAACTTAACCCAGACAACAAAGTGTTAAGGGTCCAAAATATTGAGGATGAAGTACACAACAACACCAACTCCAGACAGGGCCAGGCCAAACGATGATTTTTAATGAAACACACGTGTGGGAGATGAATACTGTACGCAGACAGCATTGATCTCTGTCTTAACAATACACAATCAGTCATTTTATATCAGGGTATTATAACGCCCCCTCATGCGTCATCACATACAATACATGCATACGTCAATTCAAAACCACAAACGTTCTGTTAGCAACTTTTGACACAGTTAGGAAAGAACATTGTCTCCGTCTCCACGGCAGGTTCTTCCTGTCCATCTTCTGACTCTCGCTTATCTCTGGAATCATCAGACGGAGTTCTGCAACAAACTGTTCTTTTGCAGCACAATTTTGCAGTCACAAGCAAAATATGACTAAACTTTCACTTATAAATGAGTCTACCTACAGTGTGTGTGTGTCCCGACCTTAAATGCTCTCTGGTTAGTTTCACTTTCACAAGCACGCTCAAAAGCCTGCTGCAGTGTAGTCCGTGCTGCAGGGAGAATGGACTTCCATACCAGTTATGTGTCTGTGAGCGCAAGGAGGGAGAGAAAGGAGAGTGGAAAAGTACCAGTTGTCATCGAGCAGAAACGGGAGATGGAAGCATGTAAATATAATAACCACTGCAGCCAAGAAGAGTGCCTGACGAGCCCAGTTGTAAGTAAGCTATTAAGACTCAACTGTGCACTGTGTTCGTGTTTTCCTCCGAAACAACAATAAGTTCAGTTGGAGCAGCCTTTCAACCGCTTTCTCTGTCTGTCCTGTGGGTCTCTCGCAAGCAAAGTTGTGTGGGTCAACTTTGCTTGCGAGAGACCCACGGGTTCTGTGTCGGCTACGAGCCTGACACGGAACCTGATGTATTAGCCAGAGGTCCCTTTACTATAGATCGGAGCCGCGGACCTTCAGTAACAGTAATAAATCACACAGCAATAGTACATCCATGTAGTTGTAAAAAGCATGACAATATATTTAGTAATCCAAAGTTTTCAGAATACTTTACTGATGGGTTTGTCTAGCACAACCCCTCGCTGGAACGAGACAATTCTACTACAACAGCAAAAGCAAGACGGAAGTCACCAAAGTTCTTTATGTTAATCGTGCATGAGGGAGAGAACTGGATGAGCGCCGTTCCTTCACTTGACCCCAGTTGCTCTCGTCTGCTCCCTCGCAACACTGTTCTTTATTGACGTTACATGAATATGCACGGGTTCATTAACATAGGATATCTTACATAGGTATGCACATGAACAAAGAGTACCGTGTGTGTGTGTGTGTGTGTGGGGGGGGGGGGGGTCAAGATGTGACCCTGTGAACGACTTCCCACAACCTGCAGTCCAGCAGTTCATCTAAATAAAAGGCACTTATACTGAAACAGATATACTTGTGTTTGCTATACCATAAAACAATAAAAGAAGGTACGACCTCTCTCATGACCCCAGGATGTGAGTGTGTATGCCAGAACACTCTGGAAGGCACACAGAGTCTTTACAGACTGCTAAGGATCAGACCCCTATCAATATGCAATTGATTATAAAACTCTAAGCATAAACGAGTAAATATTTCTAAGCATAAATGAGAATCAACAATATAAACCTGACAGTTACTTTCATTGAGTAACGTAACGGAATACGTTACAAAATACATTTTGGGCCATGTATTCTCTAATCTGTAGTGGAATACATTTTAAATTTTTGGGGTTTACTACCAGTGGGTTTAAATCTGGGACTCTCCGCCATTTGACCTTACTGAAGAAGCTTCTCGGATGAGAGGTGAAACGTCTTCAAGCAACTTAAAGAAGTCCAGACGCTTTTTCTTTCCAAGCTCCTTAGACTACGATGACCTGGATGACTGAGAACCTTCACAAACAATACATTTTAAAAGTAACCTTCCCAACACTGATGAAGTTCATGCTTAAAAAAACTTGCTTGGATAAGTATGTTGAGCCAAAGATGGACAAAACTCTAAATGCATACTTTTTCATGTCAGGAATGGCACTCCATGTTTTAAAAACTTTGTCTGTGTTGGGGAGTTTTTCCATATCACTCCATTTGTGCTCTTTAGAGAATGTAGCCTTCTGATTTGAACTTATTTACCCTCAAATCTTTATCCGCTCTGTCAGCTTGTTCAATTTCTAGATCTGGCTTACTTATTGCGGTGAATGCAACTGTGTTCAGCAGGGATGGGTTGATGTCGAGCGGTGTGACAAAGAAAGAGAGTAGGTTACTCCTTTCTGAAATCACTGAATCTTTCTCCAAATGCAGCTTGCATTGCAGTGAAGGCACG
The DNA here is from genome assembly GCF_051167445.1 of Perissodus microlepis. Classification (NCBI taxonomy): domain Eukaryota; kingdom Metazoa; phylum Chordata; class Actinopteri; order Cichliformes; family Cichlidae; genus Perissodus; species Perissodus microlepis. Next base: position 35,045,718 of record NC_140476.1, on the reverse strand, counting down.
GTGGAAAGGATCATAATTTATTTGACTGTTGGCTTCATTGAAATCTCTTAGGGAGGGGAAGTGAGAGAGTGTGCCTTTTTGTGCATCTCTTACGAACACTGTCATGTTGCTTTCAAATGCCAAAACATCCTCCAGCATTTGCATGGCCCTGCTTCCCTTTCCTTGGAGATTTTTATTCTGCTTGTTCAAGTGACTTGTCATATCCACCATGAAGTAAAACTTACCTAGCCAATCGAGGTCTTCCAGTTCAGGATAGTTCAATTCAATTCAATTCAATTCAATTTTATTTATATAGCACCAAATCACAACAAAAGTCGCCTCAAGGCGCTTCATAGATACAGAGAAAAACCCAACAATCATATGACCCCCTATGAGCAAGCACTTTGGCGACAGTGGGAAGGAAAAACTCCCTTTTAACAGGAAGAAACCTCCGGCAGAACCAGGCTCAGGGAGGGGCGGTCATCTGCTGCGACCGGTTGGGGTGAGAGAAGGAAGACAGGATAAAAGACATGCTGTGGAAGAGAGACAGAGGTTAATAACAGATATGATTCAATGCAGAGAGGTCTATTAACACATAGTGAGTGAGAAAGGTGACTGGAAAGGAAAAACTCAATGCATCATGGGAATCCCCCGGCAGCCTACGTCTATTGCAGCATAACTAAGGGAGGATTCAGGGTCACCTGGTCCAGCCCTAACTATATGCTTTAGCAAAAAGGAAAGTTTTAAGCCTAATCTTAAAAGTAGAGATAGTGTCTGTCTCCCGAATCCAAACTGGAAGCTGGTTCCACAGAAGAGGGGCCTGAAAACTGAAGGCTCTGCCTCCCATTCTACTTTTAAATACTCTAGGAACAACAAGTAGGCCTGCAGAGCGAGAGCGAAGTGCTCTAATAGGGTGATATGGTACTACAAGGTCATTAAGATAAGATGGGGCCTGATTATTTAAGACCTTGTATGTGAGGAGCAGGATTTTGAATTCAATTCTAGACTTAACAGGAAGCCAATGAAGGGAAGCCAAAACAGGAGAAATATGTTCTCTCTTTCTAGTCCCTGTCAGTACTCTTGCTGCAGCATTTTGGATTAGCTGAAGGCTTTTCAGTGAGTTTTTTGGACATCCTGATAATAATGAATTACAGTAGTCAGGCCTGGAAGTAATAAATGCATGAACTAGTTTTTCAGCGTCACTCTGAGACAGGATATTTCTAATTTTAGAGATGTTGCGCAAATGGAAGAAAGCAGTCTTACATATTTGTTTAATATGTGCGTTGAAGGACATGTCCTGGTCAAAAATGACTCCAAGGTTCCTCACAGCGTTACTGGAGGCCAAGGTAATGCCATCCAGAGTATGAATCTGGTTAGATACCATATTTCTAAGATTTTCAGGGCCGAGTACAATAACCTCAGTTTGATCTGAATTAAGAAGCAGAAAGTTAGCGGCCATCCAGGTCTTTATGTTTTTAAGACATTCCTGCAGTTTAACTAATTGGTGTGTGTTATCTGGCTTCATGGACAGATAGAGCTGGGTGTCATCGGCATAGCAGTGAAAATGTATGCTGTGTCTTCTAATGATGCTGCCTAAGGGAAGCATGTATAATGTAAACAGAATTGGTCCTAACACTGAACCCTGTGGAACTCCATAATTAACCTCAGTGTGTGAAGAGGACTCTCCATTTACATGCACAAATTGGAGTCTATTAGATAGATATGATACAAACCACTGCAGTGCAGTACCTGTAATACCTACAGCATGTTCTAATCGCTCTAATAGGATATTATGGTCAACAGTATCGAACGCTGCACTGAGGTCTAGCAGGACAAGCACAGAGATGAGTCCACTGTCAGAGGCCATAAGAAGATCATTTGTAACCTTCACTAAAGCTGTTTCTGTGCTGTGATGAGCTCTGAAACCTGACTGAAACTCTTCAAATAAACCATTCCTCTGCAGATGATCTGTTAGCTGTTTGACAACTACTCTTTCAAGGATTTTTGATATGAAAGGAAGGTTGGAGATTGGCCTATAATTAGCTAAGACTGCTGGGTCTAGAGATGGCTTTTTCAGTAAAGGTTTAACTACAGCCAGCTTGAAGGCCTGTGGTACATAGCCGATTATTAGAGATAGGTTGATCATATTTAAGATCGAAGAATTAATTAATGGCAGGACCTCTTTGAGCAGTTTTGTAGGAATGGGGTCTAAAAGACACGTTGATGGTTTGGAGGAAGTAATTATTGAAGTTAACTCAGAAAGATCAATTGGAGAAAAAGAGTCTAACTTAACATCAATGGTACTAAGAGTAGCTGTAGATAATATTACATCTGTGGGATGATTACTGGTAATTTTTTCTCTAATGATAAAAATTTTATTTGTGAAGAAGTTCATGAAGTCATTACTAGTTAACGTTAAAGGGATGGTTGGCTCAACAGAGCTCTGACTGTTTGTCAGCCTGGCTACAGTGCTGAAGAGAAACCTGGGGTTGTTCTTATTTTCTTCAATCAGTGATGAATAGTAAGATGTTCTGGCTTTGCGGAGGGCTTTCTTATAAAGCAGCAAACTATTTCTCCAGGCTAAATGATGATCCTCTAAATTTGTGACACACCATTTCCTCTCCAGATTACGAGTCATCTGCTTTAGGGTACGTGTTTGAGAATTATACCACGGAGTCAGGTACTTCTGATTAGAGACCTTAGTTTTCACTGGAGCTACAGTATCCAGAGTCGTACGTAGTGAGTAGGTGAAATTATTAACAAGATAATCGACCTCTGTTGGGGTAGCGTTCAGATAGCTGCTCTGCTCTGTGTTGGTACAGGGCATTGAAGATGATAACAGTGGGTGGATTATATTCTTAAACTTAGTTACAGCGCTTTCAGAAAGACATCTACTTTGATAAAATCTACTCTCCACCGCTGTGTAATCAATTATTGTAAATGTAAATGTTATCAGGAAATGATCAGACAGGAGAGGGTTTTCAGGAAACACTGTTAAATGTTCAGTTTCTATGCCATATGTTAAAACAAGATCTAGAGTGTGATTAAAGTGGTGGGTGGGTTCTTTTACATTTTGAGAGAAGCCAATTGAGTCTAATAACAGACTAAATGCCATGTTGAGGCTGTCATTTTTAGCATCTACATGGATGTTAAAATCACCCACAATAATTATTTTATTTGAGCTCAGAACTAAATTAGATATAAAGTCTGAGAAATCAGACAGAAACTCTGTGTAAGGCCCAGGTGGACGATAGATGATAACAAGTAAGACTGGTTTCTGAGTTTCACAGCTGGGGTGGACAATGTTAAGCATCAGGCTTTCAAATGAATTAAAAGTCTGTCTTGGTCTTTCATTAATTAATAGGCTGGTGTGAAAAATTGCTGCCACACCGCCCCCTCGGCCTGTGCTTCGAGGTTTCTGGTAGTTAGAATGACTCGGGGGTGTTGATTCATTTAAACTAACATAATCATCCTGCTGCAACCAGGTTTCTGTAAGGCAGAGTAAATCAATTTGTTGATCAATTATTAAGTCATGTACTAACAGAGACTTGGAGGAGAGAGACCTAATATTTAATAATCCACATTTCACTGTTTTACTCTTTGGTTCAGATGTGGATACTGTATTGTTCTTTCTTTGTAATTGTTTATGTTTAAGTTGTTTGTTGCTGTTTTTTAGTTTGTTTTTTGTCTTTTTGGAAGCTGACACAGTCTCTATGGAGATGGGTTTTTGGGGGGGTAGCAGGAGGATAGTTGAGGCCTTTGCTTTCCAACAAGGATTTCACATGTTCCAGACAGGGAGCGAAGCAAATCAGCACCACTCCCCTTGAGAGACACCAGACTTTTTTGTACAGCAGGAGATCTGAATATTCATTCTTGACTTCTCCTAACAATGAACAAAACTGTCGGTGGCTTAACCCCCCCAACCCCCTTCAAACGCCTCCGAAGCTTATGTCTTCTTTGTTGTGAGATCTGATGATTTATGTGGTATGTGCTGCGGTTTGTTTTTTCTGTTCTCAAACTGATCTCCCTGTTGGAGCTCAGTCTGGGGGGAGTTCTTTTTTTCTTCTCGTTTTTCCCCATGTTGTGCATTTTCCATTGTTGTACCTCTCTGACCTGTCTTCCCCATGCAGTGTTTGTGTAATCTATGTATGGTCGGAAGGGTAAGATGGCACTGGCAAGGCTTGCAGTCTTAACCCAATTTCCCTCGGGATGATTAAAGTATTATCTATCAATCGATCAATCAATCAATAATAATAATCTATGAATTAAAATGAATTAAGAAATGCCCTTTATTTATGGTTGTGGTTTTATGATTGTGGCCAAAGGGAGCAGCTACAAGGAGGCTGAAGAGCCACATGTGGCTCTGGAGCCGCAGGTTGCCGACCCTTACTTATTTTTTTGCTTGATTTTGTTAACTATGAATTGTAGTATCTACTGACATTACTTTTCTTCACTTGTAACAATGAAAGTTTTTGGTATTAAACACAAATTTACTTTTTATTTTTTTATTTTCCAGACTGAGTGGCTGTAACCTCTCAGAGAGAAGCTGTGTAGCTCTGTCCACAGTTCTCAGCTCCCAGTCTAGTTTGAGAGCGCTGGACCTGAGTAACAACACCCTACAAGATTCAAAAATGAAGCATCTGTTTGCTGCACTGCAGAGTCCACTTTTTACACTGGAAACTCTGAGGTCAGATCAAAGCATATTTATTTTCATCAAATTATATAAATCAAAAATTAAAACTTTTAGCTTATGAATGTCAGTTTAATCAATTTGTTTTACTTACTTACTAGTTTTCATTATTTATAAATCACAACAAAATACCATATTTCTGATATGTTAAAAATAAGGAAATAGCTATTCCAGCAAGTCCTGAAACAACACTAAATATTGCCAGACCTAGTAACTGATCACTTCACCATGAACTACATAAATACACTTTAAATTCAGCTTTGTCTGTGTGTGTGTGTGTGTGTGTTTTCTTTATTTCTAGACTAAGTGGCTGTTTTCTGTCGGAGTCAAGCTGTGAAGCTCTGTCCTCTGTTCTCAGCTCCCAGTCCTCTAGTCTGAGAGGGCTGGACCTGAGTAACAACACCCTACACGATTCAGGAGTGAAGCCTCTATCTGCTGCACTGCAGAGTCCATGCAGTACACTGGAAACCCTGACGTCAGCTCAAAGGATATTTATTTTTCATCAAATTAAATATTTAAACAATGTAAACTTTTGGCTATTAAATGTCAGCTTCATCAGTTTGTTATTGCAGCTCACTAGTTTTCATTATTTATAAATCACAACAAATTGCCATATTTCAGATATATTAAAAATAAGGAAATAGCATTCCAGCCAGTCGTGAAACAACATTAAATATAGCTCGACATAGAATCTCTGCATCACTGCACCATCAATACAATTTAAATTCAGCTTTTGCATGTGTGTGTTCTTTATTTCTAGACTTGGTGTTTGTTTCCTGTCAGAGATGAGCTGTGAAGCTCTGTCTTTCGCTCTAAGTTCTCAGTTCTCTGTTTTGAGAGTGCTGGACCTGAGTAACAACAACCTACAAGATTCAGGAGTGAAGCTTTTGTCTGCTGGACTACAAAGTCCACACTGTACACTAGAAACTCTGAGGTCAGAACAAAATGATTGTTTTCATCAAATGACATAATTAACCAATAAAAGATTTATCTAATAAATTCCATTTTTTTTCCATTACTGTTTATTTTGCCATTATTTCTAAATCACAGAACAGTGCCACATTTCTGATCTGTTTGAAATAATGAAATGCAAATTCCAGGTAGACCTGAAACAACATCAAATATTACCAGACCTACTTAGTCATTTAAATTCAGCTGTGTGTGTGTTTCTGTTTGTGTGCGGTGTTCTTTACAGGGAGTGCAGAATTATTAGGCAAGTTGTATTTTTGAGGAATAATTTTATTATTGAACAACAACCATGTTCTCAATGAACCCACAAAACTCATTAATATCAAAGCTGAATGTTTTTGGAAGTAGTTTTTACTTTGTTTTTAGTTTTAGCTATTTTAGGGGGATATCTGTGTGTGCAGGTGACTATTACTGTGCATAATTATTAGGCAACTTAACAAAAAACAAATATATACCCATTTCAATGATTTATTTTTACCTATGAAACAAATCTAACATCTCCACATTCACAAATATACATTTCTGACATTCAAAAACAAAACAAAAACAAATCAGCGACCAATATAGCCACCTTTCTTTGCAAGGACACTCAAAAGCCTGCCATCCATGGATTCTGTCAGTGTTTTGATCTGTTCACCATCAACATTGCGTGCAGCAGCAACCACAGCCTCCCAGACACTGTTCAGAGAGGTGTACTGTTTTCCCTCCTTGTAAATCTCACATTTGATGATGGACCACAGGTTCTCAATGGGGTTCAGATCAGGTGAACAAGGTGGCCATGTCATTAGTTTTTCTTCTTTTATACCCTTTCTTGCCAGCCACGCTGTGGAGTACTTGGACGCGTGTGATGGAGCATTGTCCTGCATGAAAATCATGTTTTTCTTGAAGGATGCAGACTTCTTCCTGTACCACTGCTTGAAGAAGGTGTCTTCCAGAAACTGGCAGTAGGACTGGGAGTTGAGCTTGACTCCATCCTCAACCCGAAAAGGCCCCACAAGCTCATCTTTGATGATACCAGCCCAAACCAGTACTCCATCTCCACCTTGCTGGCGTCTGAGTCGGACTGGAGCTCTCTGCCCTTTACCAATCCAGCCACGGGCCCATCCATCTGGCCCATCAAGACTCACTCTCATTTCATCAGTCCATAAAACCTTAGAAAAATCAGTCTTGAGATATTTCTTGGCCCAGTCTTGACGTTTCAGCTTGTGTGTCTTGTTCAGTGGTGGTCGTCTTTCAGCCTTTCTTACCTTGGCCATGTCTCTGAGTATTGCACACCTTGTGCTTTTGGGCACTCCAGTGATGTTGCAGCTCTGAAATATGGCCAAACTGGTGGCAAGTGGCATCTTGGCAACTGCACGCTTGACTTTTCTCAGTTCATGGGCAGTTATTTTGCGCCTTGGTTTTTCCACACGCTTCTTGCGACCCTGTTGACTATTTTGAATGAAACGCTTGATTGTTCGATGATCACGCTTCAGAAGCTTTGCAATTTTGAGACTGCTGCATCCCTCTGCAAGATATCTCACTATTTTTGACTTTTCTGAGCCTGTCAAGTCCTTCTTTTGACCCATTTTGCCAAAGGAAAGGAAGTTGCCTAATAATTATGCACACCTGATATAGGGTGTTGATGTCATTAGACCACACCCCTTCTCATTACAGAGATGCACATCACCTAATATGCTTAATTGGTAGTAGGCTTTCGAGCCTATACAGCTTGGAGTAAGACAACATGCATGCAGAGGATGGTGTGGACAAAATACTCATTTGCCTAATAATTCTGCACTCCCTGTATTTCTAGAACAAGTGACTGTAATCTCACAGGAAGAAGCTGTGAAGCTCTGTCCACAGCTGTCTGCTCCCAGTCCTCTACGCTGACAGAGCTGGACCTGAGTAACAATGACTTGGATGATTCAGGGTTGAAGCTCATGTCTGCTGCATTGGAGAGTCCACATTGTACTCTGGAAACTCTGAGGTCAGGATTCAGTCTTTTCCACTCAGCATTATTTATAATCCATACTACATTAATGAATAAATGGCAAAGGGTTATAGAATTGTCTGATGCCTTTTTATTTATAATTAGTTTGATTATTTGACTCTGAATTACACTCATATTACATTAATGTGCACAGTACTTCCAGGCTGGATTAATTAAATTCATTGTTGTTCTGAAAACTCTCTGAAAACCTTCAGTTCATCCAACATGCTGCAGCAAGAACACTAAGAGGGACTTGAAAGAGGGACCGTATTTTCTCCGTATTACCTTATCATCATTGGCTTCCTCTGGAATTGAGAGCCAAAAAAGTGAAGTGTTTTCAGATGAGTTGTTTTGTGTGTCTGCAGTCTGTCAGGCTGTCTGGTCACAGAGCAAGGCTGTATTAATTTGGCTTCAGCTCTGAGCTCCAGCCCCTCCCATCTGAGAGAGCTGGACCTGAGTTACAATCATCCAGGAGACTCAGGAATTGAGCTGCTGTCGGCTGGACTGAGGGATCCTGGCTGGAGACTGGAGACTCTCAGGTATGGAGAGAATGTCTGATAGAGGAGGAAGAGCTGGAAACATTTCCTGTGTCCTTCCCTCACTTCCTTTTTGTTTCAGGAACAGAAACACTTGTCTAGCTGTAAAGTAGATGGATATTTATATAGGGGTTCTCCAATGAGTCCATTTGCAGTAAAATTAATGATAACTGATAAGTCATGTTGAAAATCTAATTAACAGTAGACCTACAGTGAGGTCCATAGATATTTGGACAGAGACAACTTTTTCTATTTTTGATTCTCTACATTTTAAATGAAAAAAAAGGGGGTTTAACAAAAACATTTTAATGCTCTGCTAGGCCTTTACTGCAGCAGCTTTAAGTTGCTGTTTGTTTGTGGGCCTTTCTGTCCAAACTTTTGAAATACTCAGTTGGGTTAAGATTAAAATTTTCTACTCCTAATATTGCAGCAATTTCTTGCATGGCCTTTTGCATATGGCTTGTTTCACCTGTATGAAGAGCTTCTTTGGCCACATTTATCACAGCAAAACTTTTCAACTGAAAGTACAACACCTCAAATAAACTCCAGGCCTTTTTGTCTGTTTAATCGATGATGGCAAAATGAAGGAATTGCCCATTTGCCCATTAAATGGCTGTTGAGTCAGCCATATAGTTTAATTCATAATATATTTTTTTGTGTTTACACTCACTCTTTGAAATAGATGCAAGTAAAACATAGCAAAAAATAAATAAATAAAAACAAAGATTCTCAGAGCCTCTTTCATTTAATTTTTAGTGTTTTAATCAACCTTGTTACATCGGTGGTGTTCCCGGTCAAAAGTGGCCACCATAGGAAATGAATTATTTATTTATTTATTAACCTTTATTTAACCAGGAAGATCCCATTGAGATTAAAAACCTCTTTTTCAAGGGAGACCTCGCCAAGATAGGCAGCAGCAGGTGTCTCACAGTTACAGAAATTACTCAAACACAGGCAGCAATAACACACATGCAACAATAAGTGAAAGAATACAAATAAAATAAAATAAAATTCAAATAAAAATAAAAAGTCAGTTAAAATGACAGTCAATCTAATTGAAACAGTTGCATGTTATGGACTTGGCCTCAAGGATTCGTAGTTTAGATTTAAAAGCACTTAATGAAATGAATTCAGTCATTTTCCTTCTGCAGTTTGTTCCAAGCCAAGGGTGCTAAATGGAAAAAAGCTCTTTTACCAAGTTCAGTTCGGGCAAATGGAACAGAAAGCAACAAGTAACCGGACGAAGAGAATACCGACCAGCATGTTTCATTACAAGCAGGGAACATATATAAGAAGGCAGCAACCTAAGTATCGCCTTATATATAAAACTGTATAAATGAGAGTTCCTCCGACTTACCAAAGCAGGCCATCCTACCTGAGAGTATAACTCACAGTGGTAAGTCTGAAATTTACGGTTAGTGATGAACCTCAGAGAAGCATGATACACGGAATCAACCATTCGAAGACATTGAGCAGAAGCATTCATATATAGAATATCACCATAATCCAGCACAGGCAAGAATGTTGCAGCAACAAGCCGCTTCTTTGTATTAAAAGAGAAACACAACTTATTTTGAAAATAAAATCTCAGTTTTAACTTCAGGTTTTTCACAAGATTCTCTACATGTGGTTTGAAGGTAAGCAAGTCATCAATTAAGATTCCCAGATATTTATAGGTGTGAACCAACTCTATTTAATTACCTTCAAGAGTGGTTACTGATGGGATTGTTTGGGCTCGTCTCCTTCATTTAGAAAACAACATGAGCTTTGTTTTGTCTGCGTTGAGAACAAGTTTAAGCTGAAGTAATGAGTGCTGGACAGCAAAAAAGGCGTTCTGCAAGGAGTTGATGGCTTGGACAAGAGTTGAACCACAGCTGTAAATAACTGTATCATCAGCATAGAAGTGCAACTTTGCATGTGGCACATGTAGACTAAGATTGTTTACGTAAATGATAAATAGAAGGGGACCTGTGGCACTCCGTTGTGCACTGTAACAAAGTCAGAACATAGACCGTCAGATTTAATGCACTGAGTCCTGTTACTGAGGTAGTTTGAGAACCATCCACTGCTCTCTCAGAGAGTCCTGACTGGAAGAGTCTAAGTTTTAAAATACAATGATCAACAGTGTCAAATGCTTTTGACAAATCAATAAAAAGGGATGCACAGTGTTGTTTTTTATCAAGTGCAATAGTAATATCATTTACCACTCTAATTGCAGCTGTGATAGTACTGTGATTCTTCGTAAAGCCTGATTGATATTCAGATAAAATGGCATTGGTGTGTAAAAACTCCTTTAACTGCTCACACACAAGAGCTTCAAGAACTTTGGCCAGCACAGATAGATTAGATATTGGTCTGTAATTAGTTAACACTGCTGGGTCGCCCCCTTTTAATAGTGGAATAACAAAAGCTGATTTCCATACTGAGGGAATTTTATTCGTATCAAGTGTGAGGTTGAAAAGTGTTGTGAGAGGCTCTGCCACAAAATCAGCTGCCAGTTTCAAGAAGTAAGGATCTAGTAAGTCTGGCCCTGGAGATTTTCTAGGATCTAACAGTTTAAGAGCTTTACAGACCTCCTGCACAGAGAAAGGAACAAAGTTAAATGGCTGACCAGGGTACACTGGAAGGTTTGTGCCAGATTTTACAGAGACTGGGTTCAGAGAGTCAAACAAAGAGCCAGAAGATATAAAGTGCTTATTAAAGCAATTCATAATCTCCTTCCTATCATGAACAGGAACAGAATCCTTAAAAACATAGGTGGGTAGAGCGTGGGAGCTTTTACTCACTGAAAGAGACTTAATGATTTTCCAGAACTTCTGTGGATTATTTAGGTTCTCAGTGGTAACAGACAGATAATATTCTATTTTAGCTTTCTTAATAGAGGAAGTACATTTGTTTCTTAGTTGTCTGAAAAGAAGCCAATCACTGGGGTAGACTGTTTTCCTCGCTTTGGCCCAAGCCAGGTTGCGCTCATGAATGGTATCTGCCAGCTCTGGGGAGAACCAGGGGTTTTCACGACCTTTTATCCTATATCTTCTTAATGGAGCATGTTTATTCACAATTTGCATAAACCCATCCCTAAAGAATGCCCACGCTAATTCTACATATAGGGATCAATCCTATTTTCTTCCAGTCATAGTTTGACAAATCATGATAAAATGCTTGTTCATTAAAATGTTCAAGAGTTCTTTTAAAAATAATACGATGTTGTGACTTGGCCACTTTAGTATTTCTAATAGCAGCAACAACACAGTGGTCACTTAAGTCGTTACAAAAGACACCCAAAGATTAAATTTATGAGGAACATTTGTCAAAATCAAGTCAATCAAGGTAGACTTTTCGGGGCTTTTGAGATTCGGCCGAGTGGGTAAATTGACCAGCTGGGTAAGACTGATAGAATCACAAAAAGATTTAAAATCATCTGAAACAGTTTTGAGCCAATCCCAGTTAAAGTCACCAGCTAGAACAAGCTCACCATAATTTAGTCTGGACAGCAAAAGGTTTAAAGAACGCAGAGATTCTGTGGAGGCAGAAGGGGGTCGATAGCAACAAGCAACTGTTATGCAAAGACCCTTTGCAACATTTACATTCAGAGCCAAAAATTCCAATTGTTTGCAAATTGATTCTGATAGAACTATTGTAGCATCAAATTTTGACTTAACATAAGCAGCAACACCACCACCTTTCTTAAGCCTATCGGTGCGATAGATATTGTAGCCAGCCATGCTAACATGTTCATCAGATATATATTTAGACAACCAAGTTTCAGAAATGAGGACAATATCTGCATCTGTTGATTGAACCCAGATCTTGATCATATCCATCTTGGGTAACAAACTGCGCACATTAAGATGAACTATCTTCAGCCCATGTGAGGATTTAAATTCAGATGGTGTCTGACTACATTGCAGCTCAGGGCCTGGGTTAGGTTGCACATTACCAGATAAGAGCAGTAGTAAGACGATCAGAAGTCTCTGCTTTGTACTTATTGATTTTGACTTGTGAAATGTTGAAACAAAGCAGGATTTTTCATAACTAATTTTGTAATTGTACAAAGCAAGAAGGTTTTGAAGGTGAGGTAAATCTTTCTGTAGTTCAAATGATAAATTAATGTCCTGTTCCAAATACATTGGAAATTGTACAGGATGTATAGCAGCAGTGACGCATGTAGATCTGGGAACCATGTCTCGCAGAATGGGGACACTGTTAAATGTTCTCATCTTAGAAAAATTGAGTGTCCAAAAGTCCCCCACGGCCAATGAGCAAAGTAAAGTTATTAAAAAAGCCATTATCCAAAACACAATGATTGTTGATGCTGAATTAAATAGCCTGCAAAAACCTAGGATGGCAAGTAAGGCTCCAGCCAGAAGTTCGGGTCCTGGTGGCTTGCTAGCAGAGGGCTTCTGCTAGCACATTCACCAATGTGGTGTATAAGGCTTCAATCAACAGCACAGCGCCCGATGTATTGCAGATGAGCTTTTCGAGCAGCACAGGCCTTGGTGTGGTGCTGATGTCTTCCACTAGCAACACAGATGCAGTTGGTTCAGCCGGCAGCAAAGGCCCTGGTGTGCTGCAGACGGCCCCAGCGGGCAGCACAGGCCCTGGGGTGGTGCCTATGGGTCCAGCCGGCAGTACAGGCCCTGGTGAGGCTCAGTTGGTTTATGCTAGCAGCACAGGCCTTGGTGTGGTGCCTATGGGTCCAGACAGCAGAACAGGCCCTGGTGCGGTGCAGATGGCCCCAGCCAGCAGCACAGGCCCTGGGGTGGTGCAGATGGGTCCAGCCGGCAGTACAGGCCCTGATGTGATGCCTATGGGTCCAGCCGGCAGTGCAGGCCCTGGTGAGGCTCTGTTGGTTTATGCTAGCAGCACAGGCCCTGGTGTGGTGCCTATGGGTCCAGACAGCAGAACAGGCCCTGGTGCGGTGCAGATGGCCCCAGCCAGCAGCACAGGCCCTGGGGTGGTGCAGATGGGTCCAGCAGGCAGTACAGGCCCTGATGTGATGCCTGTGGGTCCAGCCGGCAGTGCAGGCCCTGGTGAGGCTCAGTTGGTTTATGGTAGCAGCACAGGCCCTGGTGTGGTGCCTATGGGTCCAGACAGCAGAACAGGCCCTGGTGCGGTGCAGATGGCCCCAGCCAGCAGCACAGGCCCTGGGGTGGTGCAGATGGGTCCAGCCGGCAGTACAGGCCCTGGTGAGGCTCAGTTGATTTATGCTAGCAGCACAGGCCCTGGCGTGGTGCCTATAGGTCCAGCTGGCAGCACAGGTCCTGGTGAGGCTCAGTTGGTTTAGCAGCACAGGCCCTGGTGTGGTGCCTATGGGTATCCCACTGAATGGGCCACTGAACGACCCACTGAATGACCCCACAGAATGGGCCACTGAACGACCCATTGAATGTGCCACTAAATGACCCATTCAATGGGCCCATGAACGACCACTTGAATGGGCCACTGAGCAACCCATTGAATGGGCCATTGAACAACCCATTGAATGGGCCACTAAACAGGTGGCCTGTTGCCTTCAGGTGGGCTGCACATGTAGACCTCAGCGGTGCAGCAGATTCACGCTCTTGCTCGTAACTCTGTGCTCTCCAATCCTGCTCATACAAATTTGCTGACCCTGGACTGTTTGTCAATACTATCAGTAAAAAAGTAAAGGCTTTGAAATGTACTCAAAGTAAGAAAGTGAAAAGTAACTTGTTTCTACCTCCTATTTTTGTTCAAAGCTCACTGCACCTTGTGCTATAATAATATAATATCAGTAGATAGGAATACAGGAATACAGGAATAATTCGCTTTGGTGGCCTCAGAATCTCATCTCTGATTTTTGCGGATGATGTGGTTCTGTTGGCTTCATCGGGTGAGGGCCTCCAGCTCGCACTGGAACGGTTCGCAGCCGAGTGTGAAGCAGCGGGAATGAGGATCAGCACCTCCAAATCTGAGGCCATGGTTCTCAGCCGGAAAAGGGTGGAGTGCCCACTCCGGGTCGGGGATGAGTTCCTGCCCCAAGTGGAGGAGTTCAAGTATCTTGGGGTCTGGTTCGCGAGTGATGGGAGAAGGGAGCCGGAGATCGACAGACGGATTGGGGCTGCAGCTGCAGTAACGCAGACGCTGCACCGGTCCGTCGTGGTGAAGAGGGAGCTGAGTGTAAAAGCGAAGCTCTCAATTTACCGGTCGATCTACGTCCCTACCCTCACCTATGGCCACGAGCTGTGGGTAGTGACCGAAAGAACGAGATCGCGGATACAAGCGGCAGAAATGAGCTTCCTCCGAAGGGTGGCTGGCCTCTCCCTTAGAGATAGGGTGAGAAGTTCGGCCATCCGGGAGGGGCTCAGAGTAGAGCCGCTGCTGCTCCACATCGAAAGGAGCCAGCTGAGGTGGTTCGGGCATCTGACAAGGATGCCCCCTGGGCGCCTCCTGGGTGAGGTGTTCCAGGCATGTCCCACCGGGAGGAGGCCCCGGGGCAGACCCAGGACACGCTGGAGAGATTATATCTCTCGGCTGGCCTGGGAACGCCTTGGTGTTCCCCCGGATAAGCTGGAGGAGGTGGCTGGGGAGAGGGAGGTCTGGGCCTCTTTGCTTAGGCTGCTGCCCCCGCGACCCGGCCTCGGATAAAGCGGATGAAGATGGATGGATGGATGGATGGAGGAATACAGACTTTAGTCTAATTTATAATTCTAATTGTACTCATCTTGAAAAAGAAAGAAAAAAAATATTTTGATTTCCTGTTGCTAAATTGTAGAGGGTGACTTTGCCTCTAAACAGGAAAATGTGGACAGTCAGGGGTTAAAGTGGATTAAGCAGGTGAGGAACCCTAAAATTAAATGTAATGGTTCAGTGTGGGGAAAAGAATCATAACTCACAATAATTTCTATTGAGAGCTCCAGTAAATTTTCTTAGTGTACAGGCTGTGATCAGCTGACCTGCTGCTCTCTGTGGATGTACACAACTGACTGCAACCAGATGTTAGATGTTTCATGAGTTTTCCTGCAGCAGTCCAGCCTAAACTTAATAAATGTATGACTCAGTTTTTAAGTGTTACTCTGTGTGTCTGGGAGAGATGGGCAGTAACGCGTTACTGTAATCCGATTACTTTATTCAAGTATCGAGTAAAGTAAGGGATTACTATTGCAAAAAAGGTAATTAGATTACTGCTACTTTACCATAAGCACGCTTTGTTACTGCATTACTAAATCGTGATTTTGTTTGTGAGTGTCTCATGACAATGACGTAAGCGCAGGTGATGTTCGTGGCCACAGCTATGTGCAGATCAACAATGGATAATATATCAAGTGAAGGAGAAAGTACGGCCATGCAGAGTTTAAAGCGTGGAAGTACTGACCTTGCTGTGAGATTGATTCTGTAAAAAGTGACAACAACATTACTGAGGATTACATTACATTCTGAGCAAGCACCAAGTACCCTGCCTGGGGAATGTGAAAGTCACAGAGTAACCCCCGGATCCTTCCACTGACATGACCACTGTGGCACACCTGGACCAGAGCAAACCTCCACCTGCCCCACTCCTGCTATACAGGTGAAAATAGAGCAACAGGACCGCTGAGTCTTTGATTTTATTTATTTTTTGCTGTGTTTTACTTGCATCTATTTGAAAGAGTGAGTGTAAACACAAAAACGATTTTATTTTACATGCTGGAAAACAAACAAATTTCTTCCAGTCAGATAATTTTGCATATTTTTAATTTGTGCTTAATGCAGAAAGTTAAAAGATTAAAACTAAGAAAACAAGTTTTAAAAGGAGACTTTTTCATTTGATAACATTTTATATGATGGATTATGCAGAAAAAGTAGAATTAGGCTGAAAGATCTATTTCTTTATTACCTATTCAGGTTGCGTATCATGTTTTTAAAAAGTAACTAAATATCAAAGTAACAAATTACTTTTGAAAGTAAGTCATCAGTAAAGTAACAGGATTAGTTTTGGGGGGGGGAAGTAATCAGTAATTAGTCAATGATTACATTTTTCAAGTAACTTGACCAACACTGGTGACAGGATATTTTTAAATTCACTCTTAAATTTCATTCTCATTCTGTTGTTTGACAAAATAAAATAAAAAGTACGAAGAGAAGATATTTATTATGGCTTTTTTCAATGAATGAATGTAGAATTGGTCAGACTAGGTTGTGGTCACAAAAATTGGGCAATGCAGTCTACATAGCATTAGCTGCTCACCTGGCTGAAAAGCAAGGGAAAAAATGCATAAGCATTATTGGCTAATGCTGAATGACTCAAAATAGCATTAGCTGCTAATAGTACTAACAGGAGCAGTAAATCCTGATAATGGCCCCAAATCAAGGTTCGAGGTTCTTTATTCGTCACATGCAGCTTGCTAGCTTGCCGTTATCTAGCAATGAGAAGGAATGACAATGGATGTGTCCACATTCAGAGGCAGTATCCCTGGGAGGCTGCATTTGTAGGCCGATTATGTCACACTGAGGTGACGAAGGCTGTCCAAATTCGAAGGGTGCTCCAGTTGCGGCTCACAAGTGCATCCGTCTTTTCCCCAGATTTGAAGGGTGTATCTCTCCTGGGTGGGCCCTTTATGTCAGTCCAGACATATGTGGCTTGGGTCAAGCTTTGGTTAGTTAGTTAAATTTTCTACCGAAGCTGGGTATGATTGGCAGTGTGAAGCCATACTAAACATTTTATGATAAACTGAGCAGACGGTTCACTATTTAAAGTAAGTGCATTTAAGGGGACCAAACATCTGGCCCATGAACTGTGGTAAGAAAACAGATGTGATCATGCTGTGATAAATTTTATTTAGTTAAAAATTTGTTTTCATCAGTGGGATTGTGCTGGTTTCAGTGGAAAAAGTATGCAGCTCATTTAAACAAAAGGTTCAAAGAGCTGTGAAAAGTTGTACATTCATAAAGTGTGTCAGTATTTTTATAAAGATGTCATGTTTCTGTATCATCTCTCTCCTGTTATACCCTCCGACTCAAACAGTCTGCTTAATGCACTGATATCTTGAACATCTTAAGTGAATCATATTACACAATTTTCTCATCCAGTAAAAGAATATTTACTGCATCAGTTTGTCTTCCATTTTATCTGAAACATACAAGGATCAAATCTTTTTAGTTTATTTTTGGGATATTGCCCTTAAATATAACTAAAGCTTTGTGTTATGAAACAGCTGTGTGCAGGTAGGAAAAGGACCCAAAATGCAGACTCACACAAACAAAAGGTGAACTTAAATACAGCTTTAATGCTGGATGGCAAACAGAAAACTGGCTGAAGTAGAATACAAAATGAACTAACTCTGCAGGCTGAACGTACAGCATAGAAGACGGTGGATAAGGGAGATCACGACACGGACACAGAGAAACACAGGGCTTAAATACGCAGACGGAGCAATCAGGGAATGGGTAACAGGAGGGAAACACAGCTGGGGCAAATCAGGCCTAACGAAACCGGGGAAGCAAAACCAGATACATTAACATAAGACATGGACCTTAAAAGTAAAAAAGGGAAACATAACACAGAGGCAGACTTGACAGAGAAAAACAGCAACTATGGAACAGAACAGAAACCATAAGGCACAACTCTGACAAAGAAACCAAAAGACTACAAATGATGAATAAAGGCAAAAACCAAAGTACAATAATAATGAAAACTCTCAACTCTGGGTTGTCTAAGGAGCTTGGAAAGAAAAGTGTCTGGACTTCTTTACCTTGCTTGAAGACGTTTCACCTCTGATCCGAGAAGCTTCTTCAGTTCTAGGGTCAAATGGTGGAGAGTCCCAGATTTAAACCCAGTGGGAGTATCCCCCAAAGAGGGACAAAAGGACCCCCTGATGATCCTCTACCTAATCACATGAGGTGGCTCTTCTATAGAAGAGCTACCTCCACGGGACAAGACTCAGCAGTCCATCTGCATCTAAAGGACAAAGGACACTCATTCGAGGATGCCAATGTTCACATTTTGGACAGAGAGGACAGATGGTTTGAAAGAGTAGTGAAAGAAGCCATTTATGTCCACTGTGAGCGACCATCTTTGAACAGAGGTGGTGGCTTACGACACCAACTGTCTGCCATCTATAATCCAGTTTTGAGTTCCCTTCCCAGACGCCTTAATGCCCACTCACATCCTGGGCCATCTGACCTCAGGAAATCGGATGATAGGGTGGGGCCAGGTTTCACAATGAGCTCACCCAAAACCCTGGCTGATTGTGACCTACGCCCGTTTTCACACCTTGGTTCATGTGATCAGGTAGAGGTAAACATCTTCAAGCAACTTAAAGAAGTCCAGACGCTTTTCTTTCCAAGCTCCTTAGACTATGATAACCTGGATGACTGAAAACCTTCACAGAAATAAACTCTGGGTCAACGACCCAGGCACCCTAACACTTTGAAACAGTGGTCACTGTGTATTGATATTTAACTGTTAGACAGTCGCACAGGTATAAATGAAAAGAAATAGCTATTTATACCTTGAATTTGCACTGAAATGTAATATTTGAGAAAACTGTTAAATCTTCTTATATATAAATATAATATTCACGGATGAGTGTTACCTGCCTTCTTCACATAGTTAAGGTTTTATTACCACAGTCAGAGAAGCTGCTGTTGTTCATTTGATTATTTTTAACATTGTATGCTAACAAATAGCAGTCACAGATTAATATTTATTGTTCTATTTTGATGGAATAGAATAAATATTGTAAAATGAATGATTTTCTACTTCCCAGTTTTTCTTGATTGAGTTGTCAGTAATGTGACAATAACTCATACTGGAAGTAATCTTAATGAGAAATGAAATTTCTGACTTTCAGAGGACAGAAGGAGACTGAGAGGTGACTCCCAGTGATGTCAGCTGACAGCAGAATGATTCAGTGCACTAACATGAAGATCAGAGTGTTTGCTGAGGACATACAGTAATAGTTGAATAGTTTCAACATGAAATATTCAGAAACAAATATACGGTCCAGTGTTTGTGTGACAGAGGCAGAAATTTCTCTGTGTGCATGTGGAGAACTCGGCTGTTAAATCAGAACATCAAGGGGTTTCGGGGGGCACATGAAAACAACGCTGTACTATCTCAGAGGACAGAGGTCATGTACAGTAACCACAGTAACCACACAAACACCAAAATGAGAAAAGACAGCTTAAAGCAAAGGCAGGGAGGTGTCCTTTTCAGCTAAACAGAAGAGGAATATACAGATAATGAAGGTCACACTTTGAGTCAGTCATATTTCATTCAATACAGTGTTCTACTGACAGATCCAGGATCAGTCCAAATCATCACCAATTTTATCCACTGTGACTGTGCTGCTCTGACCCCCCTCCTCCTTTCAGGGTGGAGCCTGCTGGAGTCCGATGGTTGAGACCAGGTCTGAGGAAGTGTAAGTGTGTTTTTAATGGGATTCATGAAAACAAAGCAGCACACATTCAATGATCTTTAAACTGTCACATCACTCATTCACATATCTGATGTCAGGAGTCCTCATTAAAGTGTCAATCAATGAACAGATGATGGATCAATAACTGCAGCTGGATTGTGTTTGTTCTCTCCATCAGATTCCTGTCAACTCACAATCGACACAAACACAGTGAACACAAACCTCAAACTTTCTGACAACAACAGGAAGGTGACACGTGTGGAGGAGGTTCAGTCATATCCTGATCATCCAGACAGATTTGATGTTTATCCTCAGCTGCTGTGTAGAAATGGTCTGACTGGTCGCTGTTACTGGGAGGTCGAGTGGAGAGGAAACGTTTATATATCAGTGAGTTACAGAAGAATCAGAAGGAAAGGAGGCAGTAATGACTGTGTGTTTGGACACAATGAACAGTCCTGGTGTCTGTACTGCTCTGATGGTGCTCCTCGTTATGTCTGGCACAATTATAGACAAACATTCATCTCCTCCTCCTCCTCCTCCTCCTCTGTCTCTAACAGAGTAGCAGTGTATGTGGACTGTCCTGCTGGCACTCTGTCCTTCTACAGAGTCTCCTCTGACACTCTGATCCACCTCCACACCTTCAACACCACATTCACTCAAAGTCTTTATCCTGGGTTTTGGTTCAGGTTTCCTGGTGCCTCAGTGTCCCTGTGCTGAATGGAGTGTAAAGAGTGTCTCCTGTTAGAGAAACACTGAGTGTTGAACAGATAGTTCAGTCTGTCTCTTTCACTCACAAACGCGTTTTCAGATTCATGGATTCAATCAGTTGGTGTTTGAAACTTTTCTACATGATTCCTTGTAAACGTCTTCCTCTTCAGTCCTTTAAAGATGGAAGCTCCCATTATTCCAGGATCCACATGTTGTTGGTCTGTCTTGTTCCACTCAAAGCTTCACAGTGAATCTCAGTATGTTGTGTTTCTCTGAAGCTTAGTTCACAACCAGCTCCTCTGCATTTTCAACCAGTCTGAGCTCATTAAAATGAATCCAAATGTTTGATTTCTCTTTCTTAATAGGATGTTTCCAAACTCTCCACATGCTCTTACTGTTTCACTCATTGTTGGAAGCTCATCATGTGAAAATGTTTCAGCCATAGAAGCTGAAAATATTGGATCAATGGTTTTGAATGCAGTTCTAAGCAGAAACTGATTGTATTGTTGGATCATAATGCATGTGCCTTATCTAAAAAAAACAGCAGACGCTGCATTGACTATATGAAACTAGTCTTGTGTTTTTCACAGAGACATTTTCAACAGTAATATTCTTCAGTATGTTGGTAACGTCTTTGTTTGAATGTTCGTAGAAATGTGAAAACGTTCTTATATAGCATTGCATATTGTTGATACGAAGAAAGAAAATGCTCTCAATTATGGAAACAGCTAGAGGGTTTATGTTTGATGTGTGATTTACATGTGTGCAGCTGTTAATAAAGTTGGCGCTCTCTTGGGGGTGTGTTTATTCATCCAAAATGGCCGAAGACTCGTGTGTTTTTATTCCTCCCTAAGTATCGTTCGTGCAATTTATCATGTATGTCGGTTTTTCTTGCGCATTTTCATACTTCTGCTAACAAATATGTTCTGTATCACATTGCTTGGTTAAAGAGTGTCCACTGGCTGAATCGATGAGCTAAATAATGAACATTGGCTTTTATGAATCATTTCTTTGTGTTTGTCATTTTTGATACAAAATAAACTTGGTTGCTTTATCACAGTGTTGTGTTCATGTTACAAATGTTTCTGACACAAATATTGCACAAACTTGCTTTTTTCTTCTATTTTTTTCTATGGGTGTTTGTTTTTTCATATTGTAATGGTTAGTAATGTTGGCAGTGAACGTCTGACAGTCTGTCCTGATATGAGTTGTGGCGAAGTGACCAAAATATGGTTGTGGTGTGTTGACAGTGTAACAGCAGCATTGGAGTGGTGTGAGAGTCCAGCTTCAGCCTTTATGTTGGACACCAAGATCTTTTATGATTATTTCATGAATAATTGTTGTTCAGACATTAGTTCCTAATGTTTGGAGAAACTCAATCTTTATCACAACTCTGATGGGGCTGCAGTTAACTTTCACACTAATCAAGCTCTTTGTTTCAATTCAGTGATTCCTATTTAAAAACCTCTGCCTGCTAAACCTTCTGCTTCTTTTTCTGTTACTCCAACTTGACTGTGCAACAAGCGTTTTCCTAGATTTGTTTAAACTGAAGTAGTAATATACCTGCACTTTTTTTTGCAAGTCCACCTATATAAAAACACCCCATCAGACACACAGTATTTTCCTCTAGTGATGGGATAACCGGCTTTTTCAGCTCAGCTCACTAAACAGAGCCGGCTCTTTCGGCTCCCAACCGGCTCTTGGTTGTTTTGTTGCTTTAATTAATTTATTATTAACAACAATATAAAATTATGCACAAAAGGAATTACTAATGTAAAAAAAGTGGTTTTATTTATATATGTTTATATATAAATATATGCGGTGGCCCCTAGAGACAAAACAAGTACAAACTCCAAAACACATTTCTAGCATTAACTGAACTTCAAAACAGAGCTACCTAGATCACTTAAATTACACAATTGAAAGCATATGTGTATTGTTTGTGTATTTATACACAAGCACTCATATATATTCAAATAATTTAAAAAAAAAAAAGTTCATTTACCTGTTACGGTCGCTGACCTCTAGTGGCTCTCCCTCTGTGGAAGAGTTTTTTTCTCCTTTTCTTGTGTTGCAGGTCTGCCTCATGAGCCACAGCTGAGGTGTGTTCCAGCTCGTCAGCCACGGCATATAGTCTGCCATCCTAAACTGCTACACCCCTGCCACTTCCCCCATTTTTGCCAGAGCTGTGAGCTATAGTGTTTTGGGCAGCAGGCCTTAGTGTGTGTGTGTGTGTGTGTGTGTGTGTGTGTGTGAGTGTGAGAGAACTTGAACTCTGTGAAACTTTGGTTTTCTTTCTTTTATTGTATGCAAAGGTGTGCCCTTACTGTTTCTTAGTTCATCGTTGTGGAAGCAGGTAGGGGTTCTCTGCCATTTTTGTTTCAACTGTTTTCTCCTGTTTTTGGTTAGATAGGGAGCTCAGCCATTGTACTTTGTTTTGGTTAGTGAGTACTTGGTTTGATTTTTAGCTAAAGGGGGTGTTTTGTTTGTTGTTTTGGCCTTGGAGACCCCGAAAAACATTCCCTTGCAAACTCAAGGAATGTTTGAGCAGTGGATTTCCTCAGGGTCCTGAAACGCTGCCTGTAGGCTTCAGGCACCAACTCATAGGCTCTGAGTATAGCGCTTTTGACATTGTCATACACAAGACTGTTCTCGATAGTGAGAGCTGCGCATACTTCCTGTGCTTTACCAATTAATTTGCACTGAAGCAAAAGGGACCAAACCTCCTTGGGCCAATGTAAAGCCATAGCAATGCGCTCAAACGCATTAAAATAGGCCTCCACCTCAGTCTCCCTGAATGGTGGAACTAGGGCAATGTTTTTGCCTACATCAAATGTCGGAGGCGCAGGAGCAGGGAGAGAATTATCTGAAGGATTACTATCGTTCTCTTCATCCTTCACTGAAGGTGGAGCAGAAGGCTCAGGAGACAATTTGTTATCTTGCAACTCCAGTTGACGCAACCTAATAGATGTCTCAGCTTCTAGCTGCCGACACTTTAGCTTGAACTCATGCTCATCCTTATGTTCCCTTTCTTTGGCCTCAAGTTCAAGACGAGCTAAACGTACCTTTAAGTGTGCACTAACACTGGGATTACTGGATTCGACAGAGAAGGGCTCAAACCGTGGAAGAGAGGCTGGTGGCTTTCCCCCACCTGGTTTGACCACCGTAGGTGTCCCCGCCCCCTCCTCAGCACAAACCTCAGGCTGATCAGAGGTTTCGAGGTCTGACGCGGCATCCCCCGAGTCCACGTCTAAAGGGAACACACCTTTCCCAACCGACCCACTGACAACAAGAGTCTTTAACTCGCTCTTCTTCATGGACTTAGCCAACCTGTTACTACCACACACCAAATCAGGTCGTTGGTACTTGCTGGCTTGTGTAGCCACTAGGTAACAAAAGCTCAACACTGCGCCCTAGCATCCTGGAGCACTTCTGTTGTCTTTTGTACATGTTTTGAGTTTTTATGTGCTTCTGAGTTTTTACGTGTTTTGGAGTTTGTACGTGCTTCAGGGTTCGTACGTGCTTCAGAGTTCGTACGTGTTTTGAAGTTTGTACGTGCTTTGTCTGTAGGGGCCACCGTAAATATACTCTTATTTATTCACTCCACATAAAATGTAATAAATAAATCATATAATACCAAAACCAACTATTCACATTCTAACTTTTAACTATTTAAATTTTCAGCTTTTTCCTTTTACAAATTTAAAGTGAAACAACACAAAACACTGCAAACCACAACACAATTAAATATAAATTAAAATTTGAAAACAAAAAGACGATGCATATTCTCTGTCATATGGACCTGCATGAATAAACTTTCTGAATCCTTTATCATCTGCAACTGAAAATAGTTGTGGATGATTACTATACCTTTCGTTGTTGTCCCTGGCTCTCGTTCTCTGTCTCTCCCTCCCGCTCTGTTCCTGTGCTACTGCGAGTGTAACTACCGCCCCTCCCCCCTCTTCCCAGGGTAAAGCACAAGGCTCGCATGCGGAGTGAAGCGGAAAAAAAGTGCGAGAGAGAGAGAGAGGGTGAGAGAAAGAAAAAAAAAAAAAACACGGCTCGCGATAAAGATCTGGCGCGCGTCGTTCACGTCAAAGAACCAGCTCTAAGAGCCATTTCGTTCGCGACCGACACATCACTATTTTCCTCAGCACTTCACAACTGCCGCAAGGTATAGCGTTTTAACTTTTTATTTTTACGGATCCCAGACACAGCGGTGTGAGGTAGTTAGCACACAATTTTGCCATGTAGAAAACATCGTTTGTTTGGAACACATCAGCAGAGAGGTAGAATTCATCGCTGTTCATAAGAGTTTAATTTAATCAAACCTCATTTTACGGATGTAAGTGGTACCTCATCACTAGCCAATTCACCATTTTATTTAAATATCAGAAAGTTTCGGAATGATGATCCAAGCGGGACACAGACGCTGCTAGTTTTATCGCACCAGAATGCAAATATAAATAAAAGCTTGACTATCCTGAGAGCCTAGCTGCAGCGACACCTTTCTTTCACACGGATTCCTGGATGTGCGTTGGAGCCAACTTTGCTACCCGCACAGAGCGTTTCTGACAGTCGGGCGCTGCTTATACAATAGAGAAAAGCAACAATACAGCGTGTTTCTCTGCTCCAAGAAATCCGAGGGCCTTTCACACGGTAAGCATGTCTGTTATACCCAGCGCATAAATGTCTGTATGTTAGCGCTGATTATTCAAACCATGTTTAAAATGTGAAACATTTGTTATCCAAAAACATTTCCTCTAAATTTGCAAAGTTACTGATTTAAAAAATATATTTTTGAATTTTAATTGCATGACAAACATATGATAGACTCTTGAGCATATTTATATAGCTAATTTCACAATGGTATAACCGTTAGTGATGGGATTTCCGGCTCTTTTTAGATAACCGGCTCTTTCGGTTCGGCTCACTAAAAAGAGCCGGCTCTTTCGGCTCCGAAACTGCTCTTCAGGTTGTTTTGTTGCTTTAATTAATTAATTATTAACAATAATATAAAATTATGCAAAAAAGGAATTACTAATGTAAAAAAAAAGGTTTTATTTATATATGTTTATATATAAATATACAAAACACGTACAAACTCCAAAAAGCACATACAAACTCCAAAACACATTTCTAGCATGAACTGAACTTCCAAAAGAGCTACCTAGATCACTTAAATTACACAATTGAAAGCATGAAAGCATATGTGTACTGTTTGTGTATTTATACACAAGCATTCATATATAGTCAAATAATTTAAAAAAATTGTTCATTTACCTGTTACTACCACACACCAAATCCGGTCGTTGGTACTTGCTGGCTTGTGTAGCCACTAGGTAACAAAATTTCAACACTGCCCCTAGAATCCTGGAGCACTTCTGTTGTCTTTTGTACGTGTTTTGAGTTTTTATGTGCTTCTGAGTTTTTACATGTTTTGGAGTTTGTACGTGTTTTTACGTGTTTTGGAGTTTGTACGTGATTTGAAGTTTGTACGTGCTTTGTCTGTAGGGGCCACCGTAAATATACTTTTATTTATTCACTCCACATAAAATGTAATAAATAAATCATATAATACAAAAATCAACTATTCACATTTCAACTTTTAACTATTTAAATTTTCAGCTTTTTCCTTTTACAAATTTAAAGTGAAACAACACAAAACACTGCAAACCACAACACAATTAAATATAAATTGTAATATGAAAACAAAAAGACGATGCATATTCTCTGTCATATGGACCTGCATGAATAAACTTTCTGAATTCTTTATCATCTGCAACTGAAAATAGTTGTGGATGATGTCCTGATTCGTGATTTGAGATGAGAGACAAACGACTGGAGGTCCATTGTGCGTCAAAACAATGATTTTATTTACACACGCGTGTGGGGAAGATGAGCTCTGCAAAACATCAGCCTCGATCTCCCTAGAACAATAAATGAGCAGTCATATATAACATCAGGGTATCAGGAAATATAACGCCCCTTGTGCGTCCAAGCAGATAGATAAAATGCATCAGTTCCAGTAATCCCAAGCTTGGACACATTCAAAAAAGAACAGTTCCTTCCTCTGTTCCTCCGCCACCGCCAGATGCTTCCTGTTATTTCATTTACTGCACTTCACTTATCTGTGGAACTAAACTGTCACGTACGCAGGTAAAACAACTTTGCAGTTTCGAGCAAAACAAGTCTAGATACTGTATATGTGTGTACGGGCAGACTATGTGTGTACTGACCTCAGTGCATGACCTATTCTGAGTCATCTGTTACCAGGCAAACTCCAATGCAGCAGGCTGCTGAGTGCACACAGGCCTGTATTCTGTTTACAGGTTATATGTGGTGTATTGTATTGTAAGCATGTATGCAATCCTCTCATAGCTCGATAAATTTCCCAATTGATCAGCCAGACGTCGCGCTGACCAAAGCTTCAGACCATTAATTAACTGACCGAGCTTCAACTCTTTAATTATCACAAAAATGCAATGTGTATAACATGATTACAGTTGCACCTGTAATGAAAGATTATTATGTAATTATGCTCACACCTGAAATACAAACTTTAATGTAACATCAACAGCTTCAATAAATGCTCTGATGAAATGATAATGATAAATGATAAGTAATGAAACAATAATGATAATGGTTATGAATAGTAACAGTAAAATAATATTCTAATCTCCACATTATTACTATACTTTTCTAATGTGGCGTTGTTGTCCCTGGCTCTCTTTCTCTCTCCCTCCCGCTCTGTTCCTGTGCTACTGCAAGTGTAACTACCGCCCCTCCCCCCTCTTCCCAGCGTAAAGCACAAGGCTCGCATGCTGAGTAAAGCGGAAAAAAGTGCGAGAGAGAGGGTGAGAGAAGGAAAAAAAAAAAACCACGGCTCGCGATAAGGAGCCGGCTCGCGTCGTTCACGTCAAAGAACCGGCTCTAAGAGCCATTTCGTTCGCGACCGACCCATCACTAATAACCGTGCTAAATAAAAGACGCCCAAGCACCAATGCACTCTAATGCAAGCCTCTAAACTGTATGTTGATAAGTGCATGAAGTGTACCTCTACCTCTACAGCTGAAAACAGTCTGTATCCATACTTTGAGGATCTGCTGAATTGTTTTTAATGGCACTTTTTTTGACGAGCTGCAGATAATGAATTCCTCTTTATTGGAGAAACTGTCCCTAAGCTATTGTTGCTCATACTTACTGAGTTCCCTAGCTACTTCCTTACTATGTCAGTAAACTTTTTGAACAATAAAAGGTATGGTAGATTTAAAGACACATTTTAATTGAAGCAAATAAAAAATTGGAATGAATTTTATGTGACTGTTCATATTAAATCCAACAATGAGTGAAAATCCAAAACCTGCTGCAATCCTTTGTATTAATGACCTCTCTCTCTCTCCCCTTCTGTGCGTGTGTGTGTGTGTGTGTGCGCATGTGCTCGCAGAAGGAAGGTCATGGCTCCTGCTTTTTTTAATGCATTTCCAATCAGTTTTTTTTTTACAAGAAGTGTAGCTCATACAATGGTATAAATGTATTCTTTGCGATACTTTATAAATATGAAACTAAAGATTTTGAGTTCGTGCACATTGTGAAACAAGAATCTAAATATTTGTGTCACAATGATTTATATAAATCGTGTTGTTTATGGGGATAATGTGACAAATCTTTTGTGACCCTATTAATGATCAATGGTAATTGAAGAGGAAGCTTGAACCCTGGTTCTGGACATTTTCATGACAAGTGACAGCGCAGACATCTACTAATGAGAGAACATGTTTTATCATCATAAACACTGTGACATGAAGCATCGTTAAAGTGTCACTTCAGTAATGTTGACTCATGTTTTTTAATATATGACTTTAAAACACTAAACTCTAATTTCTGTGGTTTATTTTAAGTTTACAGAATATAACATCTGGTAAGACGATGAGTTTTACTTCTCACTGTCCATGTTATGTGTATCTATTTATCATGTATGCTTCTTTGCTCTGTGGACTGTAAAATGTTTCATTGTATTTATTAAATAATAAACCAGACTTTCACTGTCTGCATCTTTTACTGTTTTTCTGCTTTTGTTCACTCCAAGGTTGACAAAACCTACAGATATCCAGAGTTAA
Organism: Perissodus microlepis; assembly: GCF_051167445.1. Lineage (NCBI taxonomy): Eukaryota > Metazoa > Chordata > Actinopteri > Cichliformes > Cichlidae > Perissodus > Perissodus microlepis. The sequence continues at coordinate 35,017,384 of NC_140476.1, read as the reverse complement.
CTCACTAACAATGTGGAGCAGTCTCAGTGTATTTAGCTGCTTTTTCCCTGAACACAACCAACTGAGAGAAACGCCTGCAGTCGTCACTTTGGTCATTTTGAACGTTGAAGGAGATTTGTTCCATAGACACCTAATACTAGTGTTTCCTGCACTTAATCCATCACTACTATGTTCTATTTAAATCCAGATTCCTTTTATAGTTTGCAGTGAAATTTGTTAAACCATTGCTTAATGGGACAGAAGTACAAGTCACTCTTTACTAACACATTTGTAGATGAGTTTATTGCTGAACGACACAGCTAGCAGTCTCACACACTCTTTAGGTTTTTCAAGTTTTGCGTGTAATGGTTTAGTCTCTCAAACCTTACCCTTTTCTCCCAGTATCACAACAGTATGACTCCCAAAGTACAGATCAGTAAACAACCAATGATCCTAAAGCCAGAACAGAAAGATACAGTTGGAAGATGAATGATTGTGTTTTTATGATGCATAGTAAAACGACCCCCTCTTCTTCTTCTCTGTGTTGTTGTTGTTGTTCTTGTGTGTGTGTGTGTCTGTGTTCGTGTGTGTGTGCGCCTTAGAAGTCAAATAATACATTAGCCATACTTTAAAAAAACATCTGAATTTCATTTAGAACTGAGATTCTAAGTTGTAAGCATAAATCTTATGCTCAGCCAGAAGCATGTTTCCCCACTTTCACAATGCTGAGGTGACAAATCCACAACCCCCAACATATGGTTTGTTACACGTGGGTGAGAAGGGCAAGCTTTACTTACACAGCCTCACACACAGTAGATTTTTAAAGTTTTTGGGTACAGTGGTTTAGCCACAGATGTAACTTCCACTTTGATAAAGAGCACTCCACCTGCATATTTCTTAAGAAATGAAGCATCTTTATTAAGCTCTTATTTATAAATGTCTACACAATAATAGACACCGTGTGCTCTGTGACATTATAGTCTTCTACTTCTGCTTCCATTGGTTTGCATTTTAAACTCCCAGCCTTTCAGGTTGTTATGAACGACTTATATTTCTAACATTTTGTGATGTAAAAGTGAACCATGTGGCTTTTTTTCTATTTTCTGACTATCCTTGAAACCAGTGGCACGCTCAATTAAATCCTGAGGCTTCAATCTAGTATAATCTACTGACAGGACTCGTCTATCCTTTGGTCCCTATTCCTCTGGTGCCGCCTCCAACGACCCATTTCCCCCTTGTCCTGTAAAATCCGTGAAAGAGTTTAATGGATTGGTAGTCATGTGTGTTATCGTTTCTTCTCTAACTGGCTTTATGGGATTGGCCTTTTCAAGAAAATTAACCTTAATTAACCCCTTTGGATCAGTTCCTACAGTCTCCACACCCAAGACTAAATATACAGGTTTTTGACGATGCCAGTTTCCCAACGACAGAGTCAACGGATTCTGAGATGGACTATAGTCTCTTTGAAGTTTTAGCTCGTTCTCTGGTCCTTGTTCTGACAGTTCCCAATTTTCCCCAGTGTAGCCCTTTACCTGATTCCAGTTCCGACACCGGTTGTCATAAGGCCGACTTCCCCTTTCACAATGTGTACTCACCGAATAGTCCCAACAAACCCACACATTATATCCTCTCCAGCTACTGCTTGCTTCCTTACAATTAATGACGTCACACAAATCAAACGTAAATGAGCTGGTGGACCCTTTAACGTAATTCAATTCTATGCCATTGTATGTGCTGAGACACTCATCCCCTTTACCTGACACCTCGCGCTTTGGTCTTTTCAACGACCCTGTTTTAGCAACTACTGTCTCAGGAAGTACTGTGCTGGACTGGCATCCGCGTTCGACCGATTCACAAAATGCGCTCTGCAAAAGATAAACAAGAAAACACGCGACCGCAGTCATTATTAATGCACATAGGATACGTGGAATCAAAAACAATATTGGAATACACTTCCTGCCTCAGCGCCCCTGAGGTTTGGGCATTTCCATTATGTTTTGTGGATTTTAGTTTTAGCCTACACTTTCACTCCTAACGTTCTTTCAATCTGTTACTGCTCCTTTTTGGTGGTGCGGCGGCCTTCTGCGATGCTCTTCTTCTTTCTTCAGCCTCCCAGGTGGACTACTGGTCGGCCCGTTGCACAGTTGAGAGGATTTATTCTGCCTCTGTTTGTTGACACCCGTGTTAGTTGAAGATGAGTTTTCCCCTATCAAGCTCTCGTGTGCAGGTGCACACTGCGACCAGTGGTACCAGGCGTCGCCTTTCCCTTTCAGTTGAACTGCTGTAGTCGTTCTGGCAATGACCTCGTAAGGACCAGTCCAGCGTGGTTCCTTCCACTTTTGTTTGAGCACCTTCAGCCACACCACCTTTGCCTCCGGGGTCGCCCTGTCCACAGCGTGTACTCCAGAGGTGACCTGTTTTGTGAAACTGGAGACAAGAGCTTTTAATTCATTCCAGTATTCTGCATGAGACCTGTTACTCCTGGTGCTCGGTTCCACCGGGACCTCGGTCCAGGGTGCTGGGAACGGCCTTCCCGTCTGCAGCTCCTGGGGCATGAAGCCTGTGGATTGATTAACAGAACATCTTATAGTCATTAGAGCAATTGGCAGAGTTGACATCCAGTTTAGCCCTGTCTGTGCACAAATTTTAGATAATTTGTTTTTCAAATTTAAGTTCATTCTCTCTACCTTCCCTTGAGATTGAGGATGGTACACTGTTCCAAACCTGTGTTTTACTCCCAACATCCTCTCCACTTCCGCCAGGTGTTGGTTTTTAAAGTGGGTTCTATTGTCTGATCTAATGTGCCGTGGAAACCCATGCCTAGGGATGTAATGATTAATTAAACAGTTAATCACACTTTTGGCATCCTCCCTCTTAGTAGCCCATGCTTCTGGCCAGCCGGTCAGAGCATCTACACACACCAACAAATACCTCACTCCCCCAGGCCCCACATCAATCATGTCAGTAAAATCAATAACAATTTCTTCTCCTGGCCTTTCCGGCAGGAGAAACTTACCTGCTTCCGGCTTTACCACCGGCTTTGGATTGTGTGCTCCACAGATTAAGCACGTTCGGGCTTTTTCTTTTATCATGGCTGTTAGATCTGGATGCCACCAGTGACACAAATTTCTCTCCATCTGTGCCACTCCCACGTGACCAAGCCCGTGTGCCTCAGTTATCTTTTGTCTGGCCAGTTTATCGGTTAAAACTGGTCTTCCATCGGCTCCTCTCCAAATACCACCTTCTTTCCAGGCTCCTTTGCTCTGCCACACCCCTTTTTCCTACAGAGATGCCTCCTCCTGAGCCTGTCTGGCTTCCTCCAACATACTAATGCCTGCTTCTTCTTCAGCAATCACCTGCACCATTTGCTGTCGTCCTTTATAGCCTGCTGCTTCCTTTGCGGCTTCGTCCGCTTTCTGATTTCCTTTTGCAACCATGGTGTTTGCCTGAGAGTGTCCTTTACATTTAATAATGCTCACCTCATTTGGGTCATGCAGGGCCCTCTCCAGTTCCTCCATTTCCTTTCTATGGCAAATAGGAGCATTTGTTGCCGTTCTGAACCCCGCTCTTTTCCATTGAGCGAGCTCCACGTGGGCTGCTCCAAAAGCATAGGCCAAATCAGTATAAATGTTCACTCTTTTGTCTTTGGCCAGTCTCAAGGCCCGACTCAGTGTGATTACTTCTGCTCTCTGAGCAGACTGTTGTCCTTCAATTCTTCCTGCTTCTTTGACCTCAAATTCAGTTCCTTGTTTACAGACTATAGGGTAGCCTGCTTTCAACCCTTCTTCATCATGATGACAGCAGCCATCTGTGAACCAGTCCTCAGCTTCAGGGATGGGTTCTGCTTTTAAGTCTTCCCTGACTTTCCCTTCAACTTCTTCTTTCTTAACACAGTCATGGGGTTCTCCTGATCCCATTAAATCTGCCATATTGATTCCTTCATGTGTAAATGTCAGATTTGGAGCCTCCAGAACATTACTCAATCTCTGTTGTGTTACTGGTGTCATAGTGAATGCTTGTGAGTTCACATATGCCACCACGCTGTGTGTGGTAAGAACTTTTAATGAGTGTTCTCTCACTACATGTGCTGTTTTCTGTATTATTTTAGCGACCCCTGCTGCATGCTATGTGCATGTAGGATGTCTCTCTTCTGTTGGGTTCAGATCTTATGCTGACATACATGAGTACCTGTCTTCCTCCCTCTTTTTTCTGAAACAACACATGATTCCGTGTGTTTCAGAAACATCTAAATAGAATGGTTCCTCATAATTGGGCGTCGCCAGATCAAAGGCTCTTGACAAGTCTTGTTTTAATGAAATGAACGCAGTTTCAGTGTCGGGCGTCCATGGCAGTTCTGCCTTAAGGTTTCGAACGCCCACCTGTTTGATCAAGTCCCGTAAGGGGGCTGTCCTTCCTGCATAGTTTGGAATGAACTGTCTGCTGTAGCCCGTCAGGCCAAGAAAAGAAAGGAGTTCTTTCACCGTTCTCGGTTTTGGGTGTGTCAAAATTTGGTCTCTGTGTGTGTTCATTAGTCCCAATGATTTATGTGCGATTACACGGCCCAGAAATGTGACTTCTGGTGGAACCAACTGTAGTTTTTCTTTACTTACTTTGAAGCCACATTCAGCCAGTCTCTTGAGCACTGCGAGCGATGCTGCCGTACAGGCCGCTGCCGAAAGAGCCGCAATGAGCAAGTCATCTACATATTGTATTAGTGTACACCCCTCAGGCAACTGACAAGGTGACAGGGCCTCTTTGAGCACCTGATTGAAAATGCCGAGGGACAGGGCAAAGCCTTGTGGCAGGCGTGTGTATCTGAATTTGCGACCTCTGTATGTGAATGAAAAGATGTTACAAGATGTTATAATCTATCCAAAGGTTCTTTGCAATTTTACATTGATAAACATTATCCTTAACATATTTGACCCACATAAAGTACCATGGCCATGACACTGTCATTTAGAATTGTTTAAATAACTCGTATCTTAAGTCATTCCATCTATGGCTTGATTGGGTGGCTCAAAATGCTAAAGAACAACATGTATCTGATTGTGTTGCCTGTGCTTCAGCTAGACCCTGTTTGTTCACGGAGCCCGCACCGCTGTACCCAGAGGATAAGTGGGGCTACGATTGTATGCTGCAGCTAACTAGAGGTGCAGTGAGTACTGGCAACTGCACTCTGTTGTCCAGACTTTTCCCTCCCATTTCAAAACAGACAACAGTGGGACCATTTATGACAATACAAGATAATTATACATGTTTTAAATTCTCTACAGATAAGGTAAAGTACAAGGTAGGAGATATCGACCCAAGTTGGTGTGCTGTCACACGCACGGGACGAACCACGAATAATGTAAGTGACCCCAGTACATTGATTGGAACATGGGCAAGAAGTGGGTTGTATTATTATTGTGGGCAGAGCACTCTTTTGGTTCAGGTTCCTCTGGGAAGCGTAGGGACATGTGGGATGGTGCGGCTGGGAGCTCCACTCATACTCATTGGAAATCAGGTAAAAGCCATACCACAATCCAACACACGCACTTTAGCTGCCAGACATAAGAGACACATTTTGGCAAAAAGAGGGACCCAGGGGATGCATGTTTACGACCCTAGATTCAATTCACCCAACTGGATTGACTCCATAGGGGTGCCCAGGGGAGTTCCAAATGAGTATAAACTAGCAGACCAAGTTGCTTCAGGATTTGAAAGTATATTCCTATGGGTAACTCCAAACAAGAATGTTGATCGTATAAATTTTGTTCACTATAATTTGCTGAGACTCTCTAACCTAACCAGAGACGGCATGGAGGGGTTTGCGGAACAGCTGGGTCCGACCTCGCTGATGGGAGTGCAAAATCGAATGGCCCTTGACATGTTGTTGGCGGAGAAAGGGGGTGTCTGTGCCATGTTTGGAGACATGTGCTGCACCTTTATCCCCAATAATACTGCTCCAGATGGCTCGGTAACCCGAGCTCTGGAGGGTCTGCAAACTCTGTCTAGAACCATGCATGAGCACTCAGGTATCGAAAACCCGCTGGAGAGCTGGGTGGCATCCGTGTTTGGACGGTGGAAAGGTTTGGCCATGTCAGTAATGTTTTCACTCGCTACACTTTTAGGAATACTGGTCACCTGTGGTTGTTGTCTCATTCCTTGTGCCAGAGGATTATTGGTAAAGGTATTGGCAAGGGCAGTGGACCCCGGAGCGGTCGTTCCGGTGTTCCAGTGTCCATTGAGGAACTTAGATGCCATGGAGTGGGCCGAGGAGTGATAAAACACGAGGTGTGGTGACATTCCTTTTTGGAATGTCAAAAGAGGGAATGTGGAGATACAGAAATTCTTTTATTGCTGCCATATAACCTGCATCATTATAACTGCATTAATAACATTCTTTACAGCATTATTTCATTTAATAATATTTCTCACAGTATTGATATTGCATTAAAGTTGTTTATTGAAGATGTTCATTTGAGGATCCTTCCATTATGTTAACTTTTATTACAGGTACGGCCAGAAGTATTTCATACACATTGCATAGTATTTGTGCTCATTAAGAGTTGTTGCTTAGTCTACAGAGGGTCTTAAGCTTTGTGAAGTGCGACGTCTTCACAATCTATTGTGTTAAAGACTAGAGCATAGAAGGATAACTGCAATACATGCTTACAATACACATATAATCTAAAAATGTGCCAGGCCTGAGGCCTTAACTCATTTGGCTTCTAACTGCATCTTAGTCTACTTGGTAACAGATGACCGGAGTCAATAACCAGCCCTCAGAGACCCTGAAGGCTTGAAGTTATTACCTTGTTTGGAAGGTGTTATAGAAATGAGAAGTTCTATGTCTGTTTATAGCCATCTAAGATGTACCATTTACTGTAACTAACGTCTTTAACCTATTTTTACACCTTGGAGGGGCGGATACCTCACTGCTTTAAAAGTGTTCACAACATGTATTTTTGTCAGAAGACATATGCTGATGTTTTCTCTCCTGTGTGGTAATAAACCATTGACTGTAGAAAACATGGACGACGCGACCCCGCCTCCTACCATTGTGCAAAAATGAAGCCAAAATACCCCGCTTGTGGAGGCTGCCATCTTGCAAATTTGGAGCGAGAGTCTGCACAGTAGTGACTTGAGGTGGAGCGACTGTGTAACGCTCCCGCCCACACACCCACTGGACGTGACCGCAAACACGCCCCCCTACACTTTTTACGTAGCCCGGCTGCTCAAGATTTTTTTGCTGGTTTACCGCGACTGACGACTCGTTTAATTAAGGTAAATACAACCATGTCACTGTTATAAAAAAGACACACAGCTTATCATCTTATAGTTCTAAAATTACTCTGTTGTTAATTCGTTAGTTAGATTAGCCGCTAGCATACGCACTGTGTTGGAGGCTTGTTGCTAGCTAGTTAGCGATGCTACACACCTGCTACTCTTAATAGTCTTCAACACTTATGTTTTTTTTATCCATTTTTAGACAGCGATGAGATCAGCTGCACACTCCACAGAGGCCCAGAGTTACTGTTAATATCAAAAATATAATGCTGTCCTTTGAGATTTTAACATAAGACTGTGAGTGTAATGGATCTAAAACTGTTTAAATCTTCAGAGCCCTCTACAGCCTGGTAACATGGAGACTTTAAAAACATCAGCAGAACGTCTCAGTAGTGTAGTCTAATTTGTTCTTTTCATTTAATAATAGAGTCCATATTATATCAACAGCTACATTCACCCTGGAGAGAAACTAGTGAGGAAGACCATCAGGACTAAGCTGGGTTTCCTGGGTCCAGAGGTTTGGAGAAACTTCTTCCCTTTCTTTCATCACAGCTGTCCTGTGCCATAAGTTCTGTTGACCCACTGAAAGAGGCATCATTTAAGAAACACCAGGAAGACTGAAGCTCATCGTATTGATCAAGCAGGACTCATGATCTTCACCAGCAGCTCCCTCACAGGGAAATCTTCAGCACTCCTCTGTAGGCCCGCCCCAGGAGATGGATAAACCCAGCATTTCATGAACACTGTGATGAGACCTTTGCTTTGTGTAATGTTATAAATACTCAGATACTCCCCAGAGGCTCCGGACTTTTACATAAAGATATGATATTCAGTCCTGTAGAAAGTTATATATTTAAAAATATATGATCCTCTCTGGTTACTCTGGTATGAATAACTCTGAATCCCTTTATGGTAAATAACACACTATCTGCAAAAACTGTGAAGAAATTCCAGATGACAAGTTTGTAGTTCAACATACAAGTGACGACCTTTGACCTTCATCAGGTTTTATTTAATTGTGTTAGAGAAAATCTCATATGCTCTTCATGCAGCTGAGTACATCAAGTGTTTAAAACCGAAGCTGTGCAGGTCTGAGATCAGCAGCTCTCTGAAACACCAAACTGAGGTCCTGTTAATGCTGATATATAGTGACAGTTACATGAGTGATTAATCCTTTGGTTTTTGGTCTTTAACTTTATCAATAAAACAGCTGCAGCTTTCACTACAGCACGTGTGGTACTTTAACCTTTGTACTGTTTTCATCAGTTCATTTTGCAGTTAACATGCGAACATGTTGGATGATCTGTCTGCTGTCACTCGATGGGGCTGAGGTCTGAATCTGAGGGCAGCTCCTGTAATCACAAACAGAACAGAACCATCAAACTCAGATATAAATTTTATCCCTCAAAATTGAAATAAAGCTGATTTTTCTGTCCTCACACACTCAGGATCTGAAGTTCTTCTCTTACATTTTTTCAGTATTACAGTACACTACAGTACTTTAATCCATAGTTCCTGATTAATGAGGAGTTACTGAAGTACAAGCTTTTAAAAAAATGTTATTGTCTTTACAGATGTGGCAAGAGACTGAAAACATGCTGTTGTTTGCACATATTTAATATTCAGCTCTGCACATGAGCTGAAGCAGAGTGCAGCCTGTTGCTTTTACAGTATAATACTTGTAATAAAAGTACAGTAACAGTAATTAGTGACTGAGCAGCCCGGGGCGTTCCTCTTGATTTCTTTAGTAAATTCATTCCCCTGCACAGCTAAACGAACCCTGACAGCCGAGTGCTCATCTTAGCTAGCTAGGTCTCAGGACCGAGCTAAGGACGGTAGTTACGGATTAGCTTACAAACACGTTTAACTTACCGAAAAAGTGCAGCGGGGCCTCGGGTCCTTCTGTCGGGTAGTCCAGTTTACTGAAGAACACCTCAGGCTGTCAGGTTAAAACACTCGGTCGTGTTTTCGTAGCGTAAATGCTGGGCGTCCTCTCAGAGCCTACGCTCTATCTGCTATTCGCGAACAGAGATACGCAAGTTTCTCCGTTATGATGACGTTTCACCCCAATTTAACATCACCGTGGTAGGAATTAGAATCAAACTTATGGGAGAGGAGACCCCTTGGACATCAATCAGCGTGATGAGAACTATTGATAACAAAAGAAAGAATCTTTGGAAAAAAATTATCTGAGGAGAATAAATTTATTTTAGTCTGACCCCAGTCCCATCCGCTAACATGGAGGAGGCGGGGTTTATGACCTATACTGCAGCCAGACACCAGGGGGCGATAGAGACGTTTTGGCTTCATTTTTGGGGAGCTGTCGCGTTGTCCATGTTTTCTACAGTCAATGTAATAAACTCATTGTTTGACTGCACTCTTCTGGGCCTCCGTGGTTTGTGTCACTGCTCTACATTGATTGATTCCGCAACAACAGTTACCTCAGAACCTGTACTGTCAGACCTATGTATGTAAGGTAAAACTTTCCACAGTACTTCCACTTAAGTAAGTAACTAAACACATAAAGTCACCCTTACCAATATTCGACTGCTCCTCGAAAAAAGTAGCACAAACAGATAGTTGACTCAGCAACGATAAGTAGAGCTACCCGAGGCCGATACTCAAGCGGAAGAAAATTAAAAGTTTTGGTTTTTGTGGCTCGAAAAATTAAAGAAAGTATGTTTAATAATTCAACAAGACCCGCACCTTCAACACATGCACATTCAAATTTTGGATCAGACTAATATTGCTGTTGTTCAATGGTTTTTAGCCTCTCTCAAAATTCATTTTATGACCTTTATGTTTCCAGCCGATAAGGACAATTACTGCATTTCAAATGCGCGCCCAAACGCTTTAAACATCCGCTTTGTCTGTAACGACAGCATCAAACTACAGAGCATTGTTTTTACTAAAATTCAACATTTTCAGATGAAAATTTGGCTGCTTTTTTTTCACTGTAACACCCCCCTCAATGCCATTTTTGTGATATTCTTGGAGATTTCATTTTTCATATTTATGCTTTTGGCACTGAGGGTATCTAATATACACGTTGTCACTGCGTTTTTGTACTACCAGCTTGGAGGGCTCTGCTTTTTCTTTGAGCAGTCTGTTTTTATTTTGTCTCGTGAGTGTCTGTTTTTCAAACGAGATCCTCGTCAGTTTGATTTTGTTACCACAAACTTTGTGTGAAGTTCACAACAGAGGTAAAGAGATTTAAACACACCAGTTTAAGGAGGCAGGGGTTGGACCAGCTGCACAGGACAGGTGAAGCAGAGAGTGTCAGGGGAGATGTGCAACATAAGCAGAGGGAACATTTTACAAGATGATAAATGGCAGATTTAGGTGATTAAGGATTTGTTGACAAGATTAAAAGACACGTCCGTCAGAGTTCAACAACATTTCAGTTTGCTCAAATAAAAAGTTTTTAAACTACACAAGGTTTATTTTCTCCTCTGATAGTAATCATATTAAACATGTCAAAAAAGAAAGAGTATGAAGAAAATAGTAAATGTGTCTAATTAACCTCTTCCTGTGAACCTTATATCATCCTTTAATATGTTTGGTGTTACAAACTTGAAGAAGCACAGAAAAGATCATCAGACATTAATCTAATCAGTTTTCAGCCTTCATTCATATTGAAATGTTGAAATCTTCCCTGCTAGACCCAAGTGCAGCGTTTAACACCGTTGGCCATAACATTTTATTACTGCTATTATTAAATGGAGAGTCCTCTTCACACACTGAGGTTAATTATGAAGCTCCACAGGCTTCTGTGCAAAGACCAGTTCTGTTTACATTATACGTCCTTTAGAAGACATAGCATACATTTTCACTGCTATGCAGATGATACCCACTTTTATTGGTTAAACTGCCGGGATGTCTTAGACACATAATGAGCTTTAATTTTCTGCTTCTAAGTTCAGATAAAACTGAGGTTATTGTAACGGGGCGTAAAATCTTAGAAACACTGTGGCTAACAAGATCCTTACTCTGGACGGCATTGTCTTGAGCCGCCTGTTGTAGTGATTTGGCACATTATAAGTAAAATTGAAGCACACAATCCCATCGCACAACATCAACATTTATTTATTTATATACAAAAATAAAAATGCTTTTTTACAGAAAAGAATTGTAACTTCACAATACCTCATGGGCAGTGTAGTCCGTGCTGCAGGGAGAATGGACTGCTATACCCGTTATGTGTCTGTGAGCGAGGGAGGGAGAAAAAGGTGAGTGGAAAAAGTACGAGTTGTTATCGAGAGCGGGAGCTGGAAGCATGTAAATATAATAATAACCACTGCAGCCAAGAAGAGTGCCTGACGAGCCCAGTTGTAAGTAAGCTATTAAGACTCGACTGTACACTGTGTTCGTGTTTTCCTCCGAAACAATAAGTTCAGTTGGAGCAGCCTTTCAACTAGGGGTGGGTTTTTATAATCGATTTATCGATTAAAATCGATTCTGGCTTGGATAACGTAAAATCGATTCATTAAAATCCTGAATCGATTTTTTAATATAAATTTATTTTGCCCGAAATGCCAGAATCTCAGGTGAAACCTCACAAAATTTCAACAACCACCAAACAGCTAAGACAGTAAATGAGAGCAGGAACACGGATTCTGCACAAAGACTTAAACACACAGCGCGGACCCGCGGATCAGAATCAGTGAGATGTCGCCTTTCTCACAGTCGGGGCTGAAAGCCGACAGCTCGCTGATTCTGATGTTTCGGCGGGTCCGCACTTTGTGTTCACGCCCTTTATGCGCCGATTCTAAAGCTGTTAGTTTGATCTCTCTCCAAACAATATTGACCAAACCAGCAGCAAAAGAAGATCCAAACTACGCTTCACATAAACATCGTCATGAATTCACTCTGACTTTTACTGTTTTGCTTCCACCACGATGCACAGCTCTCTCTCTCTCTCTCTCTCTCTCTCTCTCTGTACTTCAAGAACAGTTTCCCATCTAAAGATCTTTTTTCTTCAATATTCGCTTGCTTGTTATGCACAAGTCTACCATTGTTTACAGCGCTGTCGGCTGACGTTTTTTTTTTTTCGTTTTATATACTTCCGAAACGAAAACCTGTTCAATACTGAACAAATTTAAACTTTTTAAAATTATGCAAAATGCAAAACGCTCAGCCGTGTCTCTAATAAAACCGCTGTAACGTCAGAGGTAACGTTCATATGTTGATTAATGGTTTTCTTTCGTTTTTGATGTACTGCAGAATATTTTTTATAAAATCCCAGGCCAGGAAAATCACCTTCATGTTTTTCTGTGTTTTATCTTCAGCTACTTTGACAATCGAATCGATTCTAGAAATCAGTGACAATACCCAGCCCTACTTTCAACGCCTCTCTCTGTCTCTCGCTAGCAAAGTTGACCCAGACAACAAAGTAAAGCTAGTTTTCGGCTATGAACCCGACGTATTAGCCAGAGGTCCCTTTACTACGGTTCGGAGCCGCGGACCTTCATTGATAGTAATAAATCACACAGCAATAGAACATTCATGTAGTTGTAAAAAGCATGATAATATATTAAGTAATCCAAAGTATTCAGAATACGTTACTCTCATTGAGTAACGTAACGGAATATGTTACAAAATACATTTTGGGGCATGTAATCTGTAATGGAATACATTTTAAAAGTAACCTTCCCAACACTGTCTTTCACTGGGCCTAAAAACAGATTAAGAGTAGATCTGCTGCTGTTCACTGTTTGTGTCAATATGGAGAAATATGAAAGACAAACACAGCACATACAGAGAAATGTAGACAGGATGTGCAGCCAGTGCAGTAAATGGTCTAAATATCAGCTCTTTAGAAAATGATCCTGATGAACATGAAACTAACATCCAATGAGAAACACAGCTTCCTTGTTTCATGTCCAATAACAATAAATGCAGAGCTAATAAAGAGCTGTTCTATTGTAAAATGCTGAGATGATTATTAGACAGAACCCAGCGGCTCACCAAAAGCCTGCATTGCAGATCTATATGAAAGTAATCTATGCTCATATATGGCAAAATCCTTTAACTGTCACTGTGTTTTTCATCTGTGCTCTTGTTGGTTGGACAAGTTTCTAAATGACAAAGAGCTCAGTGGACTTTGCATCCATCAGATCCTGTTAGATGTTTGGATGTTTTTCCTTCACAGCTTTGTGATGAAGGCTGAAGAACAGAGATATGAACTATTGCCAATATGAATCCTGATGCATGACGTGGGCACAGACCCACCACAGCAACACTCAGCTCACCTCATTCCAGGCGCTTGTCTGCTGGAGACCATGAGCCTTGTTAGTCACACATTAGCACCGTGGTAGGAAACAGCCTCCATCATTTCATTAGATCTGAATCTGGACTGTTTCCCTCTGGATGAACCAAGTCTGTCAAATCTATTGATCCAACACAATCAAACACATTGGCTCACAGTCAGATTGGCTTTGTATGGATGGTGTAACAGGGGGCTGGGAAAGGATGCTGGAAGCTGAATATAATACAGAACAATAACAGGACATATAATCATGTAGCAAACATGATCTTCAACAGGCACACTTCTATTATTCATGATCACAAACACAAAGAACTTGTGCAGCCCTGATATCAGCCCTAATATATGAGTGTGTTTGCCCACAGACTGAAACAGCATCAACATGACAGCTGTAAGAAATCTTCTCTCAGCCTTGTTTGGCAGAAGATCCCTGCAACAAAGATTGTAGCTGAAAGATGAGGTGTGTAAAGTTTGCTCTTTGGGAGGGTCGAGGCTGTTTTTAGACCTTTGATAGTTTCCAATCCAGTTCTGAGAGACAGAAATAAAAACAACATCATTAAGATCAGATCATGGAGCTGTTTGCTGCCTTGTTTCTATCTTCACATTACAAGACTTTACTACAATGAAGATGCTGACATGTATCTGTAGGAACAACATCATTGAATCTATAACAACTGGAGCCAAACCAGTGGCCTCTGCTGGGATCACTGGTGAGCCAACACGTCCTTGTTGGATGCAGATTTCAGGGCTTCCTCTTGCTCCTCCGTTATAACTGTTCTCTCTTCTCAACAAATGATGACACAAAGGAATCAGCAGTGACAAAGATGATGCTGAAGAGAAGCACACATTTCACACATATAACAGACCAGTCCAGTTACACACACCTCTGCTTGACATTAGGCCTAAAACAAAGACACAAAACTCTTCTTTCACTCAGCAGGAGCTTCAGGTCTCTGATGGTCCAGGGCTTGTTGTTGGGAAACAGCCCTGCTGGGATGATGGTGTCCTCACAGAAACAGTCAGTGATGCTGTTGATCTCCATCACAGAGCACGTCCCAGTCTGCAGTCTCAGTCCTGCAGGGCCTCGCTGGCTTCCTGACTCCACCCAGTCAACAACAGGAAGTGTTTGAAGTGCAGGAACAAACTGAGGCTGTGGTCAAACAGGAGTTTTTATCTCCTCGCTCTGACTCTCACTGCGGCCCCGCTGCTGTGTCAACATGTGTTTGTGCTCAACAATGATGGAAAGTGTTATAAATGACTTGTCAAGTCAACTTTATTTGTTGGCCTCTGATCTGTCACAAACAGCTGAAACGTGTCTCTCATGAGTCACATGAAGGTTTCTGACAGAAAGGACAAAAAGTAGCTGCAGTCAGTTTGTGTCATTTTTATATTTATTCATCTGGGAGAAAAATCTGAGGGACATTAAAATGTGTTTTCAACAGAGACAAGAACATAAATATAACAGAACAGGTAAATGAACATATTTCAGGTAAACAGCTGGACTGATCAGGTCCAAACACAGAGTGATAAACTTGTCAAACAGCTGTCATATCTTTATATATAAGCTCTTTATAAATCCTGTTCACTGCAGTCTGTTTACTAATAATGTCAAACTGTTAGAAACACAGAAACATCAGAATCGTCTTTGTTCACATGAACCTGTCTGGGATCCTTTGTTGTTCTTTTGATGCAGAGTTACATTATAAATATAAAGAGTTATTTCAGAGTCTCATCAGTTTTCCTGCATGTCTTTATTTAACACATCAGCAGGGCTGAAGCTCTCATGTTAAACACACACTGATCTATGGACACGTTCATGTGTTTCTAACAGAACCAGGCTGTTATCAGCCTGCACTAACATGATGTCACACACACTGAATGTAACAGTGACAGTTTACATCATCACACAATCAGCTGTGATTGTTTCACTGTCATCAAACTAGTCAACAGGAAGTAGAATCAATAGAAACCAATCATTCACTGACAGCATGTCTGATTGAAATAAGTGCAGATTATGTATGAAGTATAACTGCACACAGTAACTGTATTACAATAAGGACTTAACAGCGCCCTCTGCTGGAGTGTTTCAGTACTGCGTTAACTAGAATACACCACCTCCTCCTCCTCCTCACACCACCTGCTACAGCTCTACTCACAGAGACGTCCTAGCAGCTGACCTCAGGTCAGATTAATGACTGTGAGGTCAGATCAGCAATTTTGTGACGTGTTACAGATGTGTATCATCAAAGTTTCCATGTGAGCTGATGATGCTGCTGCAGAGTTTCTGTTAATCTCCTGTGACCCCGCCTCCTCATACAGAGACATCTTATTGGCTTTATTCATTCTGCTCAGCACAGACCTGCTGCACCCTGGATCCCAACAAGAGCTCCAGTTGGATCCAGTTTGATCCAGTTTCTGCAGTAAATCTAATGACAGACCTCCAGGTGCACCTGCAGAGTCTTCTTGTTGTTTCAGCTCAACCATGAACTCTGTTAAATGCAGTAATCAAACCATCATAGATCATAGATCCTGTTTGACAGATGAAGCTGTCCCTCTAAGTGTAATCTAACACAGCTTATTAAACTCACTGCAGTCTGTCCTACCTGGACATCAGGACAGACATCAGCTAGTTTTAGTGATCAGTGATAGAGTGTAGAAGAAGATGGATGATGACATATTTGTTACTGTGTCTAATTGTGAGTCACTGAAGCAAAGGCTGAGGACAGACCCTGGATTAATCTGAGGACTTTGGTGGTCCTGCTGATGTGTTAAGTCTGTGATTGGACAGAGAGCAGGGGTCCAGGACCTGATGGGATTCAAACCATCAACTGTGTTTATATCTGTCACCACAGCTTCACATTTCTTTTTTTCTCTTAAATGAGCTTCATAGTATTGCTCTTGGCTGGTTTGTGTTTGCTCTACACATCCTTCCACAGACGACACCATCATAGACACCAAAGGTAGTTCAATAAGTCCAAACTGCTCTGACTGAATCAAACACTTCCCGTGTCTCTTTGGTGTCAGGCAGAACATCAGTCTAACACCTCATTATTTCACTCTGACCTCTATGTTGGTAGAACGTGTTAGTAGAAGCATATTGAGCTGTGTGGATGGACTCAAACGTACATGTATTAGAAACAGTTCTCTGTGTTCGTCTGTAGAGCTGAAGAAAGAAGACACAAAGACACCACCTGGGTGAAGTCCAGGTGTTTGACTTGTTCAGTGTAGAGCACTGTGACCTGGATGAACCTACACACCACTATGATGTTCTAGATCATAGACTATGGTTTCATCATGTTAGAGACTGTCTCCCAGTTTAACCTACCAGTGATGGACACAGTGGAAGTGATCTTGGTCCTGCTGGTGTTACAGATTGATGTCAGGCTGATCTTTATTATCACTGATGGACAGATTCATTTGGTTTTTGTGTCGTTCAGACTTCAGTATCACTGCTGCAGGTTGGATGAACTCTTATACTACCAAACAGGTTTGTGTTTCTTTTATCTGACATGATTCACCAGGAAGTTCTGATCACTTTGTCTTTCCTGTCTCCTTTTAGTCTGAAAGAACTTGGTTTAAAGGTGCTTTTATTTTGGAGTCCCCTCTGACTAGAATCATATATTTAATGTGAGGTATTGTTTGAGTGGAGCCTTTGAGTGGTTTATCTACACGGATCTATATTCAGGAGAGGAAAAAATCCTGTTTTTATGACATTATTGTTCTTACTGATCAAACCAACAGAGTAAAGATCTTTAAAGGGTTTAGTGTGAAGACTGTGATCCAGGTCTGAAGGAGATCCATGTCAGCGTCCTGTCAAACCTGTCGCTCACTCAGGACTAAAAGTCTTTTTATTTTCTGACATCACTTCCTGTGCTGTAAGTCCCGCCTCCCTCAGTTTGAGCAGCTCTGAGGTTAATAACACACATATAAGAGTCAGAGTTCAGCATCAGCCCACAGTCATGTTACAGGTGACTCCAGGCTGCCAGCATAGCTGAGACACTGACAGAGGAGCTGTGAGTGTGAATGTGATGAAGCATCACTCAGTGTTTCACATCCATCATGTTAAAAACACTCAGAAAGTGTGACTGTGTGGCTGTGACGTTTACAACAGTCTAGCATGTGCTGTCAACCAAATCATTTTATGTTTCTATGGTAACTAAATCATTAGGATTAAATCTGTTCTTGTTGAGGTGACCTGTTAGTGTTTGGACTCGTGATCACGTCACAAGATCACGTGAGATTTCAAACCACAGGAGAATCACTGTGGTTATAAGAGGCAGACACCCGCACACACACCACGTGTCTGCTGTTGTTGTCAGGGAAATGAAGGACGCATTTGAAGGCCACATCTCAAGCAGCCTTTGAATTGGGACAGCCTTCATTGCGTCACTGTGTAAATAAATAAATAAATAAATAAATTGTAAATAGTTCCTGAGTACTTGTCTCACAGCCAGCTGCATATAGAGACCATTGTTGTTGATTAATGTGTGATTAATCCAGTCGCACTTGATGAGAATAATCACAGAGGTAATGATTAAGCACAAACTGTCATTTGTAATGAATCAGCTGACAAAGTGTTTTGGGGGGGATTTTCCTGCTTTTATTTTTGTGGTGATGCAAATGTTTAGTGACAGCAGTGAGTTCATTCTTCAACAGTCTATGCTGCCTGAAAAACATGTGAACTTTGGACCCAGACGTGTAACGTAATTCAACGTACTGAAGCATCCAACATGAACAGGAAACAGATACAGCTCGCCTTCAAAGTAAAAGCTTCTCCTTTTGAACACAGAGAAAGTCTACAGTATACAAAGGAAAAGACAGAAAAAATATGTTTCTGGTTGTTTTTAAATTGGGCAGAAATGAAAATACACTGAGCTCAAATATCTGAAAGACATTTAATCCCATTTCAGTTTGGCCTCATCCTGGGCCAGATTATCCCACACACACTCTGACCAGGGCCGGACTGGGACAAAAAAATCGGCCTGGGCATTTTGACTAGAGACCGGCCCACCAGGTATTATAGGAAAAGCCATAAAGCCTTTGAATGAAAACAGACACTGTTGTGACAGTGATGTACACCGTCTTGTTGGTATATGTATGCTTTCTATACGTCGTATGTCAGATAAAATCTTTGGTTGTAAGATTCTGATAATTATTTATCCGTCCATCCATCCATCCATTCGCTTCTGCTTATCCTTTTCAGGGTCGCGGGGGACGCTGGAGCCTATCCCAGCTGTCATAGGGCGAGAGGCGGGGTACACCCTGGACAGGTCGCCAGTCTGTCGCAGGGCCAACACACAGGGACAGACAACCATTCGCACTCACATTCACACCTAGTGGCAATTTGGATTATCCAATTAACCTATCCCCACAAGCTGCATGTCTTTGGACGGTGGGAGGAAGCCGGAGTACCCGGAGGGAACCCACGCAAACACGGGGAGAACATGCAAACTCCACACAGAAAGACCCCGGCCTGATCGTGGAATTGAACTCAGGACCTTCTTGCTGTGCGGCAACAGTGCTAACCACTGCGCCACCGTGCTGCCCCCGATAATTATTTAATAAAAGCGAAACATTTTAAATGAGAATAAGAAAGAAAAGTATTTCTTTGTGTCCCCCTTTCCCTGTTAATTCCCTACCTGGCCCCCCTGGCAAAACTTTGCTAGACCCGCCCCTGCACAGTTACCAGCTGTCAGCTACTTAGAAAATGATTCTGGTGTTTTTTGTCTCTCAGAAACAGTTCATAACTTCCCTTCAACGCATTCATGTCACCTAAAAGGTAAACCTGGTTCTCCATCACAGCTCTGATGATTCAGTAAGGACGTCTCCTGGTTTCATCTTCATGTTTCCCTCTCACCACATATCCAAACCGACATCATGACCAGCAGGTTTACAGCTGTGGCTCCAGCAAACATCAGCTGATACTAGAAAGTAATATTAAATAAATTCTAACAACAGCTGATCAAGCTTCAACGTGGTGCTGTTGTTTAGCGCGACATCCGCTGGTTTCCTCTTTCTGGCACAAAGTGGGCGATAAACAAACAAGAGAGAAAAGCCGATCAGCTGATCATTGATCAGTTTCATGATTGACTGAGATTAGAAGAGGCAGCTGACAGCATAAAGACAGAATAAATCCAGCTTTGTGTCTTTTTCCATTGTAGCTGAAGTACAGGACAAACTGTGTTCCTTTCCAGCTCAACATGAAACGCGTAATATTTTCTCTGAATGCGGGACAATTCCGTTTTTTATGGGACCATTGGCCACTCTATTAACTAACCTTATGAATAAAATAAAGTTCACTATCAGTAACATCATAGCACCCACCCAGCTGTATAGAAACTCATGCTAGCTAGTACACAGTACGAGTTATTGTAACTGACTGTAAAAAGTCAGCACAATGAAAATAAACTCCACCTAAACTTGGTTTATATCTGACCCAGATAGACTGCAGGTCATAACTTCTTACCTGAAGTTCAGTTCACCTGACACTCGGACCGGCAGCCGCCTCGGGTCTCTGCTCCTGCTGCCTCCCCTTCCCTCATCCAGCTGCTGGCCTCTGTTGAAGCTCCGCCATAGAAACCACCACCAAACTGAGTTACGTTTACACATCAGCCGGGATCTGGCCAATCCACCACCTTTCATTGTTTATACCGTTATAAAACAACAAACAAACAAAAAAACAAAAAAACAAAACAAAAAAAACCAATCAGCCCATAAAACCCGGGGTTTGCCTGTTATCTGTATTTAATTTAATTTAATTTAATAACATTACGGTACTCTGTTTTTGGTAACCATTGTCCTTCATGTAAATATGTAAAAATTGTGTATGTTTTTGTTCTGTGTTTTGTGTACTGTTTGTTTGTATATGTGTCTTTCTTGCTGCTGTTACACCCAAATTTCCCCTTGTGGGACAATTAAAGGATTATTCTATTCTAAAAACGAAAAATCACCATCGGCCCACCGAGAAAATGCCCAGTATGGCCAGTCCAGCTATGGTCGTGCCATCAGTTAACCCTTCGCGTGCCAGCTGTGGCACGCGTGCCCAGGGTTGCCAACCCCTGGTTTAGTGTCTAGACATCCCTGCCCGTGAGTTCCCTCTGATCTGTCAGTATCGTGTCTCTGAGTTCAGTCAGTGTATGTTTTCTGTTTTACTTTGAAGGTCCGTGTTTGGTTTGCCCATAAAAACGAAAAATCACCATCGGCCCACCGGGCGAATGCCCGATATGCCCAATGGCCAGTCCAGCTATGACTCTGACCACACGCCCAGGCACAGCTGGGCTCCATCCAAGAGACAGGAAACTAAACCAACACAATAATAAAGAGCACCATTTGATTTTTTTTACATTTTAGGTCTTTGAGCCAAACATACTAAAAACATGAAAAATGAGCATGTGTTTCCTGATAAGATGATGTGACAGGTAGAACAGAGTAAAGTGGTGGTGTTACAGCCTTTCTCCCCTCTGCTGCCGAGGCTGTTAGTCTCTCCCAAACTCAGCTCCAGGACTTTCGAATAAATGAAAGCAGCAGAAGTGGCTTTACAAATGAAAGAGGAAGAGGAGAAGAAGAGGAGAGGGAGGCCACCCTGACCATCACTCCAGCTGAAAACATCACACTTCCATTAAAGTTGGTGAGAAAATGTTGAGCAGGATGAGCTGCTGGCTAATCTGGAGGCTGTAGCAGCAGCTCACAGTCACAGTGGATTTCCACTCATGAAAAAGCTCTGGCTGCTTCATTTCTCATCTCATATCAGAGACTTTAGTGAAGCTGTACTGCGATGCTTCCTTTCCATATTCCAGTGAGGCCTCAATAGTGATTTCAGCTGTTCTGTACACACACTGTGTGCCCTGTAAGTCTAATTATTGAAGAAGAAGGAAAAGAAGCCGAGCATTCAAATCCAGCTGGCGAGGGTCCATCACGCATTTCTGCCCAGGGTTCTGTAAGCTGAACATCCAGCCGTGGCCACATGGAGCCATCGTGGATGTAGTGTGAACAATAAAATAGGCAGTGATGTTTCCACATCTGATCCAGAACATAATGACATTAAAATGATGGGATTACATGGAACTGGCAGATCATGGTTCAGGCTCCAGTCTGCAGTCATGTTAGCAACCATGTCCCACCTTCACTGGGGGCCATCTTTGGCTTTATTGTCAAACTCCACTCTAATAGGCTGGCCTGGAATCCCTGTTACCCATAATGCAACGGCCATCAGACACGGGCAGAAAGAGTGTGAGATTTTTTTTTTTTTACAAAGTGAAAACAGTTCTTATGTTTTTAATAACGTTGAGCCAAAGTAAGAGGAAGGAAGGAATTATGGAAGGACTAAATGTGATGGATGAGTCATTACATCTACACCTGAATCACAACACTCCGGCAGGCGCATCCATCGGCCATCAGCTGTGCAACACTCACACAAATATATGAACCGGGTTTAATATTCTGGCACGGAGATCATTGATGTGCTTCAGCTCTTCTTACATTTTACCACCAAGATTTTTTTTTTTTTTTGCCTGTCCCATTTGGTTCTTTAGCCGTCAGAACAGAATTGTTGTCTGAGGACCAACAAGGATACCCAATGGATTTATTTTGCCAAATGGATCATCATGGCATTGCCGTATTGGACCTTTGTTTTTATTATTTATTTTATTTTATTTTCAGTTGTTACAGACGGGACAGACATGAGTGAGGGATAGGAAAGGGAGAAAGAAAGAGGAAGGAAAAGAAAAACAGAAGGGGAGAGGGACAGTGAGAAAGGGGGAAAAAATCTCCTGGATCAGCTGTTGAGAGAGAAAGAGTAGAAAACAAGCAAAAAAAAACAAAGCAACATACTAAACACAACACCATCGCATTAATCTAGCTAAGTGTAAACAGCAGTAAATACTAAATATTCAATGTTGTTGTGCAGCACGCAGGACAGACAGCGCACAATGTGCTTTGAAGTAGCAGCCAAGAAAGGTGTGATTTAAGTCTACGAACAGTGAACACCCGTGTGCACACCTGTGTGGATCAGTGCGCTTGT
This sequence comes from Perissodus microlepis, assembly GCF_051167445.1. NCBI lineage: Eukaryota > Metazoa > Chordata > Actinopteri > Cichliformes > Cichlidae > Perissodus > Perissodus microlepis. The sequence continues at coordinate 34,994,846 of NC_140476.1, read as the reverse complement.
ATTCAAATGGTTTCCACATGTAATGGTCTGCAAGAGGATGTAGAGAGCCATAGCCCTGTCCCCCAGGGCATGAAGCAGGCATGGAGGAGATCCAGGCCCCAGACATCCAGAGGCCCCAGAGTGCGAGAGCCCAAGGAGGACCACCGGAGGGGCATCCGTGCCACCCTCATGGGAAGGGCTGAGGATCCCCAGACGAGGCGTCACCCAGTAGCCACCGAGCAGAAGCTAGAGGGGGCTGCACCGGCGTGCCCACCGGCTCTGCCGGCAGCCAGCTGTGCCAGAGTGAACCGAGCCGCAGGCCCAGAGGCCGGAGGCCCGAGGGCCCCCCGCACCCCGGAGGAGGCCTGACCGAGCAACAGGCGCCAGGCCCCGCCAGGTAGCCACCGGGAGTGAGCTGGTACATACCTGAGCGCCCAGCCCCGGACACCAAGAACCACCAATGCACCGACCCCTGAGGGCATCAGTTACCGGCAGGGAGTGTGGTGAGGGGAGATAGGCCTTTGGAGGGCCTGGGAGTTCCCAGAGAGGTGGAGTCTAAGACCCGACCTGACATATAGACACAGACACAAACATGCATTCCCACCCTCATGCACACATATACAAACACTCAGCACTCACCCAACGTAAGGATTGACATAAATGGACATGTACACACAATCAGACTCCCCAAACATACTCTATACCCCGGGTCCAGGTACCCTCGCCCCCAGACGGGGAAACGGCACCCAGACCCAAGAGATGTTACCCTTCCCCCCGGGGTGGAGGCAAGCAGACCGTCCCAGGCTCCGCAGCAGCAGGGAGGCCAGTCGGACAGCCAACATCTCCTCCCAGCCCCCCCGCCCCGATGGCTAGTAGAGAACGGGGGTGTGTGAAGACCCCATACCTCCCTCCTCCCGCTCATGTGTAGTGTTGCTGTGTGTTGTTCTAAAGTGCATTTAAAACAAGGGAGAGCATGGTGCTGCTGCCAGAGAGCAGCAGGTCAAACTATATATAAATAATCCAATAAAACCTACAAACTCTTCTGTTGACAAGTTGTTGTGGCTCCTCCAGCAAGCAGCAGGCTAAACATGAGGACGCTGATGACAACAACAACAAACACATGAGATGCACTTCTGCACTATTTGCTCCTTTAATTCCACATGTTACTGTCCACTATACAAATCAGCACATCAAACTATTAAACAAATGCACAGACTGCACAAACACAATGACTGCAACTCACAAAGAATTACACCAATTACTAGTGATGGCCCGCTTGAAGCTGACGCTTCGGTGCATGTGTGAAAAAAATCAACACACTGCTTCAGAAGCACTGTGTCGAAGCTTGATTCGTTTGGCCAGAGTCACGTGATCAGTGATGTCCGAAGCTTCATTTAGAGCCTAACTGCTTCGGTATCTGATTCAATGGTTCATAAGGAAGCGAATCATTCGCGGGATTTGTGGAGTGTTTTGATGGTGACAGATAGCAAACCACCGATATTTTTACTGAGAGATTTGGAGCCAGCGAGGAATAGAGGAGTTTCTGTTGTGTGGGAGTATTTTGAGTTAATTTTGGTCAATGGGGTGGGTTTTCCAGCTTTGCGTTCTTGTTGTTTGCTTTTGTTTTGTGCGTGTTTATTTTATCTGACAACGGGAAAAACTTAAAATGTCAAAAATCTGCTTTTCATAATATAAATATCATTAAATAACTTTAGAAAGACTTCTATTTGACTCTTTACATTTAATGCTATAAAAAGATACATTTTATGTTTTAAATAATCTTAAACTGTTAGTCTGCAAAATGTGCAGCAATTTAATTTATTTATTCTCTTTAGCTGATAGTTTGTGGGGCCCTGTTAGACTGTATAACTGCATCTCTACCAGTTTCTGTGCACTCCAGCCTCTTCTGTGCCATGTGAAGGGATTTTCCCTAAGGCAGGAGGAATTATCTAAATATAAAAGGAACAGGTTCGGCCATCGCACAGTGGAACAAATTTTCTTCTTAAATACAAATGGAAAAGGGTTACCTTAAATGCATCATGTTTTTAATTTTCAAGTTCATGAGCATTTTCCCTTTCCATTTCACAATCAATTCTACCCCCAGGTCAAAAATATATATAGGAAAATTTCCCTACTGTAATGTTATTTATAGATATACCCGTCTAGCGTTTAATTGCATAAGTGCATGGAGGCGGGACCTCACAGCAGAAGCATACTCTATAATGTGTTGTACATTACTGTATGTATATTATATGTAACGTGGTATTTTTCAATTATTGTATTTACCAACATCAAGACGTCACAATCAAAGAAAGACCACGCCATGATGCATGTTTAAACAAGGAGAGTATACTGGTCAAAATTATTTATTAAAGAAATAAACAACATTTTTGTCACCCCAAAAAATACACGTTTAAAGCAACACAACGGTGGCCCAATATCAGACAGAATTCCACTCTGTAGAGTGGGCAATCATTACGAAGCAGTTGGTTTTATTTTGTGGATTCAAGCTGCTCTTCACATGTTTGGCCACCAGATGTCACCAGAGAGGACTGTGTTGAAAAGCTTCGAGTACTGAACCGTTTTTCAATACAAGCTTCAGAAAGCTTCATTTGGCCATCACTTCCAATTACTACACCAAACTACAACATCGGCCTATGGCATCAATTAGTGCATAAAACATACATCAAGTTACAGCCAAAAATGCATCAAAATGACTCAAGCTGGGGTCAACAGGTTTCCCCTCATGCTCACCCTACCTTTCTGCTCATCAGGTGCGGTGAACAGGTGAGTGCAACCACATTTATCACCTAACACGCCCACGAGTCACGTCCCACACCCGTGCACCAATACAAGGTGTGCATTTAAACCAACCCTCTTAATCCAAAACAAAAAGGAACAACTCCTACACTTGTGCTCAAGAACTCAGTCCTATATTTTAGGTTATTCTGAATAAATCGTTCATGCCCTCTCTTTGGAAAGAAGCTGTTGTGGTTCCTGGTCCTAAATCTAGTCGTCCAAAAGTTCTAAACGACTTCAGGCCTGCTGCCCTCACCTCAGTCTTTGAAAAAATCAGCAGAAATGTGATTATGGAAGACACTGAACTTCAGCTTGATTCAATGCAGATTGCACATAAGCCCAATAGAGGAGTGGAGGACGCGCTTTTGATTCTACTTCACCTGATTGTCAAACATGTAGAGACTAAAGGACTTCAGTTCATCGATTTCTCTTCTGCTTTCAATAACACAGCCCCAGATTTGAATCAAAAGACTTTTAGAACAGTTTGAAATCCAGACAAACCTGAGCAAGTGCAGTCATATAAATATCTTGATGACAAATGCTATTATTTTCTTTAAAGCAAATTTACCTAAAAGTAAAGTGACCTTGATATGTCAGGATGTAGATGTCCCACCCAAAAAGGTCATCCAGCCCTGAAACATCGGTACTGTTCAAGGCAGCATTGCTGTCCACACGTCCATCAGAGTGTTAGAGGTGGCTGTCACGGATGTTGCAGTCTGCTCTCTGTTTCCATGAAACAACCACACTTGAAATGATCATTAAAGCTACCTGTACTAAAGGAAGCTGAGAACATGGCAGATGTGGGACTGACTGTGATCAGACTGTGACGATTGTTCTTGAGCAGATCTACAGGTCAGCTGTTCCACATCATGTTTCTAGGATGGAGCCGTTTGGAATAATGCCGCCCTCTGCTGGACAGATATCGTGTTGTCCCTGAGTCCTTCTGATCCTCAGCACTTTCTATCAGGAGACAACGCACCCAGGTCCCATTTGACGTTGTTCACTTGATGTTCTGAAGCCCAGTACGGACCTTAACACGGGCTCCATGTGGACATATTAGATTAACTGTTTTTTAAGACCAGTTTCTTAACTTACATGACGGTGTGATTTTTATTTTGTGCTTTTAGTGCAGAGAGAGTCTCTGTGGAGGTTGGATGTTCTCCCCGTGTTTGTGTGGGTCCTCTCAGGGGACTCTGGCTTCCTCCCACAGTTCACAGACATTCAGGTAGTGGGGTTAGGTTAACTGGTGAATAAGTGTGAGCGTGAACGGTCGTCTGTCTCCTCACCCTGTGTTAGCTGGGATCCACTCCAGCTCGTACATGCCCGTCAGGCACCATCCTCATACCTGTTCTGGTAAATCCAGTCCTGGAAGACACAGCTCACCTGGAATCTGTGTTCATGTTATAAAATGTTACATTTCATTAGAAGTTGGTTGTATTCCAGTTTTATGTTGCAGTTTTCACTTTTGAAAGGGAAGGTTAGTCCAGCTCAGTCCGATGCTGAATGCTCTCTTTCAGTACGTTGTTGTATTAAACGATGACTCAGCAGACGACACATCGTAGCCATGTTAAAAATCATGCAACAGACCCTTGGTCACGATGTCATTGTGGGGATGTCTAAAGGCTGGCTTCCTTCTAATAACCGTAACAAGTGTTTATGGCGCTCCTTGTGATGCTGGGTAAAAGTTCAGCCTCTGAAGACCTCGACGTGTTTGAAGTTATCCACAGGGTGCGAGGTCCACTTCAAAGGTGTTCTATGTTCTATGTTGGTCAGGTTAATCAAAATGGAAACTGTTGAACGTTTCAGAAGTTTACACATTAACCAACATTATCCTATTGTAAAGTGTCCTTGGGTGACTTGAAAGGCGCTCATAAATAAAATTTATTATTATTATTATTATTAACATGGTCCAGCACTAAACATCGTAAAGCCTTTAGTTTTTGGAGAGAGGATGCTGCCATCAAATTCAAAATGGGCTGATATTTTTCTTTAAATGTTACATTTTCTCACTTTGTTTAAAATCCTGGTTTATAGGATTTGCAAATGATTGCATTCTGTTCTTAATCATATTTAACACAGCGGATCAAATGTAGGGAAGTGGGTGTTATATTCAGATTGTGGGATACATTTAGGAAATTTAAAACTTTTGATGTTAATGTTGTTTATTTACAGGGTTTAAAAATAAATGTGTTTACTGTTTGAAACTCATACTTGGCCTTCTACTCTTCATGGCTACTTAACCAAGCTAACAGGGTGGACAGTCTGAGGAGCTGGGAAAGAAAAAAGTGTCTGAACTGCTTTAAATTTCTTGAAGACATTTTATCCAAGAAGTTTCTTCAGTTCTGAGAGTGACTGGTGGAGAATCCCAGGTTTAGGTCCCGTGTGAGTGTCCCCCTAAGAGGGTCATGGACTCCCTATTGATCCTCACGCGAGCCAAGGTGAGAATTGGAGAATTAAACCATCCTTTAGAAACTAGATATAAATGTCATATTTTCCAACATTGATATTTTTCTGTGTTTCAGACGACAATGAAAAGATAAAGAACAGTCTGTAAATCACAAGTTATCAATTCAAATGATTATTAAAGCCACAAGAGAAGCTTCCTGTTATTTGTACCACTCACCTGGTCATGTGATCCAGCTGTGCAGCCAATCATAACTGACATCACTTTCTACTTTGATATTTCCACGGTGAATAGACTGATTCTTGTTTAACACGTTCATACTCTGATGGATGCACCGGAGAGGGTTAGTGTCTTGCTCAAGGATACTTTGTGTGCCAGCTGGAGCAGTCAGGGATTGAACCACCAACCTTCTGATCATTAGATGCCTTGCTCTATCTCCTGAGCTACAGCCATCATCAAAGCTCTTTCGTAAATCCTCTCTGAGAGGAGCTCAAACACGAGGAAGAGACGAAAGTGAGGGAAGAGAGTGGACTCATTAGTAAAATGAAAAACAGCCAGCGTTGATGTTTAAGGCAAGTGAGGTAACAGAAATATTATATATGGCAGTGGTCACCATGGCAACATCAATGTCGGTTGCTACGTAGAGAGTCAAGCTAAATTTGGTTCATCTTTCTACAATAAAAACATATCTTCATCTTAATTATTGTATGTGCAGAGTTGTAGTTACTCACAGTGACCACTGGAGGCATGTGATCCTGATAGTTTCCCTGGAACCGTCCAGTTCATCCACATTAATGAAGCTGTTGGTGATTAACGCTCATCTGTACAACTTTTTTTTTTTTTTTTTGTGTCCCGTTTGGATCTTTAGCCATCAGAATTGTTGTCTTAAGGCCAAGAAAGATGCCAAGCGGATTTATTTACCAAGTGGATCATCATGGCCTTGCCATATTGGTCCATTTGATTGACCTTTATTATAATTATGAATTTATTTTATTTTCGGTTGTTACAAACGGGACAGACATGACTGGGGGATAGGACAGGGAGAAAGAATGAAAGAAAGAGAGGGAGAGAAAGAAAACCAAAGGGGAGAAGAGACGGTGAGAAGGGGGGGAAGAAAGGAAAAAACAAACAAAAAAAACACCTGGATCACCTGTATGGAGAAAAAAAACAGAAGAGAAAGCAAACAACAAAGAGCAACATAATAAAAAAAACAGCAGAGAGGATGCTGCCATCAAATTCAAAATGGGCTGATATTTTTCTTTAAATGTTACATTTTCTCACTTTGTTTAAAATCCTGGTTTATAGGATTTGCAAATGATTGCATTCTGTTCTTAATCATATTTAACACAGCGGATCAAATGTAGGGAAGTGGGTGTTATATTCAGATTGTGGGATACATTTAGGAAATTTAAAACTTTTGATGTTAATGTTGTTTATTTGCAGGGTTTAAAAATAAATGTGTTTACTGTTTGAAACTCATACTTGGCCTTCTACTCTTCATGGCTACTTAACCAAGCTAACAGGGTGGACAGTCTGAGGAGCTGGGAAAGAAAAAAGTGTCTGAACTGCTTTAAATTTCTTGAAGACATTTTATCCAAGAAGTTTCTTCAGTTCTGAGAGTGACTGGTGGAGAATCCCAGGTTTAGGTCCCGTGTGAGTGTCCCCCTAAGAGGGTCATGGACTCCCTATTGATCCTCTGCCTAATCACACGAGCCAAGGTGTGAAAACGGGTGTAGGTCACAATCAGCCAAGGGCTGTATCCCAATTCAGGGTCTGCAGCCTTAAAGGCCGCATTTTAAGGCGATTACGTCACAGCGACGCGACGAAGGCTGTCCCAATTCAAAGACTGCTCGAAATGCGGCCTTCAAATGCATCCTTCATTTCCCTGAATTTTAAGGATGTGGCGGTGTAGACTTCCGAAAAAAATGGCCGAAGAGTAAACTTTTAAAGTAAGTACTGAATATTATGTCACTTATTTATGTGCAAATGTTTAATAATGAAGAACATTAAAACATTGCTGTTGGCCACATGTCGGCAAAGATATGTGCCATTAGTGATGTTTGTACTAACTTGGTTTTAAAGCCTTTACTTTAAAATATACGCCGTTCAATAGTTGACTTTAATCTTACAGAGAATGTGATGATTTTATGGATAATTAAAGTCAGTCATATATCCACAAACACAACAAGCTGAAAGTCAGTGATGCTGCTCGGTTTGCAGTCCTGAACATCACGGCACAAGCAGGATTCACTGCACTGTTAATGTTAGCTATGTTATATTGCTGCCTCTGCTCGGTGGTGTCGAGCCAAACGGACTTTAACGTGTGTTTGAACGAGCTGACGGTTCACTCGTTAAGCTGAAAGAAAGATGCTTTAATCACAGCAGTCACACATGTGTCCACTGGACCATCTGGAACTCTTCTTGTTTAGCACTCGTAATAACACAAACACTAAATCCTGCTTCTCTGGTGCTGTTGTGTAGCAGTGTGTACACCTGAGACTGTCACCTGTCTGTCTGTCCTGCACTCTCTCTCTGTTTCTTTCTCTCTGATTGTGGAATAAAAGTATGAACATGTGTTTATAAGTTACACTTGTGTTTGAATCCTGCAGCTTATCACACATTTGATGTCCATGTGTGACGACTGCAAGTGTCCAGAGTGAGGACAGACTGAGGGACCCACTGCTGCACATCATCTGTGAGGCTTTGCACCCCTGATGATCCACCAGGACAAACTCAGCAGTGTGTGAGGAAGAGGAGGAGGAAGAGCCAGCAGCAGCTGACAGATGGAGAGAATAGACAGACTGTTCCCTGTTTGTGAAGGACTGCTAGGAAAGTTTAACATAACTGTCTGTCCTGAATCAGTCTTATTAGGTAATGTTCAAATAATGTGATCATCCAGTGTTTTCAGTGTGGGAGAAAGTACTCAGGGCCTTCAAGTTACACACTATGAAAGGCAGCAACAAGTTTAATGTTCAGAAACCTAAAGTCTGTATCAGCAGCAGAATGGAGCTAAAAATAAATGTTTGTTTCAGTTCTATGAAGCTTTGAGTATTTTGGATCAGTAGCTGCTGTGTTTGTTGCATCATATTGTGTAATTGTTTATGTGCTTTATATATTCTGAGCTAAGTTGATCTATAGTGTTACATCATATTCTATAAGGATGTTATGTGTTTGTAGACTTTCTGCCCAGTTTGACCCATTTAGCAGAAGTCAGCCTGTTTAAGGCTCTGATATCTATTCTGTGTGACTTAAAGCAGTTATGACATGGTCTGATTTTCTCCCCCAATAAAGGAATATTTCATATATCAGTCTACTCTTCATTCTATCAGACACAGTTTTCACAGCTCGTACATTTTCCTTTTTACACATATATGTAAGCATTGAGCCAAATTTAGTAATGCCAACATACTGAAGGAACAATATTTGTCTCTTATATATGATACATCTATATACACACTGTCACAGATACTTGTCTTTGAGTGAAGATTTAAGGTGATAGGAAATATAAATAACTGCAACTTGAATCTTTGACACAGAGTTCATGCTTCAGAGTTCAGATGTTCAGAGTTCATAGACCGTTGAGGCTGCGAACTTTAAGGCTGCAGAACCTGAATTTGGATACAGCCATCGACTGTGGAAACCTTGCAAGTGGATCGTAAAGGTTGTTACAGAGACTTTCATGTCTAAATTTGCCGTTAATAATTATATAATTGTAGGAATCATCTAGTTTGCTTACACTGATTACGTTGGCACTTTGTTAGCGCTACAACAACGGTCAGACCCCCGAGGTTTCTACACTTTAGTAAGAATGTGCACTTTTGACACCTCTGGTTAGCATTTAGTGATCAGTTTCAAACGTATTTGATTTTTGCTTGTTATGAACAAATTCACTTCACTACTTTTCACGATCTGTAACATCAATGCACATTGTTCCATTTACTGCATATTGCACTTTATTCATGTCTCTCATTCCACCTGCAAAAACATTGTAAAGGTCATCACAGAGTTTTATATATGTATAAATACTAATATTCCCTATTCCATTCTGTTTTATTGCCCAGATGTTAGTTAGCATTTGTTCAATTGTCTTTTATATGTCAATAGATACGTATGTCACAAATAAGTGTCTTATAAATTATGTTTTTGTAAAGAATTTTCTCCCAAATCTCTTACATGCTAACTGTAACGTATTATTTCTGCTAAAACCTGAACTTAAATGTGTATATGGTGTTTATCTGTTTTTCTCTCTGTTTTAGATGCAAATATCAATTTGGAGTTCTGCCTCCAAGCCAGAATTGCAGGAATGCACCACGTGTTGGCTGTTTCACTGCCCTCTGTGCCCCACTTTCAGCCCTACTGTCAGGGCAAAGATTGAGCAGCATATAAATGGACACATTCAAAATGCTTTGCCTTTCAAAGGTATGTTGGCATTAAATATACCTCATAGTTAAAGTTATAAATATGCACTTCTTTTCAGCACCTCTGCAGTCTCTTTGTTGACTTAAAAGTTGCTTTTCACATTGTACAGTTCAGTTCATTCATCAGCAAGAGAAAAAAGTGTTTTCATTAAACATTTTTTCCTGTTCACCACATTTCCTGACAGCTCTTGTGATCCACACCATTTTGCTTTCATTATTGAGGATGGCTTGGATATTTTTGTTAATATGTACAATCTGATTGTTAGATAAACTGATTGCATTCTATACAACTACATTTAAATTACATGTTGTTGTTTTTCTTTTTTTTCTCTCTTACAGACAAAATGATACGCCGGCGCACTTTCACTGCCCTGTCTGCAACATGACAGTCATACAGCGTGGGGATATGGCAAGGCAATTATTGTCATGTCAGCATTCAGGACTGCTCCCCACTGAACTCTCCGTGGAGCCCCATCTCCCTCTCCATGTCTTGTCTCCAGCATCTAAACCATTTTCTGGATCTTGGGTAGAACATTCATGTGCTCCTCCCTCTGTGCTAAATGAAACTGTGGCTTGTGGAAAGTCCATGAAAATGAAATGTCCTCACTGTGGTCTTAGTCTTCTTACAAAAAACTTCAAGGCTCACATGATGAGGAGGCGTTCAAACAGATCAACAGATGTTTGCCTGGCCTGTCATCTGCAGTGTTTTTGTGTAGAGGGACTTCTTCCTCTTTGTTTTTCAGTTTGCAGAGGACATGGGGCTCTTTTTAAAAGCATGTGCTAACGAGCAGGGACTACGGGTCAATGCGATGTTTGACATTTAATGGACAGATGAAGGCACTGGCTGTTTGTTTGTGTTTTTTATGTGTTGTTTGTTTTTCAGTGTACAGAATTCCAGTTAAACTTATTATAAAATGTTGTTCACTTGTTTCCATACTTATAGTAAAAATTTTAAGTGTAAATGTAACAGCATTGTTTACACTTGTAACTTCAGAGTAAAAAGCTTATTGTTGATATTAACATTAATGTATTATCCTGTAATCAATAATATTTTCATACATTTACAGGTTTGGTCGCCATAAATACTTTTTAACTATCTACAACAATAAAACGACAAAGATGTGAAACTTAAAGGTTTGTTATACATCCGTTTGCTTACATGAAAGACTGGCTGCATGTTTTTCTTTGTTGTTCTTGCAGGTTTCAAAACTACACGCCCTGGGCTACCAGCCAATTCTGTTTCTTGGACAGTTTGACCGTAAGGGCCGTATAGTAGGGGACGTGATCACTCACATCGAACCAGCGGAAGGTGCTGCACGTCACATCCTCATGAAGATGAGGAAGCTTTATGAACACCTTCTGAGAAGTAAGATATGCTTTGTCCATTATCTGTAACCAGGTCTCCTTATCAGGTAGCCTATCCTAGCTGTCTTTGGGTGATACTCATGGTACACCCTAGATAAGAAGGCAGTTCACCACGGGGTACATAGAGACAAACAAGATGGTGAAGACGAGGATAGTTCAGAGTCACCAGCTATTCTATTCAACTCTACTCTATTCTGTTCTATTATTCTGCCAAGTTTCAGACCAGTAACCTTCTTGCTGTGAGGTGACAGCTGCCCTACATGTCCTGTGGCTAACATGAAAATAGTGTTATATATGCCTTATTACCTCCCCATGTGGTGTTCACATCACCAAAGCTAGCCATCGTGAACCTCTGGTGTTACCTGACTTGACAATTTTGTATATGTGTGTGTGTGTATATTATGGTCTTTCACACTCATGTATATACAAATGTAATTGTACAAATCTTCTCGAACACCACACCTGATAATTCTCTTTGAGACTTTCTAGTATAACAAATACATATGTAAACATGTTACCAATATGAACACAAAGATTCTTATACACTTATATACTTCTTAAGAGGTCACCTGATTACCTCCCTGAGGTCGTTAGCATCACCACTGTACAAAACTCTTAAGTCACAGTACTAGGTTGAAGTGTCAAATGTTATGCACTACAAATTCAGGAAAGTAGTGTCATCAGAGGATAAAAGTCATTAGCTCTCTGGATTTATAGTCACACTCATTAATTTATTAATGTACAATGTAGAAAAGCACTACAGATGTCACACTACCCCTGAGGGCACTTGTCCTGAATGATTTGGGTCAGTGAGTGTGTGAGATGCCTTATTTGATGCCAATATTTACCAGTTGTAACTTTAGTAAAAACCCAACTGAAAACATGCAAATCGCTGCTTATTATGTGTTTATGTGTACTGTACATTTTCAACCCCTTTTAATGAATATTTACTATTTAAAATTTTTCAGAATTACAAGCTTCACCTCCTGCTAAAAGTTCTACACCAGCAGCTGGACCATCCTCTGCTGACAGTGTCGATGCTGGACCAGTCCCAGACCCAGAGGCTCTAAACCAGGAATTTATTCTTCATTTAGAGCTTGAACCAACATCTTCCCTCTGTCAGCCTCCTGCATCCTCCTCTTCATCTCTGCTTCCTCCTGCATCCTCCTCTTCACCTCTGCTTCCTCCTGCATCCTCCTCTTCATCGCTGCTTCCTCCTGCATCCTCCTCTTCACCTCTGCTTCCTCCTGCATCCTCCTCTTCATCTCTGCTTCCTCCTGCATCCTCCTCTTCATCTCTGCTTCCTCCTGCATCCTCCACCATCCTCCTCTTCATCTCGGCTTCCTCCTGCATCCTCCTCTTCATCTTTGCTTCCTCTTGCATCCTCCTCTTAATCTCTGCTTCCTCCTGCATCCTCCTCTTCATCTTTGCTTCCTCTTGCATCCTCCTCTTCATCTCTGCTTCCTCCTGCATCCTCCTCTTCATCTCTGCTTCCTCCTGCATCCTCCTCTTCATCTCGGCTTCCTCCTGTATCTTCCTCTCTGTCTCTGCTTCCTCCTACATCCTCCTCTTCATCTCTGCTTCCTCCTGCATCCTCCTCTTCATCTCGGCTTCCTCCTGCATCCTCCTCTTCATCTCTGCTTCCTCCTGCATCCTCCTCTTAATCTCTGCTTCCTCCTGCATCCTCCTCTTCATCTCTGCTTCCTCCTGCATCCTCCTCTTCATCTCTGCTTCCTCCTCCATCCTCCTCTTCATCTCGGCTTCCTCCTGCATCCTCCTCTTCATCTCTGCTTCCTTCTGCATCCTCCTCTTCATCTCGGCTTCCTCCTGTATCTTCCTCTCTGTCTCTGCTTCCTCCTACATCCTCCTCTTCATCTCTGCTTCCTCCTGCATCCTCCTCTTCATCTCTGCTTCCTCCTACATCCTCCTCTTCATCTCTGCTTCCTCCTGCATCCTCCTCTTCATCTCTGCTTCCTCCTGCATCCTCCTCTTCATCTCTGCTTCCTCCTGCATCCTCCTCTTCATCTCGGCTTCCTCCTGCATCCTCCTCTTCATCTCTGCTTCCTCCTGCATCCTCCTCTTCATCTCTGCTTCCTCCTGCATCCTCCTCTTCATCTCTGCTTCCTCCTGCATCCTCCTCTTCATCTCTGCTTCCTCCTGCATCCTCCTCTTCATCTCTGCTTCCTCCTCCATCCTCCTCTTCATCTCGGCTTCCTCCTGCATCCTCCTCTTCATCTCTGCTTCCTCCTGCATCCTCCTCTTCATCTCGGCTTCCTCCTGTATCTTCCTCTCTGTCTCTGCTTCCTCCTACATCCTCCTCTTCATCTCTGCTTCCTCCTGCATCCTCCTCTTCATCTCTGCTTCCTCCTGCATCCTCCTCTTCATCTCTGCTTCCTCCTGCATCCTCCTCTTCATCTCGGCTTCCTCCTGCATCCTCCTCTTCATCTCGGCTTCCTCCTGCATCCTCCTCTTCATCTCTGCTTCCTCCTGCATCCTCCTCTTCATCTCTGCTTCCTCCTGCATCCTCCTCTTCATCTCTGCTGCCTCCTCCATCCTCCTCTTCATCTCGGCTTCCTCCTGCATCCTCCTCTTCATCTCTGCTTCCTTCTGCATCCTCCTCTTCATCTCGGCTTCCTCCTGTATCCTCCTCTTCATCTCTGCTTCCTCCTACATCCTCCTCTTCATCTCTGCTTCCTCCTGCATCCTCCTCTTCATCTCTGCTTCCTCCTGCATCCTCCTCTTCATCTCGGCTTCCTCCTGCATCCTCCTCTTCATCTCGGCTTCCTCCTGCATCCTCCTCTTCATCTCTGCTTCCTCCTGCATCCTCCTCTTCATCTCTGCTTCCTTCTGCATCCTCCTCTTCATCTCGGCTTCCTCCTGTATCTTCCTCTCTGTCTCTGCTTCCTCCTACATCCTCCTCTTCATCTCTGCTTCCTCCTGCATCCTCCTCTTCATCTCTGCTTCCTCCTGCATCCTCCTCTTCATCTCTGCTTCCTTCTGCATCCTCCTCTTCATGTCTGCTTCCTTCTGCATCCTCCTCTTCATCTCTGCTTCCTCCTGCATCCTCCTCTTCATCTCTGCTTCCTCCTGCATCCTCCTCTTCATCTCTGCTTCCTCCTGCATCCTCCTCTTCATCTCTGCTTCCTCCTGCATCCTCCTCTTCATCTCTGCTTCCTCCTCCATCCTCCTCTTCATCTCTGCTTCCTCCTGCATCCTCCTCTTCATCTCTGCTTCCTCCTGCATCCTCCTCTTCATCTCTGCTTCCTCCTGCATCTTCCTCTTCATCTCTGCTTCCTCCTGCATCCTCCTCTTCATCTCGGCTTCCTCCTGCATCCTCCTCTTCATCTCGGCTTCCTCCTGCATCCTCCTCTTCATCTCTGCTTCCTTCTGCATCCTCCTCTTCATCTCGGCTTCCTCCTGTATCTTCCTCTCTGTCTCTGCTTCCTCCTGCATCCTCCTCTTCATCTCTGCTTCCTCCTGCATCCTCCTCTTCATCTCTGCTTCCTCCTGCATCCTCCTCTTCATCTCTGCTTCCTCCTGCATCCTCCTCTTCATCTCGGCTTCCTCCTGCATCCTCCTCTTCATCTTTGATTCCTCTTGCATCCTCCTCTTCATCTCTGCTTCCTCCTGCATCCTCCTCTTCATCTTTGCTTCCTCCTACATCCTCTTCTTCATCTCTGCTTCCTCCTGCATCCTCCTCTTCATCTCGGCTTCCTCCTGCATCCTCCTCTTCATCTCTGCTTCCTCCTGCATCCTCCTCTTCATCTCTGCTTCCTTCTGCATCCTCCTCTTCATCTCTGCTTCCTTCTGCATCCTCCTCTTCATCTCTGCTTCCTTCTGCATCCTCCTCTTCATCTCTGCTTCCTTCTGCATCCTCCTCTTCATCTCTGCTTCCTCCTGCATCCTCCTCTTCATCTCTGCTTCCTCCTGCATCCTCCTCTTCATCTCTGCTTCCTCCTGCTTCCTCCTCTTCATCTCTACTTCCTCCTGCATCCTCCTCTTCATGTCGGCTTCCTTCTGCATCCTCCTCTTCATCTCTGCTTCCTTCTGCATCCTCCTCTTCATCTCTGCTTCCTCCTGCATCCTCCTCTTCATCTCGGCTTCCTCCTGCATCCTCCTCTTCATCTCTGCTTCCTCCTGCATCCTCCTCTTCATCTCTGCTTCCTCCTGCATCCTCCTCTTCATCTCGGCTTCCTCCTGTATCTTCCTCTCTGTCTCTGCTTCCTCCTGCATCCTCCTCTTCATCTCTGCTTCCTCCTGCATCCTCCTCTTCATCTCTGCTTCCTCCTGCATCCTCTTCTTCATCTCTGCTTCCTCCTGCATCCTCCTCTTCATCTCTGCTTCCTCCTGCATCCTCCTCTTCATCTCGGCTTCCTCCTGCATCCTCCTCTTCATCTCTGCTTCCTCCTCCATCCTCCTCTTCATCTCTGCTTCCTCCTGCATCCTCCTCTTCATCTCTGCTTCCTCCTGCATCCTCCTCTTCATCTCGGCTTCCTCCTGCATCCTCCTCTTCATCTCTGCTTCCTCCTGCATCCTCCTCTTCATCTCTGCTTCCTCCTGCATCCTCCTCTTCATCTCTGCTTCCTTCTGCATCCTCCTCTTCATCTCTGCTTCCTTCTGCATCCTCCTCTTCATCTCTGCTTCCTCCTGCATCCTCCTCTTCATCTCGGCTTCCTCCTGTATCTTCCTCTCTGTCTCTGCTTCCTCCTGTATCTTCCTCTCTGTCTCTGCTTCCTCCTGCATCCTCCTCTTCATCTCTGCTTCCTTCTGCATCCTCCTCTTCATCTCTGCTTCCTTCTGCATCCTCCTCTTCATCTCTGCTTCCTCCTGCATCCTCCTCTTCATCTCGGCTTCCTCCTGCATCCTCCTCTTCATCTCGGCTTCCTCCTGCATCCTCCTCTTCATCTCTGCTTCCTTCTGCATCCTCCTCTTCATCTCTGCTTCCTTCTGCATCCTCCTCTTCATCTCTGCTTCCTCCTGCATCCTCCTCTTCATCTCGGCTTCCTCCTGCATCCTCCTCTTCATCTCGGCTTCCTCCTGCATCCTCCTCTTCATCTCTGCTTCCTTCTGCATCCTCCTCTTCATCTCTGCTTCCTTCTGCATCCTCCTCTTCATCTCTGCTTCCTTCTGCATCCTCCTCTTCATCTCGGCTTCCTCCTGCATCCTCCTCTTCATCTCTGCTTCCTTCTGCATCCTCCTCTTCATCTCGGCTTCCTCCTGTATCTTCCTCTCTGTCTCTGCTTCCTCCTACATCCTCCTCTTCATCTCTGCTTCCTCCTGCATCCTCCTCTTCATCTCTGCTTCCTCCTGCATCCTCCTCTTCATCTCGGCTTCCTCCTGCATCCTCCTCTTCATGTCTGCTTCCTTCTGCATCCTCCTCTTCATCTCTGCTTCCTCCTGCATCCTCCTCTTCATCTCTGCTTCCTCCTCCATCCTCCTCTTCATCTCTGCTTCCTCCTGCATCCTCCTCTTCATCTCTGCTTCCTCCTGCATCCTCCTCTTCATCTCTGCTTCCTCCTGCATCCTCCTCTTCATCTCTGCTTCCTCCTGCATCCTCCTCTTCATCTCGGCTTCCTCCTGCATCCTCCTCTTCATCTCGGCTTCCTCCTGCATCCTCCTCTTCATCTCGGCTTCCTCCTGTATCTTCCTCTCTGTCTCTGCTTCCTCCTACATCCTCCTCTTCATCTCTGCTTCCTCCTGCATCCTCCTCTTCATCTCTGCTTCCTTCTGCATCCTCCTCTTCATCTCTGCTTCCTCCTGCATCCTCCTCTTCATCTCTGCTTCCTCCTGCATCCTCCTCTTCATCTCGGCTTCCTCCTGTATCTTCCTCTCCGTCTCTGCTTCCTCCTACATCCTCCTCTTCATCTCTGCTTCCTCCTGCATCCTCCTCTTCATCTCGGCTTCCTCCTGCATCCTCCTCTTCATCTCTGCTTCCTCCTGCATCCTCCTCTTCATCTCGGCTTCCTCCTGTATCTTCCTCTCTGTCTCTGCTTCCTCCTACATCCTCCTCTTCATCTCTGCTTCCTCCTGCATCCTCCTCTTCATCTCTGCTTCCTTCTGCATCCTCCTCTTCATCTCTGCTTCCTCCTGCATCCTCCTCTTCATCTCTGCTTCCTCCTGCATCCTCCTCTTCATCTCGGCTTCCTCCTGTATCTTCCTCTCCGTCTCTGCTTCCTCCTACATCCTCCTCTTCATCTCTGCTTCCTCCTGCATCCTCCTCTTCATCTCGGCTTCCTCCTGCATCCTCCTCTTCATCTCTGCTTCCTCCTGCATCCTCCTCTTCATCTCTGCTTCCCCTTGTCTCGTCAGGCCTGATTTGCTGTTTTTCGCTCCTGTTACCTATTCCCTGATTGCTCCCCCTGTGTATTTAAGCCCTGTGTTTCTCTGTGTCTGTGTCGTGGTCTACCCTCATTTATGCTGTGTGTTCTGTCTGCCTGCTCATGTAAGGTTTTTTGGATTTTTGGATTTTTGTTACGTTTTGCCAGCAATAAAAGCTGAGTTTTGAAATACACTTTTGCCTCCAAGCATTTGCACTTTGGGTCCTCCTTACCACCACTCCTGCCTGCACACAGCCCTAACCTGACAACTTTGAGCATTTCAGATTTCAGTTCACTTTGTTGTTTTTAAACCAGGCTATGGAGTCCTTTCTGTGCATCCTCCGACATGCCAACAAGGGAGGCTGTAAAAACAACAAAACTATTAAATATAAGTAAAACAAACAAACAAACAAACAAAAAAAACTCACCTCATAAACACAAGGAATTAGGATCATGTAATTAAACTTTTTTTAAGGGAGAAGGCAGTGTTAGCTAGCAACCCAAATATAGGTAAAAGATCCAGTAAGACTTTAGCATCTGCTATTATTTTCAATCAATTCATCACCAAATGTATAAATAAATAAAAGATGTGCTTACAGTCTGAGGAGATTGTCCCCAACACCACAGATCGCATTCGCAACACTGTCCAGTGATGCCGCATCTCCCTGCAAAGGATCATCTCCTCCTCTCTCAGGCGCCTCACAGCCATCACCTTCTCAAAGACCTTTCTCTTTGTCCGGAGGTCAGCAGCAGCTACAGTTTAACAACATCAGATGGGAAAACATAGCAGCATATTATGATTCAAGAACAAAACATTCAACTACTGCTCAAATACTGGGAGTTTGTTTAAAAAGGATATTTAGAAATCAAGAGCTTACGTTCACTTGTGCTCTGCCAGGGCCAAACGTCGGTCTGGATGAGGGCATCACTGGATACGATTTGCTTTGTTGGTTCAGCGAGCTTGTTGTAGTCGTCAACAGCAGCCGCCAAGCGTTTCTTCTCATCTAAGAGGACCTTGCAAATTCTGTGTCGCCTCTTGTTGCCATCTGTAAATAATCATAAAAAATTCACACCTTCACATAATGCATATATTTACATTTTAATCTACACTCATCAATTTGTTTTCTAGAACAAATCACATCCAGCTTAAACAAACCTGGATCTGATTTCATTCTGTTTACAAAGTAGCTGTACAAGCTGTACAAACTGAGCATCAAACGGTCCATTTCAAAGAAACTGGGACACCATTTTGTCTGTAAAGACTTTGTGTTCGCACTCTGATGATGACGACAAGCTCCTCTATTCGTGCCTGCAACGCTCCAAGGCTGCCATCAGTTTGATCAGTTTCTAAGTGAGAGGAATATTAATCAGAATACAGGATGAGTAACAGTCACCAAACTACAGTGGACTCTGTAATCACTGACTTGATGACATTCATTATAAGACATCTGTAGCCTTCATGTGCTGCATTATCATGAGATAACAAGTATGTTGGTGTTCAGGTTTATAAAACCAACTAGTACAACATCACTTCAACCCAGGTCCAATCCAATTTGATCAAACGCAACAACTCTGCCATCAATTCTGCTTTTACAAGGCTTATTTTTCATTGTTTGTTGACACTGTCAGAACGATCTTAATTCTAAGTTCTTTAATGAGGCCATGGTGGGTCCTGTTGTTATACACGAGTGCATTATATTGAGACTCACCTTCAGCCCATTGCTGCACATCGGCCACCCATTGCTGCAGTGTGTCGTCATCCACACCCAGCTCATTTCTGCTCGCATTCAGGCTCTCCACTTGTTCTCTAAGGATCCTTATGATCTAAGAATACATTAATAAATGTCATTCATATTGACATTTTTAGAGTACTGGTGTTTTTCCCCCATTACCACACATATTAAAATGGGTGTTGAAAAAATGACCTTTAGATATCTCTGGCTCAAAGTGCGGCCCAGTTGTTCCACTTTCCTTTTGTTCCAGCCCAAAGCCAGGAGGGTCAGCATGTCTGTTCGCCCTGCATTTCAGTTAGTATACAAATAAGAATGAATGAGCAGGAGACTGAGTGGAATCTCAGACACAGACACATACCTGCTTTAGACATGTACTTCGTTGTGATGGCCGCCCTAGACAGGAAACTGTTTACTTGCTCCACCTCTTCTCCAACTGTTGAACCGGCCCCATCCTGAAACGCACCTCCCCATTTGATCTATAGAAAGGAGGTCACAATACGTGACTGCTGAATTCATCCAACCTTATAACAAAACGTCTTAAACTTATCCAAGACTACAAGCTGCAGTATACCTCGCATATCCAAGTGTGAGCTTTAGCATGCATGACGGAGAGAAAAGGACGCATTGACAAGAGGTTCCTCAGCTCAGGGCACTGCTGAGCCACGTTGGTTAAATATGGGAAATATTTACAGGCCACATCGGAGCAAAGGAACATAATATGTCCTGGACGCTAGCTGCCAACTTCCTCTGGAGAAAAAGGGGGTAAGCAAAGATCTCCCCTCGAAACATGTTCAATGCAGCTAGGAGGACTAACAGCAAACAAACAGCTATTTCCATGCCCTCTTCATCCAACTTCCCAGTGGACTTTTTGATCGACTCCTTTGCTGCAGTCCAAGATGAAGATCCACACAACCCTTTCCCCGGGACCTATACACTCAAAGACACGACGTGATTACGCCCTATCAGGGACAAACTTTTTTAACACAAATGCAAAAGAATTCGCTGAATTAGCCTTAAGTCACGTTCACACAACACCTCATAAAAACCACGTTTTTATTTTTTTAAATACACATGGTGACAAAATGAAGTATGCATTAAGATAAAGTAAAGTAAATAGTATTACGACAACACCAAGAGAAAAACAAAATAAATATCCACCCATCCAAATATGTATCCACACACACACACATATGTGTATATGGTTATGGCGTTAACGTCATTTTAACAAGATTAACGCTGACAGCACTGATATATATGTGTATCTTACATCATTTGTGTGTCTGTGGATGTATTTCACAAACTCAGCAACTTCTTCATCTTTTTCAATGAAGACACCTTCAAAGTTCCCCTGCTCTGAAGTGCTGAACGAACACAGCGACAGTTGTTTGAAAAGAAACATCAAAACACAATTTTTCTACAAATCCATATTTGATTTATGTACACAATGCATAACGTACCTTGCATTTGATTGAAAGCAATAAAGCTTGCGGTTTCCATCAACTGACACGGCTAGCATGTCTGGAGTGCAGGTAGGGCAGCTAAAGCATGGCTCCTTGCACATCCTGTCCACCTCAAACTTTACAGCACTCCACTCCAAGAAACCTTTACTGAAGGCATCAGCTGATATTCTGCCAGTCTTTTAAGTAGAGGACAAATAACAGAATATTCAAGGACAGTCATCATAAACATTGATTTGCACAATTTCCTTAAACTTGGCAAATTTAGAAACTCACCCTTCCAAAATGGGCTGTTCGTTCATCCAGCACTTTGACAAATGCCTTAAGTGACATCCCTGGTGCAGCTTCTTAATGTCATAGAAAGACTGAAAGACATCCATTGAAAACAGGGTGCAGAAATTTAAGGTGCCAGGCCAATATCCACCACCCTGGAAGTCCTTAACTGAGGGGGACCACATTAGGTCACAGCTGGTGCAGCTCACCACTGGCAGTGCAAGGTTATAACGGCCTTTAGGAAGGATAAGGATAAATCCAGTCATGGCTCAACAAAGACATTCATTTTTTTCATGTTGTGAAGATTTCATGTTGTTTTCAAAGCGGTCTGGTAAATCCAAATGACCTTTGACAGGTGCCCACATATACTGCGGGCCGAGGGTAATTCAAAACAATGTAGCAATGCACAATTTGCAATAAAACCTGCAAACACATCTATTGTGTATGTACTGTGTGACAAAAGAGCAATTTACCATTTATGGTTACAAGAGCCACAATTGCACCGGGTGAAACCTCAACGTTACCTGCTGGGCAGTCACACACATAGTCTGGCCTTTGCACAGGCAACAGCCGAACTAACATTAAAAACACACAATATATATAAAAAGAATTGGAAATTAAATGATACACAATAAATATACAATAACAGCACACACTCATAGTACATAGAAAGAAATGCACAGGACTTAAAAACTGTACCTATTGGTTTGTGAAACTCTGATGAAGGCTTCAAAAACCCTCCTGTTACTGCCTCTCTGCTGTGCAGGACAAAGCGTGTGTGAACTGCAATATCACAGTCAGCACAAAGGAATGGAAGAGGCAGGCAGTCCAGACACCTCACAACTACTTGTTTGCCACACTGACACACACGGTGTGACTGTGGATCCAGAGCAGCTAACATATTGTCTATAAGACAAGGCCTGGCCTCTTTCCACTTTTGCGAGGACACCATGTTTCTGATCGCCCAGTGAGTAGAAGAAGAAGAAGAAGAAGAAGAAGAAGAAGAAAACTTTATTTGTCAATTTCTTCAAATGTACTTGCCATACAAAGGAATTGAAATTACGTTTCACACTGTCCCATGCGTAGACATTGACAACAATAAAGTGCAGATGCACAACAAAAACAGCCCTAATAATAAGGTAATATTAAATAAGACCTAAAAATAAATAAAATAAAGTGTTCCGACAGTGTTCCCTGGAAAATAGTATACTAGTCTACTTGAGGTAGTCCCAGGTTGTGGTTGGTAGGGGTTTTTGTTTTAATGCAGCATAAGACTATAGCAGCAGTAATAGTAATATAATAATATAAATAGTGCTAAAAGAAATACTAAAAGTATATAGCAGCAGGTGTGTGCAATTGCAATGCAGAGGTAGTTGTTCCCAGTCAGGAATGTTTTCCAGTTCTTGGTTCAGAGAGTGTTTCCTTGTTGGAGAGTGTGCGTGGATGGGGGGTGGGGGGGGTGGGAGGGGTAGAGTCCAGTCTGTCTTCCTATACTTCTGCCAATCTGGTGATTCTGCTGGCTGTAGTACAGTACTTCGACTGGATGATGGTCTTTGAGGAATAAAATCTCCCTGTCTGTCACGTTTTTTCCAGCGCACTGGTCTTGGCTGAGGTTCACTCAGTGCATCATTCTATGCAATTAACAAGAAAAAATGCAACACCTAAAAAACAGTCAATGATTAAAGCAAAGATTATCAAACATCTTAACTTAACCAACTTAATTTCAGATAAACGTATATATACACATATATAAAATTTATAAAAATATATATCAAATAATATAACGTTTACTATGTACAATAAATTAGACAAGTGTGTTCCCTCTTTAACAATTGTTTCCACTACATCACATTAAAAAAATGTTACCTGCATGTCTTGAAGGAGTTTGTCAGCAGCTTGAAGCTCTTCCTCCAGCTCGGGATCCTCTGAATCACTTATTTTCAAACTAAAGAGGAAAGAGATTTTTGCAGAACTCAGTGACATAAACACATAACTAACGCAATTCAAATGATTTTCAGTCTTGGCGCTCTGGTTAACGTTAGCAATTAACGTTAGCATCATCAGTTTGTAAAGAGCTAGCAGAACTCTTAGTGCAAAAACTGCTTTACGCACCATGTGAGGCCATTTTGCAACACACAAGTGCTTTAATGTTTGTAATAGATTTAATCCATTGTTGGATTAAATGGCTAATGCTGCAGTAGCCACGTGTAGTCGTTACCGTACTCTACCCAGCAAGCATGCTGACGGTAGCTGTAGCCATTTTTAAATGACTTAAATCGTTTCCGAGATCAGTCACCTCTGCTTGTTTGAAGCTTTTATGAAAAACAAACTTTGAAACACACATCAAGCTATTATTCTAAATATATGACTACTTTGTAGTCATGTATTTTTTATATACCTGCATTAGAATTAATCAATTCCGCCTCCTTTTTGTTATTCCTATAAACGGGTCTCTCCATTCTCCCATCATCCTTTGCTTACACATGTTGCGTCTGATTGGTTGGAGCCCAGCGCATCCAAAACTAACAGGAATGGTGAATAAAACTATAAATGTGTCTTACGTGTGAAATAAAAATAATAACCCCAACCAAGGTTTATGTACGTTAAATCTGCGCACTCTCAGATCGTGAATCAATTTGGAAAACACTGTGTGATGTCCACAACATGAAGCGATTTTATTGTTGAATTATCAGTGATACTTTCATGTGTTTTTGTTGAGAAATGTTAACGATGTCATTAAAAGAAAGCTTTGAATTAGGGACAAAAACACGTCGGGGGAGAGGGTCCCCGGTTCTCCAGTTAGATTGTGCTTCACGGTGTCATGTTTCGCCGTGACGGGGTTATTATTGGAGTAAATGGATGGCTGGAGCCTCTGCTCAAAGCGTGTCTTATCGCCACAAGCGGGTTCATATTGGAATGAATTGACAACCCACAGCGTCCAATAAAAACGTGGAAGGGTACCTTTAGCGTCAGCATGAGAAGTTAAGGGACGTGACAAATCGTCAGTATTTTACGCGTCGGGAGTGAGAACGGGTTGTTTATACACTTTCCTCAGACAGGCACGAACATTTTCACACTTTGTCTTTTGTTTAAACACTCTTAAAGTTCAAACCTTCGTAGAAACATAAGTCCAGTATTATACAATGAAACCGTGCAAAACATTTCGTCGGCATTGTTGTGTTTGTCAGGAAGAAAACTTACCAGATGCTCTTGTGCCATCAATGTGGATTGTCAAGACTGAGAGACCTCTTCCCTCTGACCCCTCCCCAAACCCTCAAACCCTCCTACCCACCTCGACATACAAACTCTGTGTGTGTGTGTGTGTGTGTGTGTCAGGGTATCACTAGTTAGGTCATCATGTTTAGACTCATTCACTCCAAAATTATTTAGGCCAAATCTTTAAAACAGTATCATTTCATACACATTTTCAATTCACTCCAATCGCACAAATGCAGAAATAATTATTTGCAGTATCTTATTTATTATGAAAATGTCATGCCTGATCATTTGTACCTACACCACCAAAAATGGGGCAAAAGGGAGGAGATCATGTTTAATCGGTTATAAGAAAAGGTCAGAAATATAAGTGCCGACATGAGCAGTGTCCACAGAAACCTCTGAATCTCAGCTCAAAGCTCAAATAAACCATTTCTACAACCAGCAAACAAAGCAAAGACACCAAACAGTTAAAAGAGCAGTGACATCACCACGAATCTGTGGTCAGGTAATATCCATGTTTTGATTGGTGATTTTCTGGAGTTAAATGTGAACCGAAGCATATTTTGGGTGTTATATGCTATAAAATACTTTTAAATAAATTAGGTGTGGAAATAAAAAAATCAAAATTTCCTCTGTTTGAGTCACAGTAACTTTGACATAGTAACATTTGCAGTAAGTCCTAAATGTTCACCTTTAAAGTGTTTGTGCTAATAACACCATGTACAGTAAGACAGGCATGGAGAACAGCACTGACTGGGAGAGGCTTTGAACAGCTGGCACACTCAGTTCAGTTCAACATATCAGACTTTAAGAATGCACAAGCATCTACCTAAAATCTATTCATTGAGTCTATCATCTGTGGTATTATCATGTAAAATTATGATGTATCGTTCACCTCCATTATTTAAACAAGTAGCCCTTAAGTATTTAATATTCATATGTTAAAACACTGAAATTTGTCTGTTGTCTCAGTGGCTGATAGTGCCCCACAGGCCTCAGTAATAATAATAATAATAATAATAATAATAATAATACATTTTATTTGAGGGCGCCTTTCAGAAGCCCAAGGTCACCTTACAAAAAACACAATTAATAAAAGGAACAGTAGTCATAAAATACATAAAATAAGTTAAAATTACAAAACAGAGCGTGACAACAGATAAAATCAGCATTAAAGTGAATAAGCCAGTTTAAACAGATGTGTTTTGAGCTGTGTCTTAAATACGGAGAGGGAGTCAATATTTCTTAGTGCAGGAGGAAGAGAATTCCAGAGCCGAGGAGCAGAGCGACCGAAAGCTCTGTTCCCCATAGTAATAAGGTGTGAGGACGGAACAGTAAGATGAATAGCAGATGATGATCTGAGAGGGTGGGAAACAGTGGTGATGTGGAGCAGGTCACACAAATATGAAGGAGCAGATTTATGGATACACTTGTATGTAAGAAGTAAGGTTTTAAAATTTATCCTGGCTTCTATGGGCGACCAGTGAAGCTGCTGAAGAACTGGGGTAATATGAGCACTTAACGGAGTGCAAGTTATGACCCGAGCTGCAGAATTTTGAAGAAGTTGGAGTTTATGAAGGGACCTTTTAGGGAGACCAAATAGGAGGGAATTATAGTAATCAATACGGGACGTAATAAGACTATGGACAAGGATGGCAGCAGCATGGGGGGTAAGGAAGGGACGGAGTCTGTGAATATTACGTAAATGGAAGTAAGCAGACCGGGTTATGTAATTAATGTGAGACTGGAATGAAAGAGTATTATCAAGTATGACACCCAAACTCTTAACCTGAGGGGAGGGAAGGGTGGGAGAATTTTCAATGTTAATGGAAAAACTGTGGGATTTGGTTAAGATAGATGGTGTACCAACAAGTAAAACTTCAGTTTTATTACTGTTAAGTTTGAGGAAATTGGAGGAGAACCAGGATCTAATCTCGATAAGACAGTCTGAGAGGGAGGTAGGTGGGAGGGATGAATTGGGTTTAGAAGAAAGGTAGAGCTGGGTGTCATCGGCATAACAGTGAAAATTTATATTATATTTTCGGAATATATAACCAAGAGGAAGCATATAAATAATGAATAAAAGAGGCCCCAATACTGAACCCTGGGGCACACCAGCAGAAACAGGATAGAGAGTTGAAGAATGGGATTTAAGTTGGATAAACTGAGTGCGGTCTGAGAGATAGGAGGTAAACCAGGTAAGTGGGGTATGACTAATACCAATGGAAGCTAACCGGTTCAGGAGAATATTGTGAGAAATGGTATCAAACGCCGCACTAAGATCAAGAAGGATGAGGATGGATAGGAGACCAGAATCAGCTGCCATCAGAAGGTCATTGGTAATCCTTAACAGAGCAGTTTTTGTGCTATGATTGGGGCGGAAACCAGATTGAAATTGCTCATAGAGATTATGGTCATTGAGATGTAAATGAAGCTGGGCGGCGACAACTTTTTCAAGAATTTTTGAAATAAAGGGGAGATTTGCTATAGGGCGAAGATTATCAAAGTTATTGGGGTCTGCACCAGGCTTTTTGAGAGTTGAAATAACAGAAGCCTTTTTCAGTGCTTCAGGAACAATCCCAGTGTTCAGGGAGGAATGAATAATATTGGTTATGAGAGGTGCTAACGAGGGAAGACAGGCTTTAACTAACACAGTAGGGAGAGGGTCAAGGTGACAGGTGGATGACTTAGATTTTTTAATGAGATTAGATACGTCAGTTATGGAGGGAAGAGTAAAGCTTGAAAATAACTGACAGGAAGACAGTGGGGGAACCAGGAAGTCTACTTCAGAGTCAGGAGCTCCTAAAGAGTTAAGTTGACGGTGAATGTCTGAGATTTTACAAGTGAAAAAAGAGATAAGAGAATTGCAAAAATCAACAGAATACATCTGGGAGGGGAATGTGTCTGGAGGTTTTGTAATTTTACTGAACAATGAATAGAGGGACCTGGAGTTACCTTCATTAGAACTAATTAAACCAGAGTAGTAAGCAGATTTGGCTGAGGCAATGCAGTCCTTATAGAACAAAACATGATCATTGTGCATTTCTTTATGTACAGTAAGTCTGGTTTTCTTGAATAGACGTTCGAGTTGGCATCCTTTAGCTTTAAGGTGACGCAGGTCGGAGGTAAACCATGGAGCTGAACGGGAAAATGAGACAGTTCGATGTTTAAGGGGAGCAAATATGTTAAGAAGGTTATGAAGGTTGACATTATAATGACAAACGAGTTCATGAGGGGTTGAGGAGCTGTGGATAGATGGAAGGTCATGGACGGCAGATGAAAAAACAGCTGGGTTGATATTACTAATTTTCCTAAAAATTGATATTACGAGAGATACAGGTTTTGGAAGCGGTTATGTTTGCATCAAAAGAAATAAACATATGATCAGACTGGGGAAACAATGTGGCTTTACAATGGGTGGGGGTAATGCCAGAACAACAGACCAAATCCAGGATATGACCTTTGGAATGGGTAGGAAATTTTATGTACTGTAGAAGCCCAAAACTTTCCAGGCAGGAGGTAAAATCTCTGGAAAGAGGGATTTTATCATTGTCCATATGAATATTAAAGTCACCAGCAATGATCAGATTTGGAGAAAGTACAGAAAAATGAGTGAGAAGAGCAGAAAATTCATTTAAAAACTCCTTGTTTGGCTTAGGTGGCCGATAAACAGTACATATGATGGTGGGGGTAGATCCAGGGAGCTGTAGTGCAGTGTATTCAAATGAATGGGAGGGAGGGGCAGAGACAGGAACACTTTCCAGTGCCTCGGGTGAATTATCGCGAGACCTCCGCCCCTCCCCGAGATGCGAGGTTGACAGGTGTAAACAAACTCAGATGGAGTGGAGTCGTTGAGTCAAACAAAGTCATTAGGCAGTTGCCATGTTTCAGTCAAACAAAGAAAGTCCAACTTACGATCACAGAGGAGATCATGGACGAGATGTCCCTCACCAGTGAGAGAGCGGATGTTTAATAGACCAAACTTGATGCTGGAGTTACCATGCCTGACAGTAGGCTTAGTTGATCTAGCCAGGTAGGCCAGCACACTGTGGTCAACAGCCCGGTCAGTCTTGCAGGGAGGACGACGAGTTTTTGACCAGATGGAAAATATTGAGTTAGTGTCACTGATGTTGAACTTCCGCCGAAGCCCTCGGTGGATATACCTGCGGCGGGGCTGGAAGGCGATGTCCGGGTAGAAGTATAGAGCCACCGGTGGAGAGACAGCCAGGCAAAAACGGAGCCGCAAAAGATCCGTAGCAGAGTACTGGAGAAGAGCTGTCACCGGGTGATGAATGATGGATAAAAAAACCCAGGTGAGCACGAGCCACACCAACACCCTGTGGATCCGCATCTTAATCAGGGCCGAGCACTGAACAGAAACCGAGGGACCGAACAACCAGCTGACAGCTGCAGCGCAAGCAATAGAAGCCCGTAAATATTGCGAAAACAAGTCAAAACAGGGTCGTGCCTTAGATACTTGATTTAAATTGTCGTCAGCAACTTAAAAAATAAGATAATAATAACCGGTGAGCAGCGGCAGCCAAGCGCGCCAGCGTTCACTCGACCAGAAGTAACATGTCGGCATCATTGCGTGAGCTTGAAGCCATTATAATGTTACAGTTGTTTAATGTGTAGGTGCTCATGATATAGACCACAGGGTCTGGGTAGATACAGGTGGGACACAACACAAAAACTTGTCACTAACATATGTTCCTCTCTCGTGATCAGTAACATCAGTTTTCACTGCAGTGCAATGTTCCCTCTAAGCTGCGCACGTGTGCAATTGCACACTGCTGGCACAGTCTCTGCGCACAGAAATTCTGCGTTGCGCAAAAAAAATCTAACCTGAATTGAAATTCTGTTTTGCAGTGTTAGTCAGTAAGTGACTGGCTGCTCCCATATGGGATCAGAACGATGCCACCTTATCCCATAGTCCAGCCAATAATGCGTATATGCGCAGCCAATCAAAGTTGTTGACAGGCTATGACAGCGTCCTTATGTGCCGACACTGGTCTTTTAGCTGGCAAAGCAGCGTGGCTGATGTGGAGTGAAGCCACGTTAATGACAACGTGTACAACCATTGGAGATGTGAGCAGGACAGACGGAACAACTGACGGAAAAATTGGGGACTTTCTACCAGTTTTTAAATTGTGTTGATCGGCCACGTAAAACCAGAGTTGTGATAAAAAAAATATGCAATGTTTGGTTTTCTTCCTGAATACTGGTTGTTTATATTTACTGCAGGAAGAAACGGTTAAATCAGCGTTTTATAAGAAAAAAGTCTCGAAAGCGCTCTCCACCTGTGAGCAAAAACAAACCCCACCCCCCTCTGCCTTTCCTATTCGTCCAAAAAAGTACCATGTCGACCAATCAAAAAATGATATGGCAACGTGGCATCTAGTTGTTAAGAAACGGGGGAAGTTTTAGGAGTGACGGCGTGTTTTGAGATGTGAGAGATTTGCGCCGTTTAGTGCAAATCTTGTGTAGTTAGTGTGTAGTGTCGTCAATAGTTTTGTTGTGTGTGTCAGAACAATGAGGCGATTGCTGAATGTTACAGGTGTTACAGCAGTGATACATCTCCTGTTGTCAGGCCTGCTGTCATGATCCTGGGTCTTTTGACCCAGCGTTTTAAGTTTGTTTATTTTGTTCATTAGGTTATCTAAGTTCATTTGGTTATTAGACTCCTTGTGTTTTCTTCCCCTGTATTTAAGTTTCCCCTCACCCTTCGTGTTTCATGCTGCGTGTCTTATGTTATCAAGTTTGTATTATCATGTCTGTCTCATGTTTCCTGTTTTATTTTGAAGGAGTCGTGTGTTCTTTGTTCATTGTATTTAGTTTCACTTCCCTTGTCCCCTCATTAGGCTCATGTCAGTCAGCTGTTCCTCCATGTGTTCCCACTTCCCCTAATCACCTCCTGTGTATGTAAGTCCTCTGTTTTCAGTGTGTGATTGTCAGGTCGTCTGTTGTCCACGCCATGTTTCCCATGCTTCCAAGTTCCTTGTCTAGGTTTTTCTTATTGTTTGTTTAGATTTCCCAGTTTAGGTTTGTGTTAATTTTGCTTCAGTTTGCCTTGCCCTTTGTTTGTACCTTTTTTACCAGCCATATTAAACGGCTCACTTTTTGTTAAATCCACGCCACGTTCAGTTTTTGGTCTGCGTTTGAGTCCTTTTTTGCAAACACATACAGTCTGCCCCAGCCAGACTGTGACACCTGCAGGTATCAGGCTGTTGTTCTCCTTTATCTCATAGTGGACAGAAATTATTTTTTGCAGTGACACAAATAATTTGTGTGGCATCAGATTTGATGCAGAACAGCTGATTGTTCTGTAAATAGTTTGAAATGTTTATTTTAAAAACGCCTTGGCTGCATTTTTAGGTAAACAGCTGCAAAAAACTTTGTTTGCATAACTCACATAACTCAAACATTACAAAATCCAAACGCTGAACTGCACCTATGCCACAGAGCTTCATTCCAACACATCAAATTAATGATGTTCCTTTCAATAAACCTTGGACACACAATTAACAGGAGTAACATCCCCCACTAATCTGCCTGTTAAACCTAACTAACTCAGCCTAGTCTTCCGTACATACTGGCGATGGGTATTTATGTACCTCCATACCGTCAGGTGTGAGGAAGACAAACTGTCTTAAACACAAACTGCGGCGGTACTCCCAAGCCAATGGCTTCAGCCGCCTGATGCACAATAACTAGAAAGCAAATCAGTACAACGCCTAATGCAGGTGAAACTGCTGAAACCTAACAGGGGAATAAGACTCCTGATTGAAACCAGCTGTGTGAAGCCACAGGCTTACTCTAAAAGGCAACAGCGAACCATAAAACTCTCACCAATAAAACTATATATAAATAATCCAATAAAACCTACAAACTCTTCTGTTGACAACAGTGTTGGGTGTAACGCGTACTGTATTTAAATTACTTTTCCACTGAAAAAGTAGAGTAACTAATTACTGTTCATTTTTAGGTATTTTAAATACAGTTACTTACAATGTACTTGCGTTACATTGTAAAATAACTAAACTCGCTGAAAATCATTATTTAATTTCAATAATTTATCTTCTAAAGGTAAAAATAAACTCTGCCGCTTTAACATCGCTGTAGTGCAGCTGTACGTCATTTCGCGCCAGTTTGCCACATAGTCGTATTCTACAGCAGAAGATGTCGGACTCGGCTGAAGCGGGGGTCTGTTTTATGAAATGGAAATATTCCCGTCACTTCACTTTTCTAAAACAAGCAGACAAGAACATTACGGTAATATGTAAGCTATGTCCTGGGGAGAAAAAATTATCAGCCGCTGTCAATAGCACGAGTAATCTGCTGAAGCGCCTGACACGGCAGCACAGACAAAGCCTTCTGAGTGAGCCATCTTCATCATCCATGGATAACACCGCGGCAACTCCTGCTAAGCAGACGAAACTTGATTTCACTTCAGCAACACAGAAAGTGTCTGAAGGTGAGCTTAAGAAAATGATTGCAGGCTACGTTGTGGAAGAGATGCTACCGCTGCGTACTGTAGAGTCTCCGTCTTTTAGGTGCATATTAAACAAAATACCTGTGTGTGGCAAAAAAGCAGCACTGCATGATCGAAAAACGTTTTCTACTTACTTAGATAAGTGTTATGCTGACATGGAAATGGAGCTTAAAGAGACATTCGAGAGTTTGGAATATATTTCCACGACTGCTGACATTTGGACCAGCCATAACAAAAGTTTTCTCGGAATGACGGCACACTGGATTGATCCTTCTACTTTTGTACGAGGACATGCAGCACTAGCATGTAAAAGAGTTCGAGGGAGGCACACATATGATGTCATCGGCAATGAAATCGAGCAAGTACATTCGGCTTATGGACTGAACTCTAAAGTGACCGTGACAGACAACGGGTCCAATTTCATCAAAGCTTTTAGAATGTTCCAAAAATCAGACTCTGATGAGGAATCGGAAGAAGATGAAGAGGTGACATTTACTGATGTTGAGCAGACCCTCTCCACAGAATCTGAAGGACAGTTTTCTCTCCCTCCACACTTAAGGTGTGCATCACACACACTGAACTTAATTTTTCATGATGTTGAGAAATGGCTTCAAGCAAATGAGGCAAAATTCATCTACAGAAGTGCAACTTCAAAGTGTTCTGCAATGTGGACAAAAGCAAACCGTTCTTCTGTTGCTTCAGAGTTGGTAGATAATTTTTTCAAGAAAAAACTCATAGTACCTGTTTCAACACGATGGAATTCATTTCACGACGCTCTGTCCAGGATCACTGACATTCCCCTCGCTGAATTAAATACTGTCTGCACTCAGTTTGGAATCAAATGCTTCACTGATCGGGAGTATCTGTTCCTAAAGGAGTATTGTATCGTGTTGAAGCCACTCACTGTTGCACTAGACATATTACAAGGAGAAGAGAACTGCTATTTTGGAATCCTTCTTCCAACTCTGGAGATTCTAATGTCCAGGACGCTGGCACTGCAGGACGAGCTTAAGCTGACAGCATCCCTCCCTGATATCATTGTTAAGGTAATCTATATATAGCCTTACCCTAAAATAAATTTTTGTTTTATTTATCATGCTCTTATGTGAAGTGTCTGATGTATTTTTTTCTCATAGGCGATCAAGGTGCGCTTTTCCTCAATGATGGACAATAAAGAAGCTCTCCTGGCTGCAGTCACTTTGCCTAAATTTAAGTTACGCTGGATCAGAGAAGAAGAGAAAAAAGACATGGTTAGGGCAATGCTTACTACAGAGTGCCGTGGGTTGTCTCTTGAAGACCAACAACCTGCTCAAGATCACAAGAACCCTGCTAACTCCACTGATGACTTTTTTTCATTTGAGGAGGACGACTGTACCTACTCTGCTGAAACAGAGGTGATGGAATATTTGAAATCTGCTGGGTCTGAGCTGGGTGTTCTTAGCCAGTTTCCCAGGATTAAGGCCATTTCACTGAGGTACAACACAGCCACACCATCAAGCGCACCAGTCGAAAGGCTTTTTAGCCTCGGCAATCTTGTGCTTACACCCAGAAGGAACAAACTGTCAAGTGAACGCTTTGAGAGACTTACATTAATGAGATACAACAACTTTTTCAAAAACAACACAGCTAAGTAGTACGAAAAATGTTTTGGAAAACATGAGTGCATACAGCATGCAGGAAATATGGTGCTCATTGGTTTGAGGAAGGTTCAGAGGAATTCTGTTTGTTAACCAAAGTTCAGAGTTAACTTCACTTTGTTAAATCACATGACATGATTACATACATTATGTATGAATATGTTACTCATTGCTTTGAAAATGTAAAAATTTTAATGTTTACTGCGTGAAATATGTCATGTATAACATTTCTTAAGTTAAGCTTCTTTGTTATTCAGATATGTTGCAGAAAAATATATTTGTTATTCTGGAATTGTGTTTCTTAGCTAAAGAAAGTCACATTCCTTACTAAAAAATGTAATTATTAAAGAATGTTTTTTTATAGAATGTAATAAAGATGATTCAGGAAGCAAAAAGGCTAAACTATTTCATGTTGACTCGTATTTTTTTTTAAATTATTTATTATTTAAAGAGTTTAACTTCTATTGTTTGTCCACTCAAGGTTTATGGGGATTTTAATAAGTATTTAGTTAAATTACTTATTGAGTAATTAAGTTACTTTTCAGACACAGTAATTAGATAAGTATTTTAAATACAATATTAATTAAGTAATTAGTAATAGTAATTAATTACTTTTTTAAAGTAACTTACCCAACACTGGTTGGCAAGTTGTTGTGGCTCCTCCAGCAAGCAGCAGGCTAAACATGAGGACGCTGATGACGACAACAACAAACACATGAGATGCACTTCTGCACTATTTTCTCCTTTAATTCCACATGTTACTGTCCACTATACAAATCAGCACATCAAACTATTAAACAAATGCACAGACTGCACAAACACAATGACTACAACTCACAAAGAATTACACCAATTACTACACCAAACTACAACATCGGCCTATGGCATCAATTAGTGCATAAAACATACATCAAGTTACAGCCAAAAATGCATCAAAATGACTCAAGCTGGGGTCAACAGGTTTCCCCTCATGCTCACCCTACCTTTCTGCTCATCAGGTGCGGTGAACAGGTGAGTGCAACCACATTTATCACCTAACACGCCCACGAGTCACGTCCCACACCCGTGCACCAATACAAGGTGTGCATTTAAACCAACCCTCTTAATCCAAAACAAAAAGGAACAACTCCTACACTTGTGCTCAAGAACTCAGTCCTATATTTTAGGTTATTCTGAATAAATCGTTCATGCCCTCTCTTTGGAAAGAAGCTGTTGTGGTTCCTGGTCCTAAATCTAGTCGTCCAAAAGTTCTAAACGACTTCAGGCCTGCTGCCCTCACCTCAGTCTTTGAAAAAATCAGCAGAAATGTGATTATGGAAGACACTGAACTTCAGCTTGATTCAATGCAGATTGCACATAAGCCCAATAGAGGAGTGGAGGACGTGCTTTTGATTCTACTTCACCTGATTGTCAAACATGTAGAGACTAAAGGACTTCAGTTCATCGATTTCTCTTCTGCTTTCAATAACACAGCCCCAGATTTGAATCAAAAGACTTTTAGAACAGTTTGAAATCCGGACAAACCTGAGCAAGTGCAGTCATATAAATATCTTGATGACAAATGCTATTATTTTTCTTTAAAGCAAATTTACCTAAAAGTAAAGTGACCTTGATATGTCAGGATGTAGATGTCCCACCCAAAAAGGTCATCCAGCCCTGAAACATCGGTACTGTTCAAGGCAGCATTGCTGTCCACACGTCCATCAGAGTGTTAGAGGTGGCTGTCACGGATGTTGCAGTCTGCTCTCTGTTTCCATGAAACAACCACACTTGAAATGATCATTAAAGCTACCTGTACTAAAGGAAGCTGAGAACATGGCAGATGTGGGACTGACTGTGATCAGACTGTGACGATTGTTCTTGAGCAGATCTACAGGTCAGCTGTTCCACATCATGTTTCTAGGATGGAGCCGTTTGGAATAATGCCGCCCTCTGCTGGACAGATATCGTGTTGTCCCTGAGTCCTTCTGATCCTCAGCACTTTCTATCAGGAGACAACGCACCCAGGTCCCATTTGACGTTGTTCACTTGATGTTCTGAAGCCCAGTACGGACCTTAACACGGGCTCCATGTGGACATATTAGATTAACTGTTTTTTAAGACCAGTTTCTTAACTTACATGACGGTGTGATTTTTATTTTGTGCTTTTAGTGCAGAGAGAGTCTCTGTGGAGGTTGGATGTTCTCCCCGTGTTTGTGTGGGTCCTCTCAGGGGACTCTGGCTTCCTCCCACAGTTCACAGACATTCAGGTAGTGGGGTTAGGTTAACTGGTGAATAAGTGTGAGCGTGAACGGTCGTCTGTCTCCTCACCCTGTGTTAGCTGGGATCCACTCCAGCTCGTACATGCCCGTCAGGCACCATCCTCATACCTGTTCTGGTAAATCCAGTCCTGGAAGACACAGCTCACCTGGAATCTGTGTTCATGTTATAAAATGTTACATTTCATTAGAAGTTGGTTGTATTCCAGTTTTATGTTGCAGTTTTCACTTTTGAAAGGGAAGGTTAGTCCAGCTCAGTCCGATGCTGAATGCTCTCTTTCAGTACGTTGTTGTATTAAACGATGACTCAGCAGACGACACATCGTAGCCATGTTAAAAATCATGCAACAGACCCTTGGTCACGATGTCATTGTGGGGATGTCTAAAGGCTGGCTTCCTTCTAATAACCGTAACAAGTGTTTATGGCGCTCCTTGTGATGCTGGGTAAAAGTTCAGCCTCTGAAGACCTCGACGTGTTTGAAGTTATCCACAGGGTGCGAGGTCCACTTCAAAGGTGTTCTATGTTCTATGTTGGTCAGGTTAATCAAAATGGAAACTGTTGAACGTTTCAGAAGTTTACACATTAACCAACATTATCCTATTGTAAAGTGTCCTTGGGTGACTTGAAAGGCGCTCATAAATAAAATTTATTATTATTATTATTATTAACATGGTCCAGCACTAAACATCGTAAAGCCTTTAGTTTTTGGAGAGAGGATGCTGCCATCAAATTCAAAATGGGCTGATATTTTTCTTTAAATGTTACATTTTCTCACTTTGTTTAAAATCCTGGTTTATAGGATTTGCAAATGATTGCATTCTGTTCTTAATCATATTTAACACAGCGGATCAAATGTAGGGAAGTGGGTGTTATATTCAGATTGTGGGATACATTTAGGAAATTTAAAACTTTTGATGTTAATGTTGTTTATTTACAGGGTTTAAAAATAAATGTGTTTACTGTTTGAAACTCATACTTGGCCTTCTACTCTTCATGGCTACTTAACCAAGCTAACAGGGTGGACAGTCTGAGGAGCTGGGAAAGAAAAAAGTGTCTGAACTGCTTTAAATTTCTTGAAGACATTTTATCCAAGAAGTTTCTTCAGTTCTGAGAGTGACTGGTGGAGAATCCCAGGTTTAGGTCCCGTGTGAGTGTCCCCCTAAGAGGGTCATGGACTCCCTATTGATCCTCACGCGAGCCAAGGTGAGAATTGGAGAATTAAACCATCCTTTAGAAACTAGATATAAATGTCATATTTTCCAACATTGATATTTTTCTGTGTTTCAGACGACAATGAAAAGATAAAGAACAGTCTGTAAATCACAAGTTATCAATTCAAATGATTATTAAAGCCACAAGAGAAGCTTCCTGTTATTTGTACCACTCACCTGGTCATGTGATCCAGCTGTGCAGCCAATCATAACTGACATCACTTTCTACTTTGATATTTCCACGGTGAATAGACTGATTCTTGTTTAACACGTTCATACTCTGATGGATGCACCGGAGAGGGTTAGTGTCTTGCTCAAGGATACTTTGTGTGCCAGCTGGAGCAGTCAGGGATTGAACCACCAACCTTCTGATCATTAGATGCCTTGCTCTATCTCCTGAGCTACAGCCATCATCAAAGCTCTTTCGTAAATCCTCTCTGAGAGGAGCTCAAACACGAGGAAGAGACGAAAGTGAGGGAAGAGAGTGGACTCATTAGTAAAATGAAAAACAGCCAGCGTTGATGTTTAAGGCAAGTGAGGTAACAGAAATATTATATATGGCAGTGGTCACCATGGCAACATCAATGTCGGTTGCTACGTAGAGAGTCAAGCTAAATTTGGTTCATCTTTCTACAATAAAAACATATCTTCATCTTAATTATTGTATGTGCAGAGTTGTAGTTACTCACAGTGACCACTGGAGGCATGTGATCCTGATAGTTTCCCTGGAACCGTCCAGTTCATCCACATTAATGAAGCTGTTGGTGATTAACGCTCATCTGTACAACTTTTTTTTTTTTTTTTTGTGTCCCGTTTGGATCTTTAGCCATCAGAATTGTTGTCTTAAGGCCAAGAAAGATGCCAAGCGGATTTATTTACCAAGTGGATCATCATGGCCTTGCCATATTGGTCCATTTGATTGACCTTTATTATAATTATGAATTTATTTTATTTTCGGTTGTTACAAACGGGACAGACATGACTGGGGGATAGGACAGGGAGAAAGAATGAAAGAAAGAGAGGGAGAGAAAGAAAACCAAAGGGGAGAAGAGACGGTGAGAAGGGGGGGAAGAAAGGAAAAAACAAACAAAAAAAACACCTGGATCACCTGTATGGAGAAAAAAAACAGAAGAGAAAGCAAACAACAAAGAGCAACATAATAAAAAAAACAGCACCACCACAATAAACTAGCTAACAGTAGATAACAGTAGATACTAAATATTAAACGATATTGTGCAGCACGCAAGATAGACAGCGCACAATGTGCTTTGAGGCAGCAGCCAAGAAAGGTGTAGTCCGCGTCTGTGAACACCCGTGTGTACACCTGTGTGCACACCTGTGTGGATCAGCATGCTTGTAAAAAGGTTTCTCCATGTAACGATCTGCTAGGGAGTGTGGGGAGCCATAGCCCCGTCCACCAGGGCATGAAGCAGGTATGGAGGAGATCCAGGCCCCAGATATCCAGAGGCCCCAGAGTACAAGGACCCGAGGAGGACCACCAAAGGGGGGGGGAACCGTGCCACCCTCCTGGGAAGAGCTGAGTAGAGCCCCAAAGGAGAGGTCACCCAGCAGCTACGGAGCAGAGGCCAGAGGGGGTTGCAGTGGCGTGCCCGCGGGCTCTGCCGGCAGCCAGCTGTGACAGAGAGGACCGAGCTTCAGGCCCAGAGGCCTGAGGGCATCCCACCCCCCGGAAGGAGCCCAGCCGGGCCACAGGCGCCCGGCCCCGCCAATCGGCCACCAGGAGTGAGCCGGTACATACATGAGCGCCCAGCCCCAGACGACAAGGACCACCAACACACCAACGTCTGAGGGCATCAGCCACCGGCAGGGAGTGTGGTGAGGGGAGATAGGCCTCCGTACTTTGGAGGGCCGGAGATGTTCCCAGAGAGGTGGAGTCTAAGACCCAACCTGACATATAGACACAGACGAACAGGCACACGCGGACACAGACGTGCATTCCCACCCCCATATGCACAACCAAATACTCGGCACTCACCCAACGTGTAGACAGACACAAATAGACACTGCACAGACAGTCATCTGTACAACTTTAACAACAACATTAAACATTTAATCGCTCTACAAACAGTTTGTCTGATGTATAAACTGTGTCTTAAAGGATCAAAGTAAATGTCACATTGAAAGCAGATTTCACTGTAATGTACTCTGTTTGAAATATTCCAAATCTGGCTTGGTAATGATTTACTCATATATTGTCCACGCAGACTAAAGCAGTAGGAGATGAGATGGAAAACAATTAGAAGAATCTTTACTCTTTAATGTCACAAATTCCTGTTCCTCTTTGTATGTAACATAACAACATACATGATACAGCTGCAGCAACTGAGGCGAGGAGAGAGGCAGCAACAAGAAAACTGGAAGAAGGAGACCAACAACACCACCTGTGGAAATCTTTCCCCAATCAAGCGTAATCATATCAGCATTTCATCAAAAGCACACATGCTCCGACCTGACAATGCAGAGGTGTGGCAAAATCATTGAAATCATTTATTAAACAAATGAGTGCATCAAAAATAAGAGTGGAGCTGCAATGAAAGAGAAGTGAACTTTCTTCAGTTAACACAAAGTTTTCCCTGACAGGTGACATTTAATTAAAGTGACTTTATTACCACACACACATTCAGAGTACATTTCCGGAAACGGAGACCGGTACCCACTAACACACGCTCAGGTCTGAAAGCATTAGAAGCCAGAATGGGTATACATAGTTCTGCTATAGCTCACACACAGACACACACAGTTTCCATCAAAACAACTCCTTCTGGTCTGACTAATGTGTGTGTGTGTTACTTAGTTCTGCTTTTTCTGTCTGGTTTCCTGTATTTTATTAATATGCCTCTGCAGCTCTGCACTAAACTTCCTGTTTTTTAACCTCCCCTTACTAAAGCCTCTGTTGCTAGGCGACCTGTCACCCTCTGACCTCTCTCACAGACTTTATTACAAAGTACAAAAAACAATATAATCAGAAAATAAGCACTAAGAATATATATTTATTTGGTAACAGTCTCCCCCTTTTTAACTCATTTTATGAGTTAACCTAATTAACTGACTCCCTCAATAACTACTGTGAACTAAAAACAGATTAACTTTGTCCTGGTAAAAAGGTCCAACATTACTTTTGTCAGTCTATGGAAGCGATCTCTACACAGTTAACCCGTTTCCTCTTTTAAACATTTCCTCCTGGTTTCTAAGCACACACTTACAGTTCACTTCATTTGTCCCTTCGCCCCCTTTAATGGGTGGAGCATATCCGGTCTGAACACTGTGTTTGGGCAATTGACATCACATAAAAATCATACAAACTATTACTAAAGCTAATCCTCCCATTACCCTTCATTACTTTGTGCTCACATTATAACCTCTGTCTAACAAGCTTTTAATGTTCTTTTCAATCTGAACAACACATTTTCTGAGAGGTTTCTCTGCTCTGTGCTTCTTTTGGGTGCCCCTCCTCTTGGGTCCTGGATTCTCACCAACCCCTTCGTGGTTTTGCTGTGGTTCTGGAATCTTCTCCTGTAAAGGACAGAAAAGGAAAACACCTCTCTCTGCTACGCCTCAATAATCTAATATGTTCATCAATTCTTCTCTTGATTATTCAAAGTTGGTTCAAAATATCACATTGGGGACTCTCTAATCAAAAGGATTAGCCTAATTATTATTTCTGTGTGTAAGCGTGTTTGCATTCACCCCTAAGCACTCTAAGTCCTTTTCCTACCATATTTCAATCCAGACAGTCACGCTGAACGAAGCTTATGACCTTCACAAGACTGAGTGGTAACTCCTATCAGTGCAATTGCAATGTGTGTATGAAAAATGATTATAAGCGCTTATTCTAGTAAAAGAAATCATAAAGAAAACAAACATTTTCAATCAGTTAAGCTTAAGCATAAAAGCAATTACTTATGCCTAAGTTTTACCGTAGCTAAATGATCAAACACACAAAAAGTCACACACTGATCATATAATCCATTGTTTCAAATTAGACCTAAAACTCCCCCTTTGACACATCTTCATGTGTCAAACAAAACCACAACTAGAAAATTAAAAGAAAAAGGTTAATCATATAATTTCTCAGAAAACCTCAGCGATTCTCCTCTCGAGTATATTTGCTCCGGGCCTGCAAACCTGTGTTTAAATAATAAAATCAGTTTAATTATCATGTTCGATCTTTTCAGCTCCTGGCTCAACCCAGAGCCTGCATCCCCAGAACGACCTAGAAACAAAACCTGTATATTAGCATCAACTTCACATTTAAAACTCAGTTTCCCCCCCTGTCCTTCCCTCACTGTGATCCACTCTGTGCTATAAGAAGCTAAACTTAAAACAGAACAGTTATCAGTCATGTGCTTCATACAAAATGTGCGTATGTTTTAGTTTCACGTTGATCCTCTGAGTGTCATGGTACTTCTTTTAATTTGACTTTATCAAATCGAACCAAAATAGGTTTGCTGTCTTTACTTTGCTCGTTTTCCTGCAGCACCACCTCGTATCACCTGCCCTTTCCCTTGGACCAGTGTTTGTTATTCCATAACTGGATTTGGAATGTGACAAGTCTACCAATCCCCTATATAACTCCTACATTTTGCTTTGGTTCTATTTTCCTTCTATAAAATGTCATTGACTTCTACAGTGGCCTGCTTTGGTTAATGGTAACATCAGTAATATCAAACATTTTCTCCCCTTTAGCATTTGGCATTTTCCCAACAATATAATGTGATACCATCATCTAAACCCAGTCAATAAAACAACATTTTCTTAAAGCAAACATCAGCAACCCAAAATTAGCCGCCCAAGGGTGGAGTCTGCAGCTCCACACTCTCATGTGAACCTTTCGGTCTCCCTCTCTCTCTTGTGCTCCTGCTCCTGCCAAAAGCAAAGCAAAGCATCCACCCTTTTCTTACCGGCGTCGTGAATTGTTTGTCAACATCTACTCATCCTAACGTTGGTCCAGTCTTTGTCTCAGTGTCAAGTCAGTCAACACTTTAGTCCACGTGGTCAGTCCAGTCACAGTCCAGTCACACACATCATGCACACGCATTCACACTAGATCTTGCTGATAGTGGAGCCTCACGCGCAAAGGATCAGATTCTCCACCCTCATCAATATGAGCTCATTTATTTGTTGTTTCTTTTGTTTTTAGAAAAAGAGTTCTTTATGATCTTGGACTGGATTGACTCGCTGCAATCCTTTTAGACAGGAACTCGCAGGTTCCCACAGGTGACCTTTTCCTCAGCCCATTGTAATCTGGAAAAGCTCACCTTATATTTGCTCTCACAAAAATGTTTTACAGTGCTGTTAATTCAATCTTGCAGGCCTGCTTGGAACAAAAAAGGAGAAAAAGAGAGCTGATTATTAAAAAGAGCACAAAACATCATCACCAAAGGGGGCGACACCTGACAGTTTTCTCTAAGTGCACTGTTACAAAAATAATGAGCCCCTCCTCGACATGTCCATGTTTAGTAAAACTCCCTCTATTGAAATAAGAAAACAAGCCAAACCTAACTGACAGAATTAACCCATCACTAAAACAACAACCCCAAAAATCTTCATCACAGAAAAGTTTTGCTTACTAATCTAACAATATGTTGTGGGAATTAGAACTTTCCGGGCCATAAAGCTTTTGCCCGACTCTTGGCTTAACTAATACTTACATAGTCTGAAATCATACTTAAAATCACTCCCTCTGTTCATTTTGCCCACATCATATTTCAGTGGTTGGCCTCAGGTTCTTCAGCTTCCTGACAGTCTGAAGTCAGCTGACAGAGTTTCACCTGCTAAATACACAGAAAATCTTGTTAAAAGCCGCACAGTTTGCCCAACAGTAATATTCCCATTAAGCCCTTTCTAAACACTTTATAACAATGTGTCATCACTAAATTATAAACTTCTTCTCCAAATCTGCACGACTGCACTTAGTCACAGACTTTATTTAATTGTCCTGCGGCTGCTATCATATATTTTACCAAACAATTCTTCTCACACAGTCACAGATATATTTCTCTCAATGCAAACTTCACTCATGTCTCAGACAGGAAACTTGAGTTTTTCTTGTTTCTTTTTTTTCTGTCCCCACTCATTCAACTAATTTGCATATTGAGTCACATCTCGAGAAGTTGCCCTGACAAGAGAAATGCATATTCAAAACATTGCTGCATAAGTCAATTATTATTATTGTAATTTTATTTCTACAGTCGTCACTTCTTTTGC
Source organism: Perissodus microlepis (assembly GCF_051167445.1). NCBI lineage: Eukaryota > Metazoa > Chordata > Actinopteri > Cichliformes > Cichlidae > Perissodus > Perissodus microlepis. Next base: position 34,952,055 of record NC_140476.1, on the reverse strand, counting down.
TCAATCAGCTGGAAACCACTTCTAATTCACTATTTTAAACCTGCTTTAAGCTTCTAGTCCCTGGTTGGTCCTCCCAGTCTCTTTTTCCTTTTCACAAAAGTCTCTCTATTGTCCTGCAACTTCCTGAGTTATTCCTCAGCTTCAGCCTTTAAATGTGTTAAATCTACACCATTTAGCATTTATGTCATGTATTCACATTCATGAATGTAAGCGTGTCTTCTTTGCGTGTATGTTGTGTATTCATATTAATATTGAGTGTAAGCTGGTCTTCGTTGCCTCGATGTGTTTTTATAATCAGATTTAATTCCTGCATCTTTGCGCTGAACTGTGGATTCAAATTGTCTCACTTCTGATTCTCTCCAAAAATAATTTCACATGTGACAATTTCTACATGTGTGTTTTCTATTTTTCTATTCATTTATGTATTATTAGTTTATTTATTTCTTTATCTCTCTCTCTTTTTTTCTTTACCTTTCTGTTGCGATGCTCTGGATGTTTCTAAACCCCACAAATTCAGCCTCAATGTTCAACCCAATTTTCCTATGCTGTCACTTTAACACGTCCAGCCTTCACCTCTCACCGGTCCTCGTCCCCTCTTCTCTCAACTTCCTGTGTGGCCTCCCAAATCAAACACAGGCCCAAATCAGCTGTTTCTTCTTCTCTCTTCATTCTCTCTTCCTCTTTTCAGTCTTTTCTTGGTGCTTAACTCCCAGCATGGCAAATATGAACTCAGACAGTCCCATCCAGTGTTTCACACAGTCATGTCACTGGTACACTTTCCAGCTTGTAATTCAGAGCGCATGTTTCCATCAACATACTTGTTGCTGGACCCTTCAGTGTTTTAGGTCAGTTGCACTGTCTTTTTGCCTGCTGTTAATTCTTCAAGTCCACGGTGTTGTTCTGTCTGTCTTCTCTCTTCATCAGGAGATTAACTGCCCTTTAAGCTTCTTCTCAGGATAAGGACAGGATGAGAGGTGAAGCTGTGAAATTTTAAACCAAATCCTGGCCTGTTTTCGTCCCAATTCTGTTAATCTATCATTTTTCCGCTGTATTCTTCCAGGAGGTTGATCAAGTCCATGGGCACCTGTATTAACACACTAAGACATTGATTTAATATCATTTTCATTACTATTACTTAGCACTTTCATTCTCTAATTCCTCTGTTTTCATTTTGAAACGTCTCTCACAAGCTCACAAGCTATATTCAGACTTCCTGCTTCACTTCCTGCCAGACACACACACACCCACACACACACACACACTCTTCACTTTGCTGGATTTTCATCCGTTTCTACAGCCTAATCGAGCTCTTATTTTATGTTCACCCTCTGACCTAGTTCTTTCTCACATCTGGGCTTGGTTTATAAAGGCCTCTCTTATTAAAATACAAAAAACAATCTAATCAGAAAATAAGCATTAAGAATATATATTTATCTTGTAACATTGTTTAAGTTAATGAACAATTGTGTTGAAAACTGAGATTACAATATCAATCAAGATCATTATAATTATGGTTTTTGCTGTAATTAAACAGTCATGCGGAAATGTGGCAACCACAGAACTTTAGAGGCCTTTTGTTCAATTATGTGTGGACTGTTTCTTTAGTCTCATACACAAATTGTTCTCAGTTCTCAGTGTCTATGAGACTGATGAAATATCCATGTGTGCTGAAAGAGACTGTGCTGGTCTGACCCCCTCAACCGAGGTATTGTGGGTAATGAAAGAGCAGATAGGTTGGCTAAAGCAGCTGTTAAAAAAGTAGACATAGATGTGCAGATACCATTGTTGAAATCTGAGGGAAAAGTATAGTTTGGACACAAAGTAAGAACTTCTGGAGAATGGCATGGGATAATGGAACAAAAGGGAGACATGGGGTACAAAACACAATAGAAGTTAAGAGGAGTAGTGGGTTAAATAGGCAGCAGGAGAATACAAACAGGTCATTGCTTTCTGAATGGTTCTCTGTTTATGATGGGGAAACATCCGACTGGGTTATGTGATGGTGTAATGCTATGGAGACGGTTGAACATGTGGTTATTAGTTGCAGGAAGTATAGAAGTCAAAGGAGAGTGTTGAGGGTAGGAACTGGTGGTGAAATGAAACTTACATTTGAAAAAGTGGTTAATCAGTTAAGTCCTGATGAGGTGAAAGGAGTGGTTTTTCATTTTTGAGAAATACTGATGTCATGAAGAGGATCTGAGGATCTGGAAGAGAAGTAAGAGTAAAAGCCAGGAGATGGCAGTAGTGCAACATCTTTGGATGCAAGCTGCTGTTAAAAATGACAGAAGAAGAAGTTTGCTTGATCATTCCTCAGCTCGTCTGTGTGAAGCTGAGTGTAAAGAGGTTCCTGCTGTTAGAGAAACACTGTTTAACAGAGTCAGACATGTTCAGACTGAATTTCAGTCAGAAACTCAGCATCGCATTGATGAAGCTGCAGATTAATTGTGGTTAATTTCTGATTAATTTCTTTGTACCAGCTGAAATTTAAATGTAATTTAAAAGAAGGATTCAAGGTTATTGGGTTTGTTGAACCCAAAGATATCACATGAACATCTATGAATTGTATGATATGTCTCTTCTATTTTTCCATCCATCCGTTCGCTTCCACGTATCCTTTTCAGGGTCGTGGGGGGTGCTGGAGCTGTCATCTTCTTCTTCTATTTTTCTATGATCATATTTTGATGTTGATTGTGATTGGTTTTATTTGTTTCTTCGGCAGTCGTAGTGTTTTAATATTTAGACTTTTTTCCATTATTGTAATTGTGTATAAAGTTTGATTTGAATGAAATTTACACTCAAATGCTTTCAGTGTTGCTGTGTTAAGTGTTTGCATGTCTAACGTTTGTATGGAAGACTGGTGGGGGAGGCTGTTACATCTTGCAGGAGCTCTCCTCTCTCCAGGAACTCACTCTGCAGGTGGGGGAGATACAGGAGAGGTGGAGGAAGAACTCAGCCTGGGTGTCTATGTCTTGTGTAGTCTGGAAGATGAGTGGATGACGGGGTGGGTGCAGTTTTCTCTGTGGGACCGGCCGGCGGTGCTGAACTGGGCCCCAGTCCGGATGGGCCTGGGCTCCCTTGCCCCTCCCTTGCTTCCCTCCCCATCTCCAGCTGCCTCCCTCTTCCCGCTCCACCACAATCACCCACACATGCAGGGCCTTGGGGTAAAGGTGTGTCACCAGGGTGCAGGGGAGGCATCCCCCCCTCTGTCCCCTTCTGGCTGCCTGTGCCTCAATTTTATCTCACAACTTAGACATTCACATTACTCACACTCTCATAACACATACATATAGGACCTTGGGGGTGGGCATGCTACACGGACTCCAAATTACCATCAGGGTGTACGACCTCACCCCTGGCGCCGTTGTCCACCTCTCAATTTTAAATCCACGTAGACATTGAGGGCTATCAGGAGGGGCTCTGCGCTTACCTGCTGCTGAGTAATTGCATATGAGAGCATGAGGGTGGGAATGGATGTTTGTATCTGTGTGTGCCTGTTTGTCTGTGTCCATATGTCAGGTCGGGTATCAGACGCCACCTCTCTGGGGACATCTCAGGCCCTCCAAGGTATGGAGGCCTTTCTCCCCCCACCACTCCCCCTGCCAGTGGCAGACGCCCTCAGACATCGGTGCATTGGTGGTTCTTTGTGTCCGGGGATGGGCGTCCAGGTACGCAGCGGCTCACTCCTTGGTGGCTGCTTGTCGGGGCCTTGAGCCTGGGGCTCGCTCGTGCTCCTTCGGGGGTGGGGTGCCTTTGGCCTCTCAGCCTGGGGCTCGGTCACTCTGGCACAGCTGGCTGCCGGCAGAGCTCACGGGCACGTCACGTTTAAATCATGCTTTTTATCTGTTTTTGTTTTTTAATGTCTCTGTAAAGAACTTGGGATCACCTTGTTGTTGAATTGTGCGATATAAATAAACTTGCCTTGCATTTTGGCTGCTACCTCAAAGCACACTGTGCGCTGTCGATCTTACGTGCTGCATAATAATATTCAATATTTAGTATTTACAGTTATCTTCACATAGATCATCGCGATTATGTTGTTTATTATATTGCTCTCTTTTTTGTTTGCTTGTTTTCTCTTTTTTCTTTCTCAACAGGTGATCCAGGTGATTGATATATGGATTTTTTTGTCTGTTTGTTTTGTTGGCTTGGACAACTTCCTACCAGACCCGTGGAAGTGGAAGCTTCAGTGAAGAAAGATTCCTCCTCCCAGCCGTTCATTGGCTCGGCATTTTAAACCCCCAAAGGGTCACCTGGCCTGTAAATAAACAGGGCCAATTAAAAAAAATCACAAGAATAATACAAAGCTTTCAGCCAGTTTAGCTTAATACATTAACTTATTCTTGTGTACACAGTAATTCATAAATAAATAATGTATATTATCAATAAAGGTTGATCTAAACAGTTTAACTGCTGTACAGATAAAGGTTGCATAGCTTTAAAACATTTGCTATCCAGCAAATATCAGTCAAACTCAACACAAAAGGTAACATAACAATGGTTCAAATTGTTTGGACTGGTGATCCAAATCAACTGGCGTTGGTCAAACAGATGTGTGGTAGACTTACTTTTAAGGAGCTGCTACCGACAAACCAGCAAATAAACACCAAATATTTCATCTGTGACATTTGTGAGGTTTCCTCAAACACACTCCGTCAGTCTTGTTGCTGTTGAACGACAAACTATTTAAAAATGTCGCGGGTTTACCTGGTCATATTCTCATTCACGGGGCGATCGCCAAAACAAAAGCAAACAATTAACACCACGCCGATGCTGTTCACAGGACAGCAAGAGTAACGATCAGGAGCATCTTGTCTTCGTTATCGTTCCCCTCGTACGTGTTATTACTGCGATTTCAGCGTTTTCACTTCACAACTAAAGTGTGCAGTTTACTTTGTGTGCACTTGTTAGATTTGTGTTCTCATGAGTAAATATATTAATTTATCTTATGTTGTGAAAGAAGTTTTCTGATTGTCATTTTATTTTGGAAAGGATTTTATTTTGGTGATTATAGATTACTTCACTTCCTGTTCCTTATGTTCCGAAGCGAACTGCAGAAGTAATGTATGGTTTTCCCTCCTGTGTTGCCGACAATAAAAGAAACGGGAAAAAGTAATCAACCAACCAAGTGTGTGCATTATTAAGAGAACATGGCCGAAGGAGAAGAAAACTCTTCGAGCTCAACAGGTTATGGGCCCAGGCGTGACACAACAGGAGGAAGATGGCAGAGGTTAGTTTTCAACGGAGACGAAAACAGTTACGAACTTCGGGAGGCAAAGTTCCTCGGCCACATGCGGATCATTGGTCTAAAGGACACTATATTATCAGCCACTAACCCAGATGCAGAGAAGAATGCTGAATGCTACGCTAAACTGATACAGTTTCTTGATGATAAAAGCCTTTCACTGGTAATGAGAGATGCGACTGACGACGGAAGAAAAGCTTTAAAAATACTACGTGACCACTACGATAGTAAAGGCAAGCCCAGAATCATCGCACTGTACACAGAGCTGACGTCTTTACAGAAGAAACCAGATGAGACAGTGACAGATTATATTATCCGAGGTGAAAAAGCAGTGACCTCCCTAAGAAATGCAAAAGAAGTCATCAGTGATGGACTTATTATCGCTATGATTTTAAAGGGGCTTCCTGAAGCTTACAAGCCATTTGCTATTCACACAACTCAAAGCAGTGAAGATTTAACATTCACACAGTTCAAAAGCAACCTACGAAGTTATGAGGAAACCGAGAAATTCGACAACAAAGTAAAAGCGGATAATGTGATGAAGGTTGATTTAACATCAATCACCTGTCATGGATGCGGAAACCGAGGACATTTTGTAAAAGATTGTCGCCAAAAGGGAACACCTAAGTGGTGCAGCTACCATAGAAGCTCGACACACAGTGATGAGACATGTAGAAGAAAAACCAAGTACAGAGATGATGTGAAACTAACTGTAGTAAAACAAGAGGACAAGAAAGAAGAGCAGACTTTTGTATTTAAAGTTAGTCAAAGACTTCTGCCTACTGACATAATAAGAGAAGGACTAATGGTGGACTGTGGTGCTACTTCACACATCATTACGGAGAAGAACAAGTTCATAAAGTTTGATGAGACTTTTGATCCTGAGAAACACTACATGGAGCTCGCTGATGGATCCAGGACAAACAATGTCGCACTCAAGAGGGGAGATGCCAACGTCTCTCTATGGGACATACAAGGACACTGTACCACCATCACACCAGGCATGTGCAGAGGGGGGGGCTAGAGGGGCTTGAGCACCCGTCCCTTTCCTGATGGGTGCCCAAAGTGCCCTTTTGTTGAGGCAACTTTTAAAAAAAAATTATTATTTATTTTTTATGTGTGTGGGCGTGCGGAGTCCTGTCTGTGCCCCTCAACAATAATATTTAACTATTAATCACAGTTTTGCTAAATAAAAGGATCTGGCTTGCATCAGTCACATGATCACATTTAACCAATGATCGCCCTTGACGGCAGAACGCGCTGGTTACGAGACGGGAACGAGCTCACAAAGAGCACGTGCATTTTTAGCGGTCCGGAGCTGTAGGAGAAACACAAGTTAACTCAGAGACACAGACTGATGCGACACAACCAGTAAGTAGGTGTACAGCGTACACTGTAGTGTGTAGCACACAGGAGTATTGGCTTATTACGTACACGTTGGTAAGCTGTCTTGTGGCAACTAACGAACTGAAACAAACGAGCGTGCTGTGTGTGCAACAGCGCGACAAACATTACCTGTCCTTGTATTAACTGCACATGTAGTGCTGGTCACAGCTGCTGGCTACCTGGCTGTCATGGGTCTGTAGCTCTGTCACCGTTTTAGGGAACATATTTAGTTTTAAAGTAAGTTTCCGGGCTTTTCCTGCCTTTCTGGAGGGATTATATTTCACTAAAAAACGATCTAATATGCATGTCCACATAATTATGCATTATTATAATTATAATATATTAAAAAACACACGCTGTATTTTAAAGAACATACATTAAGAAGCAGATTATATTAGATTTATATTTTAAATAAGACAAAATTTGGATTTTACAGCAGTAAAATGATTGTATCTCTACAGTTTAAAAATGTAATAAGCTTTGCCCCTGCACAGAGTGGATAGTGAAACAAATGGAATCATCATAAATACATGATTTCATATTTATTACTTCCCCCTCCTCATTGCTTTATTATTGTAGCTCTAGTAATAAATAATAATGTAAGGATTCTGGATCAGCACCATGATGCCCATAGTATATACAGTATTCTGAAGAAGGTCTAAAATGTCACTGTGTGTGCGTGCATGTGTGTGTTTTATTTAGATGGATTTTTAAAAAAAATATTACTCATGATATAACATTGTCCAGACATGCCTGGTAAGGACATGAGGAGGAAACAGCAGGAGCTGTGTGAGGCTACTAAAGGCAGGGCTATAACATTTTTCTGTCATCATTTTATTATAGATTAAGTGCAAGAGTTGTTAGGTTTATATAATTAGATTATAGTTTATTGCAATAGCAAGTTGTGCCTTGTTCTCACATAGACAGCAAGTGGAGAGTGATATATGAAATGATGGGATGGAAGGAAGAAGAGAAGCAAAGAGTGATTCACAGGCAGAGCCTAAATTATTTCTCACAGTTTTTTGTTGCCTTATGGTTCCAAGCGCTGTCACCAATCTTTGCATTTTGTTATTATCTCATGATACTTGTTTAATCAGCTACCATCTCTCCTATGGACTTTTTAATGTCTACAGCCTCAGATCAACACAGCCCTGCCCTTCCCATATTAGATTCTTGATGAATGTGTGTTGTTGTTATTCAGCCTGGTTCAATGTGCCCCTTTTTAACTTTGAGCACCCGCCCCTTTAAACCTCTCTGCACGGCCCTGCATCACACTGAGAGATGCTCTGTTCATCCCATCCTACCCTCAGAGCATATTTTCAGTGAAGGCAGCTACAACCTATGGAGCACAGGTGGTCTTCAAGAAGGGACAGAGTGAACTAGTGAACAAAGATGGGACAGTCTTCTCCATCGAAGAATACAACAGACTCTACTATTTGAAAACGATAAACAATGAAACATCATTCAATGACATGATGTGCTGTGACACTGTTAATCTGGCTTGTGATGTGAAAACATGGCACGAAATTTTAGGACATTGTAATGTTAGCGATGTGTTAAAGCTACCTGATGTTGTAGATGGCATGAAAATCACAGGCAGTGGTATGTTAGATTGTAATGTGTGCACAGAAGGGAAATTCACTAACAACAGAAACAGACAAAGCGACCCAAAAGCGAGTGAGCCATTACAGTTGGTGCACACTGATCTAGCCGGCCCCATTGAACCAAGTGGCCAAAGTGGTCATAAATACGCTATATTATTTACGGATGATTTTTCAGGGGCAGTGTCAGTTTACTTTCTAAAACAGAAAAGTGACACCACAGAGGCCACAGCAAAGTTTCTAGCCGACTGTGCACCATACGGCAGTGTTAAGTGCATTAGATCGGACAATGGCACCGAGTTCACAAGCAATTCCTTCCAGTCTCTTTTAAGGGAAAAGGGTATAAAGCATGAGACATCTGCGCCATATTCTCCTCATCAGAATGGCACAGCTGAGAGGCAATGGAGAACTCTCTTTGAAATGGGGAGGTGTCTTTTACTAGAAAAAGGGCTGCCAAAAGAATTATGGCCTTATGCCATTCAAAATGCAGCACACACCCGCAACAGATGCTACAGTAACAGGACTAAAAGTACACCATATCAGATGTTAACAGTGAAAAGACCAGATCTCTCAAAACTGTGGATATTTAGGTCAGACTGTTATGCATACATACATGATCACAAGAAACTTGATCCCAGATGTGAAAAAGGAATATTTATGGGTTATAGTAAAAATAGCCCAGCATACCTGGTTTATAACCCTCACACAGGAAAAGTGTGACTCGTGAGATTTATCAAGAAGAACACTGTTGAACAACAAACACAGACTGATGAATATGACACAGAAATTCAGACTTATGAGCATGTAGTGCCTTCAAAAGAAAGTACAGAACAACAAAATGAAAATGCAGCAGAGAACAGACCTCCTAGAGAAGAGGAAACCAACACAAATGAACCAAACCCTGACATAGAAAGAAATGAGGGTGATGAGCAAAACCAAACTGAGCGCTATCCTAAGAGAGAAAGGAAACCTCCTAAATATTTAGAGGATTACACATCTAACTGCAAATATTTAGCAAATGTAACTTCTGTAAGTGTTGATTATTGTTACAGAGCAACCTGTGGAATCCCCCAAACCTATAAAGAGACGCTGATGTCACCAGAGGCACCAAGGTGGAAACAGGCAATGACAGAAGAAATCAACTCTCTGAAAGAGAATGACACATTCAAACTGACTACTTTACCTACTGGTAGAAATACCATTGGAGGAAAATGGGTCTACGCCCTCAAAGAAAATGGACAAGGACAAATATTCAAAGCCAGGTTTGTAGCAAAAGGTTACAACCAGACACAAGGAATAGACTACCAAGAGACATTTGCACCAACAGCAAACATGACATCTGTGCGAACCCTAATGCAAATAGCAGTCCAGAATGATCTTATTATCCACCAAATGGATGTTAAAACTGCATTTTTGCATGCTCCCATTGAGGAAGAAATATACATGGACCAACCAGAAGGTTTTGAGCAAACAGAGTCAGGAGAAAACTTGGTGTACAAATTAAAGAAATCCCTTTACGGGTTAAAACAATCAGGTAGAAACTGGTACAAACTCTTGAATGACTACCTTGAACAAAATGACTTTGAAAGAAACCTTTCTGATCACTGTGTATACAGGAAGGACATTGAACATGAAACTCTACTGGTTATCATCTGGGTAGATGACTTGATCATTGCGGCTAGCAATACTAACTTGTTAAACACATTCAAAGAAACAATGAGGTCAAAGTTTAACATGAAAGACCTGGGGAAAATATCCAGTTTTCTTGGGTGAAATCAGGATGAATCAGAAGAGGTACATTCAAAGAATGTTGGAACGCTTTGGGATGTCTGAATGCAAACCGAGATCCACACCGTGTGAACTAAAAACGGACACTACTACATGTGGAGGAAGTGATGCAAATGAGACTGTTAACTCAAGAGAGTACAGAGAAATAGTGGGCAGTTTGATATATGCCATGACGTGTACGAGACCAGATATAAGCTGGGTTGTTAGCAGACTATCTCAAACACTAGCTCAACCCACGAGAGAGGACTTAGTAACGGCAAAACAAGTCCTCAGATACCTAAAAGGCACAAATGACTTTGAACTGATCTTTAAGAAAAGCAGTGAGGATCTAGATCTAAATTTGTGTTCTCATGAGTTTATTTAATTATTATTAATAATTATTAATTTATCTTATGTTGTGAAAGAAGTTTTCTGATTGTCATTTTATTTTGGAAAGGATTTTATTTTGGTGATTATAGATTACTTCACTTCCTGTTCCTTATGTTCCGAAGCGAACTGCAGAAGTAATGTATGGTTTTCCCTCCTGTGTTGCCGACAATAAAAGAAACGGGAAAAAGTAATCAACCAACCAAGTGTGTGCATTATTAAGAGGGCATGGCCGAAGAAGAAGAAAACTCTTCGAGCTCAACAGCACTCAAATGGAGTCGAGTCAATTACCGCCACCTGTGGTCAAGTGCCATAGCCTACAGCCAGATTAACTTGTGACACACATCTGAGCCACGTTTGATTTCCTGTTTCATGCACAATACATTTGTAACTTTTAATTTTTTATGTTTTTGTGTCTTGCAAATAAACCTTTAAACTGATTGAAATGATGTTATGTATTTATTTTTGGCCTATATAACTACGGTGGCCCTGAGAGGCCAATCGGACTGCAACTTAAGAAAACACCAGCAATTTAAAAAAAAAAAAAATGCTGCAAAAGCACAAAAAACACAACTGAAATAGGAAAAAAGAAAACACAAATACAAAAAACGAAAACACAAATAGGAAAAAACAAAACAGAAGTGTTTCTGGGGAGACAATAGTAATTAGTAATAAACAGAGCCAGTGTGACTAAGTGGAGCTTGTGAGAGTGAGTGGATTGAAGAAAGTGAGGGACTCAGATGTGTCAGTTTGTTTGTCTTTGTTTTTGAGTGTGGAGGAGAGTTAGATTGGGTTGGTTTTAAAGCTAAGTTAAGAATATTCTGAATTTCAATTCAATTTTATTTATATAGCACCAAATCAAAACAACAGTCGCCTCAAGGCGCTTTATATTGTACAGTTTAATTTCCAAAACTTGCATATGATCTTCAGTTTGCAGCTGGACTATCACATAGCAGCTGGAGCAGTCTCAAATGGAGGCCAGTCCACTGCTGCCACCTGTGGCCAAGTGCCATAGCCTACTACTAGATGAACTTGTGACACACATCTGCAGTAGAGGCTGAGTGGCTGCTCTCACACCTGGAGCATCCAAATCGACCCACAAATACGTTGAAAGATGCAATGCCATCAATGTGGATTGTCAAGACTGAGAGACCTCTTCCCTCTGACCCCTCCCCAAACCCTCAAACCCTCCTACCCACCTCGACATACAAACTCTGTGTGGCTTCACGTGTTCTGTTGATGTTTACATGATCGAAATAACTTGAACACAAACACAAACAAACAAAGAGGAAGACCGCACCGGAAGGAAAAAACTACAAGTCCCAGCATCCTCTGTGTTTAGGGAGCAGTAGTGAAAGTGAAAGTATTGAGCCTCCTTTCAGAGCAGCAGGAGGAGGAAGGTGGAGCTGAGGCAGGTGAGTGTTAACATGAATATGTTTCTTCTTATGACATAAAATAATTCCACGCTGTTCGTGTCTGTGGGTGAAATGTGAGGCCGGTCGGCTCCTCTGAGCGCTGGTTTCCTGTAAGTAGAGAGGAAGTGAGTTTAGCTGAGCCTCCGTTTAGTGTGAGAGAGCAGGAGGAGAGTGAGAGCTGTGCTGAGGCAGGGTGAGTGTTAACACCGCTCTGACATTACTGTGTCTCTGTGGCGGGAACAACAGGCTCCGTCAGTGGAGGCAAAAATAATCAGACTTTGGTTTTTCAAAGGAAACAACTTTATGTCGGAAGTTCCCGCACGCTCATTGGATAACGATGTGTCAATCTCGAGCTATTAGCCAATGAGCGTGCGGATTCACAGAAAGACCTGCCACTGCATGTGGCGAATAAAATTTGAACTTAAACTTGAACTTGAAGAAAACCAAACAACCAAACCATCTCCAATGGTTGTACACGTTGTCATTAACGTGGCTTCACTCCACATCAGCCGCTTTGCTCGCTAAAACACCGGTGTCGGCACATAAAGACGCTGTCATAGCCTGTCAACCACGTTGATTAGCTGCGTATATACGAATGTGAATCGCATAATTGGCTGGAGCAGCCAGTCACTTACTGACTAACACTGAAAAACAGAATTGTTAACCTATTTACTTTAATTTCAATTCAGTGGGATTTTTTTTGTGTGCAACGCAGATTTTCTGTGCACAGAGACCGTGCCAGCAGTGCGCAATTGCGCACGCGCGCAGCTTAGAGGGAACATTGCCTGTGATCACATTTGCACCGTCTGATTTCAAAGTTTGTTTCTTTTGGTCATTTAGTCCAGCGGTCCCCAACCCCCGGGCCTCGGACCGGTACCGGTCCATGAGTCGTTTGGTACCGGGCCGCGAGAGTTGAGGCTCAGGTGTGAAATGTATGGTTTTCAGGGTTTTTATCGGTTTTCAGCGTTATTTTGTTATCATTTTTATCGTTAACTCGGTTTTCCTGGGTCTTTTCACATGTGTTATGAATAAATCTTCTTTTTTTCGGTACCGGTACTAGTTTTATTTTGTTGTATTTATCCGCGACACCTTAAAGGGCGGTCCATGAAAATATTGTCGGGCATAAACCGGTCCGTGACGCAAAAAAGGTTGGAGACCGCTGCTTTTGTCATGATCCTGGGCCATGTTGGCCCAGTATTCTTAGTTTCATGTATTTTTGTATTTTGTTCCTTATTTAAGCCATGCTTCCTGGGTTGCCCTGTTACGTTGTTCCCTAAGTGTTTTCCCCTTGTGACTCTTACCCCCTGTGTGCCCCTCTGTGTATTTGTGAGCCCTCGTCTCTCCTTGTGTTTTATTCCATGTTTTCCCCAGCCCGTTATGTCTGTGTTCTCCTCGTGCTCTCTCTCCTCCTGTCTGAACCTCTGTGTACTTCCTGTTTTACTTTGCCCGTCTCCCGTCAGTGTTGCGTTCACTCCTGCCGTGTCTTGTTATGATTATCAGTGTCACCTGTGTTCCCCGTGTGCTCCCACTTCCCTCGTTAACCCTCTGTGTATTTATGTCTGCGTCTCCCTCAGTTCTGTGTCGCGTTCTCCCTCATGACTGTGTGCCCCTCCGTGTGTTTCCTCGTAAGTCAGTTCCTTAGTACTTCCCAGTTTAGTTTCATGTTATTCTGTATCGCTGTTATCTTTTGTCATCGTTTGTCAGCAATAAAGCTGTATTTTGAGTTCAGTCCTGTTTTCCCGTGAGTTTGCGTTTGGGTCCTATTTCCTGCCTGCCACACAGCCTGATCATGACAGAAGAACGCGACCATGACATGGACCCAGCAGCTCACAATCCCTCCGCCGAGCTCCGGGCGGATTTAATTTACACGGTGGAATATCATTGCCAAGAGTGGGCAGCGCTGCCAGTTCCAGAATACCAGGAGTTGTTAGCCACTCGCTTACAGAGGATGGTTTCCGGACTCCCCTGGCTATTCGGCGCGCTACACTCCCTCATTCAGGACTTCCTCGTCTCCACGGTACGTATCCGCCCGGAGCTGCCTCTCCAGTATGAAGGGTCGGAGGATGTTCAGCCCGGTCCGCTGGAGGATTCGCGGCCCGGCTCGTCTCCTCCCCCTTCCCGGAGAAAACGGCGTTCACGTCGCCGGCGTTCCCGAGCAGCGGAGCAGCTTTCATCCTTTGGTGAGAGTGATCGTGTTTCTCACATTCCGCTCGAGCGTTCAGGTCCCAGGCTCCCTGACATTGCATCCTCTGTGAGTAAGACTGTGCTTCCCTCCGTGGACTTTGTTAAGCCTGAATCCGTAGATTGTGACTCAGCAGATTTAAAGTTTCAGGATTTCGAGGCAGTTAACTCAGTAGCTTCTGTTTCTGTGCCTGTTGGTCCTCTGAGTAAACCCAGTGTTTATGAGCGAGCAAGTGACTCTTCTGTTCTGCCTAAACCTGGTAATATGGAGACAATTAGCCATGTAGCTATTCAGAGTGACTGTCTTACCTGCTCACCTGCTCTGTCACCAGAAATCCATGACAGTAACCAAATGGGCTCGGTTAAGTGTTGTGTTCCACGGTCTGACCATTTGATCTCTGTGCACCAGGCATCTAGCTCAGTCTCCGCAAAGAATGTTCAGAAAGCGCCTCACGAAACGACTTTTTGTGTTGTTTCCTATGGGACTGCCACTCAAACCCGGGACGGTGCTGAACCTCAGCTGGTAAATGTAAATGGCAACATAGTTAAACCAGCTAAAAGGTTTGGACTGAGTGCTTCAGAACTTCTGACTCAGGTTGAGGTTTGTGTTCCGCAGTCGTTCATATGTAAACCAGCTCACCATGCCTGTGTGCCAGTCCCTGTTAACACTGAGTTTACACCTCTGGACTGTGCAGCCCACCAGCCAGTTCATTCTGAGTTGGTCAGTGAAAATACACCTGCTTTTGTAATCACCCATTCTGAGCTGAGGGTTACTGACCCAGAGTTTGCTAAGTCTGAATCCCTCCCTATAATGACTGTTTTAAAGGCTGCTAATTATGACATGGACAACTTGTGTACAGCAGAGTTGCTAGAACCAGCCCACCGTAGGTCGCGGTTTGCTGACACTGTGTTTGGCTCCAATAACTTGGTTCACCCAGTGACTGTTACTGTTCCTGTGCTTCGCTCTCCACCTCCAGTTCCTCTACCCAGGGCAGCGCGGGCCCAGCTTTCCCTTGCACCCGTACCAGCTCCTCGGGTGAGGGTGGCTGAGGTCCAGCTGGTCCCTGCTTCTGTCCCCAGCCTGGCAGAGGCGCCGTTCATCCCGGCACCCGTACCTGCTCCTCGGGTGGGGTTGATGGACACCCAGCCATTGCTTGCACCTGTTCTGGTTCCCCGGGTGAGGTCAGCTGTGACCCTGCCGACTCCTGCACCCGTCTCAGTTCCTCAGGTGGGAGCGGCAGAGGTCCAGCTAGCTCCTGCACCTACACCGGCCCCCAGGGTAAAGGCAGCCAGAGCCCAGCTCGTCCCTGCACCCGTATCTGTTCCTCGGGTGGGGATGGCTGGTGTTCGGCCAGGCCTAGCACCCGTTCCTGTTCCCAGGAGGAGAGCAGCCAAGAGTCAGTCACCTGCTCAATCACAAGTTCAACTACCTGCTGTTCCACCATCACTACAACCACAACTACAACTTGCACTTCTGTCCATAGCACAGTCATTAGCTCAGTTATCAGCCCAGTTCCCTGTTTTGTCACCAGCTCAGTCTCTAGTTCAGTTAGCTCAGTCACCAGCCGAGTTAATAGCTCAGCAACCCATTCAGACACTGCCAACCTCAGCTGGAAGCCTTTGTGAGCTTTCTCCGCCAGCTGAGGACTGCGTGGTGCTGACAAAGCTTGGACAGACTGTTTGCCCTGCACAGCCCCAGCCGTTGCATCCCAAGCCGACTGCGTGCCCTGTGCAGCTACAGTTAGCGTCCCCTCAGCCAGAAGTCTCTGCACCTGCTGGCTCTGCATCTGTTCTCGCTGGGGGTTCAGGCGAACCTCTCCAGCCGCTCCTCGTCTCCGCTGGGGGTTCAGGGGGACCCCTCCAGCCGCTCCTCGTCTCCGCTGGGGGTTCAGGAGGACCCCTCCAGCCGCTCCTCGTCTCCGCTGGGGGTTCAGGGGAACCTCTCCAGCACCTCCTCGTCTCCGCTGGGGGTTCAGGGGAACCTCTCCAGCCGCTCCTCGTCTCCGCTGGGGGTTCAGGGGAACCTCTCCAGCCGCTCCTCGTCTCCGCTGGGGGTTCAGGGGAACCTCTCCAGCCGCTACTCGTCTCCGCTGGGGGTTCAGGGGAACCTCTCCAGCCGCTACTCGTCTCCGCTGGGGGTTCAGGGGAACCTCTCCAGCCGCTCCTCGTCTCCGCTGGGGGTTCAGGGGAACCTCTCCAGCCGCTCCTCGTCTCCGCTGGGGGCTCTGGTCAGCCCGGCCAGCACCTCCTCGTCTCCGCTGGCGGCTCAAAGTCCCTTTCGCCCGGTCCGGCCTCTGCATCAGCTGCACCCACGCCCGATCCGGCCTATGCTTCGCCTTCAACGTCGCCCGGTCCAGCGTCGGCCTCCGCATCACCTTTGCCTGGTCCAGCCCCCGCATCTGTTCCAGCTCCGTCGCCTTGTCCAGCTCCGTCGCCTGTGGCTGCCACACCACCGTCTGGTCCTGCCTCGTCTGGTCCTGCCTCGTCTGGTCCTGCCTCGTCTGGTCCTGTGCCCACCAAGCCTCAACCAGTACGCCCGACACTTGGGAGCTGCCGCCGTCTTCCACGCGGCCGGCCTCCGGACCCGCTCTGTAGCCGCCGCCGTCTTCCACGCGGCCGGCCTCCGGACCCGCTCTGTAGCCACCGCCGTCTTCCACGCAGCTGTCCTCCGGATCTGTTCTGCCGCCACGGCCACTTTTCACGTGGCCAGCCCCCGGAACAGCTGAACTGTGAACTTTTGTGCTGTCGCCCCCAGGTTAACCTTCCGACCTCTTTGAACATTGCTTCCGTGTTTTTGACCTGTTTTTGTGTATTTGTGGACGCAGGTTTGGTCTCATGCTCCTTGTCTTTTGTTTGGTTTCGTTGTTATGATTATCAGTGTCACCTGTGTTCCCCGTGTGCTCCCACTTCCCTCGTTAACCCTCTGTGTATTTATGTCTGCGTCTCCCTCAGTTCTGTGTCGCGTTCTCCCTCATGACTGTGTGCCCCTCCGTGTGTTTCCTCGTAAGTCAGTTCCTTAGTACTTCCCAGTTTAGTTTCATGTTATTCTGTATCGCTGTTATCTTTTGTCATCGTTTGTCAGCAATAAAGCTGTATTTTGAGTACAGTCCTGTTTTCCCGTGAGTTTGCGTTTGGGTCCTATTTCCTGCCTGCCACACAGCCTGATCATGACAGATTTAGTCCACAGAGTCCTTGGTGTTCTGAAAGGGACCTATAAATAAATGTATGAATAATAATAATAAAAGTAGTTGTTGTACATGTACAGACCATAAATATGGAGTCCAGCTGTGTTTGATGCTGCTGGGCAGACTGACCACTGGGAACCTCTGAGCTCTGCTGGTCCACTCTGTGGAGGAACCATGGACACACACACACACACGAGGCCACTTTGATTATTGAAATGTGAATTTAGCCTCTAAAAGCTGTGTTCAGTCACTTTTGCTGCTTCCCTTGTTGCATCTGTATTTGTAGTTTCTCTGTCAGAGATCAAAATGATCAATAATACAAATGATACTCCAGAGTCCTTCCACTGTTATCCTGATCACTGACACTTCTTTGTTGTGTTTTAAACTCTGTAAAAACACAAAGATCATAATTCCCTGAATGACTTCAGTTTTTTTGTAACTGAACTTTTTTTCTAAAGTCAAAGGCAGTTTCTCAATAAATTTACTTGTGTGTACTTGTGAAACGTCATCATTCACAGATCAAGTACGTTTCAACTCAAAGTACGTATAAAGCCAAGTGTGTAAGTTCATCTCTGAATGTTTGTGATTCCTACGTTAAGTTTAACAACCGATATATGAAGCTCGGACGTCTGTGCGCTGCTGAGTCTGTTTGTTTGTTCATTCCAACCATCAAACTGTTCACCTGCAGCACAGTTTGTTTGTTTGTCAAAGTAAAACTGTGAAACACTTTTTTCATACTTGTTTTTTTCATACAACAGCTGACACTGACATCCATCCTGATAAAAGATGAGTGCCAGAAAACCGTGTTTGCATTTATTTGCACTGCTTTCCATGTGTGAATGAGGCGAGTATCAAAGTGCTCAGAGGAGAAAAGCTCCATATAAGAACCATTACTCCCAGTATTATTCCAAACTGGTCCAGCCTATAAAGATGAACTCTGTGTGAACAGCTGACCTGTGTCATGTGACCAAGAACACAAACATGATCTACTGTCAGACCAGGACACGTCACAGTTACTGTGTAACTGTTTAACAGCACACTGCAACATTCACACGTTCATCTAACAAACTGGATCATTAACAGCTGCATTTTCACACGTTTCACTTTGATTCTCTACAGATTCAGCAGACAGAAAGAAGTTGATGAGGAAACAACAGTTCAGTTCATTTCTGTCCTGGGTGATGAAAATGGCAGCACTGCTGAGGAGCAGGAAGTGGGGATCAGGCTGAGTGAAGAGTTTCAGGACAGAGAGTTTGAGAACATCTCCCCTACCTAAAAATAATCTCTGAGTATCTGCTGTGTTTGTGGAAACACTCCAACACACAGCGCTGCACATATGAACATAGAAATGTGTGTGAAACAGAGCTGAGCTGACATTAAACATGATGGAGGATTTATTCACAAACACTGAGTCACAACAACATTTACACACACGTTACCTCTCTGCAGGACGACACAAGTCTGATTTAAAGTTAATAACATCATCTTTAGACCGGTCACTCTTTAAGGGCACAGAGCTGGGTGGAGGTCCAGGTGGGTTCCTGTGAATAATGATGGAGCAGTGATGTGAGTGCTGAGCTGTGACATGGAGAAGAGTCATGGACAGTTAGAGATGGTCATCTCACCTCTGAGCTTTGGTCTGGCTCTCATGTTCCCCACACAGAGTGGTTTTAGAGGGAGGGGCTCCCTCCTCTCTGTCCTCACACTGATCCATGCTGCTCAATTCACATCAGCTCACACACACTTTCTACCTTCACCTGCAGAGGAAACACAAATCATTCATGTGCACATCAGCTGAAATCCTCCTTTCCATCATGTGTGCTGTCCAAATATCAGCTGCTTCTTTCCTGCTTCATCTCAGTGTCAGCTGAGAGAATGACAAACCCACTGTGTGTCAACATTTGATGGATGATGACACAGAAATATAAAATTATATTGACCTAAATCTGTCCTGATGATAATGAGAAGCTTTGATGAGTTGTGACTCTCTGAGGTGTTACTAGGATGTAGAAACACTGGAGCTCAGCCCTGAAATCTTTGCTATTTTCACTTGATAACAGCAGCTGTTTAAAGTTACTGAGTGTGTTTGACAGTAAAGTGAATGTAAATGTGAGACACTGTGCTCACAGCTAAAGGCTGCAGTCAGCTGTGTTAGAGCGTCTTTCACACAATGATCCTTTAATAAACACTCAGAGCTCCATGTTGATGAAGCAGTCATGTGTGAGCTTGTGTGCTGACATGTTGACAGTTTGACTTCAGCTTTTACTGAAGAAAATCCACAGAAGGCTGAAAGTGAAGCATCACTTCCTGTTTGAGGAAAGCCAACAGTCTGTTTACACGTCATGTCTAAGTTACAGCTGGAATAAATGATCATTTGCATGTATGTAAAAATCTATATTTCCATCTCACTGACTTTGCTTACAGGAACACTAAACAGAGCTTTTCAATTCTTTTTGTTTCTTTCCACATGACTTCATTCAAACCTGAATGCTGACTTCTTTGGTACAGTGATTTTATCTGTTCTATTGTTCTGTTAGTGATGATTGATTACTGATCAGTGTCTCCTACAGGTTATTCTGATGTTAACAGTGTTTATCACAATAACATAAATGTTTCAGTCCAGATGAACTGATAAATGGAATCTGCTTTAAATTCTAAAGAGTATGTTAGTTTTCAGGTTTCACTCAGAGCTGATGAACCAACAGATTGCTGTCTTTGTGCTGAACTGAAAACAGATTGAAGATAAGAGCTTGATGCCAAAGCTTGTCTGCATTCTGATGTCTCGTGTGATGTGGACTGAAGAAAAGCTGCCAGTAGGTCCGACATCATGTTAGGAAGTGATCCACACTTTAAGTCAGCTCTCTCTGTGGAACAGCAAAGTAGGAAACAACAGCAGGTGTCCACAAAGCATCAAAGTCAAACTAAAGTCTATTTAGTTCAATTCAATCTGATTTATATGGCACCAAATTACAAGAGTTACATCAAGAAAAAAAACTTCCTTTAACAGGGAGAAACTTCCAGCAGAGCCAGGCTCAGGGAGGGGCACTGACCTATTGATTGTGAGGGGAGGGAGACAGGACAGACACACTGTGGGAGAGAGCCAGAAACTTATAATAACTAATGGTTAAATGGTGAGAGGTATGTAAACACATAGATAATAAAAAGTGAGTGAAGAAGAAGAAGTGTTCAATAGGGTGGTGTGGCTGTGGTTAAGTAGGAAGCTCATCTATTAGATGGAACATTTGTGGTTTAATATGAGAACGCTCCAGTCTGCATGTTAAATATCCTGTCGCAAGATAACCTCGAGTTTCTCTCATGCATCCGTCAGAGCATGAATCTGTGTGAATGTTAGATGGAGCGCCAGTAGAAAAAGTGAATGAAGAAAGGTTTATAAAGTGCTTTGAATGCTTCAGTAGAGTAGGAACGTGCTGTTTAACAAATAGTCCATCTGCAGTTTACCCCATGAGCCTCAGATTATTACAGCATACTTAAGGTAGGTTTCAGGGTCTATTAATTTGATTTCTCACATCAGATTAAACTGTTTGCTGACCTTTATTGGTAAGTTTATTTTCCAAGTATCAAAAACACCGGTGTTAAAGTTTCTCCTGAAATAAGGACATCCAAAGACAAATTGAGAAGTCAGGACTCCACCTGAAGCAGGACAGGTGAGAGGGGCTCAACTCTGCATGTGTTTTGATATGCTTGTTTAAAAATATGCCGTCTGACTGCTCAGACTGAGTCAGAGTAAAGTTCACATGCTGACGTGTGAAGACATGAAACCTTGTTCTAGCTGCAGGTGTGAACACACTGATAACGGCTCAGCTCTGAAAGACTGTTTGTGTCATGGTCCAGCAGATCTGCCTGAGAAATACTCTGCTACGTGTGGGTAATGTGTTTTCCCTCTTTTCTCTCTCGCCCTCTGTCGCCTGGGCGGAGTTCATTGTGAGCTCCCACCCTTGGCCTACTTACCTGGGAGATGAGTAACACCTGCGTCTCACTAACTGGCCTCTAGTGAAGGGAAGAAGTGAAATTTCTCTTCGCTGGATCATTGCTTGACCTGTATCAGTGAAATCCTGGCTAGGACACAACTAATCTAGTGCCCCTTGGTTGTCATTTCCCTGTGTACAGACACCCTTGGATCTGCCCTTGTTCCCTACGGAGATTCTGGTGCAAGAGAGGTGTGAGAGACTGGTGAGATGCAGAGAGATGCTTGTCCCTGCACATTCCCCGGAGCCCTGATCCCTGCACCCTTGTATATAGCACTTTATCACTGTCGAACATTTCACCTCATGAATAAACCCTCTGTTCTTCCTTTGAGCAAAAGAGTCCTGGGTTTGAGTCCCTCCAGTTGCTGTAACAGTTTGCTTTATTTGAATATGAACATTTCTTTTTTCTTTTTTTTTTTGTGTGTCCCGTTTGGATCTTTAGCCATCAGAATTGTTGTCTTAAGGCCAAGAAAGATGCCAAGCGGATTTATTTTACCAAGTGGATCATCATGGCCTTGCCATATTGGTCCATTTGATTGACCTTTATTATAATTATGAATTTATTTTATTTTCGGTTGTTACAAACGGGACAGACATGACTGGGGGATAGGACAGGGAGAAAGAATGAAAGAAAGAGAGGGAGAGAAAGAAAACCAGAGGGGAGAAGAGACGGTGAGAAGGGGGGAGGAGAAAGGAAAAAACAAACAAAACGCCTGGATCACCTGTATGGAGAAAAAAAACAGAAGAGAAAGCAAACAACAAAGAGCAACATAATAAAAACAGCACCATCACAATAAACTAGCTAGCAGTAGATAACAGTAGATACTAAATATTAAATGATATTGTGCAGCACGCAAGATAGACAGCGCACAATGTGCTTTGAGGCAGCAGCCAAGAAAGGTGTAGTCCGCGTCTGTGAACACCCGTGTGTACACCTGTGTGCACACCTGTGTGGATCAGCATGCTTGTAAAAAGGTTTCTCCATGTAACGATCTGCTAGGGAGTGTGGGGAGCCATAGCCCCGTCCACCAGGGTATGAAGCAGGTATGGAGGAGATCCAGGCCCCAGATATCCAGAGGCCCCAGAGTACAAGGACCCGAGGAGGACCACCAAAAGGGGGGGAACCGTGCCACCCTCCTGGGAAGAGCTGAGTAGAGCCCCAAACGAGAGGTCACCCAGCAGCTACGGAGCAGAGGCCAGAGGGGGTTGCAGTGGCGTGCCCGCGGGCTCCGCCGGCAGCCAGCTGTGACAGAGAGGACCGAGCTTCAGGCCCAGAGGCCTGAGGGCACCCCACCCCCCGGAAGGGGCCCAGCCGGGCTACAGGCGCCCGGCCCCGCCAATCGGTGACCAGGAGTGAGCCGGTACATACATGAGCACCCAGCCCCAGACGACAAGGACCACCAACACACCAACGTCTGAGGGCATCAGCCACCGGCAGGGAGTGTGGTGAGGGGAGATAGGCCTCCGTACTTTGGAGGGCCGGAGATGTTATAGGGGTGGCTGTAGCTGAGGTGTCAGAGCAGGTCAGCCACTAATCAAAAGGTCGGTGGTTCGATCCCAGCCTGCCTCCTGGCTGCATGTTTGCCTACTGGTGGTGGTCAGAGGGCCCGGTGGCGCCTGTGTCCGGCAGCCTCGCCTCTGTCAGTGCGCCCCAGGGCAGCTGTGGCTACAATGTAGCTGCCATCACCAGTGTGTGGATGGGTAAATGACTGAATGTAGTGTAAAGCGCTTTGGGGTCCTTAAGGACTAGAAAAGCGCTATACAAATGCAGGCCATTTACCATTTATGTTCCCAGAGAGGTTGAGTCTAAGACCCAACCTGACATATAGACACAGACGAACAGGCGCACGCGGACACAGACGTGCATTTCCACCCCATATGCACAACCAAATACTCGGCACTCACCCAACGTGTAGACAGACACAAATAGACACTGCACAGACAGTCGCACTCCCCAAACATACTCTATATCCCAGGTCCAGGTACCCCCACCCTCAGAGGGGCAAGCCGCACCTAGACCCAGGAGATGTAACCCTTCTCTCTGGGGTGGTGAATATGAACATTTCTGCTGCAAAGCTTCAAATGTTCAGCATGTTTCTCTGTTTCCAGTCTATAGATCCAGTCACACTTTCTACCTTCACCTGTGCAGTAAAGACTGAGAGCAGAGCTGAAACCAACCGTCCAATCAGTGAGCAGCATCAACACCTGAGCTTCATTCAGACTCTGTTATGTTATCATTGAAGATGTTGTGTGAATGAAATGATGTAAATATCCAAACAACTTCTTGTATGAAGCAGTCACTGATACACTACTGTGTAGCTGACACACACTGTGCGAGGTCACTTCCTGTGTTTGCTCTTGGAAACATCACTGTACAGTGTTGTATTCCATGTGAACAGCACACAGCCATAAGTCAGCACATCTTCTACCTTTACACAGTCAGGCTGTATTAGCAGAACAAAGAAAAGCTGCGGATGCTCCTCATTTGAACAAATGTCACTCTGATCCAAAACAAACAGGAAAATGCATCAATACATAAGATGACAGAGCCAATCAGAGATGTCCATATTACTGCTCAGAGCTGCAGCTTCACTCAACAACTTGTCATATCCAGATTGTTGTTGTTGTTGACACGAGTGATGAAAGGTGTGCTTGTGTTCTCAGAGCTCTGCTTTTTAAACTGGAGCTTATTCCTTCTTCTGATTGGTGCTCGATCTGTGAGCGACTTCCACAACAATGAAATGGACCAGGTGACCCTGAATCCTGCCTTAGTTATGCTGCAATAGACGTAGGCTGCCGGGGGATTCCCATGATGCATTGAGTTTTTCCTTTCCAGTCACCTTTCTCACTCACTGTGTGTTAACAGACCTCTCTGCATTGAATCATATCTGTTATTAACCTCTGTCTCTCTTCCACAGCATGTCTTTTATCCTGTCTTCCTTCTCTCACCCCAACCGGTCGCAGCAGATGGCCCCGCCCCTCCCTGAGCCTGGTTCTGCCGGAGGTTTCTTCCTGTTAAAAGGGAGTTTTTCCTTCCCACTGTCGCCAAAGTGCTTGCTCATAGGGGGTCATATGATTGTTGGGTTTTTCTCTGTATCTATGAAGCGCCTTGAGGCGACTTTTGTTGTGATTTGGCGCTATATAAATAAAATTGAATTGAATTGAATTGAATTGAATTGAATTGAATTGAATTGAATTGAATTGAATTGAATTGAAATACAGTCAGACTGAGATCCACCACAACTCACAGCTCATCTTTACTACAGTCATGTTTTTTAGTCCCATCAGGAAAAGTTTGGGATCCAATAAGATCCACTTAGAGTGGATGTTTCCACTCAGCGTTCCCACATCTTCCAAAGCCGTGGAATTTCCCGACACTGCCACAGACAATGAAATAATGTTCCTTTAGCTTGTGAACACTTTCCACAGTTATCAGGTATATTTGATTCTATGTATTCATCCCAGTGCTGTCACATAAATCCTCATTAACCATCTGTGCTGGATTCATCTGAGATGTGCATAAATGTAGTGCGAGCCCGAGCACCTTTCCAATCACTTTCTGATGTTTCACTTTCACAATCTTCCTTCCAGGCTGTCTCGTCCCTCGACTGTTCTGATGAGAACAGCGTCAGTGTGTGATCAAACTTTGAGACGATACCTTTACTGAAACCATGTGAGTTTAGTGTTTCTTCCAGAGCAGAAAGGAGGTTTGGAAAGATTACATATTCTGTTTCACAGACATAAAACTTCTGAGCTCAGCAAGTTCTTCATTCAGGATCTGGTTTCTAAACTCCAGGAGTTTATCATCCAGAGCAGCATGCAGTTTAGTTTGCAGGTTCACTTTATATCCTGTATATTTAACTTCAGCTGTGCTCTCAGACCGACCGTGGACCCAGCAGAACTGGGTTCAGATCTCTGGGGCCACTTACATCACCTTCATGTCCCGGGTCCATGAGAGCTCTTCAACACCACCTGGTAAAGAACTCTACAGGACCAGTGACTGTAGTACAGAACCATCACTGTGTGAGGACACAAACCAGTATGTTTGATGGTGAGGACAGGACCCAGTAAACTATCTAAATACTGCAGATTTAAGATAAGATAAGATGACCTTTATTAGTCCCACAGGTGGGAAATTTGTTAAAAAAGATAAGAAAGAAAGAAACTCAGGATGAGCAGAGCTGCTGTAACAGGCTGCTGCACACGCCGGAAGTAAAGAGGCTGATGCTAAATGATGAGGTCACTAAACAGGAAGTACAGAAAGATTTAACTGTGTGTCACATGATGATGTCACAGTCTCTCTGTCTACCCTGTGGGGGGGGCCTAAAGTAGGCATGAGGGGTGGCATTACAGCCATTTCCTCCAGACTGAGAAAACAAAGCTGAAGCAGAGAAACTAGAGACAGAGCAGCAGCAGCCACAGAGACAGGAGGTGTCTGCATCAGTGAAGGACTCTTTGACATTATATCCACATCAAAGGAAGATGATGGACGAGGTGGGAGGCGGAGCAAGTCTCCAGTTTCACCAATCACAATCCATCAGGACTGTTCATCAAATGAAACGCTCACATCGTGACGAGACGTCGACACGACCAAACGCTATCACAGACACGTCTCTGCTCGCTGTCAGAAGACGAGGACGATGAAACAGGAAGGATTTAACTCTTCTGTGACATCAACGCCAGCAGAGGCTGAAACACGTCCTGACCTTGAACATCACAGATCCCCACGGGCACACTCCCATCTCACACATCACATCCTGTAACAGGAGGAGAGTGCCGGGGTCGTGCTCAGATATGAAGTTCAGTTACAGCAAAGACCATAAAGCAGCATGTAAAGTGCAAAAGTGCAAAGGGTTCATTCATGTTTGCAGGGCGCCCATCACTGCGCCTCCACAGTGCAGCTGGAAGTGTGTGCGAGTGTTCAGTCACCCTGCAGGGATCTGTAATTACTCTCAGAGAAAACCAATCATAATACAGACACTTTTCTTTCTCCCTGCTGGAGGTTGACTGGAGTTCTTTACTGTCCAACAGCTGAGCTGGACAGAAACAATCCCAGGTTTCCCTGACTGAAGGTCACCATACTCACCTGTGATCAGCGTGGGAGGAGTTTCAGGCCTTCAGACAGACGGCTGCAGGTCAGTGCTGCACCGACGTTGTTGGGTCCTGAGTCGTTGGGACAGCAAACGACTTGTCAAAGCATCTGCAGGAGAAGAAAGCTGAACTTTACTAAGCAGGAAAAGGACATAAAAGCACTAGATGTGAGTAAAGAGCTGCTCCTCGGCCCCATCATCGTGTGCTTCCACGCTGCAGCTTCTACATCAG
This sequence comes from Perissodus microlepis, assembly GCF_051167445.1. Lineage (NCBI taxonomy): Eukaryota > Metazoa > Chordata > Actinopteri > Cichliformes > Cichlidae > Perissodus > Perissodus microlepis. The sequence goes on along the minus strand of NC_140476.1, from coordinate 34,925,583 downwards.
GTTCTAGTGGACAACCATGAACCTGAACTGAACACCTGAAACTGTCCAGCAGCTCTCAGTCTTTGTGTCTCCACATCTCTGCTGGATGGACTCACCCACTGAAGCCAGGACTCAGTGTGGAGCTGGGTGTGGAAAACGTCCTGTATCACCATCACATGACACAGGGGGGTCCACAGAGGGTGGCACGGGTAAGCTCACAGTCACTGGGAGGCTGAGTGTGGAGTCAGTGTTGCTGTGGTTTGTCTGTGTGTGGAGATGAAACACACCAGTGTGTCCTGTTCACATCTGTTTGACCTCTGTCACAATGAGCTAACCTCTGGTCCGCCTGCCGTCTCTCACTGGACTAACTTTGTTAGCTGGACAACGATCGTGTCCACAAAATGTTTCCTTACAAGGTGAAGGACATTTCATTTAAACTGAATCTTGGATTTTATTGTGAAAAACCTCCTTCAAACATGTCCGAGCGTTACAGAGTCTGTGGATTTTCCCACAGACGTTGCTCCTGTGCTTCCACAGCTGTCACACAGACACATTACCGACTTCATGTCCAACAAAAGCTGCCAGATTTGTACTTTTCCACATCCTTAAATGTGTTTTCAAATTAAAAGCAGCACTTCCTGTTTCCATGGAGGAAATGTAAACCACGTGGAAGCTTTAAACATTAATGTTTGTGATGCTGTTGACGTCTCATTTTCAGACAAATAGAAGAAAGGAAGTGTGAGGTCTGAGGTCTGGTCCTTCTAATAAAGATGCATTTCCTCCAGTATATCCATGAACTGGTGGGGCTGAATGATCACATGTTATCACAGTGATCATGAGGCTCAATGTAAAAAGTTCAAATAGACTGAAACACTGTAGATAAAGGTCAGAGGTCACGTTGATGCCTTCATGTTTGACCACAGAACGGTCAGTCTGTGTAACAGACTCTGTGATCAGTGATCAGTGCTGTGGGTCCAGGTCAGAGGACATGTTGGATCTCTTATTCTTTCACGTCCATATTAAACAGCTGCTGCGACTGAACTGTGACTGTTAGCAGTAACTCATTAAATATGTCTGCACACTGTGAGAGAGCCGTCCTCCATCAGTGAGGCTGACAAATGCTCACACTGGGAACAGGAAGCAGATTTCTGTCTGACTGTCATTATGGACAAAGGATGAAATCCTCTGTAACACAGTCAGCCTGTTACAGCCCATAATAACAATGAACACTTATTAAAATATGAAAGGATCACGTTAGATAAAACTGTTTTTAATAACATATGTAAACAGATCCAACAACATTGACACAATTAAGATCCAAATCATTAGTTCCAGCTCACACGGACTGGAGTGAGCACACCAGTGACTGAAAGAACCAGTGTTTCCATCACAGACTCATGAACATCATCATGTGTTATGTTAGTGTCTCATTCAGCACAGACACATTATTTCTGTTAGGTCCTGTCAGCTGTCAGCACTCTGTACAAGCACGACTGTGAACAACACAGACTTCTTTTAAATGTGTCATTCAGTGTGGATTTGATCCAGATGTTTCTCCATATGTAAGTTACTCAGGCATCAATAGATTTGAAGTCTTTATGATCCTGAGCTGACTTCAAACAAGGAGCTTCTCAGACTAACAGCACGAGCACAAAACTGAAAGGATGAGAAACAAAAGTTTGATTTTGATGCTTCACAGAAAATCCATTTTAATACGCTGGAGACTCATTTAGGTCTCTGCTGTTATCTTTCACTCAGTGCAGCGTTTCTGAAATGTCTTTGTATTATAGTGAAGTTTGAGCTTTGCAGGATACAAAGAAGAAGAAATCAAAGATGTGCACACAGCAGGTAGTTGTACAGAGGACGTCAGCTGATGGAGCAGAGGGAGGCAGACTGTGGATGAATGAGGAGGTGAAGGCCTGCAGGCGGGTGGAGACAGAGGAAGTGATGTCACTAATGACTTCGGAGAAGCTTTCACCTTATTAACATAGTTGTTTGGTCACGTTGTGTTTTAATGAGACATGTACAGTTTGTGGACCCAGGGCTTTGTGTGTTTGTGGTCAGTCTTGGTGTTGAGGATTTCTTATGTTCAGCTCCCAACCAACAAAGTTGGAGCTAAAACTCTTCCTGTAGCCACGTGTGCTTTGCATTCTGCAGCAAAGTTCTACAGATGTGCAAAGATCTGGGCGAGCAATGAGCTGTGACATCAACATTAACTTTCTGTTTCCTCCAAAAGTCCACAGCACTTCCTGTTGTTGCTCAGACGTGACTGAGAACTAGAATTGAATAGAACTCTTTGAAATGACTTAGCTTTAGCTGTATGCTAGCTACACTCTACAGTGACTTTCAGCTCAACGTCTTTTGCCACCAGGATGTTTCCCTCAAAGATGCTTGTAGGTGGATCTGACTGTGGCCAATCAACACCTGCGCCTTGCCGCCCTGATCAGATACCCAGCTGGGATAATGAGCTCGCCAAAGGAGAAGACTGAAAGCACTGACACGAGGAAGGAACGAGTCAGAGGACCAGTGAGTGTCAGCAGAACCACTGTTCAGGACGAGACCACAGACATCAGCCACGACTGACCGTGTACTTAGTGAAAACCTCAGACAGCAGAAAGCAGAGAAAGAGGAGGAGCAAGGAGAGCAGCCATGATGGAAGGACAGGTATGTACCACCAGCAGAGAGAGGAAGTGGCTCTGTAGATATTTATAGTCAGTCCTCATAATAATAATAATGGATTGGATTTATATAACAATGCCACTATTCATTCACTCTCGGATTCACACACTGAATGCATATGCTGTGCATATAGTAAGTGTTTGTCATGAAGCTGTCATGTGTGCATATCTGTGGTCAGTACAGCTGATTGTGAGTAATAGCTACACTACAGAGTGCCCAAAGAGTTGTTGCATTGCTTGTTAGCCTTGTTTAGGGAGGGCTGGGGTTTCTTTGGAGCCCGAATTCATTAAAGTTAGTTCAGCACCAAGTGAAAATAATCCCTGAAGACTCAGCAAAGAACGTGTGGGACAGAAGTTTGCTTTGGAGACATGGACTGAGTTAGAAAACTAGCCAACATGATTTATAACGGACAGTCATCATTAATGATGGAGAACTGAAAGGACATGAAGGCTGCACTGTTACACTTTTTGATAGCTGGAAACTTTAACTGTCATCAGAAAACATCAAATATTCTGGATCCTCTCTGCAGTGTCTCTTCTTTCCTCTGTGACTTCCATGGATTTTAGCTCAAACATGTTTTTTAAATGCTTTGTCAGCAAACTGACCTCTGACCTCTACAGTACTGACCTGTACAAAGAGCTGTCAGTCTCAGCTCTTCTCTCCCAGCACTGGTGGAGCAGGTGTAGTTGCTGCTGACAGCCATTGTTGGTTTTCTCAGAGACAGGCGGAGGTCTGAAGTGTTGAGAGCATCAGCTCTCATCGATGTGCGCCGCTGTAACGCTGCTTTTGTCCTCTGAGATCACCAGGTATGAAATCCGAGTACTGACAGGGCAGCAGGACAGATCTTTCCCCCTCATTCACTTCCATAAGCACAGCCATGCTGGGAAACTGAGGACACACCCACAGATGTAGAAATGACCTGCATGCTGTGGGTTTGTCTCAGAGTCCCCACAGGTGACAAATTAGCTGCAGAAACCCAAGCCAGGTGTCTGAATACTGACACATGGACTCTTCCCATCCAGAGGGAGGATTTAGTCGCACTTTATAATAACTACACAATAGTGAGCATTAGTATGTAGTTTATTAATGGAACCAGACCCAAACTGTTCCTTTTATACCTGACTTTCAGGACCTCCAAGTCTGCACTGTTGTTTATTATCAGTTGGAGCCCCTCCTCATTCTTCTTCTTCTTCTTTGGTGCAACCTTGTAAATGTTGGGGTACCCCTTTGGCCCCTCCCCTTTTCTACAATTCCCCTGTGGGAGAGGTCGTGTCATTTCTTTCCCAACACTGTACAACACACAGATAATGTATATTTAGCCACCCTGATGTTTCTGATTGTGTTATTAGTTCAATTATTGTCATCATTGTGTCTTTGCTAGATGCTGTAAATGTGTAGTACGTGTGTGCCACAGATGTGTTACAGGCACAGTCTATGCTAGCATGAATAGATCATTCTTGCTAGCTTGGAAGTTGTGGTGGGTGGAGCTAACCCTCTTCCCTACTGTTTGCATTTGGTTGTAGGAGCTGGAGCGAGCAAGTTAATGACTTGGAGCTCTTTGTTTCTTTGACCTTTCATTGTCAGACACAACGTAGGAACACGCGGTTACATTAAGACAGATTTAAAAGACCTGGATCAATAAGTTCAGAACGTCATCAGTGACAGCAGTTTTATATGTCTAAAGTATGACACACAGACAGAGCAGTTATGTAGGAGCTGTTATGGTTGTAAATTATAGGTTTATTACTTAGAAAATGATTAATGAAGTATTTAGATAATAATAATGTTTCAGATGATTAACATACAGGATAATTCTGCTTCTATAAATGTTATGAAGTTTGATTTCTCTGAGGTTTCATAAATACTCATCTCTGACTGTAATTTCTGGTAACTGAGGCACTTACTAGTCGTTATTGTTAGTTAGTGCTTTTGTCTGATCTCAGCGAAGGAGACGATTATTCAGACTTTCAGGAGGTTTTAGATGAAACTGAAAGGCCCACAGAACCAAACACGTCTCAGCTGTGATCACACCAGAAACAGACAAACACAAACCAAAGCCCACACTGCCATCTAGTGACAGAAACTAGTACTGCTAGACAACCAGGCTGCTTTAAAGCAGGTGATATTTAGGTTGGAAAATAAAAAACAAGTTGATAATAAACATTTGACAAAATCTTTTGGCAGCTAACATCTGGAAGTGAGCTGTTCTTTGCTGGTAATTAACAGTTTATTCTTGTTGGTAATTATGTAATGAAAGGTAGCAGTAAAAGAGGCACACACACACACACACACACACACGGCTGACAACAACAACTACAGACACGTCTGTGACTGCGATGAACACCTGAGTGTAAGACGAGCACTGAATATGATACAGTAACAGTCAAATATGAATGTGTGTAACAGAGCATGATCATGTATTATACATATATCAGAAATATGTGACATTTAACAGCATGTCAAATCTATCTGAACATGAAACCAGTGTTAAAACCATTTCAGTCTCAGTCAGTGTTACTGAAACATTCATCTCCAACAGCATCACTGACACAGACAGTTGGAGCAGCTACAGTCAAATCATTGATCAGTGTTTTTATATCATTAGCTGCTGTTGCTGCACCAGTGCTGCTGCTCTCTTTCTCTTATTGCAGGTCTTTAGCTAACAACATCAAGTGTCTTCATGTGACTGTTGTCTAATGTTCAAATGTAGATAACACCACCTGCACCACCCTGTTCCACAGCACAGCCCTCTCATGTAGGCTTGGCTGCAGCACATATTAGCAGCTGCAGTGACATCAGCTTTCTGTGCAGCACTAGACAGGAGATCCCGCTCCATAGTGTCATCACATCTACAGACTGTTACATGTTCTCACCTGGTAATAAGAAGCTGCACACAGCTCCAAGATTAACAGACTGAAGGAAATACAAATGAAAGTGACAGTAAACTGAAATCTTGGAAACACAACATGAAACAGCGTGGGAAATATGTTCATGTTGCATAAAACATGTGTTGCATTACAGATATTTATATATTTAAGGTGGATGGGCTCATCCACCCACTCTCACACCATCATATCACCATCCTGGGTTAGTGTCTTGGTCTCAGGTCACAACATCAGCACAGTCTTGGCTTGGCTGAGGTAGCTGAGTGGTTCTTGTTGTCCCTGACAGCTGCAGGGACAGTGCCATCAGCCCTGCAGCAGCACAATGACTGCTCACAGTCAGTGTGGCTCAGTCTACTGTAAACATTGTCCTAAAGTGGTGGCAAAGTGGCTGCAAGCTGGCTGTACATGCACTGTGTCCAATACTCCCAGTACGTGCACCTGCAGATGATATCCACAAAGCTCTGAGTGTCACAGTGTGGGCCTGTGCTCAGCTCACTCTGCCCCATTGAGTTCTACTTACAGAGTTTTACAAGTGTGAGGAAAGTTATATATACAAGTTGGTGGCTGATAGGTTCTTGTAGTGACACCTGACCCCGTGGTTCTTATTGGTTAATAGTAGCTTAGAGCATTTGCACCAATCATAAAAGCACCAAGTTTGGAGCTCGTGGGTCTCTGCAAGTAAGTCCCTGTAATGTTGGCCAAGCCTTAGATACTAGAAACATCTGTCATTACCAGCAGATGAAGCTGCCCTTAAAGCAGGATCTCACTTTAAACATGACAAAAGAATTTGCTATTAGCATACTATGGTTATATGTCTCTCTCTCCTGTCTCTCACCTGTCTGCCTGGGCGGAGCTCAGCTGGGCCCCGCCCTTGGCCCACGCACCTGCCGTGAATCTACCTGATGACCTGGACTTGTCGTGTGATTACTCTGTTTATGCTCACCGCAGTTCTCTTGTGCTTAGGTTCTCGGACTCGTCCGTAACCCCGATCTGTTTCCCTGGTGGCGTGGAGTGGAGCGAGTGAGCAGAGCGTGTGTTGGACTTTGTCCCTTTTCCCCTGGACCATTGCACATCCTGCCCTGTACATGTGGGTTTTTGTAAATAAATGTACGACTGCTGTTCTATGTCTGTAAACACTCTCAGTCATCCAGGTCATTGTAGTCAAAGGAGCTTGCAAAGAAAAGCGTCTGGACTTCTTTAAGTTGCTTGAAGACGTTTCACCTCTCATCCGAGAAGCTTCTTCAGTTCTAAGGTCAAATGGTGGAGAGTCCCAGATTTAAACCCAGTGGGAGTTTCCCCCCCACAGAGGGACAAAAGGACCCCCTGATGATCCTCTAATCACATGAGCCGAGGTGTGAAACTGGGTGTGGGTCCCAATCAGCCAGAGTTTCGGGTGTGTTCATTGTGAAACCTGGCCCCACCTTATCATGTGATTTCCTGAGGTCAGACGGCCCAGGATGTGAGTGGGCGTTAAGGCGTCTGGGGAGGGATCTCAAAACTGGATTATAGATGGCAGAGAGTTGGTGTCGTAAACCACCGCCTCTGTTCAAAGATGGTCGCTCAGAGTGGACATAGATGGCTTCTTTCACTCCTCTTTCAAACCATCTGTCCTCTCTGTCCAAAATGTGAACATTGGCATCCTTGAAAGAGTGTCCTTTATCCTTAAGATGCAGATGGACTGCTGAGTCTTGTCCTGTGGAGGTGGCTCTTCTGTGTTGTGCCATGCGCTTGTGAAGTGGCTGTTTGGTCTCTCCAATGTAGAGGTCTGGGCATTCCTCGCTGCACTGTACAGCATACACCACATTGTTAAGTCTGTGTTTTGGAGTTTTGTCTTTGGGATGAACCAGTTTGTGTCTGAGCGTGTTGCTGGGTCTGAAATGCACCGGGATGTCATGCTTGGAGAAAACTCTCCTGAGTTTCTCTGATACACCGGCTACATAGGGGATGACAATGTTGTTGCGTCTGTCTTTCTTATCCTCCCTCGCTGGTGTCTGGTCTTCTTTTCTGTGCCTCTTTGCTGACTTTATAAACGCCCATTTAGGATAGCCGCACGTTTTAAGTGCTTCCTCTCTGTATGTTCCTATTTTTTTCCCTCAAGCTTAGAAGGAACATGTTCTGCCCGGTGGTGTAGGATCCAAGTTTGTGTTCCAGAGGGTGATGGGAGTCAAAGAGGAGGTGCTGGTCCGTGTGTGTGGGCTTCCGATAAACTTCAATGTTGAGGTTGCCGTTCTCTTCAATGTGCACAGCGCAGTCCAGGAAAGGCAAACAGTCGTCCTTTGTGTCTTCCCTGGTGAACTTGATGTTTTTTTTGTTTTCAGCCAGGGTGACCATCTCCCTGACTGCTCCTGCTCCCCTCCAACATCTCCAGCTTCAACGGACTTTAGGATTATTTTCCAACTGTTAATTATCCAAGCCATTTCCTGTCATGTTTGATATATTACACTGACATGTTTTTCACCTTATTTAGCCTCATTTTCAAACTTGCGAGATAAATAAAGCATTTCTGTTAAGTAATGATTAATTATGATGTCACAAAGGAATAATCCTATTATCACATCCTGATGAGTTTGATCCTGAAGCAGCTTTTATGTCAAACTTGCTGCCTGTTTGACACCCGTCAGAGTCTGCAGAGGTTTTAGTTGCAGGCTGACGCTGCGGTGATGTGCTGCCACCTGCTGGCAGCTTCCTGTAACTACACAGTCTGTGTGAACAGCTCCACAGGCGTTCAGATGTAGTCCCTGTAGTATCTACAAAGAAGTCCAGACGCTTTTCTTTCCAAGCTCCTTCGACTACGATGACCTGGATGAACCTTCATGGACATACTGACATAAACTGATCTGTTGAAGAAAATGTAGAAAAATGAGTTATATGATAAAACATGTTTATGATAGTTTAAGATATATTTCATACATCACACTGACTCCACTCTGACATCACTGATCAATAATCAAACAGATCAAACTGATTGATCAGCCATCAGAGGAGTCGGATCAATGGAGCTGCTTCTGTTCCTGATGTTTGATCCTGGACCTGAACCATCCCTGCAGAGGAGACACGACAGCTTCACACAGAAACACAATAAAATAATAAGTGAAAGCAGAGAGAACCAAGTGAAAGTGAACAAACACCTGTAACTGTGAGCAGCACGACTCTCCATCCGATGATGTTTCCCTGGCTCCAGGCCACACAGCTGTATTTGTCTCTCTCTGTGGGGCGTTTAAGGGTCAGGCTGAACTGTCCGCTTTTCACACGCTCGTCTTTCTTTCACTCGGTCTATGTTGCAATCTGGACTGCAAAAACTGAGCCCTTTGAAAACAATGATGCATTTTAGTCATATGATGCAGTCATGTGACCAATTAAACTGAGTGGGTGGACGGCATTATACAGCAGTTCTTTTGTTTGCTCTCAGTTTTGACAGCCCTATTAAAGATTAATATCAGTTTATACATGCTGCAGATAGCTCCAGATAACACTTTTCCTCCACATTTGGCAGCGAAGCTTCAAAGAGCCGGAAAGTAAATAAACGGCACATGGAAATGACTTCCTGTGTGAGGCTTCAGTGTTAGTGGAGCCGTGGTGGATCTAAATCTGCACCTCAAAGTGCGTTCGCATACATGGGATGGAAACCACGCCGGCCAGAAGAACAAGGGGGCGGGGGCTCCTGTCGCAGACCTGTCTCCTCCTGACAGCCGTCACCGCACAGTCCCGCCCCACTCCACACCTGAACACGGCCTCCGTCGTAGCACCGCCAGATGCAGGTAGAGGGTCACCCCTGCCCTGCTGTGGATTGCATCGCCTCCCACTATGCTGGCTTGTGCACTTTTCTTTTTCTCCTGCTCGCCTTTTGTGCGTCGCCTTCCCATCTCTGCCTCACTATCCCCTTTAACAGGTCAGCCTGGCGGCTGATAGGCTGCCTCGGGGAACGCCCCCACCTCCACAGGTGCTACTATTGTCCGCTTAGTCCACAGTGGATTAAAAGAATATTGTGCAACAACACTAAAACACACAATATCAGGATAAAACCTGATATTTAAATATCAATAAACAAACATAAATATGACAATAAAATCATGCAAATAAAATCAACACTATGTACCAATGCACAGCATGATCAAACTGTGTGACATCAGCATGTTGCAGACAGCTGTGACATTAAAGATCTAATCAAACTAATAATGAATCACTTTGTTTTCCAGCACACAGTCTGACTGCAGCTCTGCTGGACCTGAGCGATCCCTCTGATCTTCTTCTTTCTAATCCTGTCCATCCTGCTCACCTCCACCCAAACTCTCAGCATCTTCAGCTCTGCCACCTGCAGCTCCTCCTGTCTGTGTGCCACCGTCTCCAAACCATCACAGCAGGTCTCACTGCCATCTCCTCCTCTTCACTCTTACTGCTCTCCTCCTGTCATAAATCAATCAGCCTGACCTCCTCCTCATCTCTCCATGTTTGTACTTTCTCTTCTCTGCAGACTCTCCTCCTCACTCTCACTGCAGATCATAACTTTGTCTGCAAACATCAGAGTGTTCATCAGCACTGCAAACGATAAAGGGCTCAGAGCCACCTCTGTGTGACCCCACTGCCTGAGCCTGTGAGTATTTAGAAAGTAGAAGGACAGAAACTCCAGGTGTGGACGAGGCTCGTTGCATCAAAAACAGCTGCTGCTGTGATTCCTGCTGAAGGGGCTTCAAATAAGTCTCTGAATACTTCAGGAAATGTTAAAGAAACAATCGTAAAGTTGTGTTTCCAGTTTGTCATTATTAGAAACATTATCAGCCACAGGCTGAATGGATTAAATGGAGTAAACTGATACTGGTCCCACCATGACCTCTGACCTCTGACCTGCATCTACAGCACTGAGCCCTGACAGTGAGCAGCACTTGTTTCTACAGCAGGATGTTTCCCTCCCTGCTGCAGACGGTGCAGGTGGAGGTGTTTATGTCTCCATCTGTGGGTATTTCAGGGTCAGACTGAGGTCTCCAGGTTAAAGCAGCTTTCTCTTCATCTTCGTTGGGTCTCTGTAAAACTTGTGTGTCTCAGTTTGTTCCTGATGTGTTCCTGACTCGTTCTTTGGTAACTAGTCTGCAGCGTCCTGTAAAGTGCTGCAGACGTGTTGGATGAAGAGCAGAAGAACAGACTGAGCCTCCACAGTCGGCCGTGTCTCACACGCTTCCTTTCTTTGGGCCTCAGCATCAGCAACGTGTCTGCGGAGGATGTAGCTTTGAGTGACCACAACTGCGTCTTTGTTGACCTTCACTTGAGGACGTGCCATTGGATCAATGAGTCTATTTGAAACTTCAGAAACAAAACTCAGATCAGAAAATGATTTTGTTTGACACAATCAGCTGTTGCGTCTCGAGCTGCCTCACCTATAAATGTGCGCTCTGAAGCAGACAGCAACAACAGTCTGATTTTCTGTAGATAAGATCAAAGATGACAAACCCCCCAGAGCGTTCTTGTTGTGGCAGCTCACTGCTGCTCTACTTTTACACCTGTGACATTTGATGAGAATCAGCCGTCTTCAGCTCCCTCAGATATTCTCCCCACAAAGCTTTTTGCCTTGTAAACCTGTTTAATGCTTTTCTTCAGACTGGAGTGTTCCAGCTTTTTCAAACATGCCGTTGTGGAAGCAAAGCTCAGCAAACCCAGCTTAGATCCAACATTACATCAACATTATAGATCAGTTTCTCTTTCAGGTCAAAGCTTGTTGAGAAGCCGGTTGCTGCCCACCTCACAGCCTGCCTGAAGAAACACGACATCTATGACCGTTTCCACTCTGGTTTTGGTCACATGCATCCACTGACACTGCACTACTAACAGGAACCAGTTATACTGTGATGTCAGCAGATGGTGGAAAATACACAGTCCTGGTCTTGTTGGAGCTCTCCTGCTCTGAACATCTGAAGCTCTCCACCACATGACTGAGCACAACTTTTTCAGCAGATTTCTCCTGTTTTGGCTTCCCTTCATTGGCTTCCTGTTAAATCCAGAATTGAATTCAAAATCCTGCTCCTCACATACAAGGTCTTAAATAATCAGGCCCCATCTTATCTTAATGACCTTGTAGTACCATATCACCCTATTAGAGCACTTCGCTCTCGCTCTGCAGGCCTACTTGTTGTTCCTAGAGTATTTAAAAGTAGAATGGGAGGCAGAGCCTTCAGTTTTCAGGCCCCTCTTCTGTGGAACCAGCTTCCAGTTTGGATTCAGGAGACAGACACTATCTCTACTTTTAAGATTAGGCTTCAAACTTTCCTTTTTGCTAAAGCATATAGTTAGGGCTGGACCAGGTGACCCTGAATCCTCCCTTAGTTATGCTGCAATAGACGTAGGCTGCCGGGGGATTCCCATGATGCATTGAGTTTTTCCTTTCCAGTCACCTTTCTCACTCACTATGTATTAATAGACCTCTCTGCATTGAATCATATCTGTTATTAACCTCTGTCTTTCTTCCACAGCATGTCTTTTATCCTGTCTTCCTTCTCTCACCCCAACCAATCACAGCAGATGGCCCCGCCCCTCCCTGAGCCTGGTTCTGCCGGAGGTTTCTTCCTGTTAAAAGGGAGTTTTTCCTTCCCACTGTCGCCAAAGTGCTTGCTCATAGGGGGTCATATGATTGTTGGGTTTTTCTCTGTATCTATGAAGCGCCTTGAGGCGACTTTTGTTGTGATTTGGCGCTATATAAATAAAATTGAAATTGAATTGAACTCAGGGAGGAACATTTACTGAAGCTGCTGCAACATTTCCTGTCAGCACATGATTGTGTGACAGTCAAGGAGGCACCAGAGGACACCTGCTAACAGGGCTGGGTGTCCTCACTGATTTCTACAATCCATTCACTTTTAATCGCTGAAGTTTGCCTCAGACAGTCAGAAATATTATCATTCATTTCCATATTTTTATATCTATAAAAGAAAGCTGACACTGTGAGACTTCATCAGAGGTGTGAGCATCACAGCAGATGTGTCAAAGTAACTGAGGATAAAACAGAAGAACATGAAGCAGATTTTCCTGGCCTGGCTTTTTATAGCAGATGACCTTAAATATTCTGCAGTAGAACAAAAACACATGTGAACATGACCTGATGCTGCTGAAGTGAAGCAGAGCAAAGTTACAGAGGTTTGATTACAGACACAGCTGAGAGTTTTGCAGTTTTGCATCATTTTACAAAGTTTGTTCAGTTTTGAGCAGCAGAAATGAGACTAAGTAAAAAACAACAACAAACCCAGCGGCCGACAGCGCTGTCAACAACGGTAGACTGGTGGGTAACAACAAGCCAATAATGCAGAAAACAGAGATTTTTAGATGGAAACTGATCCTGATGCGTCTTTGTGCAGAATCCGTGTTCCTGCTCTCAGTTACTGTTTTAGCTGTTTGATGGTTGTTGAAACTGTGTGAGCTTTAACCTGAGATTCAGGCGTTTCGGGTAAAATACATTTATATTTAAACATCGATTCAGGATTTTAATGGAGCAATGTGACGTCATCCAAGCTAGAATCGATTTCAATCACTAATCAAAACCCACCCCTACCTGCTAACCATCGGCATTATGGGTAGTGCAGTAGGAGACACTCACCTGACTTAAAATAGTGCCGGAAATGAAATAAAAGACCTCCAGAGACGATGAGAACAAGAACCAGCAGAACCAGGAGAACCAGGAGAACCGGGAGAACCAGGAGAACCAGCAGAGCTGTGGCCCAGGATGGAAATGGTTCTGTAGAGAAACACAAACTGGCAGGTGACCTTTGACTGAATGTAATGAATTAAAGAATATGCTTAGATTTAAAATGGTGAAGCAAGCATGCTTATTGTGACAATACTAAAAGTTCAGTTTGAGTGATTTTGATCGTCTACAGCAGGGTTTGGGTTTGACCTTTGACCTGCAGTGGGACATCTCTCAGTCTAGATGATCTGACGGAGCAGGTGTAGGTGGCGCTGTCAGACAGGTGGAGGTTGGTCATGTTCAGGCTGAGGTCTCCAGTTTCCAGAGCGTCAGTCTTCATGGATGTTCGGCCGCTGTAACGCTGGTTTGGATCTTTCAGTTCGTCTCCTTGAAGCTGGTGGACGGTTGGAGGACTGAGGTCGGAGCGACTCCACCCCACTGTGGGGCCGTCCAGTTCAAAAGTGGGAAACTCACAGGGCAGCAGGACAAACAGCTCTCCCTCATACAGCTCCACAGCCGAGGCATGCTGGGAAACTGAGGACATAGACAGAGTCCATGTGTCACTTTGAGGTCAAACGTGGACACAGCTTCAGTTACAGAATATAAAACATCCACATATAGAAATAAAATCACTGTGCAGGTCAAATAAATAAATACAATAAAGAAGAAATAAGACCAGGTATAAGTGAAAAGTCTGAGTTCAGCTCGTCGGCTCACAGAAAAACGGACTTCCTGTTATTAATGAGGCGGCTGTGGGAACAGGTAGGAGGCTCCTGATTGGTTCATAAGCTGTGAATAAATGTGTCATGTAGCAGGAAGCAAAGCAAGTAATTAGTTAGATTACTCATTACTGAAAAAAATAACGCCGTTAGTAACGTCGTTACTTGTAATGCCGTTATTCCCATCACTGGTCACCATACTGATGTCCTGACTGCTGATCAGCTGATCGGTCCTGTCATGGTTTATCAGAGGACAAAGAAACTTGATAACTTGATTTAGTTTGGACAATCCACCAATCACAGAGCTCCATCAGAGACCTTACAGTAACTACATTCACCAGCAGAGCTTTGATCGCGCTACTCTCCACCACCACTAGATGTCTCCACACTCTGTGCTGACTCCAATGAAAGATCAGAGCTGCTGAGCCTGTTTGCAGACCGAGGAGGAGCTCCTGGTGATCCGTGTGGGACTAAAAAGCTCTGATAACGTCCATCCAGCAGCTGATAACAGGGACATTTGGTGCCATGTCAGAGCTGCACAGTCAATCATCAGTTTGGCTCTTTAGTTTGGCTCTCTCACCCCAACCGGTCACAGCAGATGGCCCCGCCCCTCCCTGAGCCTGGTTCTGCTGGAGGTTTCTTCCTGTTAAAAGGGAGTTTTTCCTTCCCGCTGTCGCCAAAGTGCTGCTCATAGGGGGTCATATGATTGTTGGGTTTTTCTCTGTATCTATGAAGCGCCTTGAGGCGACTTTTGTTGTGATTTGGCGCTATATAAATAAAATTGAATTGAATTGAAGAGTTCAAAGCAGCAGCAGAGAATCTAAAGTGTGTCACACAGCACCAAGTTTCCTTTGGTCACATATGAAATGTGAGTCAGAGCTTCAGCTACACAACAACAACACACACAGCAGCTGATTGTAACATGAGCTCATCTGAAAGCCACCAAGAAGAATCCAGTGATTTGAAAGTTGCTGCTTTGGATTGTTAGTTTGATCTGAATCAGAATCCAGTGTTTGATGGAAATCTCCTGAAAAAATGAATCAGGTTAAAATACTTTAAATCAGTGCAGATGTATAATGTAATTTAAATGTTGATAATGGTTGTAGTGGGCTTGTAATGTAAATGTGGTCTGATTAAATGTGACATTAATGGTGATGCTGCATAAAGCTGATAAAACAGTTCTATTAGTGGGTCTGTGTGATCAGCATCAGTGGGTTAAGGTGAGCCCTTGACTAGCAGAACGTCATGTTGGTGTTTGACAACACATGAGCCAACATCAGACTTTATAACTATACTAGAAACAAATCCAGCTGTGTTGGTGATTCATGCAAACTTGCATATCAGCCTTTGAAGGTTTTGTAGTATTGAGAACAAAGAGGTTGTGTTAGGGCTGAAAACCCCGACTTGTTCTCCTCTGCAGGTCATCAAATGCACCACAGAAGTCTGTATTTGCACAGCCTGTATATGTTTGATGGCTTTATTATTCTCTGTTCAAAGACAATAACTGTGGAAAACGTCTCATGTAGCATCAGCTTAATTTAAAATGACTGCAAACATTCAGAGAACATGTGCTGCTGTTTGTCCTACATTTCAACACTGAATGAACCCTGAAAACGTGATGGCAGCTGGCAGATTGGAGTTCACATGAAATATCGGCTGCATGAAGACTGAAAATATAGATGATACAAATATGCAGCAAACATTTGCGGACATGGATAAACTATCTGATCCAAAAAGCAGGAAGTGCCACAGCTAGAAAATGAAAGTGTGTAACAGCTGAAGTCAAATGTAATGCAGAGTTGAATCTGCACTTGGATCCATCTGTGAAAGGTCCACATGTAGGGATCACATGAGTCCTGATGTTTGTCAGTGCAGCTTGATAACTCCATCTACTGTGGGCTACATATACTGGGCTGGTAGCTCCACAGTGTTGGAAAGAAACTATTAAATGTGCAAAGTTTAAACTCAGAGGCTCTTCTAACACGGGAGCCATGTTGAGTTTAGATCACAGCCGACCACCGGCAGTCTGAAATGGAATGAAGCCCACTGACAGCAGCAGGTCTAAACAGGAACGCACCCATTTGTATGCGTGGCAATGATGTGGCTGCAGCTGACACAGGATTGGTTCAAACTAAACATCAGACGCATTTCACAGAGTTCACAAATAAACTCACGTTTTTATCTTTGAAGATCATCATAAAGTAGAATTGATGGTCCAGTAGAAACAGCAGGAGGTTTGAGCCCTTCTGATGCAGCAGAAACAGGATTTGGAGGAAGATGTTAATAGATTAGAAAGAATTGTACACTGTGAATCAATGCAAGTCTTTCTAGATAGACAGATCTTTAATAATCCTCAGGTAGGTTCCTCTGGGACAGTCACAGACAGAGACACCAATTCTGACGTCCTTTGAAAGTTTGAATTTTCATCACTCGTCATGTACACAGATGTTAATTCTACATATTCCTGGTACTGAACTCTAAATCAATATGAAGAAAATGCTCCTACTAATCTGCATATATGTTGATATCAAATCCTTTTCCAGCACATGGATAAATCTCTATAAACCTTTCAATCTGATCAGAATGGGCACAGTGTTGTTATTGCAGCACTCCCTGATGTTTGAAAAGCTAAATGTCCATTTTAAAGTGGTCGTGTGTAGGATTGTGTTTCCTTCCTTTGTGCAGTTCTTACAGTAAACATGTTTGAGTGTTTCCTGTTCCCCTGATGCTTCTTCCTGTTGGAGAAAGTTGGTTTGAATAACATGTTCTTATAGGTTTCAATGAACTTCAAACTGTGATCCACTTACAAAACTGTCTCATTTTATTGGAACGATCCACATTTGCATCCATTCACGGTACATTTGACATCTGAACACGTTTGTACACATGATGAAAGGACAGATGGTGTTTGTGTGTCCTTCTTAAAGTTAGTGTGAATGTTTCATCATGTAGAACTACTTAGAACAAAGTCTTTGGGAACATTTGGAGAACATGTTTAGGAAAGTAACATCCTGGTAGAACATCTTCTTAAAGCAAAGCAGAGCTGCAACATGACTGTGAGGATTCACAATAATAAAGTCAGAATACTTTATTATTATGAAGACTAAAGTGCAGTTTAATGCTGCCAATGAATACACATGTTCTTTGTGAAAGCATGTGTGAGCACAGCTGACGTGCACCACACTGACCCCACTCGCCCCATTTCTTCATCCACTTCTTGCTCTTGTGCTTGAAATGAGACGCAGACGCAGCAAAAGTCAGAGGCTCTAAAATCCACAAAAAGGGGGCTCGTTAGATCAGGATACTGGATGTGATCCATAGAAAACATGGATAATACACCACTTTATTTGAAGACATCTGTAGCACTGCCTCAGTTCTGGATGTTTCCACAGACTCCTCTGTGCACTTAAAGAAAAGGTCAGAGGTCAGCAGCACATGTAGTTGGGACAATTCTTCAGTCGCACAAACTCTACAATTATTTTCCTCCAATTAGGACTTTGCACCTGCAGAAATGGTCCTGTGTGATTTGTAGGCTGTGATATGAAAAACTAGCTCCTAATGGCAGCGATTCACTCAGTAAACATGTGTTTCCTTCACCAACCTCACACACAGATCCAATAAGATCAGGAAGTGGGCAGTATAGTACAATATGTGTTATTTTGTGCTGCACTGCCCAAACTAAAGATCTGCTGAAGTGTTGGAAATGATCCAGATGTTTATTTTGGACGATACAGCAGAAGATCAGACATGAAAGTGGAGATAACACAGAAGACCTGCAGCAAAGGGTCAGAGGTCAGACTGGGCCCCTGGATTCAACAATGAGCCAATGATCATCAAGCAGTGACTAAAGCAGAGCCCTGACGTTCTGACATTCATCACACAGTTAGAACAAATGTCTGCTGATGACTTCATCTCATGAAAGGACTGATAGATGTCAGTTCATTGATCAGCTGCTGCTGATCTTCATCGTCACAGAAACATTCAGCTTGTTTCAATCAGTAAATAACTCCCACGACTCTCAGTTTGAACTGTTCCCACTCAAAATGCTGTGAGAACAATGATCATTGTAGAACTTCACAAACATCACGTGTTGTTTTCCACATGTAAGATCAGCAAACATACAGAAACTTCCTGTTGCCACACACGGCCTCTAAAATCTCTTCCACGGTTTCTGTCTGAAGTCCACTCTCTGTGTCGGATCCACAGGAAACAACAAGATCTTATTTACATGGTTTTCAATGTGTCTCCTTACAAAAAGTCCAACCAATGAACAAATGTGTGTATTTGTGGAGGCCGAACAAAAGCGTGACACATTTCTCTGTTTCTATAAACTGGAGTCAAACACAAACATGAAGAGTTTCACTGACAGACTCCAAAATGCCCCCGCAGTGAATCAAAGGGAAATCCTACAGTGTGGCCAGAGAAGCTTAATGGCTCCAACATCAACACATCCACAATGTTGGATCCAGTTCTGCCTCACAGAGTTACTAAGACACACCCTCTGCCAGCATTACAACAGCTCCACCTGCTCCACCTGCCTCCTCAGCATCTGTACACCTGAAGAGAAAAGAAAGGCTCCAACAGCTCAAATCTACAAAGGATTCATGAAGTTTCATCCAACAATAACATGTTTGCCTTCCACAGTGTGCTGTTAGACACCACTGTACCTCTGCCATCTCAAAAAGAGCAGCTTGGGAACATTTTGGCTCCAAACACTTTGTGTTTAAGTTCCTAATCTTTGTTTTCTTTGTGAAGCCGACAACATCTGGAGCTTTTTGACTCATAGAAACATCATTTTGTTCTTTAGATGACAGCAGATTGGGACTGAATAATCAATCACCATCAAACCAATAAAGACAAACATGCTGATTTTACAGGAACTTTGTTGGAGAAGCTGTAAAGACATGAAACTGGTGGAGATCCCAAACCAGTTGATAGTGCTGGTTATTCCAGATAAAGCTGTTTCCATTTGAGATGAAATGACTTTCTGTCCTGATATATAATAAAGATGTTGTTGTTTTTGAGCCCCTGTATTAAAAGTAGATCCAGTTTAAAGTCAGCTTGAGTTTGATGTCTTTATGTCAAAGCTGCTCATGATGTTGAGCTGCTGATGGAATAAAAACAGTGAAAAATCTCCTCAATATAAAAGCATGTAGTCCAGACTTAAATGTAGCCTGTTGTTAGCTGAGGTCCACACACAGTGTTTGACAGTGTAAACTGTGTGAAAGGGCTGCTGGTGGAGCTCACTAGGATGAGCAGGTGACCATGTGCCACGAGGTGGAGAGCAGCTGGCCTGGTTTGATTCTGACCACGCCCCCTTTCTCTCTGCTTTGCTGTCACTTATCTTCACTGCTCTGTCCAATAAAGCTGAAAAAGGCCCCGAATCAAAGAAATCTGCTGCAGCCTCTGAAATGTCTTCTGTTTCCTTCCCGACGGCTTTTTCACCGTCAGCCCATCAGACAGTCCAGCAGCATTTATGATGATGTCATGATGTTGAAGAGGCTGCTATGGTGGCCTCCCATGACCCCCAGCCTCATCACAGCTGAGATGCAGACATTTGAAAACATTCAGCAGACAACTGAATAACAGTCCAACACAACAGTCTGTGTGCAGACACACACTGACCTTTCATATAGTCAAAGGAGTCAATCAAACACAGCTGGTTGAGTCATTTCTCTGTGAGTCTAAAGTGAATCTAGGATTTGAAAGTCCACTTCCTGTATTTGTTGTTGGAGACTTCTTCAGCTTCTTCTCAAGGACATCAGCTGCTTGTGTGGCAGCAGAGGCAGTTAAGAAGCTTCCTGAGAAACACTGAACAGTGAGTTCACTGTGGCATATGACAAATTCAGCTTTCTATGTGCAGATGTGTCTGTGTCAACCTTTCAAATGCTGTTGAATCCAAAACATCAGCGGCTCCTTGGCTGCTCACTTCATGCACTTCTGTCTTTGTGACAGTCCAGTGACATCACAGCTGTTTCCACCCCCAGTGTCTCAGGACTGGACACCTTTAAACATGTCGAGGATCAAACAGCCGTCCAGCTAAACACACATGAAACTATCAAAGCTGACAATCATTCCAATAACATCTAATGGTGCATATATATAGACACAGCACTACAAGGAAATGGCTCTCAGCATCTGGCTGTGGGAACAAATGAGTCCCTGTTTGTGTTCAGATTGTGTGCATGTTTTAGACGTGTGTCACATGTAGAAACACAACAATCCCACAATGACACAAAGATTTGACACAACTGTGCAGCTGTAAGTTGTTTCCAATGATTCATTGAAGCTCTTCTAACATTCTGGAGACGATCAGTACATGAATCTGTTCAACACGACAACAATTTGACTTCAATGTGAACGTTTGCCATTAAATAACCTTCTTCATCCAGCTGACAGCATCCTTCATCCTATGATATGAACAGTTCCTCCTGTTGATGACAAACCTCTGACATGATCTGCTTGAGGAGCTTTTACATGTGAAGCTCTCTGAGCTCAGGGCTAAGTTGCTGTTTCATCTTTAAGAGCTGCTGCCTCCTCGCCGGACTTGTTCTTCTCTTCTTCTCCTAATGACACCATTTCTGCTTCAGATCTTTCACTGGGCCTAAAAACAGATTAAGAGTAGATCTGCTGCTGTTCACTGTTTGTGTCAATATGGAGAAATATGAAAGACAAACACAGCACATACAGAGAAATGTAGACAGGATGTGCAGCCAGTGCAGTAAATGGTCTAAATATCAGCTCTTTAGAAAATGATCCTGATGAACATGAAACTAACATCCAATGAGAAACACAGCTTCCTTGTTTCATGTCCAATAACAATAAATGCAGAGCTAATAAAGAGCTGTTCTATTGTAAAATGCTGAGATGATTATTAGACAGAACCCAGCGGCTCACCAAAAGCCTGCATTGCAGATCTATATGAAAGTAATCTATGCTCATATATGGCAAAATCCTTTAACTGTCACTGTGTTTTTCATCTGTGCTCTTGTTGGTTGGACAAGTTTCTAAATGACAAAGAGCTCAGTGGACTTTGCATCCATCAGATCCTGTTAGATGTTTGGATGTTTTTCCTTCACAGCTTTGTGATGAAGGCTGAAGAACAGAGATATGAACTATTGCCAATATGAATCCTGATGCATGACGTGGGCACAGACCCACCACAGCAACACTCAGCTCACCTCCTTCCAGGCGCTTGTCTGCTGGAGACCATGAGCCTTGTTAGTCACACATTAGCACCGTGGTAGGAAACAGCCTCCATCATTTCATTAGATCTGAATCTGGACTGTTTCCCTCTGGATGAACCAAGTCTGTCAAATCTATTGATCCAACACAATCAAACACATTGGCTCACAGTCAGATTGGCTTTGTATGGATGGTGTAACAGGGGGCTGGGAAAGGATGCTGGAAGCTGAATATAATACAGAACAATAACAGGACATATAATCATGTAGCAAACATGATCTTCAACAGGCACACTTCTATTATTCATGATCACAAACACAAAGAACTTGTGCAGCCCTGATATCAGCCCTAATATATGAGTGTGTTTGCCCACAGACTGAAACAGCATCAACATGACAGCTGTAAGAAATCTTCTCTCAGCCTTGTTTGGCAGAAGATCCCTGCAACAAAGATTGTAGCTGAAAGATGAGGTGTGTAAAGTTTGCTCTTTGGGAGGGTCGAGGCTGTTTTTAGACCTTTGATAGTTTCCAATCCAGTTCTGAGAGACAGAAATAAAAACAACATCATTAAGATCAGATCATGGAGCTGTTTGCTGCCTTGTTTCTATCTTCACATTACAAGACTTTACTACAATGAAGATGCTGACATGTATCTGTAGGAACAACATCACTGAATCTATAACAACTGGAGTCAAACCAGTGGCTCTGCTGGGATCACTGGTGAGCTAACACTTCCTTGTTGGATGCAGATTTCAGGGCTTCCTCTTGCTCCTCCGTTATAACTGTTCTCTCTTCTCAACACATGATGACACAAAGGAATCAGCAGTGACAAAGATGATGCTGAAGAGAAGCACACACTTCACACATATAACAGACCAGTGCAGTTACACACACCTCTGCTTGACATTAGGCCTCAAACAAAGACACAAAACACTAACTTGACTCTAAATAGAAGAAACCAGCAGCTGTTTCTGTTCTGAGCTTATTTATATTTGACACACATGCTTCTCTTTGTGCAAACACACATCGCACTATAAGGGTAACCTAGCACACAATGATTGGACAGCACAGTGATGATGCTGGGAGATCCTATACGCAGCAACACAGAAACACTGAGAACTTTAAACATTGATTATATTGAGATCAGCAGCCGACCCAGTCTAGATAAAGGCGAGCAGCTGGGACCGCTGCTGCACCAAAAACAGGTTTCAGTGTTTCCATGTGTGTGTGTGTGATGTCTTTACTTATACTGGTCAATAGACTTTAGTCAACACATTATTGAAAGGTGTTACACATGAAATAAAAACAGTGTTTCATCTTTATTCCTCTGAAGCAGCTGCATTATAACCAATCTGCTCCTTTGTGGCCGTTTCAAACAGCCTTAAATAACTGTTGTTATATTTGTTGCAGTTTCTGCTCCTCTTGGACAGACGACTCTTGAAAAGACATTTTTGAATTTCAACTTTTAACTGGATAAATATCGGATATATAAACGTCTGCAACAAACTGACTCCAGCTTCTACCTCATGATAGGAATGTTTTTGTGGCTCAAGATGACCTGATATCTTTCATGATGGAGACATTTGACACATGTTTCACATATTATAGACCAACAAGTTATTCATAGCAGTTTAAATACGGGGAGTCACTTTTGGGCCCAGCAGAGAAAACAGAGCCAATATTTCCTTCTTTATTTAAGTGACGTGTGTCACAGATGTGACCTAGTAAAGTGTAGCTGAACATTAGTAACGTTATTAAGACTCTCAGCTGGTCCTTGTTCCAGACCTGAAGATCCTCTTCTTTCATTCAGCAGCAGCTTCAGGTCTCTGATGGTCCAGGGCTTGTTGTTGGGAAACAGCCCTGCTGGGATGATGGTGTCCTCACAGAAACAGTCAGTGATGCTGTTGATCTCCATCACAGAGCACGTCCCAGTCTGCAGGCTCAGTCCTGCAGGGCCTCGCTGGCTTCCTGACTCCACCCAGTCAACAACAGGAAGTGTTTGAAGTGCAGGAACAAACTGAGGCTGTGGTCAAACAGGAGTTTTTATCTCCTCGCTCTGACTCTCACTGCGGCCCCGCTGCTGTGTCAACATGTGTTTGTGCTCAACAATGATGGAAAGTGTTATAAATGACTTGTTGGCCTCTGATCTGTCACAAACAGCTGAAACGTGTCTCTCATGAGTCACATGAAGGTTTCTGACAGAAAGGACAAAAAGTAGCTGCAGTCAGTTTGTGTCATTTTTATATTTATTCATCTGGGAGAAAAATCTGAGGGACATTAAAATGTGTTTTCAACAGAGACAAGAACATAAATATAACAGAACAGGTAAATGAACATATTTCAGGTAAACAGCTGGACTGATCAGGTCCAAACACAGAGTGATAAACTTGTCAAACAGCTGTCATATCTTTATATATAAGCTCTTTATAAATCCTGTTCACTGCAGTCTGTTTACTAATAATGTCAAACTGTTAGAAACACAGAAACATCAGAATCGTCTTTGTTCACATGAACCTGTCTGGGATCCTTTGTTGTTCTTTTGATGCAGAGTTACATTATAAATATAAAGAGTTATTTCAGAGTCTCATCAGTTTTCCTGCATGTCTTTATTTAACACATCAGCAGGGCTGAAGCTCTCATGTTAAACACACACTGATCTATGGACACGTTCATGTGTTTCTAACAGAACCAGGCTGTTATCAGCCTGCACTAACATGATGTCACACACACTGAATGTAACAGTGACAGTTTACATCATCACACAATCAGCTGTGATTGTTTCACTGTCATCAAACTAGTCAACAGGAAGTAGAATCAATAGAAACCAATCATTCACTGACAGCATGTCTGATGGAAATAAGTGCAGATTATGTATGAAGTATAACTGCACACAGTAACTGTGTTACAATAAGGACTTAACAGCGCCCTCTGCTGGAGAGTTTTCACTCTGAGAGCAGCTTTCCTCTGAATTCAGTGAGGTTATGACTGAAATTATTGGTGTAGTCGGTTTTATAAAGATCAGACCAGTAAAAACAAGAGTGTCTCTGCTGTCTGTGAGGAGATGGAGCCGAACATCAAGCTGTGCTGTTTCACAGTGAAGCCAGGCGGCTGTCACCAGGAAAAGTCTTGTCCCGAGTTTTTGAGCTCAGAGAGCAGATAAGATGTTTTTGGAGCAGGAGCACAAGTATGAAGTCACAGAGTTAGTGATGAGAGCTTCCTGGCAAACCTGGCCTACCTGAGTGACATATTTGGAAATGAAGTAAATCTACAGCTTCAAGGGAAAGATAAAAACCTCCCTCAGGTCACAAGATCAGCTCTGTCACTGGAAAGCTTGCAGTGTGGGGCAGGACACTCGATGAAGGAGACACAGATTCATTGGAGAACCTGCATGAATTTGTTGACACTACTGACGATGATGCCGCCTCAGTGACTCCATATATCAAGCAGCATATTTCATCACTGATGGGATACTTTTAAAAGGACTTCCATGAAAACAGTTCAGCATGACTTGGTGAGAGATCCTTTCAAAGCAGCAGCTCCAACTGGTTTCAGCTTTGCAGAGGAGAACCAGTTCATTGACGTCTGACTCCACACTGAGACTGCAGTTCACATCACAGACACTGAGTGGATTCTGGCTGAGTGTAGAGAAGCAGTATCCACTCTGAGGGCAGCAGGCTCTGGGCGTTCTTCTTCCTTTAGTCTCATCTTTGTGAGACTGGCTTCTCTGCTGCTGCTGCAGACCAAGTCCAGGTCCCAGCTAAACACTGAGCAGGAGCTGAGAGCTGCAGGATCCTGCTTCAAACCTGCTTTGAAAAGCTGTGCACTGCAAAACGTGCTGATCGGAGCCATTAATGCTGACTTTGTTATTTTGATCAAAGAAAGAAATCAGCACAAACTGTTTGATTCATTTTTGTTTTGTAGGTCAAAGTGTTTCATATATTGTGCTCCTGAGTTAATGTTGCTGATCAGTTTGAATTCATTTTGATTGTTTATGGAGTTTATTTCATTTTATTTTTCAGTATCAAACGGTTCAAATGTTTATAGTTTCAGTAAGGATTTAATTTCTTTTTTATTGAAGGTAAATTGTTGCTCTTTACATTGTTTGTTTCCATGTAAAAGTGTTACATTGTTTCTCTTCCAAACTAAAAAGTGTTTCTGCTGCAGCTTCCATTCACTCTTTATCATTTTCCAGTCAGTGAAAGTCTTTTTGTGTCCTCCTAAAATCCACCGTGCTCACAGTGAACACTCGTATGCTGTTGTGCTGTCACAGACTGTTATCAGCCGTGTAGCTCGCTCATACCTCATTTATTCTTCTTGTTCTACCGTCAGACCCAGGCGGACAGTTCTTATGTTTGATTTCATAACAGCTCTTCAGATTTCCACTCTTTATAACTTTATAAGTATTTTTGACAAAGCCATCTTCTTTTACTCACTCAACAAGCGCAAGCTCCCAACATAGTAACCTATCAACCCGCACACCCACACAGCTTGTTCTTCTTTGTCGTTTTATTGGCAGTTGGTGGTGCATTACCGCCAACAGCTGGCTGGGAGAGTGGACCAGCATGATGCTAACCTGCATAACTGCATGTGGCGCCAGTTCAAAGGCAGCTGGCAGGAAGAAAATATCCAACTACATGGTAAATGAGAAACTGCTTTGTGGTTTGGACAAAATCCTCTTGGGGTCTGGATATTGAAGCGCCTTGAGGCGATTTTTGTTGTGATTTGGTGCTATATAAATAAAATTGAATTGAATTGAATTGGATTTGGACCAGAGTGCAGGAGTTGGGGACCCCTGTTATAGTACCATATCACCCTATTAGAGCACTTCGCTCTCACACTGCAGGCCTACTTGTTGTTCCTAGAGTATTTAAAAGTAGAATGGGAGGCAGAGCCTTCAGTTTTCAGGCCCCTCTTCTGTGGAACCAGCTTCCAGTTTGGATTCAGGAGACAGAAACTATCTCTACTTTTAAGATTAGGCTTCAAACTTTCCTCTTTGCTAAAGCATATAGTTAGGGCTGGACCAGGTGACCCTGAATCCTCCCTTAGTTACACTCAAAAAAATCTGTTGTTGGATGAACACAATTTAATCGTGGCACCTTTTTCCACGTGATTTAACCAAGTACACTAACCGATTTTTGACCATGTCAAACCAACACATTTGGCATTTGGTGGTTTGATGTAATCAGATTACCTTGGATCAACGTAGTATACTTACATTGACTTGAAGTGATTTATTTAAGTATGTAGAGTGAAAGTTTTAATTCATTCAACACAAGTTTAAAACTTCAGGAGAACTCAATGAAATCTTGTTGTTTGAACAACTACTTTGTTAATCAAGGCAACTACTGCTAGTCTTGCTTAATGAACCAATATGGGGGTTGATGGTTTAATAGAGACAAACAGCCATTTGCACTTACATTCATGGGTAATTTCGAATCACCAATAACTCTAATTACACACTGCAAACCAGCCAGACTGTGGATTTGAACCCAGGCCTTTCTTACTGTGAGGCAACAGCACGAACCATCACACCACCAAGCTCTCACTCCAGGCTTAACAAAACTAGGAAAGCTGTGACTGATGCAGAATTTTCTGTATGTTTTTGTCCTTGACAGGTTAAACCACAATAAATAGCGATAACATACACATGTTGTGGGTGTAGCTGTCTGCCTCTTAAAACTCCAGCGATTTTCCTGCAGTTTGACATCTAATGTGATCTTGTGAACTTCGTGAGTCCAGGCAACGAACCACTCTGACTACATTGTATCCTGTCATCTCAACAAGAACAAGAATTAAGTTGCTGAATTTCATGCAGATGCTACATGATTTAATTATGTTCACCATAGAAACATGAAATTATTTAGATCAAATTACAAGTTTGAATCTTGTACATGTAACAACCACCCAGTAGGTGTAGGCTGCTGGGGGACTCCCATGATGCACTGGGTGTTTCTTCTTCACTCACTATGTGTTAATACACTCTACGTGTTTAATCATTAGTTATTATTCATATCTGGCTCTTCCACAGCACGTCTTTGATGTCTTCTTTCTCTCAGCCGAACTGGTCACATGGCTGCCCCTCCCTGAGCCTTGGACAGCACATCCTGTGGCTGCAGAATAAGCAGCAGCACAGGAAACAACACCTACAAAGTGTTTTCAGTTTGACCCACAGAGCTGCAGAGCATGATAGGACCCGGTGATAAACTGGAGCAAAGCTCATGCTAACATGTTTAACAGGGAGGATGGTAACAGAGGGAACGATCAGGACAGTGAGCTGCAGTCATCACAGAAACACTGTTTACACAGACCCACAACATTGTGTCAGTGTTGTGTAATCTGTGCCTAACACAGAACAGAGACGTGATAAGAAAACCTCTGATCAAACATGATGAATCCTCAAGTGTCAGTGAGAATAACAGAAAGGGAAAAGTGAGTCATTTGTCATGAGAAGTGGGGCTCAGGAGGTGGAGCAGGTCACCTGACAACAGAAAGGTCGGTGGTTTGATCCCTGCTGCTCCAGTCTGCATGCCAAAGCATCTTTGCTGGTCATGTTACTATGGTAACCCAGAGGAGTTTAATATGATAAGTATTAATTTATTCATTAAATGAGACAATCAGTCAAAAGTCAATCAGTCATTTTTAATCAGCAGAGTTTTTGGGATCATCAGATAAATTTAAAACAAAACCAAAAACACTGAACAAGTTTGTAAAGTTTCTACAGTGTTTCCACTTTTCTTCTCTCACTTCTTCTTCTTCTTCTTCTTGGTCTCCTCTCTGGGCAGACATGCTTTCACTTCCAGCAGCTGAAACATGAGGCCATGAGTTACACTTTGCATGTTCACAGTGATGCACGCGTTTGTAATTTTACAAGACTATAACTGATGATGCTGTGACAACATGTTCTGTTGTTGCAAAACAACTTCACCACAGCTGATACAGAACAATACAAACACGTATTTTAAAGCTATCATTTTATAATTCAATTCAATTCAATTCAATTCAATTTTATTTATATAGCGCCAAATCACAACAAAAGTCGCCTCAAGGCGCTTCATAGATACAGAGAAAAACCCAACAATCATATGACCCCCTATGAGCAAGCACTTTGGCGACAGTGGGAAGGAAAAACTCCCTTTTAACAGGAAGAAACCTCCGGCAGAACCAGGCTCAGGGAGGGGCGGCCATCTGCTGCGACCGGTTGGGGTGAGAGAAGGAAGACAGGATAAAAGACATGCTGTGGAAGAGAGACAGAGGTTAATAACAGATATGATTCAATGCAGAGAGGTCTATTAATACATAGTGAGTGAGAAAGGTGACTGGAAAGGAAAAACTCAATGCATCATGGGAATCCCCCGGCAGCCTACGTCTATTGCAGCATAACTAAGGGAGGATTCAGGGTCACCTGGTCCAGCCCTAACTATATGCTTTAGCAAAAAGGAAAGTTTTAAGCCTAATCTTAAAAGTAGAGATAGTTTCTGTCTCCCGAATCCAAACTGGAAGCTGGTTCCACAGAAGAGGGGCCTGAAAACTGAAGGCTCTGCCTCCCATTCTACTTTTAAATACTCTAGGAACAACAAGTAAGCCTGCAGAGCGAGAGCGAAGTGCTCTAATAGGGTGATATGGTACTACAAGGTCATTAAGATAAGATGGGGCCTGATTATTTAAGACCTTGTATGTGAGGAGCAGGATTTTGAATTCAATTCTGGATTTAACAGGAAGCCAATGAAGGGAAGCCAAAACAGGAGAAATATGCTCTCTCCTTCTAGTCCCTGTCAGGACTCTTGCTGCAGCATTTTGGATTAGCTGAAGGCTTTTCAGTGAGTTTTTAGGACTTCCTGATAATAATGAATTACAGTCGTCCAGCCTGGAAGTAATAAATGCATGAACTAGTTTTTCAGCGTCACTCTGAGACAGGATATTTCTAATTTTAGAGATGTTGCGCAAATGGAAGAAAGCAGTCTTACATATTTGTTTAATATGTGCGTTGAAGGACATGTCCTGGTCAAAAATGACTCCAAGGTTCCTCACAGCGTTACTGGAGGCCAAGGTAATGCCATCCAGAGTATGAATCTGGTTAGATACCATATTTCTAAGATTTTCAGGGCCGAGTACAATAACCTCAGTTTTATCTGAATTAAGAAGCAGAAAGTTAGCGGCCATCCAGGTCTTTATGTCTTTAAGACATTCCTGCAGTTTAACTAATTGGTGTGTGTTATCTGGCTTCATGGACAGATAGAGCTGGGTGTCATCTGCATAGCAGTGAAAATGTATGCTATGTCTTCTAATGATGCTGCCTAAGGGAAGCATGTATAATGTAAACAGAATTGGTCCTAGCACTGAACCCTGTGGAACTCCATAATTAACCTCAGTGTGTGAAGAGGACTCTCCATTTACATGCACAAATTGGAGTCTATTAGATAGATATGATACAAACCACTGCAGTGCAGTACCTGTAACACCTACAGCATGTTCTAATCGCTCTAATAGGATATTATGGTCGACAGTATCGAACGCTGCACTGAGGTCTAGCAGGACAAGCACAGAGATGAGTCCACTGTCAGAGGCCATAAGAAGATCATTTGTAACCTTCACTAAAGCTGTTTCTGTGCTGTGATGAGCTCTGAAACCTGACTGAAACTCTTCAAATAAGCCATTCCTCTGCAGATGATCTGTTAGCTGTTTGACAACTACTCTTTCAAGGATTTTTGATATGAAAGGAAGGTTGGAGATTGGCCTATAATTAGCTAAGACTGCTGGGTCTAGAGATGCTTTTTGAGTAAAGGTTTAACCACAGCCAGCTTGAAGGCCTGTGGTACATAGCCGACCATTAGAGATAGTTTGATCATATTTAAGATCGAAGAATTAATCAATGGCAGGACTTCTTTGAGCAGTTTTGTAGGAATGGGGTCTAAAAGACACGTTGATGGTTTGGAGGAAGTAATTATTGAAGTTAACTCAGAAAGATCAATTGGAGAAAAAGAGTCTAACTTAACATCAATGGTACTAAGAGTAGCTGTAGATAATATTACATCTGTGGGATGATTACTGGTAATTTTTTCTCTAATGATAAAAATTTTATTTGTGAAGAAGTTCATGAAGTCATTACTAGTTAACGTTAAAGGGATGGTTGGCTCAACAGAGCTCTGACTCTTTGTCAGCCTGGCTACAGTGCTGAAGAGAAACCTGGGGTTGTTCTTATTTTCTTCAATCAGTGATGAATAGTAAGATGTTCTGGCTTTGCGGAGGGCTTTCTTATAAAGCAGCAAACTATTTCTCCAGGCTAAATGATGATCCTCTAAATTTGTGACACGCCATTTCCTCTCCAGATTACGAGTCATCTGCTTTAGGGTACGTGTTTGAGAATTATACCACGGAGTCAGGTACTTCTGATTAGAGACCTTAGTTTTCACTGGAGCTACAGTATCCAGAGTCGTACGTAGTGAGGAGGTGAAATTATTAACAAGCTAATCGACCTCTGTTGGGGTAGCGTTCAGATAGCTGCTCTGCTCTGTGTTGGTACAGGGCATTGAAGATGATAACAGTGGGTGGATTATATTCTTAAACTTAGTTACAGCGCTTTCAGAAAGACATCTACTTTGATAAAGTCTCCTCTCCACCGCTGTGTAATCAATTATTGTAAATGTAAATGTTATCAGGAAATGATCAGACAGGAGAGGGTTTTCAGGAAACACTGTTAAATGTTCAGTTTCTATGCCATATGTTAAAACAAGATCTAGAGTGTGATTAAAGTGGTGGGTGGGTTCTTTTACATTTTGAGAGAAGCCAATTGAGTCTAATAACAGACTAAATGCCATGTTGAGGCTGTCATTTTTAGCATCTACATGGATGTTAAAATCACCCACAATAATTATTTTATTTGAGCTCAGAACTAGATTAGATATAAAGTCTGAGAAATCAGACAGAAACTCTGTGTAAGGCCCAGGTGGACGATAGATGATAACAAGTAAGACTGGTTTCTGAGTTTCACAGCTGGGGTGGACAATGTTAAGCATCAGGCTTTCAAATGAATTAAAAGTCTGTCTTGGTCTTTCATTAATTAATAGGCTGGTGTGAAAAATTGCTGCCACACCGCCCCCTCGGCCTGTGCTTCGAGGTTTCTGGTAGTTAGAATGACTCGGGGGTGTTGATTCATTTAAACTAACATAATCATCCTGCTGCAACCAGGTTTCTGTAAGGCAGAGTAAATCAATTTGTTGATCAATTATTAAGTCATGTACTAACAGAGACTTGGAGGAGAGAGACCTAATATTTAATAATCCACATTTCACTGTTTTACTCTTTGGTTCAGATGTGGATACTGTATTGTTCTTTCATAATTGAATGTTATGAACAGTAACAGAGTTACAGTGTAAATGAAACATTCACAGCGCTGCTACGATGAGTCACCGTCCTGTACTTCATGAGTGTTTAAGTTCTTTGAGTCGTTAAGTTTACGTCTCACGGATTATTCTGGAACTCCTGTTTGTCTCGGTGTCTGTTTCCTCTCTGTGTCGAGTCTGCGTCTCTGTCTTCTGTACTTCCATCTTATTTTGCCCATCTTGTCTTGCATTTAGTTTCTGTCTCCCCGTGTCTCCGCCCCCGTGCGTCACTTCCCTTCTATAGAGTCTCTTCATATTACTTCATCCATCCTGTTTCCTCTGACTCTCTCCTGTGTTTCCTCCTTTCCACAGTCCAGTCGTGACTGTTTACTCTGTGGTGTCGGGTTTTACTGCTGGTCTTTGTGCCCTGCTGCTTCCTGTTTTACTTTGGTGAGCTTGTGCTCCTTGTGTAGTGTCTTAAATTTGACTTCCTTTGTCTCTTAATCAGTTCAGCTGTGTTCCCGTGTGTCTCCACTTCCCTAATCACCCTTCAGTATACTGGCTGTGTTTTCCTCTGTTCTTCATCAGAGCATTGGTCCAGCTGTCCTTGTGTCTCAGTGTTTCAGTGGTCCCAGTGTTTTTTCTTCAGTGTATCGTTCAGTATTTTGTTTTTTTGCACTTTTGCATCCATCTAAAAAAATCACTCGTTTTCTGTTAAGGTCTTTTCCTGCTGCTGTTGTCTGCATCACTCTGCGCATCCCTGAGTCTGCACATCACTCATGACACAGTGCAGCTTTATTCGTCTGTTCTTTTACTTAGCATTAATCATTTTAAACCAAATTATTTTTTTTACCATAGAGCGTATAAAAGATGGACACGGTGCTTTCTGTATTGTAAGGTAAAGACCCTACAGTGATACAACATATGACTGTTAGCCACCTTAAGCTAGCCTGTTACCTTGGTAACATCTGTCTTGTCTTTAGTAATTAGCTTTAAACATGAATAAATTAAAGTTTGATGGTACCTTTAAGACATTTAGTCAAACATTTCTCTATGAAGAAAAGTTTCAGACGATCTCATTGGAAACATAATCCGTAGTTATCAGTAGTAAAAGTTGTAGTCATCACTAAAACCCCCAAACCTCAGGGACAGGGTTATCCTCTGAGGAGCATGAATATAAAATCCCATCGTTGGTACTTCAGTCTGGACCAAAGCGACGCGCCAACATACACCAACTCCCACCGACAAACTACAAGAACCACAAAACACATGAACTGTAACAGATGTGTTGTAGTGCACCTGTGACGCTGTGATGTGGTCCACTTGTTTTTAAGGCAGCAGAAGATCAGAACAAGAAGAATGAAGGGCAGACTCCTCAGGATGAAGATGACAGTCGATGACGAAGGAGCTGAAATTCACACAAAACAAAGTTCAGCTCTTCATTCATTCTTTATCATCACCGTAGTTTCACTACAACAAAAGCTTTTTTTAGTAGATTCACAGGCTCACATTTTTCTAAGCCAGTCGTCACAAACGTCTGTAAGTTTGAAGGTTTTCAGCTGACAGACATTCAGGTAGTTTCATCGCTCTGGTTTGGATGATTCAATGTTTATTAATTGTCCCTTCAGACGACCAAAGGCTGCCACATATACGGTAACAGCACAGACACGTGACAGACTAAACTTTTACGTGACAGCGTTTAATCTGTAAAAGGTGACGTTCACATATTTTGGAGGCGTGTTGGTCACCAAACTGAACTTGTTCACTTACTGGAGTCTGTGTGGTTGTTGCTTCAGCATCCCCAAAATGGGCTAAAAACGTCCCTGAAAATAGTTATTTACACATTTTACCTAGTGGAAGCTCACCGGCTGAATCTCAGGAGGAGACAAAAAATCTCTTTGGGGTTGTGTCAGAAATGGCATCAGGCCTAAAAATGTGTCCAATCACACATGAACAGTCACCCACTGTGGTGCCCTGTGAGCAACAGCTGAACGCAGCCAGTAAGCAGTTAAAGCAATTCTTTTGTTAAATCCCTCGAATTAAAGTTCTAATTCTGCACTTCAACCACATCCTGATTGTTTTACTTTGGACAGAGACACAGCTACAGCAAAGTTCATTGTCCAAATACTTATGGGACAAACACTTATAATATATCACACAACACAGTACGTGAACATGTACTGAAGCTCCCCTTTCTGCAACCCTAAGTTGGACATGTGGTTATGAAAATAGATGGGCGGTAAAATAAAAACCATTATGGATGACTGTTGCTGCCTGTAAATCAAAGTCTGCCTGAGGTGGGATTTCAGAAGCAGAAACCATGAGGAGCACAGTACCACTCAAAGAAGGGCACAAAGTGAAGCCATAGCTGCTGAAGAGTGAAGACATGATGATGGGGGAGATCACAGATGAAGATCTGCTGCCTGGTGACTCTTTATATAGAAGAGTGAGATTATCTCCCCACCAACAGCTGCACTTATACAAACCCCAGGTGCTGGGATGGTTTTGAACATGTGATATTTTCTGCAAACACATGGACACTTTCATAACCACAAAGATTATTCCTGCAGCGGCAGAGTTGTATCCACTGTGTGAGAGGTGAATGTCAGACAGTTCTTAGAAAATGTAGTTTCTCTTTTAAGCTTTTAATATCTCTTTTACCCCCATTTGTCTAAAAACTACTTGACAGCCCTTCATGTCAGAGGTTTATTGTCTGTGCAGGATGGAGCATCCTCAGAGTGGAAGCAGAGCTTTGTTCACACAGTTTTTTCCAAAGCTGACTGATTAGGAATCTCAAAGTTGGCTTTCCTCATAAGTAATACCTGGTCTCAGTCAGGCTGGACATGATCACTCCTACAGGAAGCAAAGTAAATGTACTATGATTTTATTTCACCTGTGAAATGATGAAAAACAGCAGAATAGCTCACGCTAACAAACGGGTGTTGAAATGTTTCATTTTCTGCTGTTTCACAGGTCAAAAAGGGCGTCGAACCAAACTGAAGCTGAACTGCTGCTGCTGTTGTAGTGCAGCATCTGCTGTGTGCTTCATCAGAGAACCTTCTGTACACAGCAGACAGAGGCTGCTGGCACTTCAGTCCATCTGCTAGAGAGCTTTAAAAACTGGTTAGTGAAGTGGCTTTGATGATACTGATACACATTCTTTGCTCCTGTCACAGGACAGGGATCCACCAGGGAGTAGTTGTCAGGATAAAGAGCCTTCGCTTCTCTAAATATAAACTGGATACTTGTAGGAAACTTTGGAAGCAGCATTTTTCCTCATATCGTCTAAATGTAAGTTAGCTCAGGTGCTTCTTCCATACTTGCTCTACGGAAAGCCAAAGAGTTTGGAGCTCTGCAAACATTTCCAGCACAGCTGGATGTTTGTAACTTTGGTCACCTCTGTATCATCCCTCAGATTCTTTCTGCACAGCTTTGAAACCATGACAGCACGAGTGATGCTGAGGAGACGTCCAGTTTAAACAGACCTTTATTCCTGGAACACAAACACATGAAGTGATGCTGCTAAAGAAGAACATTTAATCGCACTAATGAATCAAGCATCTGTATGTTTGTCTGTCAGTCTGTCAACAGTTCCTCTGATCTCCTTCAGACTTGGTGGGTATTTTGTTTTTGCAGCGGTCAAAGTCGATCACCGTGTTGCTTTGTCTGCTGTAACTCTGCCTGTACAAAGGGAAACATGCATGTTTTTAGATGCAAACTCACAACATGGCTGCATTTTTTGGTCATCTTGTATTTTATATTTATTTAATTCTATTATTTTTTAATCTTTACAAGTGTGTAGATACAAAGGCTTGATTAAAACAAAGGTCTCAGCTGTGCTGTTAGGGATGCTCTCATATTTGTTTCAAAATGTAATAAATCAAAGGATTTTAGGCTTTTCATCCTTTTTATTTGTTTGGTTCTAACAGCAGGTGGATAAAAACATGCAGGTGATGAATATAATTGTGTGATATTATGATCATTGTTAATAAAGACAGAGCAGAGATAGTAAAAAGGAAACAGGTGATGGACGTGAGATTTTCAGAACAAAAGCTCCTCAGTGAGACGATCACCTGGACACAAGGTCAGGCAGCTGGGACTCATCTAGAGAGCAAAATGGAAAAGTGATCTGTGCAGAACATCACTGTTGATTGCAGTTCTTTACATCAGACTTCTTCTCTGAGATAAGAGCACCATTTCTGGGAAAGATGACAGTATTTCCAGGCTGGATGCTGTTTGCAGGGAGAACTGAATGAAACTCTCCTACACCTCAGCGCTGAGGTCCACACCTGTGAAACAGATGAGGTCAATCTGCTGCAGCACGTAGAGCTTTACTGATCAGCAGGTTCAAAGGATTCAGCAGAGCGTAGAGTCAGAGCTAAATGCCACATCACCATAGAGTTTGTTAACAACAGCTTTCTTTCCCCTTTGTCTCGATGGACTGAATCAGGGACACTCGTCATACTTCACCTCAACCACGTCACTGAGAGACCCCAGCCTGACACAGCAGCAGAAATGATGAAAGCAGAAACAGCAAACAGATGGTTCAGTTGTGTTTCTCTCTCTGTGTGTGCGCTCACGCCCACTTGTGTATGTGAACTTTCCACGTACCTCAGTTTGTTTCTCCAACATGAGCCATCAGGGCTGCAAAAACATCACTAACACATGAATTCTTTCTCTTTTTGTTATCACCTGTGATCATGTGTTTTATGTTTCTTTCATTTACCAGTTCTTGTATAGTTACGTGTAACTAGACTTCTGTGGGGCGTAAATGATTGTTTTGCATACAGATCTGTACAAAGGATGTAAACACTTGATTAAAAAGGAGATCTCAGCTGTGTTGTTGTGGATGGACTTCAACGTATTTGTTAAAAAAGAGAATAAAGCAAAGTGTTTTAGCTGTTTGGGAGTTTTTGTTTGATTCGATTCAGTTTCATTTATATGGAGTCAAATAATAACAAAGGCCTAGAACAGCCCTGAGTTTGTCCAGGTGACACTCCTCTGAAGAACAAAGACAAAGAGGAATAAGGGCATTAGTTTTCAAGTCTTGTTTCTTTCAAAATAAAAGCTGAAAGCACCATGTTTTGGAAGCATGATAATATTTTCAGCCAGGATGCCGTCTCCAAGGAGACCTGCACCTCAGCGCTGAGCTCCACATCACGCCCTGTGAAGCCACAGATATAAATCTGCTGCAGTGAGAAGAACAACAAATTTTTTAAATTTGACTTTACCTACAACCTGTTAACAACAAAGCTTTCAGTGCCTCTGTTGCTGATGGTGTGAGTCATGTAGGACTAATCATACTTCACATCAGCCATGCACAAGTCAGAGTATCTCCAGGTTTTCAATAATAAAGCCAAGGAGATGATGTGAACATAGCAATAGTAAAACATGCATCATAATCAGTTGTATGTGTCGACTATGTGGCACCTCAGTCTTGTTGGCATGAAGAAAAGTTGTGTAACATGTAGCATAAGGGCTGCAAAGACATCATGTAGACAGCAGTCATCTGTTAGTCGTAACGTATCTCCTGTTAAATAGTTAAATGTCCGTTCTCCATCTCTGTCCTCTCACAGCTCGCCGTATACCAACTCCAGCTGTGGTAACGATGGCTGTGCCCATCAACACGCTGAAGCTGAGAAGCCACCCGTCACTATGGTGACTCCAATAGGGTTACCTGTCAACTGTGGTGTATGTATGTCTGTATGGTGAAAGTCCCTCTTTTTGCTCCTCCCCTCACCTGTGGATGGACGGTGCTGTTACCGTGGTGACAGCTTGGATGTGTTTCAGTCCTGCCTGGTTATCACTGCAGGAATCTTTACTTTCACATTTATTACAGGTAATAACTCTGATTTTTCTGTGTATTATGAACTAAATGTATCCTGATACACACAGAGATGGATGAGCAGAGGTCACATGATGAAAGAACAAACATGGAGTCTTTGATTGATTTAGATATTTATTGATGAATGCAAACAAACCCTGACACTGAACCATCGTCCAGCTTTCACAGAACAAACCTGATCACATGACCTGCTGACCCAAAGAGTGAAAAGCTCCATGGCAACAACAACAAACAGCCTCACCTACGGGATGGCTGTAGCTCAGGTGGCAGAGCAGGTCAGCCACTAATCAGAAGGTCGGTGGTTCGATCCCAGGCTGCCTCCTGGCTACATGCCAAATATCCTTTGGCAAGATACTAACCCCATGTTTGCCTACTGGTGGTGGTCAGAGGGCCCGGTGGCGCCTGTGTCCGGCAGCCTCGCCTCTGTCAGGGCAGCTGTGGCTACAATGTAGCTTGCCATTGCCAGTGTGTGAATGACTGAATGTAGTGTGAAGCGCTATACAAATGCAGGCCGTTTACCATTTTACCATGTTAACAGAGGCTGTTAGAAGCACAGAGTCTTTACAGTCTTTCACCTGTTTGGACACAGATCTCTGCACATCTTCATCACAGTTACTCACAGACGTGCAGAGTGTGTGGATATCAAAGCTAAGTTTCCACCATGTTTGTAGTCTGTACTGGGACTCATGGAGCATCTCTCTATGAGCACTCAGTGCTTTAAACAGTGAGTCCCAGTTTAACCAGCAGCCTTCACACCACACATCACACAGACATGGAAACTTCAAACCCTCAGACTGAAGACACCATCAGAAATAAACAGATTGTGATGAAGATGAAGAACTGGAACAGTTTGCTGTGGTTTCTTCTGTTCCTGTCAGAAATAAGAGTCTGGCAGCACTTTGCTCTCCTTCCACATGTTTAAGGAGGAAGTGAAGAAGAGCAAGTGAGTCGTCTTCCTCTGTGGGCCCAACATCAGGCAGCAGCCACGTATTTTTAAAAACCCAGCACACTGCTTCAGAAACACTGAGTCAGGTGACCAGAGTCATGTGATCAGTGAGGTCTTCACTCAGGACGTCACTGCTTCAGGACCTGATTCAGAGGTTTATGAGGACGTGGATCATTGGTGCTGATGTTGTGTGAGAGCTGGTGAACCATGGGGAACATAAATAACAACCAGGCCATCAGCAATTCTACCCCCAGCTCTAAAACCTACATAATACACTATACATATAGTTATATACCTATACCCTTCGGTCAACAAGAAAAGTCACAATGGTCACAGACATAACTTTAATCTGACAAAAAGTAATAACATTGGTACTACTTTATTCTCTTTGGATTTGGATTACAAAAGTAATAATAAATAAAATGTCTATAAATCATAAGACGTCAGACATTGCTTTTCAACCACGCTTCAACGGGATTATTTAAAAAATAAATACATGAAACAGGCCTGGACAAAAATGATGGTACCCAGATCTTAATATTTTGTTGCACAACCTTTTAAGGCAATCACTGCAATCAAATGATTCCTGTAACTGTCAATGAGACTTCTGCACCTCTCAGCATGTATTTTGGCCCAGTCCTCATGAGCAAACTGCTCCAGTTGTTTCCGGTTTGAAGGGCGCCTTTTTCAGACGGCATGTTTCAGCTCCTTCCAAAGATGCTCAATAGGATTGAGGTCAGGGCTCATAGAAGGCCTCTTTAGAATAGTCCAATGTTTCCCTTTTAGCTATTCTTGGGTGTTTCTAGCTGTGCGTTCTGGGTCATTGTCCTGTTGTAAGACCCATGATCTGCGACTGCGACCAAGCTTTCTGACACTGGCCAGCACATTCCTCTCTAGAATACCTTGACAGCGTTGAGATTTCAATGTACCCTGCACAGATTCAAGACGCCCTGTGCCAGATGCAGCAAAGCAGCCCCAGAACATAACCGAGCCTCCCCCATGTTTCACAGTTGGGACAGTGTTCTTTTCTTAATATGCTTCATTTTTCCGTCTGTGAACAGAGCTGATGTGTCTTGGCAAAAAGTTCAATTTTAGTCTCATCTGTCCACAGGACATTCTCCCAGAAGCTTTGTGGCTTGTCAACATGTAGTTTGGCATATTCCAGTCTGGCTTTTTTATGATTTGTTTTCAACAATGGTGTCCTCCTTGGTCGTCTCCCATGTAGCCCACTTTGGTTCAAACAACAACGGATGATGCGATCTGACACTGATGTTCCTTGAGCATGAAGTTCATCTTGGATCTCTTTAGAAGTCTTTCTGGGCTCTTTTGTTACCATTCGGATTATCTCTCTCTTTGATCTGTCATCAATTTTCCTCCTGCGGCCACGCCCAGGGAGGTTGGCTACAGTCCCATGGATCTTAAATTTCTGAATGACATGTGCAACTGTAGACACAGGAACATCTAGCTGCTTGGAGATGGTCTTATAGCCTTTACCTTTAACATGCTTGTCTATTATTTTCTTTCTAATCTCCTGAGACACCTTTCCTTTGCTTCCTCTGGTCCATGTTGAGTGTGATACACACCATGTCACCAAACAATACAGTGACTACCTGGAGCCCTATATATAGACCCACTGACTGATTACAAGACTGAAGACACCTGTGATGCTGATTAGTGGACACATCTTGGGTTAACATATGCCTTTGGTCACATTCTTTTCTAGGGGTACCATCATTTTTGTCCAGGCCTGTTTCATGCATTAATTTTTTAAATAATTCAGTTGAAGCCAGGGGCGATTCTAGGATCAGAGCTTTGGGGGTGTTGAGCACCCAGAGAGCTGCCCAGCCAGGCAAGATAAACCTGTCTCTGTCAGTCCCTGCGTCCTTAAATGTTGTCCCGAGTTCTCTCTGACTGTCACTTTGGTGCATTTAAACCCCTGTTCCTCCCTGTCCTCATCGTCTGTTGTCTTCATCTCCGTTTTCAGTCATCATAATTTTACCCTCTCTGTGCAAGTCTGCAAATTTCTTTATTAAATCATAAGATTCTTAAATTCATCAAGTCTCTCTGTGCCTGGGTCCTCGTCACAAAACATGACATCACTGTTTTGTACATTTTAACACAATTTAATCCCCACATTTGTGAAACAAAAGAAAAACAGTTTTTTGAAAAGTCTGTAACAAAACCATCAAATCTGATAAAGGTTATTTAAATGCTGCAAAAGAAGAATGGATTGGAATAAAAAAAAATACATATCCTAACCTTAATTACTGCGGGAGAATAATGAATGATGCTCATAGTGAGTAAAAAGTAAACTGAGTGCATTTTTTGGACAGAGATTCACTTTTAATGTGTGTGTTTAATATAATACAGATACATAAAAAACACTCCCAAAACAATTTACAAATAAATTATTACAAAATATTAATTAAAAAAAATTATAAAAATGGAGGCAACTTTGCCTGTGGTAGAATGTATACAATGTATGAAAAAATCTTTACTGCAGATGCTAATTTTACTAATTTAATAATAATAATTTTGTGTTGTGAGATTTATGAGTTTCATGCTTTCATAGTGGTACTAGGGAGAGCTTGACATTTTATCAGGTGGTACACACTGTAAAAAGTGTGAGAAACACTGATAAGTGTATGTGTGCTTTTGGAAAACATTTAAAGCTGCTGCACAGAATCTTTGAAACAAGCTTAAAACATGTTTAGAAACAGAGCATCTGCTTCTCTTTACAGCTCCTCACTCCACCAGGGCTGTTTGGCTCTTTCTGATAGTGCGCAAATGTGATGTACGTGCTGCGGCAGTCACACAGACAACTGGACGGTCCAAAGGCTGGCCTACCTATTACTGGCTGAGGTTTTAGCAGAGTTGTGGAGTAAAATCAGGTTTTTTCTCTTTGTCAGTTTAACAGTTTCTGCCTGTCACTGTTCCCTGTCTGTTTTCTTACCTGGTTCTTCCTGACCTTGTACTTTCTCCTCACGTTCCCTCTTTCCTCTCTCCCTCTTTGGACTGACAATCATACACAAATAGGTTCAATTAGATGAAAAATTACATTAATATGAAAAAAATTCTATTAAGATCACTAACAAAAAGTCCTCTCTCAGAGTACTTTCAATCAAAAGGCAAATAACCAAACCACATGAACATCTAATAAAAGATATAAACATTGAAACACTGATCCAACATTATTCTTGATTGATGGATCATTTGATTTTACACTTTTACCTGAATGTGGCTCCTTTTTTTGAAAAAACTTCCTCATATCCATTATGAACCTGGCTGTCTCTCTGTACACACACACACACACACACACAACAGGAGTTATAAGGTTAATGAGCATTCAGTCAGTTAGCTAGTTAGTATCCATTTCAAACAGGACAGTGGTAACAACAGCAGGCTGCGGACAATTTAAAGTTTTAGATTTTAAACAGGCTGTATACATTTCAATGGGAGCAACAGGACGGTCAAATGTCGCTGAATTTACTACAGAGCAGGACGGATTGTAGGGTAGCAAACATCGTCAGAAAACACGCTTTCAACCCTGCAGGTTACCTGGTGTGATGTTTTTCAGCTAAAAAGAAACATGGTCTGACTCCTACCTAACTATATAAAGAGTAACTGAAGGTTAAATGCAGCTAACACGTCCTGTTTTAAGCCAGGCACTTCCACCTCCACTCAGCTGCGTCTCAGCCACCATCGCTCTGGCAGACAGAGCGCTAGAGCCAGAGCAGGGGAGAGCTGGAACAAACCATTTTGGGAGGGGGGGTTATCTATACTTTTGTTGTTAAAATCTTACGTCTCAAACAAGTACACTACTGCATGCTTTTTATATTTTTATAGTGTGTCACACAAACAGGAAATATTGTCCAATAAAGTAAGAAATCTTTGGGGGTGCCCATCAAAAATGGGCTAAAATCGCCCCTAGTTGAAGCATGGTTGAAAAGCAATGTCTGACTTTCATTGGTTAAGATTTATAGACTTTTTATTTTTTATTACTTTTGTCAGATTAAAGTTATTTCTGTGACCATTGTGAGTTTTTCTTTCATTGACCGAAGGGTACCAACAATTTTGTCCACGTCTGTATATGTTGAAGAGCTTCATGCTGAGGCTAGAAGGTCTTTTAGAGCTTTGGTGGAGTCAGGGCGGCATAAATATGGTCCTCTATTTGAACATAACAAACACACAAATGTTAATTTTAAGTGTCTCTTATATTTTATCAGAAGCAATGAATTCAAACACAATGAATTAGAATTCCCTTCCACAGAAAATGGAGAAACATTACTGTGACCTATTTAACTGTGTCAGAAAATCCTCCTTTAGAGGGGATGAAAATGATAATAGGGAAGAATTTATGATGTAAATAGAACATTAACAGATAATAAGGCATGCAGGGTTGGATAACAGATCTGCTGAACATTTGAAATCTGCAAGTAGAAAACTTTTCCTCTGCTTTCTGTTTTCTTAGTCAGACTCGATTAGTACCATCATAAAAGACAGAGCTAGTAAAATAAACAACAGGAACTATCAGCCTGTAGCCCTGTCTAGTACTGTGTCCCAGGTCTTTGACTATGTTGGAAAGTTTTGTCTTCACCTCTGATAACCAGTTTGGGTTTAAACATGGTACAGACATGTGCATTTTTGCCTTGAAGGAGATTCTGAATGTGTAAAACAGGCAAAATTCTACATATTTTGTGTGTTTTATTGATGCCTCTAAATGTAAATCATGAAAAGTTATTTTCTAAGTTCTACAACAGAGAGGTTCATTAATCTTTGGTCAGATCTTTGTGCTTTTGGTATGCTCGTCAGTCCATAAACATAAAATGGAGAAACTGTGTGTGTGGCCCCTTTAATGTGTGTGATGGGGTTAGACAGGGGACTGTTTTGTCTCCTCTTTTACTTAATGACTCATCAAAGCTGTTAAATAATTGTGCTACAGGATGTATAACTGGTGACACTATAGTTGGGATGATTCAGTGATCTTCTGTCCATACAGTGCTGGCCTTCAACAGTCACTGAGGGTCTGCTCTCAGCATGGTTTAGAGTTTAACATTAATTATAAAGCAAAGAATATTTTGATTACCAGAAGTAGGGACGACCAGGATTCGGTATTTCCTGACTTCTCTCTGCCTGGTACGGTTCTTCAAGTCTTTACTGTGGTTAAATACTAAGGACATTATAAGATAAGATAACTTTTATTAGTCCCACACATGGGAAATTTGTTTTGTCACAGCAGGAAGTGGACAGTGCAAAAGTTAGAATACAATAAGAATAAAATACTGTACACAACTGTACAGAATAGAATAAAATAAAATACTATATACAGTAGAATAAATAGAATAAAATATACAATAGGATAAAAATAGAATACAGATGCTTTATACAACTGAGTAAAAATACAACTTTGTCGGAAAAAGAGTATTGCACTTAGTGTTATTGCACATGTGTGGATGTGTGTGTTTGATCAGTTGAAGTCTTTGTTGTGGAGTCTGACAGCAGTGGGGAGGAAAGACCTGCGAGATCTCTCCGTCCCACACCGTGGGTGCTGCAGCCACTGAAGGAGCTGCTCAGTGCTGTCACAGTCTGCTGCATGGGGTGGGAGATGTTGTCCAACAGGGATGACAGCTTAGCCACCATTCTCCTGTCACTCACCACCTCCACTGGGTCCAGAGGGCATCCTAGAACAGAGCTGGCCCTGCGGATCAGCCTGTTCAGTCTCTCCAGCAGAGATGTTGCTGCCCCAGCAGACCACACCGTAAAAGATGGCTGAGGCCACCACAGAGTCATAGAAGGTCTCCACTCCAAACAACCTGAGTCTCCGCAGCAGTCCAGTTTGTTGTTCAGATGAACATCAAGGTACCTGTAGCTGTCCATAGCCTCAATGTCCATGCCTTGGATGTTCAGAGGTTGCAGTGGAGGATGTTTGTGCCTGCGGAAGTCTACCACCAGCTCCTTGGTTTTACTGGTGTTGATGTGGAGGTAGTTCTGCTGGCACCAGTCCACAAAGTCTTGGGTCAGTCCTCTGTACTCCTTGTCATCCCCATCAGTGATGAGGCCGACTATTGCAGAGTCATCAGAGAACTTCTGCAGAAGCACTGGGTGGAATTGTGGGAGAAGTCTGCAGTGTAGATGGTGAAGAGGAACGGAGCCAGAACCGTTCCCTTTGGGGCCCCGTACTGCATATCTGATGATATGGACATTTATACACAATGCCACTTTAATGTATGCACAAGTTAATATGCTGAGCAGTAAATGTGGTATGTGCACTGTTCCAGTGAAGATTGGACTATTTAAAGCTTACTGCACTCCAGTGTATACCACCCACTAGTGGAGGAGCTACAGACTGTAGCATCCAATGATGGGATGAGGCTGCTGCTCAAGATGCCTAAATGGAGCAGTGAAAGCCAAATGTTTGATAGTGTTGGTGTACATGCCATGGTATATGGTACAATCTCATGTACAGCTGTATGTGCAGGTTAAATAATTGTATCTCTGACCT
The DNA here is from genome assembly GCF_051167445.1 of Perissodus microlepis. Classification (NCBI taxonomy): domain Eukaryota; kingdom Metazoa; phylum Chordata; class Actinopteri; order Cichliformes; family Cichlidae; genus Perissodus; species Perissodus microlepis. Next base: position 34,880,862 of record NC_140476.1, on the reverse strand, counting down.
GCATTAAGCTCAGTCAGGTTTTAGTCAAAGTTGTGGAATTTTTGGTGTTTTAGCTTTAAAATGAATTTGTAAGAATCTGGATTTTATTTAAGCTTTTCTTTCTCTTTTTCATTTTCTTTTGTTAACTGTGTTTAACAGGAACGTGGTCATTGAAAGCATCACAGTCGATGCTGCTGTCTCCTGTGTCTGTACAAAGTTTGAACTCTTCCTCAGTCACATGATGTTCGTCTTTCTTTGCATCTGTTTCTCTGACTGCAGCTGTTTTTGAACTGGAACATTAAATTCTCCAACAAATTAACTCTGCTGATACTCTTTGAATCTTGGATTAGGAAGTTTAATATTTGTTCTTTAAGTTTCTGTCTTTGACTCAGTCTGCTGTCACTTGTAGTGTTTCCTTCCTGTTCAAAGTTTACTTTCACTTCCTGAACTTTGTGTCTCTGACTGACGCTGATCGTCTCCGTGTGAAGCTCCGTGTTGAGGTAACGTTAACAGTCTGTAATGTTTTCCTGGCTAACATCAGCTGTGTGCAACTTAGTTCCAGCACAAACAGCACAAATCTGCCGCTCTGTAGTTCACGGTAACAGACTCAAAGCTGGACCAACGAGGCCAAGTGAGTCTGCCATTTCCTGTTAGTCTGTGATCAGAGTCTAAATGAGAGCAGCAGCAGAGTTAGCTGATGGTCAGCAGCTGAACTCAGAGTCATTGTTACTTCCTGATGACTGAAGGCAGCTTTTCCTGCCTCCATCAGTCTGTGGAGAAGGAGGAGAGGAGCCGCTGCTCTCCCGTCACTGACTCACTGAATGCGGCCTGAGCTTGAGCGGAGAGACTCTGATCTCTGAGTCTTTATACTCACAGAGAAGTCACAGCTGGTTTGATAGATTATTATTTATAACAGGTGGAGTTTAGACGCAGATTAAACATGTACGATTTTATAAAAATTGCGTCACAAAGATTTGGCTCCGCTCCAAGAGGAAGTGATGTTTCCACCACAGAGAGTCATGTGACTCAGACTTTTTCCTCCAGCAGACGGTTGCCTGCTAACCAGTGTAGAAACACAGAGAGCTGTAACATCACAGTAAGTGGACCGTTTGGTTTATGAGGACAGCAGCTGCTCACGGAGGAGACTCATTACCATCAGAGCTGCTGTAACACTGGATCAGCGTTATTAAACATCTGTCTGTGCATCACTCTGATGCTTAACCACTTAAGCCCCACGCCCCCGGTGTTCCAGATCTACTGGCGTTTAGATCAACTGGATTTGGTCAAACAGATGTGTGGCAGTCTTGCGTTTCAGGAGCTGCTACCGACAAACCAGCAAAAAAACGCCAAATGTGTCATCTGTGACACTTGTGAGGTTATCTCAAACACACTCCGTCAGTCTTGATGCTGTTGAACAACAAAATGTTTAAAAATGTGGCGAGTTTACCTGGTGATATCCTCATGCGCGACGCGATCGCGAAAACAACAAACAATTAACACCACAGCGATGTTGTTCACAGGACAGCAAGAGTAAACGATCGGGAGACTCTAGTCGTCGTCATCGTTCCCCTCACACGTTTTATTTCTCCGGTTTCAGCGTTTTTGCTTCACAACTAAAGCGAGCAGTTTACTTTGTGCACTAACATGGACTCGAGTCAACGAGCGCCACCTCTGGCCAAGTGCCACAGCCTACAGCCAGATCAACCTGTGACACACATCTGCAGCACGTTTGAATTCGTGTCATGCACAACACATTTGTACCTTTCAATTGTGTCTGTTTGTGCGTCATGCAAATAAACCTTTGAAATGAATGAAATGATATCATGTATTCATTATTCGCCTACATTTGTACAAAATTCCAAATTATATACACAAAATCATAGAAATCACCTGTTCATCATGATTTTAATATTTTCTGTTTCCATAACAATGAAATACACCTTGGACAAATATGACACATCAATATTTCATTAGTGTTGTCACATCACATCCTGTAAGCAGAGTCTGTCTGTGTCTTTTCCCTGGAAATGAATATTTCCAGCCAATATAGGCAATCCATCAACATGGCCGGAGAGTTGGTAGTTATATACAGTCCGTATAAGTGTGGTTAATCTAATGAACATTTGTAAGGAGATGGCAGTTACTGTGAATTCACAGCAGTTACACAGTGATTAGTAATAAACAGCCAGTGAGAGTGAGTGGATTTAAGAAAGTCAGTGACTCAGGTGTGTCGACTGGTTTGTCATCTGTTGTTGAGTCTGGAGGAGACGTAGAAATCTTTTGTTTTAAATCTTAGTTAGGAAGATTCATGTTTTAAAACAAGCACTTTTTGTGAGAAATGCAAGAAGTACATCTGCAGAAAGCACACAGTTACATTCTGTCCATCATGTGGACAAAATTGAAAATGTTGAGCATTGAAAAACTGAGTACGTTGGGCAAGTTCAAAAGAAATGTGTTTGTAAGAACGAAAAACCAAATTGTTCCTAAAATAGTTATGGAAAGTCTAACTGTTGTATGTAATTTCTGCTCTTTAATACCTAAAAAAATCAACTGGCATGGTGTCCAATTGTGTGCCAAAATTGGACATTTTTGTACAACGTCTGGATATTCATGTATTGACAGGGCTGTAGTTTTTCACTGTTTCACTTTAGAAACATAAATCTTTGCACAGATAATGCTTATATGTTGGTTACTGGATTTCTGGAACCAAATGTGATCTGAGGCATATTTTTAAAAGGGTTATATGCTAAAAATTAAAAAAAAAAAAAATTAGGCGAGGATAAAATCTACTTACTTTTTCTGTGTTCCAGTCTCAGTAACTTTGACACAGTAATATCTGCTTCAATATTTACACCTCTGATGAAATTTCCCTGTGTGTTAGCTTTATTTTGATACCAAGATTGTAAGGACAGAGTTTGTAATTGCAGAGAAATAATCAATTAAATTTGGGCATTACATTTTCGAGCAGGAAGCTCAGAAACCCCCTTGGGGCTTAAGAGGTTAAAGATTATATTTCAGTAGAAGTCACGTGTTGACTTTATTATCCTTTAAGTCTTATTGAGATTTAAATCTCTCTCCAAGACACACCATCTGCTGTCATGGCAAGAAAAACAAAAACTGGTTTAAAACTGTTTATTTCTCGATGAGCTTAGTATTTAGAAATATGAAAGCTCTAAGACCTGGATAATGATCTCAGCTCTAACTTTAATGTTAACGTCAGCCTGAGGTTTCCTGATTCTGGGTAGTTAATCAGAGTTTAACATCGGGATGATGGCTCATCGTTTCCCCATTTGTCTGCTTTGCTAGATATAATCTATTCATACTGCAGTTATGTTACAATCCAAACAGCTGACATTTAACTAGAAAAGCTGTGAAAGAAAAAGCTTTTTATTAATCACATATTAAGATAACATGAAAAAAATCACATAGTTTAGCATTTGTTGTGACCAGTGATGGGAATAACGGCGTTACAAGTAACGGCGTTACTAACGACGTTACTTTTTTCAGTAACCAGTAATTTAACTATTACTATTTCTATCGTTACAACGCCGTTACCGTTACTAAGAAGAAAATGCGGTGCGGTCTGTTACTATTTTTCAACAAACAGACGGTTGAAGCTGTGTTCAGCTTACCGCATCTTATATCAGTTGCAAGGAAGTATCTGTAAGTAATCTGGACTCTACAGCTTTAAGCAGCTGAGCGCGCTCCCGCGGACGGCTATCACTTTCTGTGATATGTTTAATGTCCTGGATGTTTGTAGTTTGAAGGAAAAAAGACATGATGAGTCAGTCTGAACGTTTTCAGTGATGATCTGTAGAAAAATAACAGTGAAGACTTTCAGCTCTGAGTACAGGGTGGTGTTTGTGGTTCAGCATGTAGGACAGTCTATAGATGTAGTTTGTACATGTGCTCTTCCTCTTTTCAGCTATGTGCAAGTCCAGCTCAGTATTTTTGATTTCATTTCACTTGCAGCTGATAGGCAGAGCCACAGTCAGCCTTTATTGTGACTCAGGCTGCAGTTTGCTTACAATTCAGTTTTTGAAATATATTTAATTAAGTTATTTGAATATATAATCTGCCTCTGTAGTGCATTTTGTAGTGCAGCCTTTGGGTTACTTTGTTTAAACACTATATTTACAATTCCTAAAGAGAAATTCCCCTAGGTGGTGCTGACTTCAGTTAGCTTAGCTAGCAGAGCAGCTAGCTGATGAAAGCTGTGTCTCAGATGGATGTTAGTCCAACACATCAGACACGACCTCTGCAGCTCTCAGTTGATTTGCACATGAATGATTTGTGTTTCCTCTGCAGGTGAAGGTAGAAAGTGTGTGTGAGCTGATGTGAATCCAGCAGCATGGATCAGTGTGAGGACAGAGAGGAGGGAGTCCCTCCCTCTAAAACCACTCTGTGTGGGGAACATGAGAGCCAGACCAAAGCTCAGAGGTGAGATGACCATCTCTAACTGTCCATGACTCTTCTCCATGTCACAGCTCAGCACTCACTGCTCCATCATTATTCACAGGAACCAACCTGCACCTCCACCCAGCTCTGTGTCCTTAAGGAGTGACCGGTCCAATGATCGCTACATTCATTTTAAAGTCCAGCCTCTGTCTGCTGCAGAGAGGTGAGCTGTTAGTATCATGAACTCCTTCATGCCAGTTTATCTGATTTAATAAACTGCTTAATGTTGTTTCCTAGTCTGTAAACTGCATTTCTGTGGGAGAAGCAGTCTGTGCAAAAGTATAATTCATTTGCACTTGTTGATGTTGTATAAAAAATAAATAGAATTTGAGGGAGGTACTTCCATTGTCCATGCTGTGCTGATGCATGTGTGCAGTACTGTGAAAAGGTCTTGAGCCACTCTTCATTACCTTATCAAACCAGATTCTTCCTCTGGATGGCATTACCTTGGCCTCCAGTAACACTGTGAGGAACCTTGGAGTCATTTTTGACCAGGACATGTCCTTCAACGCACATATTAAACAAATATGTAAGACTGCTTTCTTCCATTTGTGCAACATCTCTAAAGTTAGAAATATCCTGTCTCAGAGTGACGCTGAAAAACTAGTTCATGCATTTATTACTTCCAGGCTGGACGACTGTAATTCATTATTATCAGGAAGTCCTAAAAACTCCCTGAAAAGCTTAATATTAGTGTAATTTAATAGCAGTGGATGAAGCAGCTATAAAGTTATTTTCTTCTCACTTGAGTTTGTTGATCAGGTGATTTGATGAAGCTTTTTCCCAGTAAAGATTTTAAAAGTGATGACAGGAACAGCTGCTGCTGTTTTGATGCTAGAAACACATGTTCTTCTCTTTGCTCTTCACCATTTGAATGTAGACAGATTCCACATTAAACTATGACAGAATTATCGATGCTGCGTTGTTATCAGTTCTTGTGTACAGCCCCGGGCTGTGTGGAATTCACGCCATCATACTTTCTATTTTAAGTCACAAATGTGGGTGAAAAATAGCTGAATTTTTGGAACTGAAATGGAATTATTTCTTAATCTTAAGTGAAAAAAAGCTGACTGAGCTGAAATACCCCGAATCATTCATCTGAAAGCCAAAGTGCAGAACTGTTGAAAGCTGAAGTTCAGACAGAAGAAGAGATTTTAAAGTTGGAAAGTAGCTGAACATGTTAAAAATGTCAATTTCTGGTCATGATCTTCTGTCATGTTTGAAGAGGGAAGGAGATTGGACCCAAAACACAGACTCATAGGCAGGACTTAACTCAAAAACAGCTTTACTGCTGGATTGAATTAATACAAAACTAAATTGTGCAAAACTCAGAACTAAATACACGAACTGAAGGCACAGCCAGGAATGAGAGAGATCACGGTGTTGCACAGAGGGAGTGAGAGGTTTTTGTAGCATGTTGGCACCAATGTGATTTCTTGGGTGTCCACATACAGTGACTTGCAAAAGTATTCGGCCCCCTTGAACTTTCCCACATTTTGTCACATTACAGCCACAAACATGAATCAATTTTATTGGAATTCCACGTGAAAGACCAACACAAAGTGGTGCACACGTGAGAAGTGGAACGAAAATCATACATGATTCCAAACATTATTTACAAATAAATAAATGAAAAGTGGGGTGTATTTGCTGTTACACTGATTGCAACTGTACTCTGTATTTGATTCTTTCAAGTATTTGCTCGTCGTTCTTCCAAAGGACGTCAGAGATAAATAAGTTACAGAAATGTTTATAGTTGCTGCACAAAGACGTCACAGCAGATACTCTCAGCAATGTTTCACATATTTTTATCTTATAGGTGGAGAACACTGCAGTGAATAATCACCTGAAATATTTTTGTTTAATTGTTTTTCATTTATCTGCATCATGGATATGACTCATTTAAATACTAATAATAGTTGCAAAAAGTCATATAAAACATAAATAATAATGTAAATAATGTGTCATGTTGTCCTTTGAGAATAAGTTTCCTAAAATAACATTTAAAGTCTAGAGTTTGTGCTGGAAGGGAACCTGCTCACCTTGGATATGTTTCTGGTTCTGCAGACAGTGCATTTCCTCATACTGGGACCAGTCTGCTTCATCAGGAGACTCCTCCTGTCCCCAGTGTGGAGAAAGATCCAGAACCAGAGCTGGACTGCAGACAGCCAGTCAGAGCAGCTGTGTACAAAGTAAGACTGAACATCTATCTGCTGATGGACTCATTTCTGAAAACTGAACTTCTTGTTGTTGTTCAGACATTGAAGAGTTTTCTTTCTGTTTTTCTTTCTTTCAGCAGATGTTGGTCTGCAGGAGGTTTTAGATGAACATAAGATCAGTCTGAGGAGGAGATGTGAACGTGTGACTGAAGGAAGTGATGAAACAGGAAGTAGAACCCTCCTCAACAGGATCTACACTGAGCTCTACATCACAGAGGCACAGAGTGAAGAGGTTCATACCCAACATGAGGTGAGGCAGCTGGAGACAGCTTCCAAGATGGACGCCCTCCATGACAGTCCAATCAGGTGCCAGGACATCTTTAAAGCCTTACCTGACCAACAGAGACCCATCAGAGTGGTTCTGACCAACGGCGTGGCTGGTGTTGGAAAAACCTTCTCAGTGCAGAAGTTCACTCTGGACTGGGCAGAGGGCTTGGAGAACCAACATGTCAGTGTGGTGGTTCTGCTTTCATTCAGGGAGCTGAACCTGATCAGAGATGAGCAGTACAGTCTTCTGGAGCTGCTCCATGTTTTCCATCCAACATTACAGAAGGTCACAGCAGAGAAGCTGGCTGTCTCTCAGCTTTTGTTCATCTTTGACGGCCTGGATGAAAGCAGGCTTTCATTGGATTTCACCAACAGGAAGCTGCTGTCTGATGTCACACAGAAGTCATCAGTCAGCCAGCTGCTGACAAACCTCATCCAGGGGAATCTGCTTCCCTCGGCTCTCGTCTGGATAACTTCCCGACCTGCAGCAGCCAATCAGATCCCTCCTACATGTGTTGACAGGCTAACAGAAGTACGAGGCTTCACTGACGCCCAGAAGGAGGAGTACTTCAGGAGGAGATTCAGTGATGAAGAGCTGTCCAGCAGAATCATCTCCCACATGAAGACATCCAGGAGCCTCCACATCATGTGTAGTTTCCCAGTCTTCTGCTGGATCACTGCTACAGTTCTGGGGCACATGTTGACTACAGAGCAGAGAGGAGAGCTGCCCAAGACCCTGACTGACATGTACTCACACTTCCTGCTGGTTCAGACAAAGAGGAAGAAGAACAAGTACCATGAGGGACATGAGACGAGTCCACAGGAGCTGACGGAGGCTGACAGGGAAGTTCTTCTGAAGCTGGGGAGGCTGGCATTTGAACATCTGGAGAAAGGAAACATCATGTTCTACCAAGAAGACCTGGAGCAGTGTGGTCTGGATGTGACAGAGGCCTCGGTGTACTCAGGAGTTTGTACAGAGATCTTCAAAAGAGAGTGTGTGATCTTCCAGAAACCAGTCTACTGCTTTGTTCATCTGAGCATTCAGGAGTTTCTGGCTGCAGTCTACATGTTTTACTGTCACACCCACAGGAAGGTTGAGGTGCTGAAGAACTTCCTGAGGAGAGACTGGAAGGAGTCACCTCTGGATGGTTTCCTGAACAGAGTCATGAAAAAATCCCTCCAGAGTAAAAGTGGCCACCTGGACCTGTTTGTTCGCTTCCTTCATGGCCTCAGTCTGGAGTCCAACCAGAGACTCTTAGGAGGTCTGCTGGGTCAGAGATCAGTCCAGAAACCATCCAGAGAGTCACCAATAACCTGAAGAAGATGAACAGTGATAAAATCTCTCCTGACAGAAACATCAACATCTTCCACTGTCTGATGGAGATGAATGACCTCTCATTATTTCAGGAGATCCAAGAGTTCCTGAAGTCAGAGAACAGATCAGAGAAGAAACTCTCTGAGATCCAGTGCTCAGCTCTGGCCTTCATGCTGCAGATGTCAGAGGAGGTTCTGGATGAGTTGTACATGCAGAAGTACAACATATCAGAGCAGGGACGACAGAGACTGATTCCAGCTGTGAGGAACTGCAGAAAGGCTCTGTGAGTCCAGATGTGATCATTAACATCATTAATTAGTGTAGATCAGTAGTTTAGTTCTTCAGATATACACAGTACTAAATGACTCTCATGAGTTTGAGTTTCTCAGATAAAATGATATTCTGTGTTGGTCAGTAAAAGTGTGTGTGCACTTAGCATGATCCTGCATTGGTAGTCATACGCTGTGTGTTGTAGACTCACATCTACATGTAGTACCTGTGTTGCGTCATTAGGGGGCAGTATTTTAAATCTGCTGCTGCTGTTGTTGGTCATTCAGACGCTCCTGCCCACATAGCAACCAGGTCTGGCCCGGATCTGGTATCAAGCTGGCAATGCTGGCTGACTTCTGGCATGATAAGACGTATGTCATCCAGATATGGGCCAGGCTTGGCATAGATGACGCTGTCTATGTGATGGCATGCCATATCTGGCTCGATTGTGGTTTGGTTTATGTGGCCCAGGCCCATAGAAAACAGGTCTGGTCCGGATCCGGCATCAAGCTGGCACTTCTGACTGACTGGTGTCATGGTAGAGTGTATGACAACCAGATGTGGGCCAGGTCTGGCAATGATCGCACTATTTATGTTCCTATTTTCCTATTTTAGTTAGAAGACCCAAATGCCATGTTGCAGTACTATACTGCTATGGTAGCCAACGTTTCAAATGCAGATTTGACAGGTTTGTGTGTGTACACTTTATCCAAAACCTTGTGAGGGTTTACTCATCTTTGCCAGTGGGTGGCTGTAGCTCAGGAGGTAGGGCAGGTCATCTACTGATCGAAAGGTTAGTGGTTTGATCCCTGGCTCCTCCAGTCTGCATGTCAAGAGTGTGAATGTGTATGAAAGTAGTTAGGAAGCACTCAGCTTAGAGAAAGTGTGTGATTGGGTGAATGTGGCATGTTGTATAGAGCACTTTGAGTAATCTGGGAGAGTAGAAAAGCGTAATATAAGAATCAGTCCGTTCACTGTCTGACCAGAGTTTTGTCATGTTACTTTTGCACAATTATGTTCTGGCACATGTTGTTATTACATGGCTTGATTAAGGTACACATTAGGCTGACATCTGGGGACAGAGCTGAAACTGTTCTGGGCCAGCACAGGGCCAGCAGTGTGTCTATAACTGGCCCATAGCTGCACACAACTTACACATGGCCCACATACCGCAAAGAATGACGGCCCTTTGGTGGCCCAGATCAGGTTTGCCAGAGGTAATCCACACATGGGCCAGCACAGGACCACCAGTGTGTCTGAAACTGGCCTTGTGCTGGCCCATGTGTGGGCCACATCTGGCATTCTTTGCTATATTTGGGCCATGTGTAAGCACATTCTGTGGGCCAGATCCGGGCCATACCAATTTTGCTATGTGGGTGTTAGAAAGAAGACAGAACTAAGAATCTATGAAGAGCTTCTTTGTAGTGAAGTGAAATCTAATGTTAAAAACAGTGACAAATATCCAGAGTAGTCACCGTCTGAGCTTTTCCTCTGTCCTCTTTGATCTCTGATGGTTTTTCTGACTTCACCATCGCACTGGTTCTGTTTCTTCTTTAGGCAGTTTATCAGCTAGTGAACAACTATGGGCTGTTATTGTAGTGTATGTGTGTGTGTGTGTATGTGTGTCTCACTAAGTCTTCTTCAGCTCTTTGAGTTCATCATCTCTGTGATTAATGAGGAAATAAAGTCAGACACATAAACGCAGTAAGTGAGGATGAACGTGCTGAGGAAGACTCTGGTTTAGTGTGCTTAAAGTGTGATGTACTGCTGAGTGACAGTGCTGTGGTTCAGAGTGAGGGCTCAGAGGTGAACCAGCTGTGCTCTCTTACTGCCAACAGTAGGGCATCTGACATCGTCCCTACAGGACATTTACATTAGGAGATGCTGGACTAGAGCAACTCAGATATTGAAGGACCCGTCCCATCCCAGCAACGAACTGTTCCAGCTTCTGAAATCAGGCCAAAGGTTCCGCACCACTCCTGCTGCTGCTCCTAATGAGGAATGTCTGACTTCATGTCCTCATTAATCACAGAGCTGATTGTTCAATGTTTAGTTGTTGCTGCTGAAATGTCGTTCCTATTTTCTGCTGATGGAATTCACTGCTGTGTTTTTGGCTGCTGTTTACATCCCCGAGCTAACTTCCTTGCAGCGCTCGCCAAAAGTCATGATGTCATCAGCGCTTTATAGACGGTGGGAGCAGGATCCATATTTGATATCCGAGTAACACACTGCTTGGTTATGTGCAGTCATCATTCAATATTCAAGATTCAAGAGCTTTATTGTCAATACAGTAGTATACACAGTATACAGTGTACCGAAATGCTGTTTCACCCTACGCCCCCCATGGTGCATTTATAAATATATAAAGGATATATCTCCAAGAGATATAAACTAGGAATTACAATTAAATAACATGCTAAATTTTGGTAAAATTAAGGGATAAAAAAGGTACTAATTACTAACTATACAATTCTATACAATACTATAATGGTAACTATACAATATTAACTGTACGAATTCAGAGTCCACTTCGAGATTCTGGTTCTGACTTATAGAGCTCTTCATGGTCAAGCTCCTGCCTACATCATTGAACTTCTACAGCCTTATGTTCCTAGCAGGTCTCTTAGGTCATGTGGCCAGGGTCTACTTGTCATTCATCATAAAAAGCTGAGAATAAAGGGAGACAGAGCTTTTGCCACTGTGCCTCCCAGACTGTGGAACTCTCTCCCACTGAGCATAAGATCTCTGGACTCAGTAGCTTCTTTCAAAAAACAAATAAAAACACATCTTTTTAGAGCTGCATTTTGTTAACTGTTGTCTGTTTTTTTATGCTTTGTTATCCTTGTGTGAAGCACTTTGTGATCTTTTATCTAGAAAGGTGCTATATAAATAAAGTTTTACTTACTTACGATAAGCAAAGACAGGACAGAGACAATACAAAGTGGAATGTGTAGTAGGTATTGAATACCAGGTTCAAGTTATTGTCAGGATATTATTGACAAGACATGACAAAGACATGTGCAAAATGTGCAAATATAACATAATTTAGGTGAGTGTTCAGAACTATGTGACTGAGTGTGCAAATAAGCATGTTGTTCCCAGATCTAGTTTGTAGTGGATTTGTGGAAGTTTTTGTTGTTTTTGAGTCTTTTGATGAGTATTGTAAGGTGTTTGTAAAGTTGTATGTGTATATCAGGCCTTTTGGGGTAGTGAGATGAGGGCTCTGACTACTTGGGGGAAGAAGCTCTTGCAGTGTCTGGTTGTTACGGTTTTGATCCTGCGAAACGGTCTGCCAGATGGAAGGAGGGAGAACAGCGCATGTGAGGGGTGGAAAGTGTCCTTCACTATGCTGTTCGCACGTCGGATGATGTGTCTGTCATAGAGTTGGGAGATGGATGTGAGGGGGGCCTCCAATGATCCTCTCTGCTGTCCTCACTATCCGCTGCAGAGACTTCTTTTCAGCGAGGGTGCAGTTCCCGTACCAGATAGTGATGTAGCAGCGGAGGACGCTCTCAATGGTTCCCCGGTAAAATGATGTGAATCATCAGTGAATGTGGGCCAAACAGAAACTTTCTGATTGGTTGCTGACCTTAGTTATTGTCAGAGTTATATTGTTGGATTGTCATTTATGCTTAGAAACATATACTCATATATGCTTAGAGGTATATAATCGATTGCATATTGATAGAATGTCTGATCCTTAGTAGTCTGCAAAGACTCTGTGTGCATTCCAGAGCACTCTGGCATACACCCATATCCTAAGGTCATGAGAGAGGTCGTACCTTCTCTTTCTGATATATGATATGGTAAACACATCTGTATTTCTTTAAGTATAAGTGCCTTTTGTTTAGATGAACTGCTGGACTCACAGGTGCCAGCAAATCATTCACAGGGTCACATCTTGACACACACACACACACTGGCACTCTTTGTTCACATGTATGCCTGGGTAAGATGTCATATGTTAATTAACTTATGCATATTCATGTAACCACAATAAAGAACAGTGCTACGGGGGAGCTGACTGACAGTCTGACGGGGTTCAAGTGGGAGGAACAACGCTTGACCTAGATCAGCCTCCCTCTTGCACGAGAATACACAAAGAGTTCTGCCTGGTGTCGTATGCTTTGCTAGCTGCGATAGAATTGACTCTGATTGTTCCAGGAATAGGCCTGTGCCTAGACAGACCTATCAGTTACCTGTCCACTCTCACCTGTTTCTGTTTGCTCTCTCTTTGCTGTCTCCATCCTGCTCTCTCCTTTCTCTCCCTCTCTGCCTTTGTACCGTCAAGTCAAGTCAAGTCAAGTTTATTTATAAAGCACATTTAAAAACAACCAAGGCTGACCAAAGTGCTGTACAATAAAATACAAATATAAAATACAATAAAACACAAATACATAAAACACCTCACTGATAAAACAATAGATTAAAACAATAAGTTAAACCTTACTAAAGGCCAATGAGAAGAGGTGAGTTTTAAGAGCAGTTTTAAAGGTTCCTAGGCTTGTGGAGAATCTGATGTGAGGAGGTAAACTGTTCCACAGTCTGGGTGCAGCCACAGCAAAAGCCCTCTCTCCCCTAGTCTTTAGTCTGTACCTGGGAACATCTAAAAGCATCAGGTCTGCTGACCTCAAAGATCTCCTGGGGCGGTAAATGCTAAGAAGCTCTGCCAGGTAAGGAGGTGCAGTACCGTTAAGAACCTTAAAAACCAGCAGTAAAATTTTAAAATCAATCCTAAAAGCAACTGGGAGCCAGTGGAGAGAGCAGAGGACCGGAGTGATGTGGTCTCTCTTTTTAGAGCCGGTCAGCATGCGAGCAGCAGCGTTCTGCACCAGTTGGAGGCGATGCAGACAGGAACGATCTAAACCAGCATAAAGGGAGTTACAGTAGTCCAGCCGTGAAGTAATAAAAGCATGGACCACCCTTTCTAGATCGTTCCTGCACAGGTAGGACTTGACTTGACTACCGTCACACAAGTTCAATGGAAACAGTGACGTTTACAAACCAATCAAAGACAAACTGATCCATGTCAGTTTATAACAATATTCAAAGTGAATAAGAGGAGCTGAAGCACAGATGTGAAGAGCAGATCTTCATCAGATTATGATGTCAATCTTTTTGTCTTCATATACATTCAGTCTGTGTTTATAATGCAGATTTTCTGCTTTTATAATAACACATTTCTATAATCACAGACTGACTCAGTGTGGACTCTCAGTGACTCACTGTGAAGTTGTGGCCTCAGCTCTGAAGTCCAACCCCTCCCATCTGACAGAACTGGACATGAGTGGAAACAAGCTGCAGGATTCAGCAGTGAAGCTTCTGTGTGCTGGACTGGAGAGTCCAAACTCTCGACTGGAGACTTTGAGGTGAGTTCACTGACTGCAGCTGTTGTTGTTTTTCTGTATTTCAAAACTTTGATTGATGTTTGAAACTTTCTTTAGTTCTTAAGTGTCCGGGATGTGTCTGAAGACAAATGTGAAGAAGTTTGAGTGCTTTCAGAAATGTTGTGTCTTTCCAAAATGACTGAAAAACAGTTTTTCCTTTTGGCTCCAAATAGAAGTGACAGACTTGAGCAGGGTTCATTTAAAGGCTGACAGAAGTGGAGTGGTGACGGGGAGATGCTTGACAGTAGAGCAGGGCGATATGGCCAAAAATATTTATCACGATATACATTTGAAAATTTGCGATATCGATATAACTGACGATATAATTGACGCGAGACAAAATACAAAATATAACTCCACAACTTTACTAGCGCAAAAAAAAAAACATTAATGTATTTTCACTTAAACAAGCAGCTGTTTTCTATGTGCATTAACTGGGCTTGTTCAAAATCACTACCCTTTCAGCTTGTTCGTGGCCAAAAGTGGCCACCAAAAGATTAGGTCTGTAATTTGTATAATTTTTATGTTTTTTTTGCCATTTTTTATGTATCAATATTTTAATTAACTTCAGTTCTTTTCATAAATATAAAATAGTTATTACTTTTTAAATTTGCAACCCTTTAAACACCAGTTTGTTTGTCCACTGCACTAGCTGGAAGACAACCTCAAATCTCGCAATTTTATATAATTGCATTGCTGCTGAAATTTCTTGTATTATTAATAGTAGAGTCTGGGGCATGTAATTGATTCACATCAACATTGATTATAATGCATTGTTATTTTTGTGCAGGGAGAGCAAAAACATAAAAACTCCCTCTCAGCTTGTTCGTGGCCAAAAATGGCCACCCCCTGTTTACGTTTACAAAATGCTATAAAATTCATATATATTAAGAAAAATTTCCACTTTTTTTGACTTGATTTTTTAGATTAGCATCAGCGCTGTTCATCAAGACCAAAATTTCAATCAAATCCAGAATTTTAACCCTTTAAATACCAGTTAAATCACATAATTTTAATGATTTAAATAGGGATAAAAACATAAAATCCCCATTTTTTTTTCTAAATAATACATGCAAACTGATTTATTTTCTAACCATGGTGGAGGTTAGATGCATAGCAATAATTAAAAGTATCAGTGAGGTTTATGCATCTTTATTTTTTTTTTGCAGTGACATAAAAGCAAAATAAACTCCCTCTCAGCTTGTTCGTGACCAAAAATGGCCACCCCCTGTTTATGTTTACAAAATAGTATAAAATTAATATGTATTAAAACATTTTTCTACTTTCATTGACTTGATTTTTTAAATTAGCACCAGTCCTAGTCATGAAAACCAAAATATAATTCAAATTCAGATATTATACCCTTTGAATACCAGTCAGATTATGTATTATTATAGTAAAAATAGTAATAAAGTATAGTAATAGTAATAAAGTTCACATGTTTTAGCATATGAATGATGAAACCTAATATTTCTTTTTATCATCATTGCAGGTCAGTAACAGTAACAATGATTTATTTTTTACTTTTTTTAAGGGGTGGGGGGGGTGGTGGTGAATGGCCAAAAATAAAATCACAAATGGTGTGTTAGTGGCCAGAAAGGCATTTTAATGACCAAATAACCATTTAAATAACCAATAAAATGATCAAAAATTATATTCCAGTGTGTGCTTCTGTGTGCATCCTCATTAACAGCAAGATGTGCTAACCACAGTAGAGTGGTTTTTGTATGCACACTTTCTACACCTGGTACAGGGGGCTGCTGTTACAATCCTGGAGTTGTGCCTTTTGCACCTTCTTCTCATTTTGTTGGTGGGGTGTGGGTCACACTCTGGTTCAGACTACTGTATCTTGAGATCAATTGCAGAAGTGGCTGAGAATTAAGGAGAAGGGTGTCTTGCAGTTGTTGAGGTCACCAGCATGTGCCCCAGCTCTCCCAGGATCACTCTTCATTTGTAGGTTGTAGAGGACTCCCCCACTTCAGTGAAGTTGTTTCCGGCGGGACAAAGGCATCGTATCCCAAGACATCCAGGAGATTGGAGAAAAGAGACAGCAGCCATCAGTTAGTTTTCCTTCTACAACTCAAGGTGCCAACACAAGTTATCCAAGCAATATTTGTGCCTATTGTAGTCCAGGATTGCTTCTTACTTTCACGCATCCTTTATTCCCCATCACTGACTGGTTCCTTGTGTGTTGCTCTCAGAAGAAGCACATTCCTCTGTTGCTTTGGCATGTTGTATCGCCGTGGTAGTTTTGGTGAAGCCAAAGACAGGCAACAAAACGTCCTCTGTTGCAACTGGAGGAGCTGGGGAGGAAGCTCTGGGTTGTTTCCCCTGTGCCAGTTTTCATCTGAGGAGTTCCTCTGCCAAGGTGACCAAAGGAAAGACGTTGTCCTCGGAGCTCTTCCGTCAGTTGGAGTCTGAACCCCGTTCCCTTTTTTACTTCCTGAGAACTTCCAGTGTTGTCATCCAACATCCTATGTATTGCTTTATTCTGATTTAGGCTCACATCTCCACTTCATCTATAATCCTCCAATCCTCACACCTTCGCCTCCCGTGCAGCTTTGTAAGGGTGCACAGCAGCTAAAAGATCTCTTTCTTATAAAAAAGTCAAAAGTAGATGACAGGCTGCTAATGCAGGAAATTGCATACAGGGTGACCCCTGGTTTGATACCGGTGGGTACTGGATTGTAGAGCAGTCTCTCTTCAGTGGTGGGACCCACATGGTTTTCCTTTCATGAGGGATCCACTCAGTCACCGGCTCCTCGGTCTCAGAAAATGCTCCTATGTTCTTTTCCATCAGTTGCTCGGCCTCCACCTCCATGCCCCAAACCCCAATCCTCCCCCAAAGAAGAGGATTCAGGCACTGGCTAGTACTCATCATCAGTGGTGATACAGTCAGCCTCTTTGGAGATTGTCCCCTCATCTTCTGGAGAGGAAGTTTCTTCATCTTGGGCAGATGTCTTTTCTTCAAGGGCAGAGGACTGCTTGCTGTCCTTGCTCTCTGACCAGATCATATAGACAGTGCTTGACGCAGTAATGACCTTCTTACCATATTGCCAGAATAAATGATCTGGAAGCTGTTAGGCTTACTTACAGCAGTAGCACTGTCTGCACCTGCAGAAACTCCAGGACACGTTTACAAACAGTGTTTGTTGTTGTTTGCACTGCAGCTGCAGGTTTGAACTCTGCAAAATGTCCTGTGATTGTTTTTTTTTTTCTTTTTGTTTCTAGAGTTAATATTTTGGGTATGGTCTCTTTTTATGAAAAATACAAGAGTAAAAGTGCTTTTAACATGTGCTTCAAAGCTAAGTTGGACTGGGAACCTCAAAGCTCAATAGCCTGCATCCACAGAAATTCACTGCAGCCGATGTAATGTTTGATGCGTCATTATTTATTCCAGTCTATCTTGCAAATACATGTTTGTGCTGCAATGTCATGCACAAACACAAACTATTAGATCCTTAAGATCAAACCTATGAGTGTGGTAAGCCATCAAAGGCCGCTACTAGAAACTCAGAATATTACATGAAATTTCTTGCTTGGCCAAAAATGGGTAAATGATGTAATTTGGTAAAAAACATTAAAAACTACAATTTTCATGTGTTGAGTTTAGAGTGAAAGCAATTTGACCTAAATCGCATGATATAGTACTGTCAGTAACAAGGAATCACAAAAGGTGGTTATAATGGGTTTCAATTGGCCAAAAATGGCCATGATAGAGTCAAGAGGAACAATTTGGTGTATAGTGAATATTATTGATATTATTAAGGAGTTGATGTTGAAAATTAAAAAATCTGAAAAAATACACACCTTTTGGAAGTTTCATTCCATTTGCATTAACAGAACAAAAATGGTTGAAAAAAGAAAAGTAAAGTTTCCACAAATGGCCAGGATAGAGCCCATAAAAATTTAACAGTGCAAATACAAATTCCTTGCTGAAAGTTTAACCAAAAGGCATTTCCAGTGAAAATGGGCTGACATATCCTGAGCATAAACATGTATAATATCCACTAAAGTTAAAAAGAGGTGCTTTGCAACATTAAACTGCAGTGTGCCATGCGATTGCATTTGTCCCTAACCATCAGGAACCCTCACGTTAACTTTTATCGAGTGGAAAAAACTTCATCTTCCAGTGAAGCTTGAGTCCATCTTCCAGCTTCACTGTTTATGATATGCTAACATAGCTGTGTTGCTAGCGATCACATAGCAAATCAATATATACCAGCTAGCCCAACTTCAGTAACCCTACAAACGTCACTGCTGTTTAGGCTTCTGTCTTCATCTATGTTGGAAGTGATATCAGAGCTGTGCATTTTAATTTTTTCAGAAAACTCTCAGTCAGAACATGGTATATCATGTTTAGGTAACTAGCAAAACTAGCGCGCTAACTTCCGCTAACTTCCTGCTAACTTCCAACTCCGTTAAATTTAATAAATTCTGTTTTCATGGATGCCTGGATGTTAAACTTAATTGTTACACCCACCTGAAGATGCCGGAGGACACCGTAAAGAACATCGCCTTCAATACAGGGAGTGCAGAATTATTAGGCAAATGAGTATTTTGTCCACATCATCCTCTTCATGCATGTTGTCTTACTCCAAGCTGTATAGGCTCGAAAGCCTACTACCAATTAAGCATATTAGGTGATGTGCATCTCTGTAATGAGAAGGGGTGTGGTCTAATGACATCAACACCCTATATCAGGTGTGCATAATTATTAGGCAACGTCCTTTCCTTTGGCAAAATGGGTCAAAAGAAGGACTTGACAGGCTCAGAAAAGTCAAAAATAGTGAGATATCTTGCAGAGGGATGCAGCAGTCTCAAAATTGCAAAGCTTCTGAAGCGTGATCATCGAACAATCAAGCGTTTCATTCAAAATAGTCAACAGGGTCGCAAGAAGCGTGTGGAAAAACCAAGGCGCAAAATAACTGCCCATGAACTGAGAAAAGTCAAGCGTGCAGCTGCCAAGATGCCACTTGCCACCAGTTTGGCCATATTTCAGAGCTGCAACATCACTGGAGTGCCCAAAAGCACAAGGTGTGCAATACTCAGAGACATGGCCAAGGTAAGAAAGGCTGAAAGACGACCACCACTGAACAAGACACACAAGCTGAAACGTCAAGACTGGGCCAAGAAATATCTCAAGACTGATTTTTCTAAGGTTTTATGGACGGATGAAATGAGAGTGAGTCTTGATGGGCCAGATGGATGGGCCTGTGGCTGGATTGGTAAAGGGCAGAGAGCTCCAGTCCGACTCAGATGCCAGCAAGGTGGAGTTGGAGTGCTGGTTTGGGCTGGTATCATCAAAGATGAGCTTGTGGGGCCTTTTCAGGTTGAGGATGGAGTCAAGCTCAACTCCCAGTCCTACTGCCAGTTTCTGGAAGACACCTTCTTCAAGCAGTGGTACAGGAAGAAGTCTGCATCCTTCAAGAAAAACATGATTTTCATGCAGGACAATGCTCCATCACACGCGTCCAAGTACTCCACAGCGTGGCTGGCAAGAAAGGGTATAAAAGAAGAAAAACTAATGACATGGCCTCCTTGTTCACCTGATCTGAACCCCATTGAGAACCTGTGGTCCATCATCAAATGTGAGATTTACAAGGAGGGAAAACAGTACACCTCTCTGAACAGTGTCTGGGAGGATGTGGTTACTGCTGCACGCAATGTTGATGGTGAACATATCAAAACACTGACAGAATCCATGGATGGCAGGCTTTTGAGTGTCCTTGCAAAGAAAGGTGGCTATATTGGTCGCTGATTTGTTTTTGTTTTGTTTTTGAATGTCAGAAATGTATATTTGTGAATGTGGAGATGTTATATTTGTTTCATAGGTAAAAATAAATCACTGAAATGGGTATATATTTGTTTTTTGTTAAGTTGCCTAATAATTATGCACAGTAATAGTCACCTGCACACACAGATATCCCCCTAAAATAGCTAAAACTAAAAACAAACTAAAAACTACTTCCAAAAACATTCAACTTTGATATTAATGAGTTTTGTGGGTTCATTGAGAACATGGTTGTTGTTCAATAATAAAATTATTCCTCAAAAATACAACTTCTCCAATCCCTGTAGAGTGCATTGCATTGGCTCCATGCGGGCAGTGGCCAGGAGACCACGTCCTATTGTGGCCAAATTCGGCCACTTCAAAAAAAAGGAAAAGGTGAAAAGTCGCGGCAGGGAATTAAAAGGAACGGACTTCAGCGTAAATGACCAGTTCCCAAAAGAGATCCTGGAATGACGCAGGGTCCTCTTCCCAATCCGACGCGGCTTCATCCAGAAGGGTTCCCACGCTGTCATTGCTGTGGACCGGCTCTACGTGGATGGACAGCTTTACCGCGACCCCGGCATCACTCCGTGGCTGTATTAACTTCACACCAGATAATCCGCTACACTATTTTCCTATCCACTCACAGTAACTTGCATTAACATCTGTTTAACTTACCAGTATCAAATCGCATCTTAAGTTTGATTTCATAGCAGAATTAACACCGTCACTCTCCATCAGGGATTTAATTGGAATGTTTCCAGGTTTTTTTCTTCTCATTTTTTTTTCTTTTTCCCCCTCCTTTTTTTTATGCTGTTCACCCTTGTCCTTGGTTTCTTTCTTTTTATTTTCTTTCACTGCTTCGATCACCTGCTTCCAGACTCATCCACAAACAACATCCTTTATTTCGACATTATACGCACAGCACGATCACGATCACGTCATGCGCTCAACGGCAGCACATTTACATCAATCAGACAGCGCACACAGACGTATAGGATAAACACACTTAAGTCAAGCGTACTCATATTAGTAAATATGCACACACATAGTCAGACTCAGGAAGCATTTCGCCACACATTTTTTTTCTCTCTCTCCTTCTCTTTATTTACGAGCAAGTGATGTATTCTCTCCACCTGTCTAAGCGACCCACACAGCATGCACCCCTAGTTATACACATACATCTATGGGCGCACTAAGGTTCGTTACATGGAATGTAAATGGAGCTGGCTCCAGAGCAAAGAGGTTAAAAATATTTAACTAACTCAAAAAACTACAGGCAGATGTTGTCCTTTTACAAGAGACCCACAGACCTCTTAGAAGTTTAAAAGAAATTAAAACACATGAGTTTCCTAATGCGTTCTTAGCCTGTTATAATTCTAGACAAAGGGGAGTTGCTATTTTAATACATAAAAATATTAATTTCACAGTACAGGATACACTTATAGATCCAGAGGGCAGATTCTTAATCATTAAACTATCTATACTTGATAAAAAGCTACGTATTGTAAGTTTATATGGTCCAAATGTTGATGATCCCTCATTCTTTCACAGTTTTTTTAGTGCACTCTCTGAACACTTAGATGGCACACTTGTTCTTGGAGGCGACCTCAACCTTGGACTAAATAAAGAAATGGATAGGCTCAATACAGCAGGAACTCAGTGTAATTTGCAGTCCACAAATATAATCAAACAGTATATGAGCGGCTTTGGTCTTTGCGATGCATGGCGCTCCCTTCACCCCACCAGTAAGGAATATACTTTTTTCTCACATGTTCATCACTCCTACTCTCGTCTGGATTATTTTCTGGTCAGCAGCTCACTGCTGAGCGACATTTCAGACACTGAGGTTCATCCTATAGCTGTCAGCGATCATGCTCCTGTATCTTTAACACTAATACACAAGAATAATACTACGCCAAGTAAAAACTGGAGATTTAATACATCACTGGTTAAAGATGAAGACTTTATTAAATATTTTAAAAAATAATGGACTCTATATTTAGACTATAATGGCACACCCGGAACATCAGCTTCTGTTCTATGGGAAGCAGGGAAAGCTGTGATGTGAGGTAAAATATTTTCTTTCTCATCACATAAAAAGAAAGAAGAAAACAAAAATATTCAGGAATTAGAAAAAATCATCAAATCACTAGAAGAAGCCTACGTGTCCCACCAAGATCAGGAAACATTGAACAAAATATGCAAAACAAAACTAGAATTAAATGAGATAATTAATAAAAAAACAGAATTCTTAGTACAAAAACTACGCTTACAAAATTATGAACGTGGTAATAAATCCAGTCAATTTCTAGCAAACTAGCTAAAAATAAATAAAGAAAAAATAACTATATGTGCTGTTCAAGATTCATCTGGGAACACAATATATGACTCGCAACAAATAAATAACATTTTCAGGGATTTCTATAAAACGTTCTACAAAGAATTCTGGACGATTCCAGCACCAGTTTTTTACAGAACGTTGTTGGAAATCAAAGAAAAGGGCAGACTTCCATCAAATATGAATTCTGCAAACATTAATCTCCTGCTAAAACCAGGCAAAGACCCTGTAAATCCCTTATAAATGTAGACCTTAAAATAATCTGCAAAGCTCTCTCAAAGAGATTAGAGAAAATAACCCCCTTCTTAATTCATCCTGACCAAACTGGTTTCATAAAAGGTAGGCACTCATCAACAAACGCACGTAGATTACTTAATTTAATAGACTACTCATACAGTAAAAACATTGAAACCACAATATTATCTCTAGATGCAGAAAAAGCGTTTCACAGAGTTAACTGGAATTTTTTATTTGCAACTTTACATAAATTTGGTTTTGGACCCTCTTTCATTAACTGGTTAAAAATATTATATAATTTCCCAACAGCTTGTGTCAAAACAAATGACCAAACATCCTCCAGCTTCTGTCTCCTGAGGGGCACCAGGCAGGGATGCCCACTCTCCCCTTCACTGTTTGCAATTTTTATTGAACCACTAGCAGCAGCAATTAGACAGAATTCAGTAATTAAGGGCATAAAATACAAGAACGTGGAACATAAAATCAGCCTTTATGCTGATGATGTGTTACTTTTTCTCCAGAACTCACAAACCAATCTCTCTGGGGTAATTGCATTGATAAACTCTTTTGCAAGAATATCAGATTACTCAATTAACTGGTCAAAATCTACAGTCCTTCCGATTAAATGCTCCTTCCATAATTCTTCTTCTACACCACTGCAATCGGGAAATATAAAATATTTAGGTATTAATGTTTCTCCCAAGCTTGCAGATCTAACTAAATGAAACCATATCCCACTTTTAAAGAAAGTAGAAGGCGATCTGGCTAGATGGAAACGTCTACCCATATCACTCATGGGAAGGGTTGCCGCTATAAAAATGATGGTCTTACCAAAATTACATTTTTTATTCTCAATGATCCCAACTAAACCACCACAAGTTTGGTTCAGATCTCTAGATTCATATATGTCCAAATTACTTTGGAAAGATAAACCCCCACGTATAAGCTTAAAAACACTACAAAAGACTTTCAGCACTACTTCTTAGCCAACAGGCTTCAATTTATCTCAGGATGGCTAAAACATACCTTCTAGATGTAGAACAAGCACTTTGCAATAATCTAGAGATTTCAGACCTACCATTTATCAGCTCAAACATCCAACGACATGAATGCTTCAAAAGCGTCAACATCAGCTCTTCTCTGTCAGCATGGTGGGAGTTTCTAAAAGTCTTCATTAATCCCATGCAAACGTACACCTATCTGGAACAACCCTGACATATTACAAAACAATAATATGATAAACTTTCCAGATTGGAGTGGTAAAGGAATCAAATACTTAGAACACATATTAGAAGGAACAGAATTTATTCAATTTGACAGACTAGTTACACAATATGGGATCAACAAGAAAAGATTTTTAGAATATAAACAAATTAAATCCATAGCAAAAAAGAAATTTAAACCCGGTCAAGTTGAACTACAAACACCACCAAGTGTGTTTCAATTTCTTACTCTTAAAACCCCCAAATTACTTTCCAAAATATACAGAATGCTTTCTAAAACAGATGAATCAATATGACTTCCTATTGCAAAATGGGAAGCGTATTTATCAGTTAACTTAGACCAAAACCTCTGGTCTCAGATTTGCTTAAAAACCTTTAATTTAATAAGAAATCCCAGTCTTCAATTAATTCAATACAAAATACTACATAGAGTGCACTATACAGGTCATCGGATGTTCAAGATGGGCTTTACGTCTACCAACAACTGCTCACACTGTCAAACCAATACACCGGACAATTATATCCACGCTCTTTGGTTCTGTCCACCAGTTCAGAAGTTTTGGCGCGAGATATGTGAAGACTTATCAAAGTGTCTGAAATGTAACATTCTAACTTCCCCTTTAGTGTGTTTGATGGGCAGCTTAGATAATGTCACTACAGAACAGAATAGAGCCCATATGGTTTTCACTGCCCTATGCATAGCCAAGAAAACAGTCCTCATGAACTGGAAAAATAAGAATAGAAATGATCTAATAGATTACACTAGTCTTGATACAGCCTCTGCCACCACATCAGATCAATTGCTCCTGGCTCCTTTGATTAGCTCCATCACCTAGTGGGGGGGTCATAGTTTGGTCCCACTTTCGCTGTTGTGATTGGTGTGGGGGTAGGGACAGGCTTGGGGTGTCGGGGGATTCCCCTGGAGCGTCTTCCTTGGAGGGCTCAACCCGGTGTTGCGGTCATGGCCTGTTAAGGGCTCTGTTGGCTCTTAGGTGATGGTTTCCTCGTGGCTAGTTTTTGCCCTTTATCACCATTACTCTTCCCCGCTGTTTTTCTTTCCCTCTTTCTTTCTCCCCTTTCTTTTCCCCAGTCAAGTCTGTCCCATATTTAGCAAGTGAACTTGACTCTCATACAGCGTGACTAAGATACCTTTAAACATCAGGGTTATCCTGCTGATCAAAGTCCAACACTGAGTTTGTAAAAACATGTTTGTCAATAATTTTGTGATGAAAATGATTCAATAACTTCCTGCTAATACACAACATTTTGTCCTATTTTCTCATAACCCTCTTTTGTCTGACCATTTGAATCCCATTTGAATTTCCAATAACGGATCCACAGAGTTTGGTGACAATAATGACAGTAGATGTTTGTGTGAAAGTGCTGGAATCAAATTTGTGTTTGATCTTCTTTCAGTGTTGGACTTTGTAGACGGTCCCTGAGCACTGGTCTCACAGCCAGCTGCACATAGAGACCAGTGTTGTTAGTCCAGGTCAGAAGACGACTTGTTGGAATGAAAATGAGCTTGTAGTTTGTCTGCTTTAATAATGTGACTGGAAAAAGGTGTTGGACTTCAAATATGTCCATTTCTTTCCAGCTTCAACTTCAAAAGTGAAGCCATGTGGTTCCTTGAATGAAAAACAACTTTTTCAAGTCTTTTTCATGTTTTTATGATAAATGTAAAACTTTAATGTGAAAAATTCAGAGTTTTTTTCTCTTGTTGTGTCTGTTTGAAGCTGCTTCCTGTTGGCTTCAGCTGTTTGGTGTTTCCATTTTCTAAACTTCTACATTCTGAACCTTCTTCAGCTCTGAACAGATTATAAATCACTGAATGATTTCAACTACACACTTTGTCTAATAAACATACATCTTTCATTCTTTATACAGATTGGTGAACTGTGGTTTGACAAAGATCAGCTGTGATTATCTGGCAGCAGCGCTGAAGTCCAACCCCTCGTATCCCAGAGTGCTGGACCTGAGTAATGACTTATTGTTCTCAACCAAGAACAACAACAAGCTGCAGGATTCAGGAGTGAAGCATCTGTGTGGTTTTCTGGAGAGTCCAGGATGTAAACTTGAAACTCTGAGGTCAGTCAGCAGCCTGTTTTAGTTGTGCTGAGATGAATATGATGTTAAAGTTGTGCTGATATTATACTGATCCACACTGAGGATCTTCATGGTAAAGTCTGTTTTCTTCTTCTCTGGTTTAGTCCATTGACTGTAGCAGAACAATGTTCACATTTCAAACCTTCAAAGAAGAAGAAAAATCCTCCATTGGATAATTCACTGTGAAACTCTAAGGTCGTGTCCAAATTCATGGGCTGCATCCTCCTGAGGCCGCATTTGTAGACCGATTACGTCACAGTGACGCGCCGAAGGCTTCCAAATTTGTAGACTCCTCCGAATGCAGCCGACAAATGCGTCCTCCTTTTCCCCGAATTTGAAGGATGGGTCGGGTGTGGCCTACCATATCCCAGAATTCATAGCGCAGCCCGGCCAAGCTCCAGTTTCCGGCAATGGTTTTTCAGTGTTTTGTTTGTTCGTGAGTAAATCGGTTTGGCTGAGATTAAAGTTATTAGATTAGATTAGATAAAATAAAACTTTATTAATCCCCCGGGTGGGTTCCTCCTTGGTTTTTACACAGCTGACTAAACGTCAAACAGTAAACTAATTAAACAGAAGTATGAGACGGTCAAGAATTTACGCCAGTGTCCTGTTATATTTTAGATTGCAAGGAACAGACGGCCGAGTTTATTAAACTCCACCGAGACAGCGGTGACGCTAATCAGAAGGCTGGACCGTCCAATTTCACCAGCCGTTTACTTCCGGCCTACCCGACCTTCTGAGGACCCGGCCCACGTAGACCGCGAAGGCCGGTTCCTCAGGAGGATGCAGACCATGAATTTGGACACGACCTAAAACTCTTCATTCTACCTTAAAGTCTGTCTGACACTGAAATCCAAAGTAAAATGGCTGTTTGCTTTACAGACAGCAGTCCAACACAAACATACACACATCATCCAAAACACAGTCCAACATCCAAATCTCCTCCACTGCCAGCATGAATGATGGGAAAGAGAAGGAGGAACACTCTGACATTCAGGGTTAGAATGAGTTTCATGAAGCAGACTGTGAAGATCAAAGCTGCATTAGAAAGCTTACATGAATGAATGAGTGGACAGAAGTGGACAGAGATCATCTGAAGCACTTCAAAGGCTTTTAAATCAGCACATTTCTTTCTATCAGTTTTCTGTGTAATGAAGCTAACAGCAGGCTAATAAGATGCTGACCAATAGGCTTCTATTAAAGGTTGTAATTTGTATATGAAATCCTGCATTTTCCTGTTTCTGACTACAGGCCAGCTCCACTAACACTTTCTCATCAGACACTGCCACCTAGTGGAGGAAGTCTTAGGTCCCTTTGAAGCTTCAGATTACAGTTAGTTCCTTTAAAAAGAGGTGGAGGTGATGGGGCCACAGCACCATCATCACTGAGTGCCATAGGACACTTAACCTTTGTTTCCATATGCTGGGAACTTCCTGTTGTTCCAAGGAGGACTGGGGAATGTGTGAAAATCTCCCAGTCAGTTCCTCACAGCACACTTCAATCATTTCCCTCCCAAAGCATCAGGACCAGGGCTTTTTCTCTCTTTGGTCCCACTAAGAGATTTACACACAAACACCTCGTCAGTGGGACTCTCAGAGATACCAGCCCTTTGCTACAATCACAAAGCTCTTCATTGAAATCAACAATATCAAAGCTGGAATCAAATGAGTCCAAGTCTTCTGCTGATTCAGCATCACATTCATCTTTGCTCCTTGTTCTGCATCCCCACCATGGACTTCATTCCTTTCCAAGGAATGTAATAAACTTACATCTTTCATTCTTTATACAGATTGAGCTGGTGTGGTTTGTCAAAGATCAGCTGTGATTATCTGGCAGCAGCGCTGAAGTCCAACCCCTCCAATCTGAGAGAGCTGGACCTGAGATGCAACAACCTGAAGGATCCAGATGTGAAGCAGCTGTCTGGTCTTAAGGAGAGTCCAGACTGCAGACTGGAGACTCTGTGGTCAGTAGAGTGTTGGAGTGATTGGGTGGTGCTGTCAGCAGTATTATACTACACACAGTCAGTATGAAACAAAGATCCAGTGTTTCCTGTAAAGTTGCAGTTTCTCAGTGAAGCTGTGAGAGGAGAATGGTAACAGGCTTCAGGATTGGACACCAGCACTTCCTGTTTCTGCCTTTTTGTCACCTTTATGGTCACCATAGTAATGGCTGACATGCTCTGATCAAACACTGTCAGCAGCCTATCAGCTCTCTGAACAAAGCAGTACGCAGACCAATGACTGCATTCATTTCCAAGTTTAAAGCAGTGAAGAACACAGTCTGTAGGTGAGGAAGAATTTAGTGAGAGCAGATGTTTGGATGGAATTCCTCCAGCTAATAGCTGGAACCGTCCATGTGGATTGTTGGGCTTGTTGTTGGGGTTCCTACAGAGCTCAGAGTGGAAACACCAAAGTTATTCTAATGAATGAAAGTCCAAACTCAAAGTAGGAATGAAAACATTTTCATCAACTTCAATAAAAATCCAAAGATTAGAAAAAGTGAAGCAACAATGAGTCCTAGTACAGTCCCAGCACTGAAGTCCCTGCTGCTCTTTATACTGGATGTGCTGCATCACTGACTGACAGCTGATGAAGAGTCTCTGGAAACACTCGTTTATTTCCTCTGCTCTTCCTTCTTCTCTCTGCAGGTGGAGGTGATGATGGTAAACAGGACGGTGTGTGTGCTGAGAGAGGAGGAGCTGTGTCCTGATGATCCAGAGAGGTTGAAGCAGCAGCAGCTTGTGTGTAGAGACGCTCTGACTGGGCCATGTTACTGGGAGCTGGAGTGGAGAGCTTCATCCAGCAGTGACTGACAGAGGAATGAGAAGAAGTGCAGATGACTGTCAGTGCTGCAGAGTGAACTGCTCTGAGAACAGCTCCACTGTCAGACACAATGTAGAGTCCAGCATCATCCCTGTGTGTCCCTCTGGATCTGACAGAGGATCATCAGTGTATCTGGACTGCTCTGCTGCTGCTCTGTCCTTCTACAGTCTCTGCACAGTCTCTATCTGACACTGGCTTCAGTCCCTCCTGGATCAAACTCACCTGGAAAGGCTTTCAAACACCTTTGAATAATAAACATCATGTTTTTATAATATAAATATCATGTTTTCATATGTCTGTGCAGTTTGAGCTTCAGTGGATGAACCAATGCTTAATGTTTAATGTGGATACTAATGATCAATAAATGTGCTGATTGGAATCAAAGGAATGACTCGGACTGAATCTGTTCCTGCTTTTCTTTCATGTGGAGCCGATCCAGACCTCCAGCTTCTGCCCTCCGCCTCACATTAGTCACCCAGCACAGTAGCTTCCCCATTAAAGCTCACTTTTCCCGCTTTTAAAGGAGCTTCAGACACACCTTAAAACACGGATCGGAGAGGTGAGACGAGACGAAGAACAGCTGGGAGAAAAGACACAACACAAGCATCTCGTCTGTGACTGAAACCTTTGACTCATTTTTAATCTTTGCTGTTAAACTGGGCAGTGACGCAGCTTTGAATACAGGAGACTCAGCTTTGACCTATAAATGACCCTGTGACCTTTCCTCCAGTGCCACCCTCAGTCCACAAACAGCGTGTGACTGATTAACTGATCAGATCAATAGTCCAGAAGTTTCACAGACTCGATGCTGCACTCTGATTAAAAAGAGTTTTTATTTTGACGAGCAAGGTATAGTTGACTTCCTGTCACTGCTAGCGTGACATTAAGACACATCAGAAATGTCCCAAACAGTGAAATAAGTCAAAATGAGCTCAGTGAACACAATGAAGACAAAAACCACAATAAAGCCGATCCCTGCAGTTCCTCTGAAGTCCGGCAGAGGCAGCAGTGAGTCAGTCTCCATAGACTCCCATGTTTCCAGCCTGATACACAAACTGCTTTGGTCTCTAAAGATAATTTCTCCCTTCATGTGTTTTTGTATTGACAAGGAGGTCAAAGTCACATGACCTCATTGTTGTTTCCTGGTTACAGCACACTGGACTCTCCAGGTGTGTGTTTGTGACATAATCACACACAGTGTGCGTGTGTGCTGCTGTCAGGATTTCCTAAAGAGGAGCAGGGTCAGCTTTGGGACTGAAAGGTGTGGACAGGGATTTTGGAGCCCGGCCTTGTGGGACATGTATTTGTAAGTTTTTCTTTCAGGAGGTGAACATTTCAAAATGTGAATTCTTCATGTTTGCAGCATGAAATGTGCTGTAAAGTGCACTAAATCTAAGAGCAAAGTAAAGCCTGTCTTTGGCCTGATGTGGCTGTGATAGCAGCTTCTTGCAGTGTTTCTTTATTGAATGAGAGGCGGAGATGTTATCAGAACGAGTGATGAGCCCAAACTCTCTGTCCTCGCACTCTTCATCAGTCCTCATGCTGAGTGTTACTTACTGCTCCTCAGTAATGCTGGATTTGACCGAAACACAGCAGAAATCAGCTGAACTTGGTTGCTTTCTCTCAGCAGTGCGCACACAGAGAGCCACTTCTCTCTGAACCTTTGACCAATGAAAGCTCATGAATCTGTTAGTGTGTTAGATTCATGCCTGGATGCTTCAATGAGCTGAAAACAAAGAACAAAGCTGTAATCACGCAGCTCTCCTCTGATAAATCCTGAGCTCCACCCAAGTCTCAGTCCTCAGGACCTCACACAGTCCCAGTAGTTTCTATCAGCAGGAACACATCGATCCTACTTCAGCCTCCTCTCATTGATGTGAAGTGTTGCTGATTTCACAGAGAAGCACAGTCAGAGCTGCTCTTACTCTGACTGTTGTGGTTGTGGTTAGTACGTGACGAGCTGCTTTCTGAGCTCATCATGAAGTGAACTGGCTGTGTGTTTGATGGAAGTTTGCACGCTGTTAGTCCATCAGCCTGCATTGTGTTTGTTACGCTGTAGAAAATGATGGGCCAACTCATCTCCTGTGCAACAGATTTATTTGTGCACAAACTGCAAAAACAGAGAAACAGCAGGTTAACAGGAGCTACTCGGTGCACAGGCTGCATTGACTACACTTCTTCTAGTGAGGTGTCAGCTACTGATGAGTAAGGCACCAAGCGCCCTCTGCTGGACAAACTTATATTACAGCAAAAAAGACATTAACAGTATCGTCTGAAGAAGTCACTTGGATGAGTGACGAAACGTTCCTCCCACAAAACGCTACGTCCAGATGAACAGAATCAACTTTTGGAGACATTAACAGTAGTTTTTCCAAAAGAAAGTGACTTTTCATGTATTCATCTATATCTTAGTGCCACATATGGCTGGCTTTTTATTTGAGTGGCTTCATTGCACACCCACTGACAGACTGAGAGACTGCTTTTGTTCTGGACCCACACAGGCTGGGCAACACATCTAAACTCCTCATAGGATATATATATATATATATATATATATATAACACCCATCTCGCCCCTTTTGCTGGGTGTAAGGGCGCGCCTGCTGCTTGCGGCACAGGGAGGAGAGGGCCGGGCGGCAGGGGATTCACTGGTGGCTGGAGCAGCATCTAATAACCAACTCGCAAAATAAAACAAAATAAAAACAACCCAACAAACACAAAAACACCAGACATCATGATACAGACTTATAATTTGCACCGATGTTTTTTCGAAATTCTGTCCTCGGTGCGCCTGCTCGCTGCTGAAGTCAAAGTAAACTTTATTGTCATCTCCGCTACATACAGTCCAGCATATAGAGAGACGAGACGACGAGGCTCCAGTTACAGCAGTGCAAGTAAACAAACAATAAATATAAGAGGAGTAAGAAAATAAATATACACTTTAGGACTCGGTGATAGGTCTGTAGCTTGAACCTATTCGCTGGAACGTTGAAGACAATATAATTACACAGCAAGCAAGACACGAAGTAGGCAAAGTTCTTCATGTTTCTCGTGCACGGGAGAGAACCGGACAAACGCCGTTCCTTCGCTTGACCCCAGTTGCTCTCGTCCGCTCCCCTGTAACACTGCTCTTTTATTGAGGTTACATGAATATACATAGGTTTATTAACATATGACGTCTACATACAAACAAAGAGTACCTTGCCTGTGCGTTGTGTAAGTATGTGTGTGTGTGTGTGTGGGGGGGGGGGGGGGGGGGGGGGGGGGTCAGAGTGTGACCCCATAAAGACTTCCCTAAACCTGCTGGTCTGGAAGTCCAGCAGTTCATCTAAACAAAAGGCACTTAGACTAAAACAGATATAGATACGTTTATCCTACCATAAAACAATAAGACAAGGTACGACCTCTCCCATGCTCCCAGAGTGCTCTGGAATGCACACAAAGTTTGCAGACTATTAAGGATCAAACCTCTACCAATCTACAACTAATTATAAAACTCTAAGCATATATAAGTAGATATTTCTAAGCATAAATGACAATCAACAATACAAAACCTAACACTCGGGGTAAAGGATCAATAACAATTTAAAATTTATAATTTACAGTTTGATGATTTAAAGTCTCACACACAACCCGTCGAAAAGGGAGGGGGGCGGCTGCTTCCAAACAGAGCACATTTCATTCATAATGATGTAAATCCAAGCCCATTATGTATTCATGATTTGAATCCTGGGTTGTGTGAAATCCCAGAAATAAACCTTAGACAAAGTGAATCTGTGAACTAAGGTGTAGGTGTGTTAGGTTATGTTGTGGTGATCCTCGTGTTGGGGGATTTGTGTTCATACTGGAGTGCAAAATTAAAACCAATGGAAGATGGACAAGAAAAGTTCAAAGCCATCAGGTGCTCAGTTTAGAAAAAAGAGAAAAGAAGAGGAGGAGAAACGAGCAAAGATGCAGGTAAGCAGATGTGTGATTGGATAATGGCAGGTCATCCTGAAACAATCAGAATCAGAATACTTTATTAATCCCTAATGAAATTATGTGCGTTACAGTTGCTCCAAAAAGAAATGGTAAAAATAGCAACATTAACAGACTAAGCTGCAAACAGGGGGGGCGCCAGAGGGAGTGTTTGCCCAGGGCGCCAAACAGGCTAGGACCGCCACTGATCAACAGGACTGAACTGGCAGCCATGCAGGATCTCTACAGACAGCGCTGCATGAGGAAGACACAGCGGACCCTCTCTTTTCCCAGCCACAGGCTGGTTTTTGTCAAACATGTAATCAGACTGATTTGTGTTTGTGTTGGATTGAAAGCGGCATTTGTGAGTCCTTAGAGGTCACAGTGAGCCTGTGACACACTTGCATCCACTTCCTGTTTGTGTCCAACACGTCACACAGACCTGCAGCTGCCTTACAAATAAGCTTTACTGTGTTCAGGATGATGTCAGCAGGTTACAGTAGAATCCGTCAGTCTGTAACTGTTGGAGGATCAACATCAGAGTCTGAGATTAATGACATGAAAGTGCTCACAGGTGATCTGCCAGCAGGTGTGAACAGGTGAACCTGTGAGCTTTAGATTTCTGTGTTTTCCTCTCATCACTCGAGTCTGTTTCAAAAGCTGAAACTCTGATTCATTGCTGCAGTAAAACTCTGAGTATTAAAGTAAAGACGAGCTGCTTGAAGAACAGCTTGAGCTCATATTAATATTATACTGTGTACATGCACTGTATACTTCTTGTTCTTATTAACATGAAGCACAGCTCATATTAATGAGATTTCAGCCTCTACATGTACAAATATGTGATCCAGTCTTATTTGTTCAGTCTGAATGAGCACAGATACTGAATGCTTTCTTTCCTCCATCCTGGCTCACTGAGCAGTGATGATGGCATATTTGGAATAAGTGCAGATCTAAAGGGCACAAACAGTGAAGCTATGAACTCTCTCTGCAGTGACTCCATCATCTAAAGACACTGTGGATGTGACACAGAGAGGAAACTCAGCTTTTCTTCCTGCTCTTTCTCTCGCTTCACTTTCCTGTTAAACTTTGGAAGCACAAATCAAAGACAGTCAGAGGAACTCAGCCAGACCAGCTGCTGCTCCATCTACAGGTGGAGCACCAGAAGTGATTTTATCACAATATATATCAGGAAATCAGTCATTCAGTCTTCATGGATCCACATTGATGACATGGCACAGTTACTTCCCATCCTGGTGTCACTGATGTGTCGGGTTCCTGGTGTTCGCCCAGTGTTTGCACTTGTTTCATGTTTATTCACCTGTTCACATTTCCTGTTGTCATGTTTGCTTCCTGTGTGTTATTAGTTCAGTTCTGTTCAGTTGTGTGTCCCTAATCATCATCATTAGCCAGTGTATTTAAACCCTCAGTGTCTCTCTGCTCAGCGTCATTGTTGATGTTAATGTGGTCGACTCTGTACGTGTGTTCGCTTCAGTCGTTTCAGCTCAGCCAGTCATCCTGTGTTCCTGATAATAAACACCAGCTTTCACCTACCTGTGAGTCCTTTCCTCACCCACATGGCAACCACTGACATGATGGGGACCACCTGCTTTGGGAACTGGTCCCAGTCGGGCTTGCAAAGCGGCAGCTCTGCTTGGAAGTGTGTCCAGAACCTGGAGGCCAACAGGAGCTGATTCAAAGCTGCACAGAGCCCATTTACATGCAGCCTAAGTTATGTTTGTTTTGTTAGAATTGCCACATGTCCCCACATCACATGCAGCCAATCATAAAGTTACTCAAAATACAAGGATTTTACATTTGCACCATTTCATTGTTGTGATAGTTAAACTGAGTTATTAGGATAAAATCCTTTTCAAAATAGCCAAATAAACATGCCATAAAAACAGGCATGTGTCTGACTGTGTCAGCTAAGTTATTAGTTACAACCAGTGTTGGTCAAGTTACTTGAAAAAGTAATCAGTAACTAATTACTGATTACTTCCCCAAAAAAGTAATCCCGTTACTTTACTGATTACTTATTTTCAAAAGTAATTAATTACTTAGTTACTTAGTTACTTTTTAAAAACACAATTTACAACCTGAACAGGTGATAAATCGATAGATCTTTCAGCCCAATTCTACTTTTTCTACATAATCCATCATACAAAATGTAATCAAATGGAAAAGTCCCTTTTTAAACTTGTTTTATTAGTTTTAATCTTTTAACTTTATGCATCAAGCAAACATTAAATTATCTGCAACATTCTCTGACTGGAAGAAATTAGTTTAACA
The DNA here is from genome assembly GCF_051167445.1 of Perissodus microlepis. Lineage (NCBI taxonomy): Eukaryota > Metazoa > Chordata > Actinopteri > Cichliformes > Cichlidae > Perissodus > Perissodus microlepis. The sequence continues at coordinate 34,846,217 of NC_140476.1, read as the reverse complement.
TTTAAACCTATTTTCTGCACATTCCAGCACATAAAATAAGTGTTTTTTGTGTGTTTACACTCAGTCTTTCAAATAGATGCAAGTAAAACACAGCAGAAAATAAATAAAATCAAAGACTAGCGGTCCTGTTGCTCTATTTTCACCTGTAAAGCAGGAGTGGGGCAGGTGGAGGTTTACCCTGGTGCAGGTGTGCCGCAGTGGTCAGTGGAAGAATCCGCGAGTTTCTCTGTGAGTTTCCCATCACGTCATAGCGCACTCGGTGCTTGCTCGGAAGTTTAGGGGTTTTTTCGCTGTAAAAAGAAGTTTTCTTCCCACACACAACGGACACTAATGTTTTTGTCACTTTTTATGGAATCAAACTCAAAGTAAGGTCAGTACTTCCAAGCTTTAAACGCTGCACGCTCATACTCTCTCCCGCACTCGATATATGATCCATTGTTGATCTGCACACAGCTGTTGTCACGAACGTCGCACTCGCTTACGTCACTGTCATGAGACATTCTCGCAAAAAAAATCACGGTTTTAGTAACGCAGTAACGCAGCGTTCCTACGGGAAAGTAACGGTAATCTAATTACCGTTTTTGCAATAGTAATCCCTTACTTTACTCGTTACTTGAAAAAAGTAATCGGATTACAGTAACTGTTACGGATTCAAATATTGTGGATGGATACAAGAGGAAAAACCAAAATAACAACACTGGTCCGGCCGGGTTGAGTCAAACGATGATTTTAATGATCACACGCGTGGGAGATGGACACCGTACGCAGACAGCATCAGATCTCAAAATGGTGGAGCATTGATCAAACTCTTATAGCCTCTAGTGGCCCCACCTAATCACAAAAGCCTAAACATTCACATCCTTTCTCTCACACAGTGCCTAAGCTACAACCTTGGCTCCCTGTTTATCTGCTCCTGCTGAGATGGGGCAGAAAACTCCAGTATGTTCTGTTCTCTTCTAATCAGACAAATAAGGCGATGACTTCCTGCGAACAGTATTTCTTATAACTCAGCAGTATAATGCATCATAAAACAATATCATTCATTCACAATCAACCAGCAGTCTAATGTAATGCAACTCAGCTTAACAAATGCAATAGTTATCACCTTCTTCTAATTCAGGAGAATAATGCAAACTAAAACTACATAATAATTCACCATCTTTAATTAAGGATCTAACATGGCATAAAATAATATTATAATCTGACACTCCCCCTTTTGTGCTCTTTAGAATAAAGAGCTCACCTACACCCTGTAGTCCAATGCGGCCGGGTTCATTTCTTCTTACCCCTGAGGCCCTTTGTCCCCCTGTTGGGCGAACCATATGTGAGATGACCTCTGTGTTTGCGCAGTCCAGGTGCAAGAAGAACTATTATTCCAACAGTAGCAGGTACAGATGACACTCCCCAGTTCTCCCACAGCTTTATTTTGGTGCTACCTTATACCCTTCAGACGTACTCAGACTAGAACCTCTGTCCGAGGAGCTTTTAGCCTTTATTTTATTGCTGCAGCCACCAGTGTCTTCCAGTTGGGTGATCCACTGCTCTTCTTTCTTCAACCTCAGGGGTTAGACAACCCTTCAGTCGTTGCACAGATCAGGGGATTATTCTGCCCCGATTCCAAACAACAATCTGTGTATCCTCGGGTCCTGTGTATCCCGTGTATTCCCCAGAAAAAGGAACAGGAACGTGTCCCCCTTTTGACCAAGAGCCTCTCGAACCTCGTTGGTCTGGTGTTCCTGGATCTCCGCCAACCCCTTCATGGTTATTGCTGTGTTTATGGGATCCATCCTTTTGAGGTGACTAATCAGAGCCCAAACGCCATGACACTTGAACCCAGTTGGTGTCTCGGCAGTCACTGTGTCTGCCTCTGCTGCCAAGGATCCTCGTATATCTGTGACCTCGTCTGGTGTCTGTTCCTTTCTCTGTAAGAGACAGAAAACCAAAACACCTCTCTGCCTAGCCCTAATAATCTACTGTTGTTATCTACTGACCTTCTGGTGATTCAGAATTGGTTTAGAATATCCAGAATGTCCCAGGGACTTATTCTAATCATATCCTATGTGTGTGTAAGCGTGTTTGCATTTAGCCCTCTGCACTCAAAGTCAATACCTGCAATATATCAGTCCGGACCATCACGCCGGACGAAGCTTATGACCTTCAAAAGACCGAGTGCCAACTCATTATAAGCACATTTGCAAGGTGTGTAAGAAATTATTAAAACCACTCATGTGTTTCCTTCCACCTACTGTCCCACGGTTTCCTCTCCAGTGTGGTACTCAGCTTCTCGTGAACACAGGCATTTTATCTTCTAAACGCTATTCAGTTATTTCAATGATTAACGCTTAAACATGGAAAAATGATTTATGCTTCTCACTGGTTCTCTAAAAAAGGTCCGGAAACCTTTCGGGTCACTATTAGCTTAAGCTGTACCATACCTAAGTTATTAAAACAAATGTAGTCATAAAAATGTTCATATAACCCTTGTTTGATGTTAAAACCCAACTTCCCCCCCTTTTTTGACACATTCCAATGTGTCAAATCAACGGAGCTAGAAAATTAAAAGAAAAGGTTAGTGACCTCATCTCTCAGAAAGAATCAGACTTTCTCCTATCCAGTGTCGTAGCTCCAGTAGGCTCCGCCCGGAGCCAAGAAAAGCATGATATTTGTGTTGTGTAAGCGCGTGCGGCCTTCTATGCTCAAAGTCACTCCAGTCCATAGATCAGCCAGACATCGCGCTGACTGTAGCTCTTAACCCTTATTAACTTGAGCACAACTCTATAATGAGCAACAAACTGCAATATGTATAAAAATGATCATGGTTACACCTGCAATGAAAGATCATACGATTATCCTGACACCTGTAAATAGAAGATTAACCTGAGGTTATGACAATCACCGGAACACAAATGTTAATGTAATGTCAAAAGCTTCAATAAATCATTAATGCAATGCTTGTTATATGATTCTGATGCAATAATAATGCTGATGCTAAAATAACAGTGAAACACCCCCTTTTATCCCGTTTATACACTTCCCACATAAACGTTTATCCATGCCTCTTTTAATTTTATGTCCCCCTGTTTTTCCCTCACTGACCACAGCAGGGAACCTTGTTTTGAATCAGCCATGAATCCAGCTCACCTGATTCATCACTGAGCCCCATCGCCACTGGCGTCTGACAGGGTGGCGCTGCATATTCTTCCTTTAATGTCTCTATTTTCAATCTGTTAATTAGAGTGCTTAAACATGAAGTAGACTGCGTCCACAACAAGTCAATACAGCTGTAAATGTGGCCAATTATCAATCTATTACCAATCAATAATGAAAAATAGCTTTTATTTTATGCATGTTTTTAGTCAACCACTCACCCAGAGGATCTTCAATCCCAGAAAATTCCTTCTCCTCCTTTAATAAGTCAGTCCTCCTTCCATGCCCTGGTAACTGGTCCATCCAGAGCCATATCATCTTGAAATATACACACAACAAGCCAAACCACACCTTGGTCACACCAACCCTTTTCCGCCCTGAAGATGTCCAACGCCATCTTAGTCTGGATCAGGGTTCTAATAGATTTGCAATTTTCGTTAGTTTTTATTTTTATTTAGCTTCGACTTCAGATTTTCAATTTTATGTCAGTTGTAATTAGTTTTTACCAATTGTTTGCTAGTTCAGTCTAGTTTTTATTTTTTTTGAAAATCCTTAGTTTCAGTTTAGTTTTGATCAGTTTCAGTTATAGTTTTAGTTGTGTTTGCAATAATTAAGTGTAACAAAATCCCAGTTTCATCATATCAGTCATGCTCTTCTGCTTATCCTTGGGTATTGAGACTATTAACTCTTGCAGCACCGGGTGTTCGCAATTTTGGTTCAAGTCAATTGATAATCTTTTTGTAGGCAATTGACTCACACAGTTATGTAGATGTCCCAGTCCTGCTGTCTCGGGATGCATCACGCTGCCTTGCATGGGGTTAGCTTCTGTTTTCTGGGGATGAGGGTTGAGTGGGGGAGCTCTCTGAGGAGGGGGAGTGTGCTCCCCCTTACCTTTTCAAGGTAAGCCAGGTCAGCCTTCTTGTGTGAGCTTCTCAAGTGCACTTTAAGGTTTGTAAAGTGGGATTTTTCCCCTTAGAAGTGTCCCTCCTAATTTGTCTCTTTCCACTACAAGACACTTGCTTTATCCAAAACACAGTCATATTCAAAGTAATCCCAAATTGGACTCTGGCGCTTTCTCCCGACTTTTCCTGACATGATTCTGCACGTGGACGGAGCAGCAACACAGACGACTCGACTAACGTGCTGCCACCTGCTGGCATAATGAGACAGCAAGAAAAAATCTGGAAACTAAACTTCATTTTCACCCTTGACTATTGTAGGACACGCACACATCAATGAAAACTAAACACATTTTTGCTATAAATTCAGTTAATTTTAGTTAGTTTTGTGAACGCTCATTACAGTTTTAGTTAGTTTTCCTTTTTTTGTTTTTATTTTTATTTCCGTTAACGAAAATGTTTTTTCTTTCACTTCTAGTTTTCGTTATTTCGTTTACATGTACTCTATTTGAACAGGGATTTATCATTGTCAAATGGGATTTTTTAGTGTGTGTCTGTAAATGCAAATCAATTTATTTATTTATTTATTTTTCTGAAAGGCAGATGTTAAACGGGCTCTAACAAATCCACTTTATTGCGTGCTCATAGATTTTCTTTTGTCAGGGTCGCTCACCCAATGTGGTTTATTTAAATTTGTGAATTCTGTCACGCTTATTAGTGGCTCATGATTGCTTAAGGCCTATGTCTGAACTTGACTACAGAGGCAGAGCATCACTCCATCCTTTCAGGATGAAGGACTCCACTTTCTTTGTGTCAAGGCAGCTCATAATTATCTTAATAGCTTTACCTAATCACGTTATGGCTTACCATCACTTGTGTTATAAGTATGAAGTGTCCTAAATTCATTCAAATTTTGTTTCCAATTCACTTGCAGCAGTTTAGACCGAATTATGAACGATAATAACCTTGCTCTGGACTGTCAAAGGTGACTTTAACGCTGACTGTTCCGACAATTCATTTTATAACATTTCCTTGTCAGATTAGCCAATCTCTGCACACTGGAATCAACATAATCAATATGGTCAATATTTTCCTGCGTGTTATTTCACCATCTTATCGATTCCAACTCTCCATCCGCATGTGGTTTGGCACATTATATTTATCTAAAACTCCACTCCGTCTCTAAATGTTTTGAAGAATTTTTCAAGGCGGGGCTCAAATTTTGAGAATTTGACCATAAGTGAAAGTTATGGTGTTATCACCCCCTTTTTGGGGCTTACCTTTCCCAGTTTTGATGATATTCCTTCCTATTCTTTGCAAGTACCCCCTTTTGGTGGCGAGAAACTGTTGGTGTGGTCAAGTGGGTGCTGTAAAAACAAAAGCTCAGGACAGAACAGTCACCAGTCATGTACTCACATACAAAATTAGCATATATTTGATTTCATATTGAACCTCTGAGTGTAATGGTACATTTTAATTTGAATTTCTCAAAGCTAAACACAAAAATTTTTCCTTGTTTATTTTTCTCTTGTTCTTGTGCAGCACCACCTCTCAGCACATGCCCCTGTCGGTTATATCTCTACTTTTCTGAATTATTGACTATTTCAATGAAAGGACCTAAAAGATGGGGACCAGTGTTTATCCTTACATATCTCCATTTTGAATGTGACACGCCTATCATTCCCCTGTTATTCACAGACCTCAATAGAGTGTTTTTTTTTTTTTGGCTTTTTCTTTTCTTTTTTCCTCTATAAAAGTTAATTGACTCTTTACAGTGGGCTGCTATGGTTAATAATAACAACATGTTCAGTCATGAGTGAAATCAAACCTTTTCTTCACTTTAGCATTTAACCTTCCCAACAATATAATGTGATACATTAATCGAAACACAGCTACTAAAACACAATTTTCTTAATGCAAACATCAGTAACTCAAAATTAGCCACCAAAGGGTTCAGTCTGCAGTTCACGCTCATGTGAAGCTACCGTCTCCCCCTTTAGTCTCTGTCATCCTTCTGTTCTTGTAAAAACAAATCAAAGCAAGACAAAACATCCACTCTTCTTTTACAGGCTGGGTGAATTGTTTGTGGACATTTACTAATCCTAAAGTCGGCACCGTTTTTGTCTCAGTATCAAGTCAGTTAAAACTTTTAGTCGTCAGTCCATCACAGTCCAGCCACATGCATACATCCACACACATTCATACCAGAAGTTGCTGATAATGGAGTCTCACGCGCAACCTATTCGAGCCTCCCTCACCAGCAAGATGACGTCATCATTTTAAAGGAAAACAGTTCCTTGTTTTTTGACTGGATTGACTCGCTGCAATCCTTTTAGGCTCAGGACTTCTCATGTGATCAGTGTCCCATATAAGTGAATTTCTCCCAAGCCCATTATAATCATGGAGAAAAACACTTTGCGACTGTTTTCAGTAAGAATATTTTATAGCGCTTTAAAGTTCAATCTCTCAGGCCTGGATTAAAGAGCTGATTTGTTAAATCAGGAACTCACAAAATACCAAAATATCACCACCGGTGGATCACACCTCTCAGATGTTCTTATTTCAGTGCACTGTAACAAAAGCAAAAACAAACGTAACCAATAAAAAACTCATATAATAACAAATACTGGGGCCCGTTGCAAACATGTCCAAGCATAAAACCATCTTTCTCTCTCTTAGAGAAAGAAAACAATCCAAACCTCACTGATGAAATCAACCTGGTGTTAAGCAAAACCCAGAAATCAACTAAAATTCACCAGAAGGTTTTTCTCCCTCCTGGGACAATATTGTGCAGGAATACAGGGACCGTAACTCCTTTTTGCCCTGACAAAAAACGTGTTGGATTTACTTGATTCAATAATGGACACTGGTTGCACACAAATGTTTTGCTTTGGCAGAAACTTAAACAACTGAGTTAAATCAACACAACCTTTTCATATTCAGTAAACCTGCATTTTGTGTTCATAAAACACGATTGAAACATGTTCAGATGGAGTAAGTTGAGCTCCTGGAATATTTTGATCCTTCAATTCTGTCAGTTTATTTCAACACTATTCAATAACTTTTATTCAAATTCTACTTGGTCACTTAAATACTACATGTTGTCTTCATATTGCATACGGCTCAACAAAGTCTAGATCCTGGTTACCATAAAAATTTAATGGGTCTACAACAACTACCATCCTCCTATCTTTCTCCTGGTTACAGCAGGGCTGGGAAATAACCCTGAAGTGATAGGTTGCCAGGCAGGGTACACCCCGGACAGCTGATCAGTCTATCAGATAGAAACAAACAGCCATTCACACTCACATTCATGGATAGTTTAGAATCATCAATTAACCTAGCTCTAATAGCTGCATGACTTTTCACTGTGGCAGGAAACCAGAATACCCAGAGAGAAACCACTGCAAACTAGCCAGACTGTGGACCTGCACTGTTGAAAACTTGTTCGATTTGGGTAAGAGAAGTAAGCAGACTGAATCCAGGTAGGTGCCAAAAATAGTGATCTTTATTTACACACTTGCGCAGAGTGTGGGAAGAAACTTGCAACAACAATCTTCCTCGAGCAGACCGCTCCCCATCCTTATATTACCCTGATGACATCACAGCTAGATCTTACTGGAAATGATAACAGTTCCAAAGTTCTCCTTATATAGACATCCGATACTACTTTCGAGACAAACAAGTGTGTGATATGTTGTGCAATTTTGTGAGACTGTGTGTCCAACCGAGAGATTGTCCTGAGACGACCTCCCTGTTCTTAATACGTGCGGGAGTGAATGTGCGTACTTTCCATGACTCTCTATGTGCATGTTGGTGTAGGCCTGAATATGTGTGTAGGTGAATGTAGAAGGCCCTACTGGACCCACAGCTTCGAGAGGTGTGAATACAATGATATGGATACCATTTGCAACAGCTTAAGCAGATAGAAAGAATGATAGAGAACAACAATAGACTAATTAAAGTGATGATAATATGCATACATTGATATTTTGCTCAGATTACCATAGATATAATTCAGAGATTATTCTGTCAACTGGTTCAACAATGATGAATGATTGATCAATGATAGTTCTGATTATAAATTGTCACCATAAGAATACAAAATAAAATATCTCTTGTCCACACTCCTCCTCTTTGGCCATCGGCCAACCTTTACCCGAATTTTGTTTCACTCCTCCGTCCAGGCGGCTTCTCGCAATGGCATCATATACCCCAGACCAGCTGAACCAGCTGAACCAGAGTCTAGGGCCCTGCTTACCAGTTTTACCAACACTCGCCTTACCAGAGGAACGAGACAACACCCGATCATCAATATACCTAGAAAAACTATAAGAGAAAACATGGCAGACATAAACACACCCTTCCATTGCCCAAAGACAGACGTGATCCAGTCTCCCAGCCCCGTGTTCACGCCTGATTGCTCATGCATGGTTCTAAATAACGTTTTCAGATTCTCAAGCGCCCGAGTGACCGTTCCGTCCGGAGCAGTATTGTTGGGAATAAAGGTGCAGCACATGTCACCAAACATTGCACATACTCCACCTTTCTCAGCCAACAACATGTCCAGAGCCATTCGATTTTGGACTCCCATCAAAGACGTCGGACCTAATTGTTCCCACCTGAGCCAACCTCGCGCTTGAATTTCCTCGACGACTCGATCGGTTTGGACTCTGGAGCGGATAGACCTCTGCGTCTGGGCAATTCACCTGTCTGCCAATAAACAAACAAACACATTATAATACTTATTATCCCCAACATCCCCGTTATTTTCCAATTTTCCCACAACTTCATGATCACTGTTCCCAGGCTCGTTTTACTTTTACTTTAAACTTCGTAATAAGAGTATAACGTTATGAGTATAAAAGTATGCGATTATCGTACAAAACTATTACGACTCCTTTAAACTATCAAATACTTTAGACTAGAGCCCTAGCCTATTAGGAGCCTGAAATGAATTAATGCTTGGCATGTGACGCTCCTCTTCTTTCTTCGTCTCCCCAGGTAGACTACTGGGGAGAACCGCGGTACAGGGGGAGAGGATTATTCTGCCTCTATGTTCCCCCCTGTGTTACTTGGGGTGGAGCTTATCTCGAGTAAGCTCTCATCGGCCACGGCACATTGAGACCAATGGAACCAGGTCTCACCCTTTCCCTTCAGCCGAACCGCACTGGTAGTGCGAGCCGTCACCTCGAATGGCCCCGTCCACCTTGGATCTCTCCACTTTCGCTTAATGACCTTCAGCCACACCGCCTTGGCGTCGGGTACGGACCTGTCCTCCGCATTCACCCCCTCTCCAACCTGTTGTGTGAAACTAGACACAAGAGCTTTTAATTCTTTCCAACATTCAGTATGGTTTCTGTTACTTTTTATACTTTCTTCCGCCGGGACTGTTGTCCAAGGACCTGGAAACTGTCGTCCTGTCAACAGCTCATATGGTGTGAAACCTGTGGATTGATTAACACAACATCTTATTATCATCAATGCAATTGGCAGGGCTGCCACCCAATTTAGCCCCGTCTGAGCAGAAATTTTAGCGATTTTATTTTTCAGGTTTAGATTCATTCTTTCTACTTTCCCCTGCGACTGGGGATGATATACAGTGCCAAATCTGTGTTGCAACCCCAGCTTCTGTTCTACCTCTGCCAAATCTTTGTTTTTGAAATGAGTCCCATTGTCTGACCTAATTCTCTTAGGAAAACCATGCCGGGGGATGTAATGATTGATTAAACACTTAATCACACTTTTTGCATCCTCCCTCTTTGTTGGCCACGCTTCGGGCCATCCCGTCAGAGCATCTACACTTACCAGTAGATATCGAACTCCTCCTGGCCCTGGATCAATCATGTCAGTGAAGTCGATCACAATCTCTTCACCTGGTCTCTCTGGGATGGGAAATTTTCCTGCCTCTGGCTTAATTACTGGTTTTGGATTGTGCCTCCCACAGATCAGACACGTCCTGGCTTTCTCCTTGATCATATCCTTCAAAAAGGGATGCCACCAATGGCACAGATGTCTTCCCATCTGGGCCACACCTACATGGCCAAGCCCATGCGCTTCGGCAATCTTCTGTTTTGCCAGGTTGGCCGTCAACACTGGTCGTCCGTCAGGTCCTCGCCAGAGACCTCCTTCTTCCCAGGCTCCTCGACTCTTCCAGACCCCCTTCTCTTCCGGGGCCGCCTCCTCTTGGGCCTTCCTGGCCTCCTCTAGCATGTTGACTCCTACTTCTTCCTCCGCGGTTATTTGCACCATCTGTCGTAGTGCTTTATAGCCTGCTGCCTCCTTGGCCGCTCGATCAGCTTCCTGATTTCCCCTGGCCACCATGCCAGTCCCTGAGGAGTGACCTTTGCATTTTATGATGCTCACCTCCTCTGGATCTCCCAAGGCCTGCTCAAGTTCCTCCATTTCCTTCTTGTGGCAGATTGGTGCATTATCTGCTGTCCTGAATCCTGCTCTTCTCCATTGGGCCAGCTCCACGTGAGCTGCTCCAAAGGCATAAGCTGAGTCCGTGTAAATGTTGACTCTTTTTCCTTTTGCAAGTCTCAGAGCTCGACTTAGAGCAATTACTTCTGCTCTTTGGGCTGACTGCTGCCCTTCAAGTCTTTCAGCCTCCTTCACTTCAAATTCAGCCCCTTTTCTGCAAACTACCGCGTAGCCTGCTTTCAATCCTTCCTCATCTCTGTAGCAGCATCCATCCGTGAACCAATCTTCCGCTCCCAGTACAGGTTCCGCTTTCAAGTCTTCTCTTATCTTCTCGTCGACTTCAGCTCTCTTTGCACAGTCGTGCGGCTCTCCTGACCCCATTAAATCTGCCATGTTGATTCCTTCATGCGTGAAGGTCAAATTGGGAGCGTCTAAAACTTTACTCACTCTCTGTTGTGTCAATGGTGTCATGGTGAAGGCTTGTGAGTTAACATATTCCACCACACTGTGGGTGGTCAGCACCTTCAACGGATGGTCCCTCACTATATGTGCTGTCTTTTGTATAATCTTTGACACCCCAATGGCATGCTGTGTGCATCCCGGGTGCCTTGTCTCTAATGGATCCAGTCTGACGCTGACGTACATAAGTACATCTCTCCCTCCCCCTTTTTTCTGAAACAACACCCCATTAACTATCCCGTGTGTTTCTGAAACATCAAGATAGAAGGGTTCATCATAATTAGGGATGGCAAGATCAGCCGATCTTGACAAGTCCTGTTTCAATGCGATGAACGCCGACTCAGTGGCCGATGTCCATGGCAGTTCAGCCTTCAGGTTACGGACACCCACCGTTTTCACCAAATCCCTCAAAAGGGCTGTTTTCCCTGCATAATTTGGAATGAAGTGACGGCTGTATCCTGTTAAACCTAAGAATGAGAGCAACTCCTTAACCGTACGCGGCTTTGGATGTGTCAAAATCTGATCGCGATGGGTGTTTAGCAAACCCACTGATTTGTGAGCAATGACACGGCCCAGAAATGTTACTTCTGGTCGGACCAACTGCAACTTTTCTTTACTCACTTTGAAACCGCACTCAGCGAGTCTCTTCAGTATGGTAAGTGAAGCTGCCGTACAGGCCGAAGCAGACGGAGCCGCAATGAGCAAATCATCAACATATTGCACCAGTGAACACCCCTCTGGTAGGTGGCATGGCGATAGAGCTTCTTTCAACACTTGGTTGAAAATGCCCGGGGAGAGTGCAAACCCTTGTGGCAACCGTGTGTATCTAGACCTTCTTAATGTGGAGCAACAGCACCAACCAGCATGCCAACAATGTAGGAAATACAGGAAAGCTATGATTTACAGGAAAGCTATGATTTCCTGTATTTGATGCAGAATTATTTTGTTCTTGCCCTTGACAGGTTAATTCACAATAAATAGCAATAGCATGCATGTGGTGTGTGTGTCGCTGTCTGCCTCTTATAACTCCAGTGATTTTCCTGCAGTTTGAAATCTTATGCGGTGTTGTGGATTCCGTGAGTTCAGCAGCTAACCACTCTTATTAGATCGTATCGTGTCATCTCAATGAGAACAAGTTGAGTTGTTGAATTTCGTACAGAGCTTTAAAGCCTGAGGCAATTGTGTTAACACACGCGAGATGCTTACGTAAATCCAAGGGCTGGCCCCTTTTTTTTTTTTCAGTGTGTTCCTCCTTCAATTAAATCTAAATCAAAAATGTGGCGCTCTGAAATAAAACTCACACCGTTAATTCATCATTTTCACTCTGTACCACTGCTCCTTATCAGGCTGTGTGAAGCACAGTGAACAATTCAGTCGAGGCCTTGAGCCACAAACAGACATCACGCACAGACATTGTTTTCATAACCAAACTGCTTTAGACCCTGTCCCCTAAATCTACACAAACGCCCTCTGGGTGACATGAAATGCATTTAACCAATAAACAATCAATGGCTTCTTGTTGTTGTAACAGATTCTGTATTTGGATGTTTGTGTGCAGCATTTTGCGTGTCAGCATAAGCATTTGTTAGTAAAGCATTCTTCATTGCAGCAGCGTGTGTGTGTGTGTGTGTGGATCACTTCTCAGTGAACTGAATCAGCATCTCGATTTGTGTGTGTGTGTGTGTGTGTGTGTGTGTGTGTGTGTGTGTGTGTGTGTGTGTGCGTGTGTGTGTGTCAGTTCTCAGTCAATCAACGAGTGCATATGTGTTCATATGTGTGTTTCTCTTCATTCTGAGTATATGTAGATGTGTGTGTTTGTGTGTTTGTGTTCATCACTTTCCTGTTCTGGTGTTCTGGGTAAACCACGGCCTGAGGCGTGCCCTGGGGTCCTGCCCTCCTCCATTTCAGTCCGTTTGCATCCATTGGTGCTGCTGCTCAAAGTTCTGTCCATACTGGTTCTGGCCCCAATTGAGGCAGTCCTTTTCTCCAGTGTCCTGCATCTTCTCCTTGTCCAGCTCCTCCTTAACTTGACCCTTTTGCTTCTGTAGCTCCTTCAGGGTTTGCTCCTGCTGTAGGAGCTTCTTGTCAGGTTTGGCGACCTCCTGCTCCAGCAAGCTCCAGCCTGGTTTCAAGTCCTGTGTCTGGGACTCTAAGCCTGACTGATGGGTTCGATTAGCAGCCAGCTCCTCCTGAGCCATGCTCAGTTTCTGCTCTGATGCCTTGAGCTCTCACTGAGGGCAGAAACCTCAGAGTCTTTTCCGTACACGTCAGATTGAAGTTTATTGATGTTTTCCTTGCTTTGCTCCACGGCCTTCTGCAGCTCTGCTGTCCGGCTCTTCTCAGAGGTCAGCTCCTGGCCGAGCCCCGACACCTGTGCCTTCAGCTTATTTTCTTCTGGTGCTTTTGTCCATTCTGAGGTGCCTCCTGACCTCAGTTACTCCTCCTGTCTCTGGCACGCCCTTTTTGCTGCCCGGTCATCCGTGTTGGTCCGTCACTGTCCTGCACAGTTTTAATGCAGAGTTGTTAAGGTCAGCATTCTTTTGCTCACCCTCACTTTTCCTCTGGGCTTAATGGGCGTCTCGTCAGAGCTCTGTTAGCTGAAGCTGTCTGGAAATCTCCCCCGTGTAGTGAAACGGGCCTTGGATTTAACGCTCTCCGTCTCCGCTGCATGAGATCGCTTTCCTGCAGCACTGTTGACATTTGCAGGTTGTTGTTGTGGGTCCAGCTGCTGTAGCATTTGGTCAGGGTCACATCAAAGATGGTAGAGGAGTGAGCAAAGATGGTAGAGGGGAGAGCAGGAGTCCAGGTCAGCCTCGGCAAAGCAGCCTGTAATCAAGCATAAAGAGAAAAAACAAAAACAAAACAAAAACAGACGAACAGGAAAATGATGTTGTGTTGGCTGTGTTATTCAGAGAGGGGAGAAACAACGGGGCCAGGCCCTGTGTCAGCCTTCTCTCCCCCTTTTTTTGTTTTTTCTCACCATATAATCAACTCATAACCCACCAAGTTGACAGGACAACACAGGTACATGTTAAAATTCTTAAGATCATGTTTAAAAGCCCATAAAAGGAATTTTCCTTCATTCAGTAATCACTTGTATTAATCAATCAGCGGGAAATATGTCACAATTTGAATCTTCTAACCACTAAATTTGTCGTGTCATCACTGGTTGGTCAGACCAGTGTCTTTTTTTGAAGTTAAGTTGTTGTCCTGCAACCCAGAGAGTTTATTTGTTAGTAGTGGATAAACTTCATCATTCAACAACAGGTGTATGTTAAGTTTCGCTGCTTTAACCTTGCTGGAAAATCTTCACGTGTTCATGAATGTAATAATTATAATAATAATAATAATGGATTGGATTTATATAGCGCTTTTCAAGGCACCCAAAGCTGCTTTTTCATTGCGTGTGTGTGCGTTTGTAGGTGGGTTATTTTAACTTTTTTCTCAAACGAGGCATTTCTCTAACACGTGCCTTTCTCATACATTTCTCTGGTTGTGTGTGTGTTTTTATTTTGTTTCCCAAATTGTGATTCCCCACCTTAAATAACAGCTTTCCATGTCTTCAGCCAGGAGTTAGGGCTTGCTTGTGAGATTCAGGGACACATGGTGCCAACAACAATTCAGTCAAAAACTTGCCTGAAAACTTCCAGTGATGGTAACAGATAACTGGAGGAGAAGATGTCCTTTAAGCTTCTTTTCCGGGTGGGGACAGAGTGAGGTCAAGCTGTAAACTTTTGAGCCAAAGCTTGGCCTGTCTGTCGTCCCAATTCTGTTTATGCTTTTGCCGCTGTACTCAGGTTTCCAGGTTGGGAGAAATCCACCTGTATTAACACACTAAAACATTTACTTAGTATTTCTTTTCTGAAACCCTTCACTTACCATTTCTTTTCTAAAAACCTTCACTTACCATTTCTTTTCTAAAAACATCCTGATTCACTTCATCTGCCTAGATTTTACTCTCTCTCTCTCTCTCGGTGCATACTTCTCACAGTCTGGCCGTTGCCTTTTATGGGCATGCAGAGTTCCTGTCACACACACAGCTGAAATTCGTGCTTGATCACACCCTATATTATGATCAAACCAACAGTACATCAAATGTAACCGCTTATATTATTGAACTGAACCAAGAGTCACTTTAAAAATCTTATAAATCCTGCTTCACACCATAAAACTGAAACAAATCACAGCTGTATTTATCACTCAGTCTTGCTCTGCCGACTGAAGTGTCGGTCTAAATCATGCACGATTTGTCTTTTCTATATCAAAACCCAGCCAAACATCAAACATTCACCCTAGTCATTCAAAACCTTATTTGTAATATTATGATCACCAAAATCAGCGTCTTATTTACAGGTCTTTAACAGTATTTGCAAATCATAATTATAAAACTCAATAACACGCTAAACAGGAAGCAGAAGTCCTCTGTGCGCTTCACAGCAGCCACCTCATTTGCATGTTCACACACCGTCTAAAAATAGCTCGCAGCGCTGCAGCGCGCTGTCGTCACACACAGTCTCACACACAGCTCTATTATTTTATATTACAAAGACGTCTTATATTTACAATCACTGTCAGGCCTGACAGCTTTAGCGCCTACACAATTTTGACAAATTTAAGTTAACGGGTCCAACCGAAGAAAGTCCAACTTTTTTGTGATCAATTAACCAGTATCAGCCTCTAACTGTATCTGGCCTCATCTCTAAAGTCCCTAACTCAATTTAACAGTGTCCAAAAAAGCGCAGATACCGTTTAACACGGTAAGGAGCCTCTAACTCCTAGCTTATTCCAGGATGCCCTGTACCCCACAGTTAAGCCAAACTGAACTAACCCTGTTCGCCGACAGGTCAAGGTCGCGCGTCCACGGCCAGGAGGGAGCGTAACCTCCGGGCTATGCGCTTCTTAGCAGCCTCGAACTGCCGTCCTGTAATAACTTATAACACTTTGAAACAACAGTCAACCCTCCAGAACAAGAGTATGACTGAAGCAGGTGCAACCTAGTGGTCAATGGAGCCTCTAACTCACAACATGACCAACTCAGGTCCACCATATAACCAACGGAGCCTCGAACTCACAAAAATGACCAATTCCCTACCAAACTTAGCAGCCTCTAACTGCTTCAACTCATGAGATTTTTTTTTTTCCATCAAAATCAAAACAGACATTTACCAGTACTTTCAGTGAGTAGACTTTAATTTTATCATGTCCAATTTGGCACACTTTGGAAATAATTCAACAGGTAGTGCCTTACCTTTGTATAAGCCGGCTTATGCCCACTCACGTCAGACCACTGGCTTGTGCCTGTCCGTTCGACAACCTCGGACCGTCCAAACCTCCAAAATTCCACCCCAATACCACAGGACGAGCCCCCAAACTGTTACGGATTCAAATATTGTGGATGGATACAAGAGGAAAAACCACAATAACAACACTGGTCCGGCCGGGTTGAGTCAAACGATGATTTTAATGATCACACGCGTGGGAGATGGACACTGTACACAGACAGCATCAGATCTCAAAATGGTGGAGCATTGATCAAACTCTTATAGCCTCTAGTGGCCCCCACCTAATCATAAAAGCCTAAACATTCACATTCTTTCTCTCACACAGTGCCTAAGCTACAACCTTGGCTCCCTGTTTATCTGCTCCTGCTGAGATGGGGCAGAAAACTCCAGTATGTTCTGTTCTCTTCTAATCAGACAAATAAGGCGATGACTTCCTGCGAACAGTATTTCTTATAACTCAGCAGTATAATGCATCATAAAACAATATCATTCATTCACAATCAACCAGCAGTCTAATGTAATGCAAATCAGCTTAACAAATGCAATAGTTATCACCTTCTCCTAATTCAGGAGAATAATGCAAACTAAAACTACATAATAATTCACCATCTTTAATTAAGGATCTAACATGGCATAAAATAATATTATAATCTGACACTCCCCCTTTTGTGCTCTTTAGAATAAAGAGCTCACCTACACCCTGTAGTCCAATGCGGCCGGGTTCATTTCTTCTTACGCCTGAGGCCCTTTGTCCCCCTGTTGGGCGAACCATATGTGAGATGACCTCTGTGTTTGCGCAGTCCAGGTGCAAGAAGAACTATTATTCCAACAGTAGCAGGTACAGATGACCCTCCCCAGTTCTCCCACAGCTTTATTTTGGTGCTACCTTATACCCTTCAGACGTACTCAGACTAGAACCTCTGTCCGAGGAGCTTTTAGCCTTTATTTTATTGCTGCAGCCACCAGTGTCTTCCAGTTGGGTGATCCACTGCTCTTCTTTCTTCAACCTCAGGGGTTAGACAACCCTTCAGTCGTTGCACAGATCAGGGGATTATTCTGCCCCGATGTCAAACAACAATCTGTGTATCCTCGGGTCCTGTGTATCCCATGTATTCCCCAGAAAAAGGAACAGGAACGTGTCCCCCTTTTGCCCAAGAGCCTCTCGAACCTCGTTGGTCTGGTGTTCCTGGATCTCCGCCAACCCCTTCATGGTTATTGCTGTGTTTATGGGATCCATCCTTTTGAGGTGACTAATCAGAGCCCAAACGCCATGACACTTGGACCCAGTTGGTGTCTCGGCAGTCACTGTGTCTGCCTCTGCTGCGAAGGATCCTCGTATATCTGTGACCTCGTCTGGTGTCTGTTCCTTTCTCTGTAAGAGACAGAAGACCAAAACACCTCTCTGCCTAGCCCTAATAATCTACTGTTGTTATCTACTGACCTTCTGGTGATTCAGAATTGGTTTAGAATATTCAGACTGTCCCAGGGACTTATTCTAATCATATCCTATGTGTGTGTAAGCGTGTTTGCATTTAGCCCTCTGCACTCAAAGTCAATACCTGCAATATATCAGTCCGGACCATCACGCCGGACGAAGCTTATGACCTTCAAAAGACCAAGTGCCAACTCCTTATAAGCACATTTGCAAGGTGTGTAAGAAATTATTAAAACCACTCATGTGTTTCCTTCCGCCTACTGTCCCACGGTTTCCTCTCCAGTGTGGTACTCAGCTTCTCGTGAACACAGGCATTTTATCTTCTAAACGCTATTCAGTTATTTCAATGATTAACGCTTAAACATGGAAAAATGATTTATGCTTCTCACTGGTTCTCTAAAAAAGTCCGAAGACCTCTTGGGTCACTATAAGCTAGGTCAGCCTTCTTGTGTGGGCTTTTCAAGTGCACTTTAAAGTTTGTAAAGTGGGATTTTTCCCCTTAGAAGTGTCCCTCCTAATTTGTCTCTTTCCACTACAAGACACTTGCTTTATCCAAAACACAGTCATATTCAAAGTAATCCCAAATTGGACTCTGGCGCTTTCTCCCGACTTTTCCTGACATGATTCTGCACGTGGACGGAGCAGCAACACAGACGACTCGACTAACGTGCTGCCACCTGCTGGCATAATGAGACAGCAAGAAAAAATCTGGAAACTAAACTTCATTTTCACCCTTGACTATTGTAGGACACGCACACATCAATGAAAACTAAACACATTTTTGCTATAAATTCAGTTAATTTTAGTTAGTTTTGTGAACGCTCATTACAGTTTTAGTTAGTTTTCCTTTTTTTGTTTTTATTTTTATTTCCGTTAACGAAAATGTTTTTTCTTTCACTTCTAGTTTTCGTTATTTCGTTTACATGTACTCTATTTGAACAGGGATTTATCATTGTCAAATGGGATTTTTTAGTGTGTGTCTGTAAATGCAAATCAATTTATTTATTTATTTATTTTTCTGAAAGGCAGATGTTAAACGGGCTCTAACAAATCCACTTTATTGCGTGCTCATAGATTTTCTTTTGTCAGGGTCGCTCACCCAATGTGGTTTATTTAAATTTGTGAATTCTGTCACGCTTATTAGTGGCTCATGATTGCTTAAGGCCTATGTCTGAACTTGACTACAGAGGCAGAGCATCACTCCATCCTTTCAGGGTGAAGGACTCCACTTTCTTTGTGTCAAGGCAGCTCATAATTATCTTAATAGCTTTACCTAATCACGTTATGGCTTACCATCACTTGTGTTATAAGTATGAAGTGTCCTAAATTCATTCAAATTTTGTTTCCAATTCACTTGCAGCAGTTTAGACCGAATTATGAACGATAATAACCTTGCTCTGGACTGTCAAAGGTGACTTTAACGCTGACTGTTCCAACAATTCATTTTATAACATTTCCTTGTCAGATTAGCCAATCTCTGCACTCTGGAATCAACATAATCAACATGGTCAATATTTTCCTGCGTGTTATTTCACCATCTTATCGATTCCAACTCTCCATCCGCATGTGGTTTGGCACATTATATTTATCTAAAATTCCACTCTGTCTCTAAATGCTTTGAAGAATTTTTCAAGGCGGGGCTCAAATTTTGAGAATTTGACCATAAGTGAAAGTTATGGTGTTATCACCCCCTTTGGGGCTTACCTTTCCCAGTTTTGATGATATTCCTCCCTATTCTTTGCAAGTACCCCCTTTTGGTGGCGAGAAACTGTTGGTGTGGTCAAGTGGGTGCTGTAAAAACAAAAGCTCAGGACAGAACAGTCACCAGTCATGTACTCACATACAAAATTAGCATATATTTGATTTCATCTTGATCCTCTGAGTGTAATGGTACATTTTAATTTGAATTTCTCAAAGCTAAACACAAAAATTTTTCCTTGTTTATTTTGCTCTTGTTCCTGTGCAGCACCACCTCTCAGCACCTGCCCCTGTCGGTTATATCTCTACTTTTCTGAATTATTGACTATTTCAATGAAAGGACCTAAAAGATGGGGACCAGTGTTTATCCTTACATATCTCCATTTTGAATGTGACAAGCCTATCATTCCCCTGTTATTCATAGACATCAATAGAGGGTTTTGTTTTTTTTTTGGCTTTTTTCTTTTCTTTTTTCCTCTATAAAAGTTAATTGACTTTTTACAGTGGGCTGCTATGGTTAATAATAACAACATGTTCAGTCATGAGTGAAATCAAACCTTTTCTTCACTTTAACATTTAACCTTCCCAACAATATAATGTGATACATTAATCAAAACACAGCTACTAAAACACAATTTTTTTAATGCAAACATCAGTAACTCAAAATTAGCAACCAAAGGGTTCAGTCTGCAGCTCACGCTCATGTGAAGCTACAGCCTCCCCCTTTAGTCTCTGTCATCCTTCTGTTCTTGTAAAAACAAATCAAAGCAAGACAAAACATCCACCTTTTTTTACAGGCTGGGTGAATTGTTTGTGGACATTTACTAATCCTAAAGTCGGCACCGTTCTTGTCTCAGTATCAAGTCAGTTAAAACTTTTAGTCGTCAGTCCATCACAGTCCAGCCACATGCATACATCCACACACATTCATACCAGAAGTTGCTGATAATGGAGTCTCACGCGCAACCTATTCGAGCCTCCATCACCAGCAAGATGACGTCATCATTTTAAAGGAAAACAGTTCCTTGTTTTTTGACTGGATTGACTCGCTGCAATCCTTTTAGGCTCAGGACTTCTCATGTGATCAGTGTCCCATATAAGTGAATTTCTCCCAAGCCCATTATAATCATGGAGAAAAACACTTTGCGACTGTTTCCAGTAAGAATATTTTATAGCGCTTTAAAGTTCAATCTCTCAGGCCTGGATTAAAGAGCTGATTTGTTAAATCAGGAACTCACAAAATACCAAAATATCACCACCGGTGGATCACACCTCTCAGATGTTCTTATTTCAGTGCACTGTAACAAAAGCACAAACAAACGTAACCAATAAAATACTCATATAATAACAAATACTGGGGCCCGTTGCAAACATGTCCAAGCATAAAACCATCTTTCTCTCTCTTAGAGGAAGAAAACAATCCAAACCTCACTGATGAGGTCAACGCACATATTAAACAAATATGTAAGACTGCTTTCTTCCATTTGTGCAACATCTCTAAAGTTAGAAATATCCTGTCTCAGAGTGACGCTGAAAAACTAGTTCATGCATTTATTACTTCCAGGCTGGACGACTGTAATTCATTATTATCAGGATGTCCAAAAAACTCACTGAAAAGCCTTCAGCTAATCCAAAATGCTGCAGCAAGAGTCCTGACAGGGACTAGAAGGAGAGAGCATATTTCTCCTGTTTTGGCTTCCCTTCATTGGCTTCCTGTTAAATCCAGAATTGAATTCAAAATCCTGCTCCTCACATACAAGGTCTTAAATAATCAGGCCCCATCTTATCTTAATGACCTTGTAGTACCATATCACCCTATTAGAGCACTTCGCTCTCGCTCTGCAGGCCTACTTGTTGTTCCTAGAGTATTTAAAAGTAGAATGGGAGGCAGAGCCTTCAGTTTTCAGGCCCCTCTTCTGTGGAACCAGCTTCCAGTTTGGATTCGGGAGACAGAAACTATCTCTACTTTTAAGATTAGGCTTAAAACTTTCCTTTTTGCTAAAGCATATAGTTAGGGCTGGACCAGGTGACCCTGAATCCTCCCTTAGTTATGCTGCAATAGACGTAGGCTGCCGGGGGATTCCCATGATGCATTGAGTTTTTCCTTTCCAGTCACCTTTCTCACTCACTATGTATTAATAGACCTCTCTGCATTGAATCATATCTGTTATTAATCTCTGTCTCTCTTCCACAGCATGTCTTTTATCCTGTCTTCCTTCTCTCACCCCAACCGGTCGCAGCAGATGGCCCCGCCCCTCCCTGAGCCTGGTTCTGCCGGAGGTTTCTTCCTGTTAAAAGGGAGTTTTTCCTTCCCACTGTCGCCAAAGTGCTTGCTCATAGGGGGTCATATGATTGTTGGGTTTTTCTCTGTATCTATGAAGCGCCTTGAGGCGACTTTTGTTGTGATTTGGCGCTATATAAATAAAATTGAATTAAATTGAATTGAATTGATGAAATCAACCTAGTGTTAAGCAAAACCCAAAAATCAACTAAAATTCACCAGAAGGTTTTTCTCCCTCCTGGGACAATATTGTGCAGGAATACAGGGACCGTAACTCCTTTTTGCCCTGACAAAAACATGTTGGATCTACTTGATTCAATAATGGACACTGGTTGCACACAAATGTTTTGCTCCGACAGAAACTTAAACAACTGAGTTAAATCAACACAACCTTTTCATATTCAGTAAACCTGCATTTTGTGTTCATAAAACACGATTGAAACATGTTCAGATGGAGTAAGTTGAGCTCCTGGAATATTTTGATCCTTCAATTCTGTCAGTTTATTTCAACACTATTCAATAACTTTTATCCAAATACTACTTGGTCACTTAAATACTACATGTTGTCTTCATATTGCATACGGTTCAACAAAGTCTAGATCCTGGTTACCATAAAAATTGAATGGGTCTACAACAACTACCATCCTCCTATCTTTCTCCTGGTTACAGCAGGGCTGGGAAATAACCCTGAAGTGATACGTTACGAGGCAGGGTACACCCTGGACAGCTGACCAGTCTATCAGATAGAAACAAACAGCCATTCACACTCACATTCATGGATAATTTAGAATCATCAATTAACCTAGCTCTAATAGCTGCATGACTTTTCACTGTGGCAGGAAACCAGAACACCCAGAGAGAAACCACTGCAAACTAGCCAGACTGTGGATTTGCACCCAGGACCTTCTTACTGTGGAGCAACAGCACTAACCAGCATGCCAACAATGTAGGAAATACAGGAAAGCTATGATTTCCTGTATTTGATGCAGAATTATTTTGTTCTTGCCCTTGACAGGTTAATTCACAATAAATAGCAACAGCATGCATGTGGTGTGTGTGTCGCTGTCTGCCTCTTATAACTCCAGTGATTTTCCTGCAGTTTGAAATCTTATGCGGTGTTGTGGATTCCGTGAGTTCAGCAACTAACCACTCTTATTAGATCGTATCGTGTCATCTCAATGAGAACAAGTTGAGTTGTTGAATTTCGTACAGATCTTTAAAGCCTGAGGCAATTGTGTTAACACACGCGAGATGCTTACGTAAATCCAAGGGCTGGCCCCTTTTTTCTCTATTTTTTTTATTTTTATTTTTATTTTTTCCAGTGTGTTCCTCCTTCAATTAAATCTCAATCAAAAATGTGGCGCTCTGAAATAAAACTCACACCGTTAATTCATCATTTTCACTCTGTACCACTGCTCCTTATCAGGCTGTGTGAAGCACAGTGAACAATTCAGTCGAGGCCTTGAGCCACAAACAGACATCACGCACAGACATTGTTTTCATAACCAAACTGCCTTAGACCCTGTCCCCTAAATCTACACAAACGCCCTCTGGGTGACATGAAATGCATTTAACCAATAAACAATCAATGGCTTCTTGTTGTTGTAACAGATTCTGTATTTGGATGTTTGTGTGCAGCTTTTTGCGTGTCAGCATAAGCATTTGTTAGTAAAGCATTCTTCATTGCAGCAGCGTGTGTGTGTGTGTGTGTGTGTGTGTGTGTGTGTGTGGATCACTTCTCAGTGAACTGAATCAGCATCTCGATTTGTGTGCGTGTGTGTGTGTCATTTCTCACTCAATCAACGAGTGCATATGTGTTCATATGTGTGTTTCTCTTCATTCTGAGTCAGTATATGTAGATGTGTGTGTTTGTGTGTGTGTGTGTTCATCACTTTCCTGTTCTGGTGTTCTGGGTAAACCACGGCCTGAGGCGTGCCCTGGGGTCCTGCCCTCCTCCATTTCAGTCCGTTTGCATCCATTGATGCTGCTGCTCAAAGTTCTGTCCATACTGGTTCTGGCCCCAATTGAGGCAGTCCTTTTCTCCAGTGTCCTGCATCTTCTCCTTGTCCAGCTCCTCCTTAACTTGACCCTTTTGCTTCTGTAGCTCCTTCAGGGTTTGCTCCTGCTGTTGGAGCTTCTTGTCAGGTTTGGCGACCTCCTGCTCCAGCAAGCTCCAGCCTGGTTTCAAGTCCTGTGTCTGGGACTCTAAGCCTGACTGATGGGTTCGATTAGCAGCCAGCTCCTCCTGAGCCGTGCTCAGTTTCTGCTCTGATGCCTTGAGCTCTCACTGAGGGCAGAAACCTCAGAGTCTTTTCCGTACACGTCAGATTGAAGTTTATTGATGTTTTCCTTGCTTTGCTCCCACGGCCTTCTGCGGCTCTGCTGTCCGGCTCTTCTCTGAGGTCAGCTCCTGGCCGAGCCCCGACACCTGTGCCTTCAGCTTATTTTCTTCTGGTGCTTTTGTCCATTCTGAGGTGCCTCCTGACCTCAGTTACTCCTCCTGTCTCTGGCACGCCCTTTTTGCTGCCCGGTCATCCGTGTTGGTCCGTCACTGTCCTGCACAGTTTTAATGCAGAGTTGTTAAGGTCAGCATTCTTTTGCTCACCCTCACTTTTCCTCTGGGCTTAATGGGCGTCTCGTCACAGCTCTGTTAGCTGAAGCTGTCTGGAAATCTCCCCCGTGTAGTGAAACGGGCCTTGGATTTAACGCTCTCCGTCTCCGCTGCATGAGATCGCTTTCCTGCAGCTCTGTTGACATTTGCAGGTTGTTGTTGTGGGTCCAGCTGCTGTAGCATTTGGTCAGGGTCACATCAAAGATGGTAGAGGAGTGAGCAAAGATGGTAGAGGGGAGAGCAGGAGTCCAGGTCAGCCTCGGCAAAGCAGCCTGTAATCAAGCATAAAGAGAAAAAACAAAAACAAAACAAAAACAGACGAACAGGAAAATGATGTTGTGTTGGCTGTGTTATTCAGAGAGGGGAGAAACAACGGGGCCAGGCCCTGTGTCAGCCTTCTCTCCCCCTTTTTTTGTTTTTTCTCACCATATAATCAACTCATAACCCACCAAGCTGACAGGACAACACAGGTACATGTTAAAATTCTTAAGATCATGTTTAAAAGCCCATAAAAGGAATTTTCCTTCATTCAGTAATCACTTGTATTAATCAATCAGCGGGAAACATGTCACAATTTGAATCTTCTAACCACTAAATTTGTCGTGTCATCACTGGTTGGTCAGACCAGTGTCTTTTTTTTGAAGTTAAGTTGTTGTCCTGCAACCCAGAGAGTTTATTTGTTAGTAGTGGATAAACTTCATCATTCAACAACAGGTGTATGTTAAGTTTCGCTGCTTTAACCTTGCTGGAGAATCTTCACGTGTTCATGAATGTAATAATTATAATAATAATAATAATGGATTGGATTTATATAGCGCTTTTCAAGGCACCCAAAGCTGTTTTTTCATTGCGTGTGTGTGCGTTTGTAGGTGGGTTATTTTAACTTTTTTCTCAAATGAGGCATTTCTCTAACACGTGCCTTTCTCATACATTTCTCTGGTTGTGTGTGTGTTTTTATTTTGTTTCCCAAATTGTGATTCCCCACCTTAAATAACAGCTTTCCATGTCTTCAGCCAGGAGTTAGGGCTTGCTTGTGAGATTCAGGGACACATGGTGCCAACAACAATTCAGTCAAAAACTTGCCTGAAAACTTCCAGTGATGGTAACAGATAACTGGAGGAGAAGATGTCCTTTAAGCTTCTTTTCCGGGTGGGGACAGAGTGAGGTCAAGCTGTAAACTTTTGAGCCAAAGCTTGGCCTGTCTGTCGTCCCAATTCTGTTTATGCTTTTGCCGCTGTACTCAGGTTTCCAGGTTGGGAGAAATCCACCTG
Organism: Perissodus microlepis; assembly: GCF_051167445.1. Classification (NCBI taxonomy): domain Eukaryota; kingdom Metazoa; phylum Chordata; class Actinopteri; order Cichliformes; family Cichlidae; genus Perissodus; species Perissodus microlepis. The sequence continues at coordinate 34,820,711 of NC_140476.1, read as the reverse complement.
TATTAACACACTAAAACATTTACTTAGTATTTCTTTTCTAAAAACCTTCACTTACCATTTCTTTTCTAAAAACATCCTGATTCACTTCATCTGACTAGATTTTACTCTCTCTCTCTCTCGGTGCATACTTCTCACAGTCTGGCCGTTGCCTTTTATGGGCATGCAGAGTTCCTGTCACACACACAGCTGAAATTCGTGCTTGATCACACCCTATATTATGATCAAACCAACAGTACATCAAATGTAACCGCTTATATTATTGGGCTGAACCAAGAGTCACTTTAAAAATCTTATAAATCCTGCTTCACACCATAAAACTGAAACAAATCACAGCTGTATTTATCACTCAGTCTTGCTCTGCCGACTGAAGTGTCGGTCTAAATCATGCACGATTTGTCTTTTCTATATCAAAACCCAGCCAAACATCAAACATTCACCCTAGTTTTGACAAATTTAAGTTAACGGGTCCAACCGAAGAAAGTCCAACTTTTTTGTGATCAATTAACCAGTATCAGCCTCTAACTGTATCTGGCCTCATCTCTAAAGTCCCTAACTCAATTTAACAGTGTCCAAAAAAGCGCAGATACCGTTACAAACGGTAAGGAGCCTCTAACTCCTAGCTTATTCCAGGATGCCCTGTACCCCACAGTTAAGCCAAACTGAACTAACCCTGTTCGCCGACAGGTCAAGGTCGCGCGTCCACGGCCAGGAGGGAGCGTAACCTCCGGGCTATGCGCTTCTTAGCAGCCTCGAACTGCCGTCCTGTAATAACTTATAACACTTTGAAACAACAGTCAACCCTCCAGAACAAGAGTATGACTGAAGCAGGTGCAACCTAGTGGTCAATGGAGCCTCTAACTCACAACATGACCAACTCAGGTCCACCATATAACCAACGGAGCCTCGAACTCACAAAAATGACCAATTCCCTACCAAACTTAGCAGCCTCTAACTGCTTCAACTCATGAGATTTTTTTTTTTCCATCAAAATCAAAACAGACATTTACCAGTACTTTCAGTGAGTAGACTTTAATTTTATCATGTCCAATTTGGCACACTTTGGAAATAATTCAACAGGTAGTGCCTTACCTTTGTATAAGCCGGCTTATGCCCACTCACGTCAGACCACTGGCTTGTGCCTGTCCGTTCGACAACCTCGGACCGTCCAAACCTCCAAAATTCCACCCCAATACCACAGGACGAGCCCCCAAACTGTTACGGATTCAAATATTGGGGATGGATACAAGAGGAAAAACCACAATAACAACACTGGTCCGGCCGGGTTGAGTCAAACGATGATTTTAATGATCACACGCGTGGGAGATGGACACCGTACACAGACAGCATCAGATCTCAAAATGGTGGAGCATTGATCAAACTCTTATAGCCTCTAGTGGCCCCCACCTAATCATAAAAGCCTAAACATTCACATTCTTTCTCTCACACAGTGCCTAAGCTACGACCTTGGCTCCCTGTTTATCTGCTCCTGCTGAGATGGGGCAGAAAACTCCAGTATGTTCTGTTCTCTTCTAATCAGACAAATAAGGCGATGACTTTCTGCGAACAGTATTTCTTATAACTCAGCAGTATAATGCATCATAAAACAATATCATTCATTCACAATCAACCAGCAGTCTAATGTAATGCAACTCAGTTTAACAAATGCAATAGTTATCACCTTCTTCTAATTCAGGAGAATAATGCAAACTAAAACTACATAATAATTCACCATCTTTAATTAAGGGTCTAACATGGCATAAAATAATATTATAATCTGACAAACTCCTGGACAGTTCATGAAATAATTTAAAATTAAATCTGCACTTCAGTTAACTTTTTTTTTTAATAACAGGTTTATGTCTTAGATCTATGGATACAGCTAAAACACTCTGCTTGTATAATGCTGTATTCTCTCCCAGCTTATCCTTTTCTCACAACAGGGTGATTCCCAAAGAACGAGTCAATAAAACAATGACTCTAAAACCAGAACAGAAAGATAAAGTTGCAAGATCAAAGATTAAGGTTTGTGTTTTTATAGCATGTAGTAAACTATCCCCTTTTTCTTCTTGGCCGTGTTGTGTGTACCTCACAAGTCAAATTATACATTGTGATGGAGCAGTCACACACTACACACTCACGAGACACAGTTTGATTTTTCTAACACAAAGTTTGTATGAAGTTCACCTTATCAGCTGAACATATTAAAGCCAGAACTTACAACAATCATGATTTTAAAATTCATTTTAAATTCATTAAAAATCGATCCACCCGCTTCTACTCTGCCTTGATTTTTTATGTGTGGTAAATAAGCTCTGATCACTCAGTGACCGCTTCTTGTGTAAACCATTTGTTTCAACACGCGGGTCGCCAGTGTCGCCTTTATATTGGCTAATAGTCCTCCTCACCTCAGCATTAGGAAAAGCAGACAGAGGAACATTTAAGCAGGCGAGTGTTTTTAAAAATGTCGACCACCCTGCAGGCCATGAAACATCTGTTGCTCTACGTGTTGCTGTTGCACTTTTGATCAAATCATAGAGATGCGAACCTCTGATTATCTGGTTGTCATTAATAATCTCACCCCTATCATTCCAAGAAACACCCGACGCACGAGTGAGCGCTGTTAAAATAAGCTCTGCATTTTTTCTGCTCCTTTTTGCCATATAGGACAAAATCTCATCCGCAAACATGTCTTTTTGTCTGTCGCCACCAACATTGCTTTGGCGGTCAGATGCATCCTGACCGGTTTCAGAAGGCAAAGATAGTGTTAGCATATTTTTTTCACTCATGTCTTGTTTCACAAGTGAAAGGTATCTCTGAAGAATGGCAGAATACTTTTTAGCCTTCTCATACACATCCAAATCTGGCAGCTGCAGCACTTCAACCATAGCTTTGTCTAGCTCGTTTTGCGCTACATGTCTGACGGAGCCTGTATGTCGTTGCTGCTGATGGTTTAACATGTCCAACTGATGCTGCGGGACCAAAAACATTTTCTGTGTGTGCTCCATTTTCACCTATTTGCTATAAGACTGGTGATGAAGGGTATGGCAGCCCCTAATAACAGTAAAAATCCTCCAGATTGGTTGATGGATCTTCTCTTTTTCAAAATTTTGACCTTTTTGTCTGCAACCAGTCTGATTACTTTTTTTTCCTTTTTTAGCTGCCTGTACTGTTGATCAGTCAGTGGGATAACACCTTTCAAAACATTGAGCGATATCTCACACAGAGCATTAATAAAATCCATGCTTGCATTACAAATAATATTCCTCCGTACGCTGGGTGGGGATTTATACAACAACTCCAACAGTGCAATGTTTCTCTGCATCCGTGAATACGACATCCTTTTTACCGCTTTAGCCGTTTTTTTGGTGATATAAACAACTTGACGATCCCACAACAAATTGGTTCTGAGTCTTAAATAGTCAGGTTTATAATCGATTTATAATCGATTAGAAGATACCCATATGGGGTGGATGTGGCATCATTAAAAGCTTCTAAGAAGTATTTTGTATTACCTGGAAACATCTGTCTAGATAAAACTGAAATTTGATATTTATCTCTAGGGTCAAGGGCGTAGATTTGGCATGGACGGAAGGGACGTGTCCCCACCAATATCCAGCGATTATTGAATTGTCCCCACCAATAATTTGATCTCTTCGAGTAAAGAAAAACAACCCGATAGAAAGAAAAAAAACATCTGTCGACGTCTCATTCACCCAGCGGTGCAGAAAGAGTTAAATTACGTTCTCTCCTGGAGTCCTACATCATGTGTCAAATATGGCCAATGTGATTGGCTGAGCCTTTCAGGGAGCTCTGTTTAGTTTTAGCAGCGGCAAACCTGCGCTGCCAGGAGGAGAGGAGAACGGCAGCAAAGAGGAAGAACCTGGATATAAGAAAGTGTTTTTCAAAGAAACCTGTAAGTCACTTAAAGCCAAGTTCACTCATAAAACGTGTCCGTCATAATAACGTTACAGACTGTGCTAGGCTTTGGCCCACATCAGTCTAAAACTGTATGTAACCATGAATAACGTGTTTTGGAAACTAACTGCACAACAGGCAGCACTATTAGTTCTCTCAGTCTCAGAGCAGCATTTCTAATTTTGATTGAAAGTGTCAGAGAAAACGGCAGCCTCGAGCAGCCAGGATATTAGTTTACAGAGGCTGTTAAAATTATATGTCTAACGTTAAAATGTTGGTGACACAATAATTTCATCCTAATGGTACTGACATATTCATAGATTAATTTTTGAGAGAAAATGTCATGAGGTAGTCATGATTTTGCAAATATCCACCTTGTAGTGCAGTTTGCACAAATTGTTTTAAAAATGCACTCAGCCTACAAACGTTACTGATGAGTCAAGATCTGCACAAAGTGACAGAAACACTGAAGCAGCTGCACATTTATTCTTATTGTCATGTATGTCCTATTTGTCAGGTGACAGAAGAACCAACACAAAGCTCAGAGAGTAATGGTGACACAAGATCACAGGTGAAATTGGATGATGACTTGGTAGTTTGTGACTGTATTTGAAGCACATGTGTGACTGCATGTATGTGGAATGTCTCACTGTTATTCATCAGGTGACAGAGGCAGCTCTGCCATGTTGTAGCTCGGACAGAGGTGAAGAGGCGAGGTCACAGGTGACTGACTGATGTTTTGGTGCGATAGATTAACTAGTATTTATTATCATGACAGTTGTTAGGCTGCCGATGTAAATTGATTCATTAGTGTTTATTTGACAAAGAATCTGAATTGACACATCTCACTTTTTATATGGCACGAATCCATGTGTTATTTTATCAGGTGGCAATATGTGCTAGTGCAGTCAGAGGGGAAGAGCCAGGGCCAAAGGTGAGGCACATCAAGCACAGAATAATAATTGTAATCTGAGGATAAAACGCAGGTACTGAGGATGAAAGAAGCTTCAGTGCTCTCAGAAGACTAAAAACATGGCTAAGGTCCACCAGGAGAGACTGGACAGTATAGATGGAAAACAAATATGCCAGCAGTTTATCTCAGTTAACGAGAGGAGCAGGCATGTGTTTGGCTGCTTCACATAGGGGACATTGAGTTGTTGTGTGGGACACCAGTAGTCCATGTCTGTTGCTGTAACAGTAGTTCATGTTTAGAATAAAAAATCCCAGCTCACTGACTTGATCGGGGCAGTAGTGCCTAAGATGTTGCATAATGTTGCTGAGAGATCTTTTACTTTGTGGTAATCTTAGACGAGTAGTTTTATGGACAAAACCCACCAGGTCATTCAGTGTTCCCTTAGTGCCAAAGTATAACAGATGTTGGTGTAGTATAACTGAAGTAATGTTGTTTAGTACTTAAAGTCATATTCTTTTATTGTCATGACTCTATTTTTATTTTTTGTATGATACCTGATTTATATGGATTATGGCTGAAGTAAACTAAAGCCTAAAATACTTAGTCAGTCAGTTGTTTAATAGTAATTTAACATTATATAATTCACATATAAAACTATGAATTGTAATTTTAAATGGTTTAAAAGCAGGTAGAATAGCATATGTAGGCAAGTATATTTCTCCTTTTTTTATTAAGAAGCAAAGACAAAAAGGAAAAAAAAAAGAAGAAACAGGGCAGGGTTCGGTCCCCACCAATGCCAAAACCAAATCTACGCCCTTGTCTAGGGTTGTTAAACAGAATTAAATAAATTAGTGTTCAGCGAAATTGTTCCACTGGATTTTCCTTGCATAAAAAACTTCTGAACTAAATATATGCAGCCTAAGTTCCTATGATGAACGTATTGTGTGAACACATTTTGAACTTCTATGCTGTTAGATGCAGTGTTCATCACATCGTTGATAATGAGGAAGTTGTTCTTATCCGGAGGTAAAAGGACATCGTCACTCAGAGATTCCGGTATACCATTCACAAAGGTGATTTTTCTTATTTGAAGAAGTTGATTGTATAAAGGCTGCCAGCAGGAGTACAGGGCTCGCAAAATCGCTAGCCCGACGTCCCGGGGCTAGCGATTTTTCCAGTCGGGCTACCAAAATCTATCTCTGCCCTGCCCGTCGGGCTGTCGTAGGAAGGAAAAATATATGTCAATGCTTTTGCATTCTTTCGGAAATGTAGCTGGGTAATTACGTCATTGGCATCGGTGTGCCACTGTCAATATGTGACATATTTAAATCGCGTTTGAATTTGCGCTTGTTTTTTGCTTCCACTTTGCAATCGCGCGAACTGTGTATAGAGAGCGACAGTACTGATTGGTGAGTGACGATAATTTGCACCAATTCCTCTGACATCGTCTTATCAATCGTTAGCTTACTATGCAAACATGACAAGTGAAATCTCCCTCAGCAAGCTTAAACATGTGAGAGGTTGATCGCGCAGAGAATCGCTGAGCGTTATGTGAGTGCGTGTGTAAAAGCAGCAGGATATATATTTTAGTTCTGCTGAGCCAAATAAGACAGGTCAGCGTGAAGAAGTGACAGCCAAAGAAAAGCCCAGATAGCAAGGAAACATTGAAACAATGTTGAGTCAATATCAGGCGATGTCATTGAATCAACGTTGAAGTGTGACGTTGACCTAACGTCACTCTTGCACCCTTTTTTAATGTTGAAACAATGTCAGGTTTTGATGTTGAATCAATGCTGAAACATGACATTGATTCAACGTTATATTTTCTAATATTGTTGACATTGAAACAATGTCAGATTCTGATATTGAAACACTGTTGAGCTATGGTGTTGATTTTCCACCTCTTTCGCACAGTTGCTTTTTATTAAAACAACAGTTAAATCATGACTGGAAATCTACCTTTCTTTATAGGTATTTTAACCAATACTAAACTACTGCATGTTTCCATCAATACTTAAACCACCTAAACACATAATTGTACTTATTCCTCAAATTGGACACCCTTTATAAAAAAAAAAAACCAAATGTCTCACAATGTATCATGTCAATATTAATATCCTAAAATAAGAAAGCATTGCATGTGATGTAACAGAGAAAAAAAATAAACAAAAAAAGTTCAATAGGCATGCTTCGTTTGCTAAATACTTTATTAAAAGACAGTTTCCTATTTACATTTATATGTTTCACAGAAGTTTGTAATTTTTTACTCTGGGATGGGGATGCATGATGTGCGTCCTGCACCACCCAAACGATCTGGGGCGTATCGGAGCCATTTCTGCACTGCTTGTGCAAAGACAAACTCGGACATAGAGTTTGCCCCCAACTGCTGCGTCAGGCCATCTAGGACAAAAATACACACACACAAACAAAAAAAGCGAATTAGAGCACATGAATAAGCTCTTGTTAACTGTCTTCAGCGGGGAGAAAGTATGTAAACTCCTAGGCTGATAAACATGAAAGTCACCAGGCGTAAATCTGCAAACTGCTGCATTTGATTCCCAAAGAGCTATGAGCGGAAAAAGTGATAAGTCTTAGCATGGTGTGCCGTGTATCCTTTAAAACAAAATAAACATGGGGTCCTCGGGCTGTACAAACTACAACCCGAGGACTAAACAAGCCAAAGACCAAAGACTCCATCTCCAGATTAACCGGACATGAAAGTCTTGTTATTAAGAAAGACAAAGTAATATAGCAAAAAAACGGTAAAACTTACCAAATATGCATTTGCAGAGCGCTGTATCTTTAAATGCCCTTTTTTGCTTTGTCTGGTCCTTGGTTTTTTCCCCTGCCCAGTTTAGTACCGAGGCCAGCTCGTTTGTAATGGCATAAGCCATTACACGGCGGACTCGCACCTCCAGTGTGGTCCCTCCAATCAAGGCAAAGCGTCTCACCTATAGACACATTTTAAGAGATGGAATTAGCGTGTCTCATGTCTTAAATGTGTATGCAAGTGCTTGTGTGTTTAATCAACAGGCCGTTGTTATGTATTTAAATCACATCTGACAGCTATTACACTTTATAGTTACAAAGTGTACATAACCTTTATATACTTACCATTGCCTTATTTGCCTCTTGTGATTGAAGAGCTGCCTCTGCATTGTTTAGCTCCTCAATGTTGTGCAAGGGCAATCCAGAGGCAGTACCCCAGCATCTACCGATTCATTGCAGCCGGTATTGCGGATGGCTCTGACCTCCTCACAGAGTTCGTTAACAGCTCTCGTCAGGTCTGACAGAAAAAGATAATTTTTTTTTAAGTATTTAAGAATACAGACAACTTGTCAAAAGTTTCCTTGTGTCACACACAGATATGTACAAAGACACTAGACAGTATTTTATTACCTGGTATTTTCACTCGAGGGACCTGGGGAAACCGTTTTTTTGTGGGCTGCTCATCCTCTGAGTCACTATATGTGTATAGGGGATTTGGTCTAAAGAAAAAAAGTTGAAAACGGTCATAAGTAATTACAAATGTGCTTTTGGAATATTTTTTCCTAAAGTTACAGTTTGATTTATAACAACACACACAGGAAACAGAGATGTGCAAGAAGGTACAGTATACAAGGAATTTTTGAAGTGCACAAGTGTACACGGCTTTGCATTTATAAAAAGTTTACAAGCTTCCACTTTTTGGACTATATTATGTGGTGATATTGCAGTATGCAAGCACCACAGATATGTATAAAAGACAAGATCATAAATTCTTAGCAATCACAGATATGTTTGTGAAATAAAAAAAGTTTTACTTGTGCTTTCTTTTATGACTGGTCTGAGTTTCAGCTTCGGACTGAAGGTCAGACGTATCACAGTGTTCACTTAGATATTTCTGGAGACTGCGTTCTGCTTCGTGAAATGTGTCTGGAAGTACAAACACAATGTATGGCCAGACATAAATTAGGACACGAAATACTTGATATTGTTACATTTATACAACACCAATCCAGATGATACCCACCATGGCTTATTAGAAGTCGGACTGGTGCATAGGGGAGCCATGTTGCACCAGGATGAACTCTCCTCTTTACTGCGGCGTGGATCCTGAATGTGTCCCACGGAGGATATGGAGGCCATGACAATTTCTCCCCATTTATCCATGAACTAGGGACTATTTCTGTACCACCAGTGCTGAACTGCACAATGCACCAGTCTTTCATTTTTTTTTTTAATTTGGAGTCCTTTTTTGCCCTGTCTAGGATAAACAGGAAACAGATAATTACAATATATTTCATAGTCACTACAAAACTTGATCTATTGATAGAACTAAATAATAAATAATAGCTTAAAATGTATATAGGCAACAATTACAAGCAAACCCGATAAAACGAACTCTTTTTTTTTTTTTTTTTTACATACAACTGCGTGTGTATATGTAAGCATTTCAACACTGAAGATAATAAAATTAACAGTATTTTGTCTAAGTCTGCCATTGTAGGAATTCATGGCACCGAGACAAAAACTTGGCGCACAGTGTGGCGTCAAAATAGGCGCACACCTTTGACGCTGCGTTTTCTCCGTCTTCCTCGTCCACACGTAAATGCTAAAACGGAGTTTTCGAAAATATCCACCCTGGCAGGCGTCTTTAAAAATCTCAGTTTTCAGTTAACGAGAACGCAGTTTACGTGTGGACAAAAGGTGCAAACGCAAGGTAGGTGAGCGTGCAGCGTAAAGTTTGAATTGAGTGCGAATCGAAGCGGGTGCTCTCCAATCATTAAAAGTAACAAAGTCATTGAACACATTTATACAGTTACCTTTACGTTTATCAATCATATATCACAGATTTACAATTTTTTGTAGTACTATGCTAAAAAGCAACTACAGAGCGAAAGTCTGGGTCAAGCGCCGAGGCGACGGCAAGAACAAAGGAACCCTCGAAGCGTTAAAGCTAGCTTTGTAAGGGAATATAACAGTATGAAACGAAAATGTTTTCTTTGTTGATAGACTTTGTTCGCAGTGCAATTTATTTGTTGCCGGATTGTAAGATGAAAGTAGACACAATTTCGGGCTCCCACATTTTGTCCGAAACTTTACATTAACAAGTTTGTTTTGTTTTTTTTACTGTTATTCAAATGCAACCGTGGAAATAACGAATAGAACAAAAGTCATTCATTCTTACCTTATACTAATCGTGGCAGGCCAGTGCAGTGCATGAACTGATGCCTTCTCCGGTCAATTCCGCTGAGAGTAAATCTAATGTCCCGCTCTACTGTACAAGACAATGGTTACCTGGAGGGATGTACCACTGTGAGAGGGGTGCTATGGAATAGTCCAAGTGGTAGCAGCTTTAATTTCCGCTCAACCATAAATCGATGGTTTTTCAACGTGATTGTTGTCACCTTGTCAACTATAAATAGATCAACAATCAACAATGACAGAACAACAGTGAATCAATGTTATTTCAATGTCAGTGTCAGGTTTCATCAGTATTTCAATGTTGTTTCAACATTGGTTTCGTGTTGACATTTCAATCCTGACGATTCTGATGGTTCAGATGGAAAATCAACATCTGTTCAATGTCTCCTTGCTATCTGGGAGCTTACCACAAAACGGAAAAGTTATGACAAATCAGACTATAAGGCAAAAAGAAAGTGCAGCTTTATGGTTTCATGGACAAAAGAATTTCTGTGGCTGCAATATGACAAGCTAAATAACCAGGGCTGCACATAAGTGGTCCGCAGGTGCGCATTCGCTGTCAAAATAAAAAACGCGCACAAGATAAGAAGTTGCAACGTGTGTTTGAGTACATAAGATTTTCTGGAGGAGGACAGACATTTGTTTAGAACTCTTAAAGATGTCGAAGAAGCTCCTTTAAGCAATTACTTTGGTTTTCCTCCACCTCCAAAGAAATGTCAGAAGGAGTCCGAACCACAAAAGAAGCGCGTATTCTCGGAAAAGTGGTTGCAGGAGGTGAGCTGGCTTCAAACAAATGATGAACGCACAGAGATTTGGTGCAGAATGTGCCGTGAAAATCCCACTCTAGCGGATAAAAACACTGCCTTTTATATGGACGCAAACGCGCGTTGCAACTTCTTATCTGGTGCGCGTCTTTTATTTACCGCGGTCAAGTCAGCCGTCATTTGTGAGCCGCGGTCAAGCCAGCCGCTTCTTCTCCGCCGCATAAATTTCCTTGCGCTTTTACACCAGTCTTTACGGTAGCGCCGATTGAAAGCCTAGACCTGCGCACACGTGCACGCGCGCGAACAGTCACACGTGCACGCGCACACACCAATTGTAATTGAACAGCCCAATACAGCCATTGTGACAGTCTGGTTGCATATTCAAAAATTCATTAAAAATCATTCTTAACAGTTGATGCCAAGATTTCAACACAATCCTCCTCTGGAACACCTACTTTACCTCTGGGCCAGGTTTCACCCAGATTTACTGTAAAATTCCTCAGAAATTACAGGAAGCTTGTATTCAATGCAATACAGTTAATACACTACAATTATGTCTATTTCAAAAAATCATTAAAAATCTTCCTGAACAGTTGATGCCAAGATTTCAACACAATCCTCCTCTGGAACACCTACTTTACCTCTGTGCCAGGTTTCACCCAGATTTACTGTAAAATTCCTCAGAAATTACAGGAAGCTTGTATTCAATGCAATACAGTCAATACAATAGAATTATGTCAATTTCAAAAATTCATTAAAAATCAGCCTGAATAGTTGAGTTCCAACTTTCAACACATCCCTCCTCTGGGACACCTGCTGTGCCTCTGTGCCAAGTTTCATCTCAATCCGCTTCATCAATAATTGTTTAATATTGATGGATCAAAAGTGCTGCTGAGAGAGTCATGACAGGGACTATAAAGAGACAGCATATTTCAGCCATATTTGCTTGTCTTCACTGACTCGCTTTGAAATCCAGATTTTAATTTTGGAATATTAGGTGTACTTGTGGTTCCTATAGAATTATAAGGTTGAATGGGAATCAAAGTCTTCATCTCTCAGGCCTCTCTTCTGTGGATGCAGCTCACATCATTCTGTACAATACGATAATTTTTAATTCTACAACTGTTTATAACTTGCATAGTTCACATTTCTGTATAGCTGTATATCTGATATTTCTGTATAGTTTTTTTATTTCATATTCTGTATAGTTTTTCATATTTATATCCTGTTCATAGCCTGTACATAGCTTGTACTCACTACAGCCTGTACATACTTATAGTTATAGCATATTCATACCTTCATACCATGTACATTGTAACATACCATAATAGACCCATTTCTGTAATATACTTACATACCTATATTATTGCTAATATATATTGTAATATATCTATATCATAGCTAAAGCACTTCTAGATGGATGCAAACTGCATTTCGTTGCCCTGTACCTGTGCATGTGCAATGACAATAAAGTTGAATTCTATTCTATTCTATTCTATTCTATATTAATTCAGAAGACAAACACCCGTCTCTGCTTTTGAGATTAGCATTAAAACCCTCAGTTTTGACAAATAATACAGTTAGAGTGGATCAGGTGACCCTGAATCTTCCCTTATTTGTGCTGCAATAAGCCTAGGCTCTTGCGGGCTTCCCATGATGTATGAATTTTTTCCTTCTTTGCTCGCTCTGTGTTTATACACCTCTGCATTTAATCATTAGTTAGTATGTATCTCTTGCACAGTGTATATGTTGTCCTGTCTCCTTTTCATCAACCTCAGCCAGGCACAGTAGATGGCTGTCTCTCCTTGAGCCTTTTTCTGCCAGATGTTTCTACCTCTTCAAATGGAGTTTTTCCTTCCCACTCTCACTAAATGTTAACTCATATGGGGTAATTAAATTGTTGGGGTTTTCTTTGTATTATTATTGTGTTTTTATACAGCAACATAAAGTGTCTTTAGGCGACTGCTGTTGTCATTTGGTGCTAAATACATAACATTTAACTGCTAACACCAGAAATTAATTAAATTGTATAAATTCAAATTATATATTCATTGTGACATACTCCTTGTCTTTTGAAATACTTTATTTTCTGTTTTTGGACACCTTTTAAAACAACATTCAACATTACAGGAACAGAAGCTCTTCTATTTCATGAACTACCAAACTTAATGGTAGTAACACACACTGCAACTGGGAAACACCAGGGAACACTTAATTAAGGCACAATACACAATATATAGGTGTACTGATTTTGCCTCTTCACCACATATGACACTGGATACTGTAGCTCCTGTGAAAAATAAGGCCTCAAATCAGAAGTACTTGACCCCGTGGTATAATTCTCAAACACGTAGCCTAAAGCAGATAACTCGTTTGTGTGTGTTTGATCAGTTGAAGTCTTTGTTGTGGAGTCTGATAGCAGTAGGGAGGAAAGACCTGCGAAATCTCTCCGTCCCACACCGTGGGTGCCACAGCCTGCCACTGAAGGAGCTGTTCAGTGCTGTTAGAGTTTCCTGCATGGGGTGGGAGGGATGAAAGCCTAGCCACCATTCTCCTGTCACTCACCACCTCCACTGGGTCCAGAGGGCATCCTAGAACAGAGCTGGCCCTGCGGATCAGCCTGTTCGGTCTCTTCCTATCCCCGGCAGAGATGTTGCCACCCCAGCAGACCACACCATAAAAGATGGCTGCAAAACATGCTGTAGGCATTACAGGTACTGTGCTGCAGTGGTTTGTATCATATCTATCTAATAGACTCCAATTTGTGCATGTAAATGGAGAGTCCTCTTCACACACTGAGGTCAATTATGGAGTTCCACAGGGTTCAGTGCTAGGACCAATTCTGTTTACATTATACATGCTTCCCTTAGGCAGCATCATTAGAAGACATAGCATACATTTACACTGCTATGCAGATGACACCCAGCTCTATCTGTCCATGAAGCCAGATAACACACACCAATGAGTTAAACTGCAGGAATGTCTTAAAGACATAAAGACCTGGATGGCCGCTAACTTTCTGCTTCTTAATTCAGATCAAACTGAGGTTATTGTACTCGGCCCTGAAAATCTTAGAAATATGGTATCTAAGCAGATTCATACTCTGGATGGCATTACCTTGGCCTCCAGTAACACTGTGAGGAACCTTGGAGTCATTTTTGACCAGGACATGTCCTTCAACGCACATATTAAACAAATATGTAAGACTGCTTTCTTCCATTTGTGCAACATCTCTAAAGTCAGAAATATCCCGTCTCAGAGTGACGCTGAAAAACTAGTTCATGCATTTATTACTTCCAGGCTGGACGACTGTAATTCATTATTATCAGGAAGTCCTAAAAACTCCCTGAAAAGCCTTCAGTTAATCCAAAATGCTGCAGCAAGAGTCCTGACAGGGACTAGAAAGAGAGAGCAGATTTCTCCTATAATGGCTTCCCTTCATTGGCTCCCTGTTAAATCCAGAATTGAATTCAAAATACAAGGTCTTAAATAATCATGCCCCATCTTATCTTTATGACCTTGTAGTACCATATCACCCTATTAGAGCACTTCGCTCTCACACTGCAGGCCTACTTGTTGTTCCTAGAGTATTTAAAAGTAGAATGGGAGGCAGAGCCTTCAGTTTTCAGGCCCCTCTTCTGTGGAACCAGCTTCCAGTTTGGATTCAGGAGACAGACACTATCTCTACTTTCAAGATTAGGCTTCAAACTTTCCTTTTTGCTAAAGCATATAGTTAGGGCTGGACCAGGTGACCCTCCCTTAGTTATGCTGCAATAGGTGCAGACTGCCGGGGGATTCCCATGATGCACTGGGTGTTTCTTCTTCACTCGCTGTGTTAATAGACCTCTTTGAACTGAATTATACTCGCTTATCAGAGGAGAAAGAAGGCACATTTGTACTGGAAAAACCACAAACATGTTTAATCAATCATTTTGTACATTTTAAAGCTGCTCAGCTGCTCGGGCCTCCACCTCGGCTGCCTGGGTTTCAATCTTGGCTGCCTGGGCCTCCACCTCAGCTGCCTGGGCCTCCACCTCAGCTGCCTGGGTTTCAATCTTAGCTGCCTGGGCTTACACCTCAGCTGCCTGGGTTTCAATCTTAGCTGCCTGGGCCTACACCTCAGCTGCCTGGGTTTCAATCTTGGCTGCCTGGGCCTACACCTCAGCTGCCTGGGTTTCAATCTTAGCTGCCTGGGCTTACACCTCAGCTGCCTGGGTTTCAATCTTAGCTGCCTGGGCTTACACCTCAGCTGCCTGGGTTTCAATCTTAGCTGCCTGGGCTTACACCTCAGCTGCCTGGGTTTCAATCTTGGCTGCCTGGGCCTACACCTCAGCTGCCTGGGCCTACACCTCAGCTGCCTGGGCCTACACCTCAGCTGCCTGGGTTTCAATCTTGGCTGCCTGGGCTTCCACCTCAGCTGCTCGGACCTCCACCTCAGCTGCCTGGGACTCCACCTCAGCTGCCTGGGCCTACATTTCAGCTAGCTGGGCTTCCACCTCAGCTGCTCGGGCCTCCACCTCAGCTGCCTGGGCCTCCACCTCAGCTGCCTGGGTCTCCACCTCAGCTGCCTGGGACTCCACCTCAGCTGCCTGGGTTTCAATCTTGGCTGCCTGGGCCTACTCCTCAGCTGCCTGGGCTTCCACCTCAGCTGCTCGGACCTCCACCTCAGCTGTCTGGGTCTCCACCTCAGCTGTCTGGGTCTCCACCTCGGCTGTCTGGGCCTCCACCTCGGCTGTCTGGGCCTCCACCTCAGCTGCCTTGGCCCCCAACGCAGCTGCCTAGGCCTCCATCTCGGCTGCCTGGGCCCCCACCTGCTGTACCCAAACTACAGTCTCCGGTAAAGGCTTTCTCATCATTAAATGCTCATAGCATTGTCAACAAAAGGACAATAAATCCTGCTATTAAAATTTACAGAGGAACAAAGATCTGCAAGACATTTAATCAGGCTAAAGTAATCTGGGACACTAAAAATAAACCAAAGGGGCTTCTATGTGGACACATTAACATTCGCAGTATGTTACCAAAGCATGAGCAACTGGAACATATTCTAAGCAATTCCAATATTTCTATTTTGGGTATCTCTGAATCTTGGCTCACAAGTTCTTCTCCTGAGTCTGCAGTTGTCTTTCCAGAGTACACAGTATTCAGAAGGGATAGAATTGGAACAAGAGGAGGAGGAATACTTGTGTATGTAAAAAAAAACACCTGGATTGCTCTTTACTTAGTTCACCAATAGATGTCGAAATAGAACATATTTCTGTTAAAATCACTCTTTCCCCAGAAATGTCATTTACGTTGATGTGTTTATATCGCCCTCCTTCTGCAAAGAATATTTTTTATGAACAACTACAGATATTACTTAAATATCATGCTATAAATAATAAGTCTAATGAAATAATTGTAATGGGAGATTTTAATGTCAACTGGGACTGTGAAAAGGACAGAAAAACACTCAAGGACATAATGGAGACTTTGAACTTTACTCAACACATTGAACAACCCACAAGAATAACAAGACACTCTAAAACTAAAATAGATCTGGTTTTCAGTAATAAGCCCGAGCGAATTATTAAATCTTATAATTTTATCACTGGTATTTCAGACCACAATTTTATATTATTTTCTAGAAAACTTATAAAATCACGGGTTAAGAATGACTTTCAAAGTTCATCTAATAGGAGATCCTTTTATGAATTCATACCAAGAAGTCAGCGACAAAATGTAGCAGAAGCATTAGCATCAGTTAACTGGGAGCCTTTATTGTGTAGTGATGATCCACAATTCTGCAGCAGTCACTTCACTGACATTGTCAAGGATGTTATATCAACATACTCCATTAGAGGTCGACAAAAAATAAAGACAACATCTAATTTGCCCTGGTTAAACAAAGAGTGCAAGAATTTAATGAAAACAAGAGATCAATTACTAAAGCAGTTCCTGAAAACAGGTCTAACTCTGGATAGACAGAGATTTACTTCAATGCGGAACAAAGTAACAAGAAGTTTGAGACAGGCCAAAGCAAATTTTTTTATAAATATAATTGAAAGAGCCAAAGGTAATGGTAAAATTATCTGGCAACACTTAAATAAATTACTTGGCCGTCATTCAAACAAAAGTAAAAATACAATTGAACTTTATGTAAATAACTCTATTGTTAGAGAGCCTCTATCTATTGCCAGTAACTTAAACACTTTCTTTATTTCATCTGTTAAGGAGATCAGTCAGAGCTTTGACTCAGTCGTATGCTCTGATAATGTGAATGATGCTGGTCAAAATTTGTTCACCATCACTCATATTTCAGACACTGAAGTTGCTAAACTAATTACAGGTTTAAAACAATCAAAAGCACTTGATGTATTTGGTATTAACACAAATTTCCTAAAGGAACATATGGATTTGCTTGAATATGTCTTTCAAACACTCCATTGTTCCAACAGATTGGAAAATTGCTGCAGTTACACCAATTTTCAAAGCAGGTGTGAAGACTGACATGGATAATTATCGCCCCATAAGCATACTCCCGGTCGTATCTAAAATAGCTGAGAAGTGGGTGGTTAAACTCCTCACTGCTCACCTAGAAAACACCCAGCCCTCATTGCATCCATTGCAGTTTGGCTTTCGGGCACATCACTCCACAGATACTGCCCTGTGTATGTTAGTGGAGAACTTGAAGAGCTTGCTGGACAAGAGTCCTTGTGTTGGAGCTGTATTTTTAGATCTGAAGAAGGCTTTCGACTCTGTAAACCATCAGATATTGTTGTCCAGATTGACTCAGTTTAATATCTCCAGTCAGGCTCTTCAGTGGTTTGCCTCATATCTCTCACACAGGAAACAGTGTGTGGTGTTGGATGGGGTTAAATCTCCATATTTAGACTGTGATACAGGGGTTCCTCAAGGATCTGTTCTTGGGCCCTTATTGTTCTCTCTTTTTATCAATAACTTACCTGAAGTCTGTCCAAATATATTTGCTCAAATGTATGCGGATGATGCAGTTATATATATGCAAGCAAATAGTGTCCAGCAGGTGGCAAAAGATCTTACAGCTGCTTTAGCATTAATGCATAGCTGGCTGGAGGACTCATGCCTAATGTTGAACACCTCAAAAACTGTCTGTATGTATTTTTCAAAACGCCCCTTAAACTTGAAGCAGTCAAACATATTCCTGGATGGAGTAGAGCTTGAATTAGCTCCAGAATTTAAATATCTTGGGGTCATTCTAGACCCAACATTATCCTTCAAGAGTCACATAAATAAAGTGTCCCAGGTACTTAAATTTAATAATCGAAATTTTAATCATATACGTAATAATTTAAATATGAATGTTGCAAAAACTTATTTTTACTCAATGATCATCTCTCATATGGACTATTGTTTGACGTCCTGGTCACTTGCTTGTCCAACAACACTTAAAACTATTGAAAACATTTATAAAAGAAGTTTAAAACTACTTGACAAAAAACCGACTTCCCACCACCACTGTCATGTGTTAAAAAACATAAATTACTGAACTTCAATAACTTAGTGAAACTTAAAAGAGTGTGTTTAATATATAAAGTCTTACACTCCCTTGCTCCACCACCACTAAAGCAGTTCATTAGGCATAAAGAAAGCTCAGACAGGACCACTCGAGCTACAATCCGAGGAGACTTGTTTATACCCCACAGACGGACAGCATTTGGGCAGAACGTCCTCTCTGTTAAGGGTGGCCATCTGTGGAACAGTCTTCCTCAACCCATTAGAGAATGCTCTACACTCAATTTGTTTAAGGCAAAGGTTAAAAACTGGTTATGGACAAATCAAGTGTGTGATCATGTATGAGTTGTATAGTTTTAATGTTTTATTTGGGAACAGAATGGTGTGTATGTGTAAGTTTGGTGATGGAGTTTTTATTATGAATGAATGATGAATTTTTATGAATTATTATGTCTATTTTTTATGTTTAAGGACAACAGATGGAAATTAGCCTTTGGCTATAATCTGGCATGTTTACATTCATGTAATTTTTTTTTTTTACATTTATGTTCATTAACATGCACTGTCCTAAATAAATAAATTAAAAAAAAAATAAAAAAAAAATAACAAACAACAACAACTCTGCAACTATTTCCCTAAAAATGCAGCCGAGGTCTCAGGTGGTTTTTATATAACCATTTCAAACTATTTACAGAACAATCAGGTGTTCTGCATCAAACAAGGAGGCACACAAATGATTTGTGCCACTACAAAAAATAGTTTGTGTCCACTATAAGACAGAGGAGAACATCACAAGGATAAACCTGCAGGTCTGACAGCAGGAGGTGGATCACTCCTGTTTTCCATGTGGAGACACTGCAATCTGGCTTTGGTGGCTTTAAGGCAGCAACTGTGACATTTACTAGTAGAACTGACACACAAAACAACCACTACACTACACACCAACTACACACCAACTACAGCCTTCAAACACGCTAAACATCACAAATCTCTCACGTATCTCTCTCTCTCTCAACATTACATGGCTCTCATACTTTTAGACACTGAGCTCAAAGCATGGCTCCACTGTTTTGGTTACATGAATATGCATAGGTTCATTAACATATGCCATCTTACATGCATGTGAACAAAGAGTACCAGTCTGTACATAGTGTGTGTGTGTGTTTGATATGTGACCCTGTGAAGACTCCCCAAGCTGGTGCTAGGAGCGCAGCGGTCCACCTAAACAAAGGGCTCTTATACTTAAACAGATACAGAGTAGGTGTCCTCCTATAGTAAACTACTTGGATTATTTTTGTTCAAAGGTCAGAGAGATAAGATGGAGCTAATCCATTCACAGATTTAAAGACAATCAACAAAATCTAGAAGTCAATTCTATGATGTACTGGTAACCAGTGTAAAAAGCTGGTTTTAATAACAGAATTTATTTGTTTCTCAAATGACAAAGAGCTATCGAGAAACACTCCTAACACTCTTTACCAAATAGAGTCCTGAACTTTTCCAGTGGGCCAAGGTCAACATTATCCAATAATGCTAACACTATTTTCCCTTGCGTTATAACAATGTGAGCAGTGTCCTGGTTCGTGATTTGAGGTAAAAGACAAACGACTACAAAGTCCCAGTAAGGTGTGTCAAAACAATGATTTTATTGAAACACATATATGTGGGAAGCCGAGCACGATCACTCAAACAGCATCGATCTTCCCAGAACAATAAATGAGGAGTCATATATAACATAGTTGATGACGAACATTATGCATCAAAGCAGATAAATAACATGCATCAGTTCCAGTAATCCCGACACATTCTAAAAAAGAACAGTTCCTTCCTCTGTTCCTCCGCCACCGCCAGATGCTTCCTGTTATTTCACTTACTGCACTTCACTTATTTGTAGAACTAAACTGTCACGTATGCAGGAAAAACAACTTTGCAGTTTCGAGCAAAACAAGTCTAGCT
Organism: Perissodus microlepis; assembly: GCF_051167445.1. Lineage (NCBI taxonomy): Eukaryota > Metazoa > Chordata > Actinopteri > Cichliformes > Cichlidae > Perissodus > Perissodus microlepis. The sequence continues at coordinate 34,800,503 of NC_140476.1, read as the reverse complement.
ACTGTATATGTGTGTACGGGCAGACTATGTGTCTTGGCCTCAGTGCATGACCTCCTCTGAGTCATCTGTTACCAGGCAAACTCCAATGCACCAGGCTGCTGAGGGCACACAGGCCTTTATTCTATTCCTATATAATATGTGGTGCATTGTATTGTAAGCATGTATGCAATCCTTTGGTAGCTTGGGTCACCTTAACTTTCTCAATTGATTGGCCAAACATCGCGCTGCCCGTAGCTTCAAACCATTAATTAACTTGACCGAGCTTCAACTCTTTAATTAGCACAAAATGCAATGTGTATAACATGATTACAGTTGCACCTGCAATGAAAGATTATTATGTAATTATGCTCACACCTGAAATACAGACTTTTAATGTAACATCAACAGTTTCAATAAATGCTCTGATGAAATGATAATGATAAATGATAAGTGATGCAACAGTAATAATAATGGTTATGAATAGTAACAGTGAAATAATTTTTCATCTCCACACTCCTCCTCTTTGGCCTTTGAAAAAGGCCAACACTCCTCTTATTTGTCTCACCCCTCGGACCATTCAGCCACCTCCCGCAACGGCATCATAGACCCCGGACCAGTCAAACCAGTTGGCCCTGAATCCATAGCCCTCTCAACCAGTTTCACCAACACTCGTCTGGCCAGAGGAATGAGACAACAACCTACAACCAAAATTCCTATGAAAGTAACAAGAGAAAACATGGCAGACATAAACACACCCTTCCATTGCCCAAAAACAGACGTCATCCAATCCTCCAGCGCATTATTCACTCCCGAATGTTCATGCATTGTTTTGGATAAAGTTTTCAGACCCTCCAGAGCCCTGGTTACAGAGCCATCTGGAGCCGTGTTGTTGGGAATGAAAGTACAACACATGTCACCAAACATGGCGCACACACCTCCTTTCTCGGCCAACAACATATCCAGGGCCATTCGATTTTGCACTCCTACTAGCGACGTCGGCCCCAGTTGTTCCGCAAATCCCACCATGGCGTCCCTGGTCAGGTTAGAGAGCCTCAGCAAATTATAATGAACATAATTAATGCAATCAACATTTTTATTTGGAGTTATCCATATGAACACACTTTCAAATCCTGCCGCTATTTGGTTAACTAATTTATATTCATCAGGAACTCCCCTGGGAACTCCTATTGAGTCAATCCAGGTAGGCGAGTCCGTTCTCGGGTCATAAATATGTGTACCCGTTGTGCTTCTTTCCCTCAACATGTGTCTCCTACGTCTGACTGTCAATGTACGCGTGTCATGTTGTGGAATGGCTTTTACCTTACTCCCTATAAGCATCAATGGTGCTCCTAACCGCACCATAGCACATGTCCCCACACTCCCCAAAGGAACACGCACCAAAAAGGTGTGATGTCCACAGTAATAATATAACCCACCTCTAGCCCATGTACCTATTATGGTGTTTGTGTCACTTACATTATTTGTGGTCCTTCCCGTGAGCGTCCTTTCACACCAACTAGGGTCAATTTCCCCCAGAGTGTATTTCACGCTGTACGTAGAAAATTCAAAACAGGTGTAATTATTTTGCTTAGGTATGAATGATCCTGTTTGCGTACGCTTGTCAATCGGTGGATATGAACTTGACAGTGTGATGCAGTCACCCGTGGCCACAGCTTCTCTAGTTAGTCTCAACATACAATTATAACCCCACTCATCCTCTGGATACAGAGGCGCAGGCTCAGTGAACAGACGAGGCCTAGCTGTAGCACAGGCAACACAATCATCTACATGCTGTTCCCTAGCATTTTGAGCCACCCAATCCAGCCAGAGATTACTGTCACTGAATCCGGTGGCACGTTCAATTAAATCTTGTGGTTTCAGGCGAGTGTAGTCAACTGCAACTACCTTCCTGTCTGAATTTTGGTTAATTTTTATCAGTGATGTCCCATTGTCCCTTACTACAGGCCTTATTGGTTTAGCTTTACTAAGAAAATTAACCTTTATTAGATCTATCCCTACAGTTTCCACACCCATAACTAAATATAAGGAGTTTTGACGCCACCAGTTCCCCATTGACAAGGTCAATGGATTCTGGGCCGGACTATAATCTCTCTGAAGTTTTATCTCATTCTCTGGCCCCTGCTCTGACGCCTCCCAATTTTCCCCAGTGTAACCTTTTACCTGATCCCAGTTCTGACACCAATTGTCATAAGGACGCCTTCCCCTTTCACAATGTGTTTTCACAGCATAATCCCAACACACCCACACATTAAATCCCCTCCAGCTACTGTCAGCTCCCTTACAGTTAAAAACTTCGCACAAATCAAACATGAATGAAGTGGTGGACCCATTAATTATGCTGCAATAGACGTAGGCTGCCGGGGATTCCCATGATGCACTGAGTTTTTCCTTTTCAGTCACCTTTCTCCCTCACTATGTGTTAATCGACCTCTCTGCACTGGATCATACTTGTTATTAATCTCTGGCTCTCTTCTACAGCATGTCTTTTATCCTGTCTTCCTTCTCTCTAACCCCAACCGGTCGCAGCAGATGGCCCTGAGCCTGGTTCTGCCGGAGGTTTCTTCCTGTTAAAGGGGAGTTTTTCCTTCCCACTGTCGCTAAAGTGCTTGCTTATATGGAATAATATGTTTGTTGGGTTTTTCTCTGTATGTATGGGTCAGCAGAGGGCCCGGTGGCGCCAGTGTCCGGCAGCCTCGCCTCTGTCAGTGCGCCCCAGGGTGGCTGTGGCTACAATGTAGCAGCCATCACCAGTGTGTGAATGTGTGTGTGAATGGGTGGATGACTGGATGTGTAAAGCGCTTTGGGGTCCTTAGGGACTAGTAAAGCGCTATACAAATACAGACCATTTACCATTTACCATGTATAATTGTAAAATCGAACTTACAATATAAAGCGCCTTGAGGTGACTGTTGTTGTGATTTGGTGCTGTATAAATAGAATAGAATAGAATAGAATAGAATAGAATAGAATAATGTACTTCAGACCGGGAGATTGGCAAAATGTATAAATAGGATGGCGATTAGGGGAATTGGAGACAGCTGTGTAACACAGCAGGGATACATTGGGAATAAGAAGACAGTGGAAGTAAGACTCAACACAAGAAAGAGACAAGAGGCCACCAAACTAAAACACAGACTAAGACACACGAGCTTGACACAGACAAAACCATAAACAGACATGAAGACAAGACTGGCTTTAACACTAGAGTGTTTTCACAAGTGTTCCATCCACTTGTGGAACGCTGAAGAAGAACTACACTAAAAAGCAATATGGAACTGAAAACAAAAGAATACATAATGTAAACATATCATCAAATAATCCAGGACTCACAAACAATGATATGATGAACAGAACTATAAAGAACAAAACTGAGAAATGCTTGGTAAACTGACCAAGGACTATGTCATCATGTCATTTTTTAATATCATAATTAATGTGTCCTGATTTGTAGATAGTGCCATCTTACAAATACCAGGAAATCCAACTGGGTGACAAGCCAGAGTTGTTTTCCTACACACCCACTGAAAGGGTCCAGGACTCTTCAAGCTGGGATACAGGCATCAAAGAAAAAGATGTAAACAGATAGAAAGTCATCAGGAAGGCATTGCCTGTTGTTGCTGCTGCTGTCATACTTTTTAATTCATCCACTTGTGTCAGACACATATTGAACAGGAATAAACATGACTCACTGCACTCTCTCACTTTGTATGCCACAATGTTTGCTTAGACACCTGTATGCTTATATTGTTTATTATATCCCAGAAACATTAATGTTAAAACTTGTGTTCCTATGTCTATATATAAGTTTATTTTCATATCTCTATATTAATCTATTTATAGCTCCATTCCCTCACTTCATTTTATACAATTGCTTTGTTCCTGCATGAGAGCTATTTAAAGTGGTTTCACGCACAGTGCCTCCAGATGAATACAGAGTAGTTTTGGACAGCAGAGGCTGGAGAATGGTATTGCTCTCTGTGTGAAAAATAACTACTTATTTGAAATGAAGATGAATGTATGTTGTCAAGGCAAAAAAAGTTTTTTCTTTTAAACAGTACATTGCATAATGACTGAAAATGCAACATACTGTTTATAGGGCGATCATGGCTCAAGCGTAGGCAGTTCGTCTTGTAATCGGAAGGTTGCCGGTTCGAGCCCCGGCTCCCACAGTCTCGGTCGTTGTGTCCTTGGGCAAGACCCTTCACCTACTGCCTACTGGTGATGGCCAGAGGGGCCGATGGCGCGATATGGCAGCCTTGCCCCAGGGCAGCTGTGGCTACAACTGTAGCTTGCCTCCACCCGTGTGTGAATGAATAGTGGAATTGTAAAGCGCTTTGAGGGTCTCGAAAAGCGCTATATAAATGCAATCCATTATTATTATTATAAGATTGGGGAAACCTGCAGTCAGCTGAGACCGCAGAAGTCACTTAGATGAGTGACGAAACTTTTCTCCCATTGAAAACGCTACGTCCAAATGAACAGAATCAAACTTTAGGGATTTAATTACCTGGATGATTGAGCATGCATTAAGACATTCTCCGTGTTGTTTCTGAATTCTTTGTCACCTTATGAATAATGTATATAATTTTGAATAATTTCATGTAAATTTAAGTCTTATTAATAGAAACTGAGGAAAGAATGTAATTTTTCTTACACGTCTTGATACTTGGATATGGGGATTAATAGGTAGTTATTTATATATTTTCATTATGTTCTGTATTTCAAACTGTAAATTAAGCTTGTTTGGTTATATTTTTATTGCATTCTTGTAATTTTTCATGCTTGTACTTTTAATACATTTTTGATAACATAAAAATAAATTCTGAAAGATACCTGCATTTTTCAATACAAAATTCACAGATATTTTCAAAATTGATTTGGCATGCAGTGTTACATTGGTAAAGTATAATATATTGCATTAGAAACTTTTACAGGATCAGTACTGGACTATATCAAGTTCTGTATTGCAAATGTGACTGTGGACAAAAGCATTCGGGTTTTCCCAAACCAAAAACCCTGGATGACCAGCGAGGTCTACACACTCCTCAAAGCCCACGATGCCGACTTTAGGTCTGTTGACAGAGCTCTGTACAGGTCTGCTCGAGCTGACCTGTAAAGGGGTCCCACCTGTCCAGCAACAACACACGAGAGGTGTGGCAGGGAATAATAGACATCATAAACCATAGAGGCAGAACTGTGAAAACAGAAAACCTGAGTGTGCAGCTAGCAGAGGAAATAAACAGCTTCTTCGCCCGCTTTGAAACACCACAACAGCAGCATTCATCTACTTCAGCCCTGCTCCCATCCTCATCGTCACCTGGTTCCTGCACCGCTCCATTCACTGTAACGGAGCACGATGTCAGATGTGTGTTCCTAGCAGTGAACCCCAGGAAGGCGGCCGGTCCAGACGGAATACATGGTAAAGTGCTAAGAGCATGTGCCCACCAGCTCACCCTCATCTTCACCAGAATCTTCAACCTCTCACTGGATGAAGCAGCCATCCCATCCTGTCTAAAATCAGCCACAATCATCCCAGTGCCAAAGAAGTCTCCCATCTCCAGCCTGAACTATTATTGTCCTGTGGCCCTCACACCGATAATCATGAAATGCTTTGAGAGACTAGTCCTTCAGCACACCAAGGATTACCTCGCCCCAGAATTCGACCCCCACCAGTTTGCATACCGTGCAAACAGATCCACAGAAGACGCCATCACCCTCCACTCGGTGCTGAGTCACCTAGAACAGTGGCAGAGCTACGCCAGAATGCTCTTCGTGGACTACAGCTCAGCCTTTAATGCAATAATCCCAGACATCCTCTGCTGACCTTCCACCACTCACCCATTGAGAGCCTACTAACTTACTGCATCACAGTATGGTACGGCAGCTGCACTAAGGCGGATAGAGCCCCCCCCCCCAGGCTGTTTGCAATGAGTAGGAGGTGCTCTGTATCTCACTGTACAACTGTATAGTGACAAAGGTATTCGATTCTATTCTAAAAATTGAGGAACAGAGGAACCCAAACTGATGAAAAGTGGCGAATATTTTTTTTCAAATGACTATTTTTAGTGGATTTTTGATATAGAAGCAGAATGACAGAATGTTAAAAGAAGTTACTTTTAGTCACTCTAAGCTGGGCATTGCGTTCTCTGGCTGTTCAAAGCCATGGAACTTTAGACTTTCCAAGCAAATAATGATGGCCATACTGATGTTCTTTTCAGTACATTTTACTTTATGTTCATTTTCATTTTTATGATGTTTCTATTTTTACATAATTCCTCCCACATAGCAAAATTGGTATGGCCCGGATCTGTCCCACACAATGTGCTTACACATGGCCTGTGTACCGCAAAGAATGACGGCCCTTTGGTGGCCCAGATCTGGTTTACCAGAGGTGGCCCACACATGGGCCAGCACAAGGCCAGTTGCAGACACACTGCTGGCCCTGTGCTGGCCCAGAACAGTTTCAGCTCTGGCCCCAGATGTCAGCCTAACGTGTACCTTAATCAAGCCATGTAATAACAACATGTGCTGGAACATAATAGTGCAAAAGTAACATGACAAAACTCTGTTCAGACAGTGAATGGACTGATTCTTATATAGCGCTTTTTTACTCTCCCATGTTACTCAAAGTGCTCTATACAACATGTCACATTCACCCAATCACACACTTTCTCTAAACTGAGTGTTTCCTAACTACATTCACACTCTTAACACGCAGACTGGAGGAGCCAGGGATCAAACCACTAACCTTCCGATCAGAAGGTGAACTGCTCTACCTCCTGAGCTACAGCTACCCAGTGGTGAACATGAGTAAACCCTCACTAGGTTTTGGATAAAGTGTACACTCACAAACTTGACAAAGCTGCATTTGAAACGTTGGCCACCATAGCAGTATAGTATTGCAACATGGCATTTGGATCTTCTAACTAAAATAGGAAAATAGGAACATAAATAGCACCATCATTGCCAGACCTGGCCCACATCTGGTTGACATACACCCTGCCATGACACCAGTCAGTCAGAAGTGCCAGCTTGATGCCGGATCCGGGCCAGACCTGTTTTCTATGAGCCTGGGCCACATACAGCAAACCACAATCAGGCCAGATGTGGCATGCCATCACATAAAAAGTGCCATCTATGCCAGGCCTGGGCCATATCTGGATGACATACCATTTACCATGCCAGAAGTCAGCCAGCAGTGCCGGCTTGACACCAGATCCAGGCAAGACCCGTCTGCTATGTGGGATGACTTGTTTTTTTGGCGTTTTAGTTGTGGATTATGTTTGGGCTGTGTCTCTTGCCCTTTCAGTATAGTATTGTTTTCTTGTGCTTCTAAGTGTCCCTTTGCTTCCACTATGTTTCTTTTTAGGTTATGTAGTATGGGTTAGGGATATTTTGTATGTCGTTTTTGTTTAATAAAACCACCTTTTGGATTATTCCCTGATATGCCTGAGTTCTGTTATTTAGTGTCACTTTGAAAGGCACACAGCCAGCCTTGACATATGATTGTTCTTACAATTTTTGATAAAGATTACAGCGAATTGAGATGTAACTTGGCCCAGAGGTACAGTAGGTCGCCCAGAGTAAGACGGTGTTGAAAGTTGGACCTCAACTATTCAGGAAGATTTTTAATGATTTTTTGAAATTGACATAATTGTAGTGTATTAACTGTATTGCATTGAATACAAGTTTCCTTTAATTTCTGAGGAATTTTACAGTAAATCTGGCTGAAACTTGGCACACAGGTACAGTAGGTGTCCCAGAGAAGGAACGTGTTGAAAGTTGGACCTCAACTACTAAGGATGATTTTTAATGAATTTTTGAAATTGACATAATTGTAGTGTATTGGCTGTATTGAACTGAACACAAGTTTCCTGCAATTTCTGAAGAATATTACAGTAAATCTGGGTGAAACTTGGCACAGAGGTACAGCAGGTGTCCCAGAGGAGAGATTTGTTGAAAGTTGGACCTCAACTATTCAGGCTAATTTTTAATGACTTTTTGAAATTGACATAATTCTATTGTATTGACTGTATTGCATTGAATACAAGTTTCCTTTAATTTCTGAGGAATTTTACAGTAAATCTGGCTGAAACGTGGCACAGAGGTAAAGTAGGTGTCCCAGAGAAGGAATGTGTTGAAAGTTGGCCCTCAACAGTTCAGGAAGATTTGTAATGAATTTTTGAAATGGACATAATTGTAGTGTATTAATTGTATTGCATTGAATACAAGCTTCCTGTAATTTCTGAGTAATATTACAGTAAATCTGGGTGAAACTTGGCCCAGAGGTAAAGTAGGTGTTCCAGAGGAGGATTGTGTTAAAATCTTGGCATCAACTGTTAAGAATGATTTTTAATGAATTTTTGAATATGCAACCAGACTGTCACAATGGCTGTATTGGGCTGTTCCATTGCAATTTGTGTGTGCGCGTGCACGTGTGACTGTTCGCGCGTGTGCGCGTGTGCGCGGGTCTAGGCTTTGAATCGGCGCTACCGTAAAGACTGGTGTAAAAGCGCAAGGAAATTTATGCGGCGGAGAAGAAGCGGCTGGCTTGACCGCGGCTCACAAATGACGGCTGACTTGACCGCGGTTTTTATTTTGACAGCGAATGCGCACATGCAGACCACTTATGTGCATCCGTGTAAATAACATAATGTTCTGCCGGGTGTGTTGTTGGTTTTCCCTCGATTTCTGAGTCGACAAGCGCCTTTGTTACTGGGACCAGTAATTTTAAGAAAGCCCCCATTAGAACCCATGAGAAATGCAAGAAATGCATTATTGCTCAGTCTGCAATATCTTTCCCAGAACAAACACCAATTGCAAATAACATACTAAAAATAAACCTGAAAATCAGTTTAAAACAGCGTGCTATGTTGCAAAGAGTGAACTACCACCGCAAAATTTAGCAGTCTTTGCAAACTTCAAAAAGCAAATGGCCTAGATCTTGGTTCCACTTGCCTCTTACCCGTGACTTCAGTGGAAATTTCAAATTCAGGATCTGACACAGACTGATTCATGTCCTACACAGTTCTTACAAGTTCATAGAAATTTCTGTTCAATTAGAACCAAGTATTTGAGTTGATGATTGTAATTTTTATACAATGTTGTAATTTGTTTTTCAATAATTTTTTGATTAATGTTTTGTTTCCGTTACAATATTATACTTTAATGTATAATATTGTAACGGAAACAAAACAGGAAACAAAACATCAATCAAAAATTGCTCTCTTTTTTATTCGGGCTACTTAAATTTATTTTGGGCTACCAAAAACTGAAGAGTCCCTGCCCGAAGGGCTACCAGGGATTTTGAAATTTTGCGAGTCCTGGAGTAGATGTAAACAATATTGTCAATTTTGGTTGAAATAATAGTAGATGCTTTTTCAATGATGCTTTTGACAAACAAAGTCTTCCCACAATTACTCGGCCCGCTAATAACTAAACTAAAAGGGTGCTGGAGCCTCCCATCAAAGGCTTGATCAGTATCCATAAGGGAGTGTTGTATAGTCAGGCAACACCCTTCTCTTGTTATACACCACCTGAACTTTTTTTACAACTGTTTCATTCCCAAGATGAAACCTCTTCTTATTGCGTTTAATGGTGTCAGACTCTGCAACTAAATCCGCATCCCTGTTGGCCACAAATGCCTTGACTAAGCCTTTTAGAATAGAATAGAATAGAATAGAAAACTTTATTTGTCAATTTCTTCAAATGTACTTGCCATACAAAGGAATTGAAATTACGTTTCACACTGTCCCATGCGTAGACATTGACAACAATAAAGTGCAGATGCACAACAAAAACAGCTCTAACAATAAGATAATATTAAATAGGTAACAGGATAGACAGACCTAAAAATAAATAAAATAAAGTGTTCCAACAGTTCGTGGGTAACGATTCGTGGGTAACGACTTTAGAATTAACATCATTGAGTGTTACACCTTTACACTTAACCTGAGTCTTGCCCTGTTTTGTGTAATAAGCATAGCATTTTGGACCTCCAGAGACAAACTCAGTAATGTGATCGTCCTCTCCAGACCCTCCATCATTGAGCTCATCAGTCAGCTCGCCGAGGTATGGTCCTAAAGGGGGTACCCACTCCCCGGGATGAGAGGTGAAGATAACTGAATCTGTGTCACAGTAAAGAATGCGTTCCTGCAGTTTGTCTAACAAGTCATACAGAGTGAGCCTCACATAGGCCGTAGTCATAGCACCGACAAAGACATTCACATCCTTCACCCGTGACCCTCTACCATCAGCATGACACCACTGAACCATTGCAACATCATCAGAGATGAAACAAAACTGGCGTACGTCATAATGGTCACTGAACATCAGCTGTTTGAATCTGGCAGGGTCTGTAATCAGCTCGCAAGATGGTATATTTGTTCGCATGCAGAATCGCCCCCACAGAGAGTTCAGAAGCAGTTTATTACAACTTCTGATTGCTTTGTTTACACAAATCTTAGCAGGGTCTAGTCTGATGCCTTCTCTCTCATAATAGTCTTGAACAAACTCCTGCTGCTCCTCAGCTGTTTTGACATTTTTCGGGTATCCAGATGCCTGCTGCTTGAATTTCAAAAATGTTTTGACATACGGCTTAAACAGTGTGTCAGTCTTATTAGGGAAGTGCCAAACTTCAGTGATGCAGACAATCTGATACCCTTTTTGAATAGCCTTTTCAAGCTCAAAAGAAACCCAAGTACCTGACAGTTGCCTCTCACTCTCAGCATGCACACAATCACTGTGCTGGCGCTGCTCTTCAGCACACGTTCTGCAGAGAGGAAACATCAGCTTATTGTGGCACTTGTAGGGCAGAACAGGATGAAACAGACCTCTTGGAGGAAGCACAGTGCACTTAACAAACCCGAAATAATTTTTGACTCTGTCAAAATTATTGTATATGATCTAAGGGTGACCTATTGGATAATTTTTCGTGCACTGAACAGTGGGGTAAAGACTTGTAAAATCATAGTATCTGATCTTTTCATCTCCACCATCATCAGCCTTGTGGTAGTTTCATCGCATTAGTCCTCCCCCCAAACAACGCGTCTCTAGGGTCCAGAGGCTCAGGCTTTTTGTATTTGTGCATAAATTCATTGACTGACTGATCAGTCGACTTTAATGACGACCAATCACACCCCCACATGACCACGACATTAAGACCATAATGCATTCTTAGAGCATTCACCTTCTCACAGCTTGCATGATACAACTCGCCATATGACAGCTTGGTGGCAGGGTTAACATCACTCTCCGGGTAGCAGCGGAGACAACCGTGATAGAAACACCCAAAGAATTCATATGCAGTTCTGCTGGAAGCATCAAATCCATCCACAAAATAAGGTCCTACTTTTTGTTCACCACCTCTGAGAGCATGCTTGATAACAATGTTTTGTCTGTGGGCTTCGTATTGAAGCCATTCAAGAGACACGTCTGAAAATGTTGTATTCTGATCAACACGCCATAAATTTCTCCTTTTCACATTCAGACAATTTTTCATACCCGTAAAAAGACGGGGCAGGATAAGGACCTACATAGAATTCGTTAGCCCTTGTGTTAAATGTGTGTGGAAAGAAGCCTTTTTCAAGGTCCTCGAATCCCAAGGCAGAAGGTGTTTTGGCCAAACGCATGGGCAGAAAGCTAAATGAGTCTATCCATCTCTGATCACAGGATTTGTCATACATTAGAACGACACGACTCCCTCTCATTATTACACCCGGAGCAATACCCTGTTTGACGAGGTATTCCAAGAGAATATAGCTGTCGAAACCCGAAGAATTATGGGCTATAAATGTATAGCCACGGTATTTAGGCCTTCTGCAGTGCCCAACGAATGCAGCCACACAATTTAATGTGTTGAAACAGAATTTTTTCCATGCATATCCATTGCGCACACAAAAACGGCCTCATGCTTTCCGTGATGCTACCGGGTCTCAAAATCATATATTATGTATTTTTCATGAGGTTTTTTCATTTCATCAGGTTGAATAAAACACTCGTGATTCATGCCACTGTCTACCATGCGTTCTCCACAGAGTGTACATGCACTTGGGGTACATTTGTGTTCTGATTTGTCTGACTTCCTGTATACCATAACACATGTTTCACAGTATTTCATACGATCACACGGTATTAGATTATGTACCGGTTCTACTAGTTTGTGCTGATGGTAGCAATGCTGCGACTTACAGACACGTTTACTGTCTGCACATTTCACAGTCTGTGACGGGTAGTTTTGACACAGTGTAAAGCATACATTGCATCTGAATTTACATGTGTGGCACAGTGGAGTCTGATATGTACTCTAACAATAATTACAAAAACAGCTAACCCCAAAAAACCCTGTTGTGCTTTCAATGACATAATAATGACCGTCGTGTAAATACATATATATGGTTTGAGGGTGCGGTGTGTCGTGTGTTTTGAAACACTGTAGCTGTTTTCGCCCTGCAGTATGGTGGAATATGACGATTTTAACATTTAGGTGTTTTTCAAAACTGCTGACATTGGCGAAAGAAACCTGCTGCCTGGGGTCGAGCCCTGCATCAATGTGTAGCTGCTTTGCACAGAGTAGTTTCTCATCCTCAGACACCTCAGCGTTGAGAGCATGCGCCAAGCACAGACAAAAACACAGGTTGTTATTGCTATTTTGAGGATTATACAGATGTCTCCCTTTTTTTAGCAAGATGTCATCATAAGTCACTTTCCCTAATCTCAAACGAACACCGCCGCTCCTGTTATGAGCAACTGTGGCGATAAATTCAAGTTCGTCTAATGATATAGACTCGTCATTACTATGAAGCACTTGCATAATTTCCTCAAGGAATAAATCTGTATTATAATCATCATCTGATTGTAACACACACTGCACATCACTGGCTAGGGATGGTCCTTGTAACACAACATTCAACATGCTCCCTGATGGGGCATCTTCTAAGGCTTGGTCAATTAAATTACCTAAACTCTCTCGCACCCTGCAGGGAACCTGTTGCAGATTATCTAGACCGATCTCTCTAAAACAGGGGTAGGCAACCTTTCTGATGACGAGTGCCATTTAAAATTTCCTCAGAAGTCAGTGTGCCATATGATCGCATTAGCAATAAATTTAATAACGCTCTATATTAACGGTTACACACTATATAGAACCACTTTATAGAATTATATTTGTGCGCAGATGTTGGCAGCTATCAGCGAATAGTTATCAGCTATTTTGAAACAAAAAAAGACTTTTTATCCATCTGAATCTGAGGAAGCTCCGCCATAGCCACCACCAAACAACTGAGTTATTTTTACACACCGACCAGCATCTGGCCAATCCACCACCTTTCATTGTTTATACCGTTACAAAGAAAAAAAGTCACCGGGCCACCAAGCAAATGCCCGTGATCTAGAAACCAGGTCAATATGTCTGTAGGTTCTCAGTCATCCAGGTCATGGTGATCTAAGGAGCTTGGAAAGAAAAAAGAGACTTCTTTAAGTTTCTTGAAGACCTTTCATCCGAGAAGCTTCTACAGTTCTAAAACCAAACGGTGGAGATCCCAGATATTTAAACCTGAGAGGGAAAGAAAGCATGTCGCTGACCCACTATTGATCATGTGATAAGTCGCATAACCAGTAGTGGGTCAACAATATAACAACTATATCTATCTATCTATATATATATATATATATATATATATATATATATATATATATATAAGTAATTAATTATAGTTACTAGTTACTTCTTCAAAAAAGTAACTGAGTTAGTAACTGAGTTACAATATTCTAAAAGTAATTAATTACTTGAAAAGTAACTATTGCGTTACTGTAAAAAACATTTAACCCTCTGGGGTTTAAAAACTATTTCCTTTGCCTTGCTTGATATCTTCAGCACAACCTCACGTGTCTGAATTTACAGTCATGTTTTCATTTTGACATACTGTATTAACACAATTGATCTAAAATCAGACAAAAAATATAAAATCGGAGTAGAAAAAGTTATAATTTTTACTGTAACAACCACAAACATGTTTAATGAATCATATTTCATAACTTTAAATGCAAATATAAATTGTCAATTTTAAAATCCTATGCACAAGTTTTGCAAACAACAAAGTTATGTGCAGCCATTTACCTTTTACCTTGATTTTTTTAATAACCATTTCAAACTATTTACAGAACAATCAGCTGTTCTTCAATAAGATGCCACACAAGTTATTTGTGCCACTGTGAGAACATCACAGCCTGATACCTGCAGGTCTGACAGCAGCAGGTGCATCACTCCTGTTTCTACCTGGAGACAGCAGTCGCCTCATTGTTCTGACACACAACACAAAACTATCCACAACACAACACACTAACTACACAAGACAACACATTAACTACACACTCCAAACACGCTAAACGTCACAAATCTCTCACATCTCAAAACTCGCTCTCTCTCTTTTTCTGCTCTGTCTCTCTCTCTCTCGCCGTCACTCCTAAAACTTCCCGTTTTGGGTTTTTTTTGGTCATAAGCAGAGAGTGCTTGCTAGCACTGTCCTTAGACAGTAAGCGTGACGAAACTATTGAGCTACAGCCACCCCAATGATAATGATAATAATAATTAACACCAACATGGTGTTAATTGGTCTGTAACTGATGATGTATCACAAGTCCACGGGGTGGCTGTAGCTCAGGTGGTAGAGCAGATCAGCCACTAACCAGAAGGTCGGTGATTCGATCCCAGGCTGCTCCTTGTCTGCATGCCAAATATCCTTGGGTAAGATACTAACCCCATGTTGCTCTCCGATGCATCCATCGGAGTGTGAATGTGTATGAATGTTAGATACTCAGCACTTAAACGTAGAAGAAGTGCTTGTGTGATTGGGTGAATGAATTAGTTGTATAAAGCGCTTTGAGTGCTCAGACAGAGTAGAAAAGCGCTATATAAGAACCAGTCCATTTACCATTCCACGAGAACACAAGTACACATATTGAGAAACAGCCTCAGAGTCAGTTTGTGCCAGTATTCATTTTGTTTTGGTTGTCAGTGAATTATCAACTAGTAAAAAGCTGCCACACCAGACAAACCAGTGTTCCATGTTAACTGGTTTTTATGGGAACTGGTTACATTTGTTCATGTTTTTCACTCCCTGTGTTCCAGATGTTGGCTCTGCAGATTCGTCTCCGTTTGTCAGTGTATCTGATATTTGATTAAAGACCTTGGCAAAATAAGCTTTCCAGTTTGTGCCAGTGCAAATGCATACACACATCATTATTTTCTTCAGACAACAATTATTTTAACCCTCTCAGGCTCAAATTAAGTTTTTTGTTGCTAATGCACAACCAAGTCCTGCAGTGGTACTTCTGAGTAAAAAAACCTCATAAAATATGTATGTGGGGTAATCAGGTTGTTAGTTTTTAACTGTTGCAAATCGGCAATGCCTGCCTCGAGAGGGTTAATTAACTCAGATTAACTGGTGATGGTGGCAGACAGTTGATGGATGTTGTGAAAAATAAATCATCTTAAATAATCAATCTCAGGTGTTATGGGCAATATCAAACGTCACCACTGTGTATTTGTAATGTTTTATTATAGCTTAACCTCCTAGGACCTGGTGTCCACATATGTGGACATCCTATTTTGGGTTATTTAGACCAAAATACTGAATTTTGCTCTATAAGGGCCTGATATCCACTTACGAGGACATTATACTGCTACTGTTCTATCAAAATTTTAAACAAATATGCTAATATGTGGCTCTCATTTTTCTTAGAAACAATAATAAGGCAAAAAATAAATAAATCTGGTAATATCAAACGTCACCACTGTGTATTTGTAATGTTTTATTATACCTTAAAATAATAAATGAGTTCAGGGTGCTGGGAATTTAATTCTGAGAATGAGTCATTTAGCAATTCACTACAGACACCTCAAACAATAAATATACTTCTCATCTTTACCTTCATTTTAGTCCAATGATTGTCTCAAAGAAACGTACTAGCACATGTCTCACACTGATAAATAAAGCTCTTAGCATTAGATGAGTCAGATTGGATACAAGTTTCAGGAACCTGGATGAAATCATGTGTTTCTTGTAGGCTGATCTGCTGCTCAGTGTCCATTGCTCCTCATTTTAAATCCTGTTTATCATCTTCAACTCGGGTCAGTCACTCTGAGGGAAACACAAGTTTCAGCAGCTCTAAGCTCAGGAAACAAACTACATTTACTTATTTTGTGCACAATATTGTGGTGATGTTATATTGAACAGCAGCTGCCCACATTAGACTGTGACTATCACCAGGTAACCTGTGTGTTTCCCCAATCAGCACCAGGTGTTAACCAGCTGACAGGTGAGCAGAATGTATGCAGGTCAAATGAGGGTCTGTTGAGCTGATCGTTGGTGTCAGGAGGAAAATTTCAGCTTGTTATTAAGTTCTGAATTATGTTACAGAAACACAGAGACACAAGACCAGGCAGAATTTTAATGAAAATCATTTCTTGAAAAGGAGCTTTAGACACAGACATACTGAAACACTGAGGACAAGACAGACCATGTAATATACTAGAACAGACTCATAACTAAGAATACAGAGAGTAATCTAAACTAGACTGAAAACTAAAGGCAAACTGTTAATAATACTAAAACTTAACATCCTTTAAATATACCTAAGAAATCACAAATACAACAATAAACTCAAAATGCTGGGTCACATGACCCAGGACTGTGACAAACAGCTGGAGCCACATGTTGTATTTGGGACAGATTTGATGTCAGATGCATAAAACTGCTCTTCCTGACACAAACACTGAGGCACTGGAACTTCTCCTTAGCATGAAAACATTTTGAAACTGACTTCTCTCTGAGTAGAGATGTCAGTGCTGATCAGTAATCAATAAGTAATTAGTCTTTTTTAATAGTAATGTGCCATCTGTTAGCAAAAACAAGCAAACATGTGGTGTACATCTGAACATGTAGTATAGAGAGTATCGGGGCTGCCTGATGCTTCTTTACTTGTTTGACAGCAGGGGAAGGATCTCCCAATGTTTCTGATAGCTGATGGAATTTGTTGAAGCTCGTACCAACGTGGCTGCGTGCAGCGGGGCTAGGGGAGGGTCTGTGCTGACGGACGTGGGTTACTGACCTGGTAGCCTGGCTGCCCCTGGGTGGGTCCGGGATGGGCGTGAGGTTCTGGGGGCGCTCCGTCTCTGGGCTTGGGCCCTGGCCGGGCCTCCGGGGCTTGGGTCCTGGTTGGTGTGTTGCCGGGGTTGTGGGCGGGTGGGTGCATGGGGGCCCAGCCCTGGCGCAGGGTGCCGCCGGTGCGTCGAGCCACCTGGGGGGCTCTTCGACTGGTGGGGGAGGTTGTTACATCTTGCAGGAGGTCTCCTCTCTTCAGGAACTCTCTCTGCAGGAGGGGGAGATACAGGAGAGGTGGAGGAAGATCTCAGCCTGGGCGTCTATTGTCTTATGTAGTCTGGAAGATGAGTGGATGGTGGGGTGGGTGCAGTTTTCTCTGAGGTGGGGTCGGGTGGACTGTCCCGGGCTCTGTGGGGCCGGGCGGTGCTGCTGCACTGGGCCCCGGTCTGGATGGGCCTGGGCCCCCTTTCCCTGGCGGGTTGCAGAGTATGGGGGTGCCTACTGGGGTCAGCGGGGGAGCTGGCCCCAGGGAGGGGTCACTTGCCCCTCCCTTCCTTCCCTCCCCATCTCCAGCTGCCTCCCTCTTCCCGCTCCACCACAACCACCCACACATGCAGGGCCTTGGAGTAGGGGTGTGTCACCAGGGTGCAGAGGAGGCTGCTACCCCCCCCCCCCCCCCCCCGTCCCCTTCTGGCTGCCTCTGCCTCAATTTTATCCCACAACTTAGACATTCACTTTACTCACACTCTCATATAGGATCTTGGGGGTGGGCACGCTACACGGACTCCAAAAGACCATCAGGGTGTACACCTCACCCCTGGCGTCGTTGCCCACCTCTCAATTTTAAATACATGTAGACATTGAGGGCTATCAGGAGGGGCTATGCGCTTACCTGCTGCTCTCTGGCAGGTAGCTCCACGCCCTCCTGGGTTTTAAATGCACCTTAGAACATACATGCATCAACACTACAATGAGCAGGTGGAGGGAGGTTTGGAGTCTTCTCTCACCCCCGTTCTCTGCGGCCTGCTGGAGCGGGGGGCTAGAAGGAGGAGTTGGCCGTCCGACTGCGGTCTGGAGTGTGGGGCCTCCCTGCTGCTGCGGAGTCGGGGCGGTCTGCCTCTCCCCACCGCAGGGAAAAGGGTTACACCACCTGGGTCTGGGTGCAGTTCCCCCCTCCAGGGGCAAGGGTACCTAGACCCGGTTCGTAGAGTACGCTTGGGGAGTGTGATTGTGTGTACAGCGTCTCTTTATGTTTGTCTCCACGTTGGGTGAGTGTTGAGTAAGTGCATATGAGAGCATGAGGGTGGGAATGGATGTTTGTATCTGTGTGTGCCTGTATGTCTGTGTCTATATGTCAGGTTGGGTATCAGACGCCACCTCTCTGGGGACATCTCAGGCCCTCCAAGGTATGGAGGCCTATCTCCCCCCATCACCACTTCCCCTGCCAGTGGCGGACTCCCTCAGACGTCGGTGCGTTGGTGGTTCTTTGTGTCTGGGTATGGGCGTCCAGGTACACACCGGCTCACTCCTTGGCGGCCGCTTATCGGGGCCTGGAGCCTGGGGCTCGCTCGGGCCACTTCGGAGGTGGGGTGCCCCCGGCCTCTCGGCCTGGGGCTCGGTCACTCAGGCACAGCTGGCTGCCGGCGGAGCTCACGGGCGCGTCACTGCAACCCCCCCTGGCTTCTGCTCCGCGGCTGCTGAATGACCCCTCATCTGGGGCTCTCCTCAGCTCTTTCTGGGACAGTGGCACGGCTGCCCCTCTGTTGGTCTTCCTTGGTCTCTTGTGTTCTGGGGGCCTCTGGATGTCTGGAGTTTTGATCTCCTCCATACCTGCTTCATGCCCTGGAGGACGGGGCTGTGGCCCCCCCACACCCTCTAGCAGATCATTACATGAAGGAACCTTTTAAAAAAACAAGCGCGTCCATGCTCACAGGTGTACACACGGGTGATCACACACACAAACTACACCCTTTTTGGCTCCTACCTCAAAGCACACTGTGCGCTGTCGATCTTACGTGCTGCACAATAATGTTTAATATTTAGTATTTACTGTCATATTCCCATATATCATTGTGATGTTGTTTATTCTATTACTCTTGTTCTCCTCTGCTTGTTTTCTTTTTTCTTTCTCAACAGGTGATTGATAGATGGATTTCTTTTTTTTTTTTTTTTTTTTTTTTTCTGCCCATTCTGTTGGTTTTTGTTTTTTTGCCCTTCTCCCCCGTCCCTCTTCTCAGGTGTTTCTCTTTCCCTCTTTCTTTCTCCCCTTCTTTCCCCCAGTCAAGTCTGTCCCGTATTCAGCAAGTGAAAATAAAATAAACAATAAAAGGTGAATCAAATGGACCATTACGGCAAGGCTGGGATGGTCAATTTGGTAAAGTAAATCCGTTGGGCATCTTTCTTTGCCTTTAGACAATAATTCTGATGGCAAAAGAGCCAAACGGGACAGGCAAAAAAGAAAAAAAAAAAAAAAGAAGCTCGTACCAACATGTGCTTTGGCTCCTTCGTCCACTCACCTTTTCATCTCCTCCAGTTTCTGGACCTTCTCTGTGTCTCCTTTCTGCTTCATCTTCTCAATCAGGAAGTCCAAGTGGACAATATTTCATTTATTTATTTAGGACAGTGCATGTTAATGAACATAAATGTAAAAAAAAAAAAAATTACATGAATGTAAACATGCCAGATTATAGCCAAAGGCTAATTTCCATCTGTTGTCCTTAAACATAAAAAAATAGACATAATAATTCATAAAAATTCATCATTCATTCATAATAAAAACTCCATCACCAAACTTACACATACACACCATTCTGTTCCCAAATAAAACATTAAAACTATACAATTCATACATGATCACACACTTGATTTGTCCATAACCAGTTTTTAACCTTTGCCTTAAACAAATTGAGTGTAGAGCATTCTCTAATGGGTTGAGGAAGACTGTTCCACAGATGGCCACCCTTAACAGAGAGGACGTTCTGCCCAAATGCTGTCCGTCTGTGGGGTATAAACAAGTCTCCTCGGATTGTAGCTCGAGTGGTCCTGTCTGAGCTTTCTTTATGCCTAATGAACTGCTTTAGTGGTGGTGGAGCAAGGGAGTGTAAGACTTTATATATTAAACACACTCTTTTAAGTTTCACTAATAGTGGATGCTGAATCAGCTTTAAGAGCGATCTGCTCCAGTCTGACAACATGTTGGTAGGACTCGTCCAGGAACTGTGACTTCTCTGCTGTCAGCTGTTTCATTTCATTTTCAAGATTTTCTGAAAGACTCAATATTTTCTTAATTTCTATTTTATTTCCTGTCTGTTTCAGGGCTTCTTTCATGTTTCTGATTTCTCTCTGTTTCACTTCAGTCAGCTTGATTCCCTCTTTCAGGTTTTGGATGGAGGCTTTCAGTCTGATTCATTTAACACTTCAACTGCTGTCATCGGTTTTTGAGGATTAGATTTTCCCAAGAAGTCTGTCATTGATCCATGTTTGTCTGTGTAACTTCCTATAAATTTCTAAAAACTCCATTTTTCTCTCTTCAGTCTTGATGCTGGCAGTTATCAAACAGGAAGTAAACTGGCTGATTCTTCTTATTTTTGCCACATTTAAATTTTGCATCTTCAAGAGCTTTAAAAGCATTTTCAGGTCTGCTTCCATCTGAGTGTGTGATCAGAGCTACAGTGTTTTTCAATAAGTTTTTTCCAAAGAGAGACATCACTGAATCAAAGACGTACAGCAGTCGGTCGATTATCACTCGCCTTCATGACCAAACCCACTGCATGAACTTCATGGACTCCATCATCTGATCCAAACAAGTCCAACAATCTGTGACTGATGATGTCATCATGTTGGATCCCTCTGGTGTCTCTATAACCAGGAGTATCGATGATGGTCAGAGAGTAGGGCAGAGTTTCATCTTCAAAACCAAAGATCTCATACACATCTGATGTCTGACTTTTCTTCTTCTCCTCTACAATCGTAAACCAGACTTCATCCTCCCTCAATAATCAGCATAGATTATTGAGGCCTCAACAACATCACTGTAAAAAACAAATATCCTCTCCCGCTGTTAAGCTCCGCTTTTAAGTTTCTTGCCCTCAGTGTTAGTGACGTGTCACTTTAACCTGTTGCTAAATGAAAACAACACATTTATGTCTCTGATTCAAAGGCAGCTTTGCTTCCTGTGCTGCTGCTGCTCCTGGATGACACACGTGTGGATCTGAATGCTTCTCAAACTAAAGCTCAGTTTGGATCACAGTTCAGTCACTAGTCTGAGAAATTCTTGCTGTGACCAAGTGCCACAGTTTCATCATCACTTTGTAAAGAGGGAACTTCATGCCTTTGATGTGCCACAAACTGCAGTAATTTCTGTTATGGTAAGGTCTAATTCATTGGTTCATGCAGCCCCCTCTGGTGGTCGTGCCTTGTGTGTTTGTTGTTGCAGCTTGGCAATAAAGGGAGTCGCCACGTTAAGACAGAGCTGTCCCAGTCTCGTTAATGTTGCTGCTATTATAAACCGGAGATCTACCAAAACAATTTCCACGTCTCCTTAATCAGGCTGTGGGACAGTAAGCTTAAATGTTTCAGTGGATCCACTTTAACGTTTCACAGCTCTAATGTGCAGCAGTAGTAATATACCTGTACTTTTTTTACCCCCCACACCCCTCACCCCCAACCGCCACCCCACGCCACCCCCACCCTGCACGTTCATGTGAGTGCACGTACGCGTGTGTGTCCCCCTGTAGCAGGTGGCTTTGCTCGTGCATGTGAGTTCATGGGTCATGTGAGTTCATAAGTGTTTAATCGGCGTTTTATTTAATGAAACCATTAGGTGTTTTAATTAAACTGTTTTTAAGGACTGTACAGGTCTGAGCGCTCTGTTATTTAGACATAGATGATTTAATTTAACTAGTTTAGGAGCATTTCACTTGTCTTTTGCGCTCTGAAAGACACAGGGCCTATTAGTTTTTAAACAGAGTACCACAAATAACAGGCATCCTTTTAGAAATAAACTTTTTCTTTGGATACTTCTAAAAACCACATATTCTTAACTAGCCACACTAGCACTGTATCAAACCCCAATGTTCCTTTAATGCAACTAGCCCTATAATTATCTACTAGTCACAAACACACTGCAACAGTAACACTCAATTATTACACATCAGCAGAGGTAGAATTCATCGCTGTTCATAAGAGTTTAATTTAATCAAACCTCATTTTACGGATCTAAGTGGCTCCTCATCACTAGCCAATTCCCCATTTTATTTAAATATCTGAATTTTCGGAATGGTGATCCAAGCGAGACACAGAGGCTGCTAGTTTTAACGCACCAGAATGCCGCAAATATAAATAAAAGCCTGACTATCCTGAGAGCCTAGCTGCAGCGACACCTTTCTTTCACACGGATGCCTGCAGGTGCGTTGGAGCTGACTTTGCTACCCGCACAGAGCGTTTCTGACAGTCGGGCGCTGCTTATACAATAGAGAAAAGCAACAATACAGCGTGTTTCTCTGCTCCAAGAAATCCGAGGGCCTTTCACAAGGTAAGCATGTCTGTTATACCCAGGGCATAAATGTCTGTATGTCAGCGCTGATTATTCAAACCCTGTTTAAAATGTGACACATATGTTGTCCGAAAACAATTTCTCTAAATTTGCAAAGTTACTGATTTAAAAAATATATTTTCGAATTTTTAGTTGCATGTCAAACATATGATAGACTCTTGAGCATATTTATATAGCTACATTCACAATAGTATAACCGTGCTAAATAAAAGATGCCCAAGCACCTAATCTAATGCAAGCCTCTGAACTGTATGTTGATAAGTACATGAAGCGTACCTCTACAGCTGAACACAGATTGTATCCGCACTCTGAGGGTCTGCTGAATTGTTTTTAATACGCCACTTTTTGACAAACTGCAGATGATGAAATCCTCTTTATTGGAGAAACTGTCCCTAAGCTATTGTTGCTCATACTTACTGAGTTCCCTAGCTACTTCCTTACTATGTCAGTAAACGTTATGAAAAGGAAGGTGTTGTAGATTTAAAGAACCATCCTAATTGAAGCAAAGGCAAAAAAATTGGAATGAATTTTATGTGACCGTTCATATTAAAGCCAACAACAAGTGAAAATCCAAAAACGGCTCCAATCCTTTGTATTAATGATCTCCCCCTCTCTCCCTCTCTCTCTCTCTGTGTGAGTGTGTGTGAGTGTGAGTGTGTGTGTGTGAGTGTGAGTGTGTGTGTGTGAGTGTGTGTGAGTGTGAGTGTGAGTGTGTGTGTGTGAGTGTGAGTGTGTGTGTGTGAGTGTGTGTGAGTGTGAGTGTGTGTGTGTGAGTGTGTGTGAGTGTGAGTGTGTGTGTGTGAGTGTGTGTGCCCTCACAGAAGGAAGGTCACGACAGGAGCTTTTCTCAAACACATTTGCAATCAGTTTTTTTACAAGAAGTGTAGCTCATACAATGGTATAAATGTATTATTTGCGATACTTTTTAAATATGAAACTCTAAAGATTTTGAGTTCGTGCACATTGTGAAACAAGAATCTAAATATTTGTGTCACAATGATTTATATAAATCGTGTTGTTTATGGGGATAATGTGACAAATCTTTTGTGACCCTATTAATGATCAATGGTAATTGAAGAGGAAGCTTGAACCCTGGTTCTGGACATTTTCATGACAAGTGACAGCGCAGACATCTACTAATGAGAGAACATGTTTTATCATCATAAACACTGTGACATGAAGCATCGTTAAAGTGTCACTTCAGTAATGTTGACTCATGTTTTTTAATATATGACTTTAAAACACTAAACTCTAATTTCTGTGGTTTATTTTAAGTTTACAGAATATAACATCTGGTAAGACGATGAGTTTTACTTCTCACTGTCCATGTTATGTGTATCTATTTATCATGTATGCTTCTTTGCTCTGTGGACTGTAAAATGTTTCATTGTATTTATTAAATAATAAACCAGACTTTCACTGTCTGCATCTTTTACTGTTTTTCTGCTTTTGTTCACTCCAAGGTTGACAAAACCTACAGATATCCAGAGTTAACTCACTAACAATGTGGAGCAGTCTCAGTGTATTTAGCTGCTTTGTCCCTGAACACAACCAACTGAGAGAAACGCCTGCAGTCGTCACTTTGGTCATTTTGAACGTTGAAGGAGATTTGTTCCATAGACACCAAATACTAGTGTTTCCTGCACTTAATCCATCACTACTATGTTCTATTTAAATCCAGATTCCTTTTATAGTTTGCAGTGAAATTTGTTAAACCATTGCTTAATGGGACAGAAGTACAAGTCACTCTTTACTAACACATTTGTTTATTTCTAAGGTTTGTTTTCTTAATTGCATTTAGAGTGTGGCTGGTAAAGATGGAAACATACAGAATGTAAACTGTGTGAGTTTGGTGAACTTTGTTAGTAACAAATGAGGTAAAAAAAACCAAAACAGACAGAACACAGAAAGAGGCTCTCAGTATTCATTAATAATTAGAAAGCATCTAAACATTCTGGTCGTGGATTTTTACAGTCTTAGTTCTGCTCGCTGTCATCATTATAATCATCATGATCAATGGCGAGGTTCTGAGGTGGGCGGGGCTGTCTCTGGTGATGTCACCACGAAGGAACAGCATCTGGCACATGTTGGTGAAACATCTCAGTACACTGGTGTAGTTTCCTCTCCAGCTGTTTGACATGTGACACTTGAACATTAAGGGGAAGAAGAAGAAACAGTGTTAGGTCAGGTGACCACATGGTTTCTAAAGTAACTGACAGGAAGTAACCAGGCCGTTAGAAATGGATGGCATGTGTTTAGAGTTACTGGAGTTGGGTAACTCTACTTACCAAAAGCAGAAGCACACAGATGAAGGATCAGATGCTGAATGTTGCAGGAACATGCTCATGTGTGGTGGTCATTCAGTGCTGCAGGTTACACAGTCCAAGACTGATATGCTGCCCATCTGAGAGTTTGAAAACACACATGCAAAGATTTATTTTGTGTTACAGTCAAAGTTGGATGTTCATTTTTGTCCTTTAAAAATGTTTGTGTATTTGAAAGCACTAACATTTAAGGATGACTCGGATCGTCTCTCTCTAAGATTGTCTCCTTTAAAGGGGAGACAAGTGTATCCACTGATCTACATCACTTTACCTGGATGATGACTCCTCTCCCCCTCACTCAGAAACACTCCTAATATAACCAAGAAAATAAATAATATTGAAGATTTACTTACATCATTACAAAAACAGCAAAAACATCTCCCTTTGATTCCGTTTCTCCATTCCTGCTGAACATCAGGCAACAAATATCCCAGTAAATCACAGTAAAGTGTAAAGCACATATTTTCTTTGTCTAACCTCTGCAGAGCCTCTGTCAAGAAAAACATATCTGTAAGCGTAAATCAAATATACATTTCATAACATGTCACTGGACAAACCTCGGTCAGGTGATTTCCTCTGTGCAGTGCAGACGAGCATCAGTCAGCGAGTCACGGTGGTGAGATGGACTGGTGTCCTTTGTGACTCTGCTGGTTCTTCTGAGGAAACACCACCGTCTCTCCACACCGTCACCATCTGTGAGCACAAACTGCTGCTCTGCCAGCATGTAGGAAATCACATATCACACACACAAGGGTGAAGAAACATTAGAGCTCAACTTTGGATACTTTAGATCTAAACAGATCAAAGTAGCTCTTAGTTTCAGCAATCAGTGAGCAGACAAACAATGATACCAAACTGATTCTGTATGAATATGGAATTTTCAATACAGGTGTCAAATTAATTTATTAAAACTAATATATATATATATATATATATATATATATATATATATATATATATATATATATATATATATATATATATATATTCGATAAATTAGTTAGCTAAACAATATATATATTTTTTTCATTTAACAATTGCAACTGAATGAATTCAATATTGAACCAAAATATATTGTCACATTCTTCACTCTCAAATACAAATTTCACAAAGTAAATTTTTGATTAACAGAAAAAATATGAATTACAAAAAATAATTGTTTATTATTAAAATATTCTGCAACCATGACCAAACTCAGAATCATCATTACAGTATTGTGGACTTACTGCTTGGCTAATAGTGATAAACTTCAGGGGAGATCATGATGATAGAAAACTTCTTCCTGAGCTTTGCTTCATCACAAGACTAAAGGTGGCATCCTGTGTCACAGTCTTATCATCATCCAACTGGAGAAGAAACATTTACGCGCCTCCTGGTTTTGTTTTCTGATCCTGCAAAAAGACTGAGGACAACAAAGCCCAGAGAACACGAGATACACAACATCCAACATTCAGACTCAACAGCCTCCATAAATGAAGAGCACCAGGTTGGTTCAGTTATACTAGATATAAGCATGCTTCACATTACTGTGTATGAATAATAATCAAGAGACAAACATGCAGAGCACGAGGTCCCATCATCAGACTGTAAACAAACATCCACCAGGCTTCTTTGTTGGCAGAGGTGATGATTCTCCCATCAGGGATCAGTAGAGTGTATTAACCTGTGGTATAAGCAGCAGTCACTGAAATATTACTCTTTCAGATAAGAAATCTAGCACATAAAAGCCAGGGTGGGAGGGATCTCTGCAAACTGACTTACCTCTGCAAGTGTGAGGCTGTTCCTCCAGCCTCAACAAAAATCTGACTCTCCAGTCACAGACAAACAAAAAACTCCAGCTGGGAGATAGAAAAGGCTGCCTAGGTCTTACTGGATGTTACTGGTCAGAGTCCACACATTAGCAGAGTGCTACTTGGTCCCACTGACCCATGTGGACAGTGACTGTGGAGAACTGTTCTGGCAAACGGAAAAGAGAATTAAAATAACAAAAAGCCAAACAGGATTTCCACAAAGACTCTCTTGGAATCAGCAATCAGAAAATCATTGGTTCATATTACAATTAAATATGAACAGGCTCCATTTGTCCAGGCTGTCAGGTAAATATAGAATTAATCTCAGTTAACATGACTCATAGTAGAGATTCAGTAAGAAAGATTGCCAGCTCTAATATTATTACCACACCAACAGCTCAGATTTCTAAAAGTATTAAAACAAATGTCAGTCTATCCATTCATTTTCTTCTGAATATTCAATTCATGTTCACAGTGGGAGGGTGGGGGGGTGTCGTGGAATTTTGTAAATAAAGTCTGCAACACAGAAAGAGCTGTGATCAAGCTATTTATTACTGCGCACAGGAGAGCCAACACACATCAAACATCACAGTTCACAGTCATGTCAGCGCTGCCACAGAAGTGGTGCTCCTACTCCTTTATGCATTCCAAGGAAGAGGGAGGAAGTTACAAACTGATCCTACCACACTTCACGTGTCTCGCTATGAAACCTAACGGATCAATGGTTATGCTGTTTTGTGCCCTTGGCCTTATCAGCACCTGTAAAGGGAGTTGTTTTCTCAAACTGCTGACGCTGAAGTAAGTTCATCTAGTTTTAGAAACTTTCACTGAACAGTCTATAACAGTGTCACAACTAAGCATATGCATAAGCACTTAAATACTTTAAATGAGAATAATAGAACATTTCTATTACAGAGGCTAGAGCCTGTCCCAGTAGTCATAGGTAGAGCACACCTGGACAGGTCACCAGTCTGTCAGAGGACTAACAGAGACACAGACGTCAGAGTAACAAATCTATTTAAAATAATGTAAGCTTGCTACAGCTGCAGCTGTATGTATCAACGTGTGTTTCTGTGCTCACAGTCCACCTCTCAGGAACCTGCAGTTCATTTTTAGTCTACTTTAAACAGACCTCACAAAAGGCTGATGTGGCTGGTTCAGCAGTCTGATTTAAGTACGATACCTTTGGCCAGGGATTAATCTGGTGCATCGCTTCACTGCAGTCTTACGTATTTTCCCCACACCTGAATTAAAAAATACTGATATTTACAAATAACAGCTTCAGCTGATGCAGCCTGACTCAATCTGATTCTAGAAGTTCAGCACACACAGAGAGACACAGAGGTACTGTTTAAAGTTTAGTGTTAACCTGAGTCACTGATCATTTGCAGTATTACAGAGTCTGGCAGTCTGCTTCTAGCTGACTCTCAGGTGTGACAGGTGTGCCAGCAGGAAAGAGTAATAATAACCTGCATCCTGAGGTTTGTCATGCAGGATCAAAGGAGCCAGGCTTTGTTCACACAGCTAGGATTGTATTTTACACTGACCCTGGGTCAGTATAAGTATCATACAGTTTAAACGAAGCACTGAAACTTGCACATATTTATTACAGATGCATCGAAGCTAATCGAGATATTTGCTGTCAATCTGTGGCTGCGATTAAACACTTTACTGAAAACTTTATTAACTAGTAACTTCATCAGTCATGACAGAAGCTAATATTTCTGTGCTAACATCGTTTAAACAGTAACAGCCTTACTACAATATAAGCTAACGTTTACACCGTAACTTTAAGCTAGCACCATAAGGACATCAGCAAATATGTTAGCTTTCTGTTTCTGAATGAAGCGGATCACATTTACTGTTTGTTGAATTCAAACAGCAACACACACATGAAGAAACAGCAGCATTTAACTGCATCATGTAGAAATGTCCACTATGACCATTCAGGCTCATTTGCACCTCCACTTCTTGCAGCTTGATGCTTTTTATCCACAGTAAAGGTGCCAAAGTGTCTCATGTAGAAACACAAATGTACATGAACACAACTACAAACAGGATTATATGACACTTTTTTATTATTCATTAGAATCAGATTGATGACTATAATGTCTCCCTGGTTATATGACACCCAGGCTGAAGTCCAAATGTTCAACTTTTAGAATGGATTCCTAAAATCTCTCCATCAGTTTGATGAAAGGATTTATTCTGTGTGAATTTCAGACATGAACATGTCAAACTTTGTGCTGTTTTAATAAGAATGCAGACAGACACACACTCACAGAGAAATGTTGCATCAGTGAGGGCAGATTTGATGGCTGATGGGCCGGGTGGCCCCCCCCAGGTTTGTGTGTGCACTGAGCAGCCCGGGGTAAAACAGAGCCATGTTTGGACTCAGTGTGAGAGAAATCACAGGTGCAACATCTGTCCTCTAATAGTGTCCCTCTGTCCTTCCAGATGTCACTCACTCAAGCTTCAGCTGATAACAGCAGGAACATCTGCAGCTGACACAGTGATCATGTGACCCTGACTGTTCTCCTGTTAATGCTTCTCATTATTGCATGACATGAATTGGCTAAAAGCTTAAACTATTTCCTGAGCAGAGATTTAGGATCAGAATGACATCCAGGTTGTTCTGGTGGTAACTATGTAGCAGGGGCTGCTCAGTTTTTCTGGGCCTTAGGGAACAAGTCCCCCTCACCATGAACCATCTGAAGATGAGGGATGAGTGTATGTAGTTTGTTTTTCTATATTGGTTAGAGTAGTAAAACTAGATTACAGACTTTCATAGGCACTTGTTTTGGACACAGAGTCTCATTGTGATTTTGTAAATTTGCCACGGCTTCCTTGGTGGAAGAATGAATTGAGTCTTCTTCAGAAGAAATCCTCAATCAATATTGAAAATGTCATGGCTGTGTGCAGGCAGGCAGGGAGGAAGGACCCAAAATGCAGGACTCGGAGGCAGACGTAAACTCAAAACACTCAGCTTTATTGCTGGGCAGTAACAGAACATAGACTAAACTAAACTGAGAATACAAAACAAACTAAGCAGGCAGGTTAGCAGACGGAACACACAGTAAACGTGAGGGTACGACACGACACTGAGCAAGGGCAAACACAGGGCTAATATACACAGGGAAGTAATCAGGGATTGGAAGACAGGAGGGAGACACAGCTGGAGAGAGAGGGCTAACGAGACAGGGAGAGCGAAGCTGGACACACTAACATAAGACACAGACCTTCACAATAAAACAGGAAACCACACTTTACTAAGACATGGGCTAGACAGAGAGACGGACTTGACACTGAACAAAACCTACTAATATAATAATAAACCCAGTATCAGAAAGTAAACAGCATATAAATCATAATCCCGAGAAATATCACAAACATAAGAATTAATCCCTTATCAAGAATAACCGAAACATAGCTTATAATAATGATAATGAATAAAGCACCAGAGAAAGAAGACAGTCCATCATTCAAAAATAAACCAAAACATAAGAACTCAAAATGCTGGGTTGAACCGACCCAGAACCGTGACAGAAAAGATGAGCTTTTAGAAAATGCTGATCATTTTAAAGTTGAGATTTCTGCCTCTGGACTTCAGGAGTATTGGTTCTTACTGAAGGTCAGGGTTTATTAAACACACAATTATCAGCAAACACAAATGTAACATTTGAACAGCAGGAAGAATTCTTGTTGGACCATGAGAAATTTAAACACCCAAGACAGCTCGAGCTGGAGATGATGAAACACAAAACCCAAAAGGAAGGTAAATGAAGTTCAAAGAGTAAAGTGATGGTTCTGGATCTGACATCAGTGGTAATTTACTGTGTTACGTCCCTCTGCAGCCTCTAATCTGCTCAGTGTGTTCAGCTGGTGCTAATTGGCCACACCTAGTCAGGTGTGGATAAAAGCATACCTGAGGCAAGCTTCCCAGGGAGCTCACTTGTCTTTGCCTTGGTGGCAGCAACCATTTTAGCCAACCTGGTTTTCCATTTTAAGATGAAACCTTTTCTCACCCAAACTCTGGTATTCATCTCCTTTTTTATGTTGCGGCTTTTGAGCCGGGTTGTAACAACTGCTGTTTCCAAAGTGTAATGTGAAGGACCCAGATATTCTTTTGTATGTTTGAGGTTTTCAGATTGAAGAGGTTGATGGGATGGTGAACCACTACAGTCTATTTTCACTGCACTGTAGTGAAAATGACACAAGAAGTGTTTGCAGCATCAGAACTGTGCAAATCCTTTAAAACAGTGAAGGATATTAAAAAGGTATTAAAAGCAGATGAAATGGCATTATGGTCCGTTTATTTCACTTTAGATTTTTGAATTCAACAAGCTGTAGGAACTCTGTTCAATGTGAGTGCAGAACAACCAAGTTTCCTCCTCTGATAAACCTCTATCTGTGCCACTGAAAACAGTTAATGACACTCTGACTCTGACGTGTTCTATAGGGATTTGGGATGTAATTCTTTAGTTGGAGGTTAATTACACATTGCCCCATCTCAAGGACTGTGGAATGTCTTTGTCTACCCTGCACTTAAAGAAGGGCTATGTCTTAATTAATTACAGCTGACTGAGTCTGCGGACTTTGTTAATTAAACTTCCAAGACAATTCCCTTGTGATCCATCATTTTTAATTGGGTCCATTTTAACAGTTCTATGGACAGTTCAAAAGTTGTCAAAACAACAGGTGCAACGCCAGCAGCACAGTAAAAACATTTAATCCTCTTGACAACTTTGTCGGGTTTGCCAAAGATAGGCTACAATATTTGTTAAAGAAGGATTTTTCACCAGTTTGAGCAGGGAAGACAGGCAGAGACAGGGTCTCAGGTGCATCCTCAGTAGTACCAAGTTTAGTTAACCCTTTGTTTGGTGCTTATAGAACGAGGTGGCACAGACTTTTTAAAAATAGTTGTTGATAATACTTGGCCTATGTGGGTTTTGTGATTTGAATATGGTTAAATGCTTAACACAGTGATTCCAATATATTCCAGTGATTCTAGTGTAGGTATATGTAGTGTATACAAGTATAAATGATCACATAGTATATATGTGAGTATATGTGATTATAATGACATAGTATATGTCCAGTGTATACAGAGATACAGTATATAATAAAATCTACAACATGAAGACACACGCACATCACATTATTTGTTCCCAGGTTTCTTCAAGGTCTCAGAGTTGGAGCAGAAACCTGCTGCAGGTTAATTATTAATCAAACTGATTTAATATTAGTGTTGGTCTTTGCCCTGTCAACAGAAACTTACGAATCTTTTATGGTGTGAAGTGTTTAATGTGACACAGCCTGCAGACACAGAGGACTGATACGGAGAAGAAGCAGAGGATTTTCTGTTTCTACACAGACCTGGTCCAGACAACAGAGAGCTGCAGAGTGAAGACGTTCATGGGAAGAAGCTGAGTAAGTGCAACTTTCATTCCAGTCTCTGAGGTTTCCTCTTCATCACAGAGCAGCTGCTCTTTGTTTGTTAGTGTGTTTCTGCGGAGAACACACGAAGACTGGTTTCATCTCTGACGTCTGGTGTTTGATAAAGACTCCAAAGCAACAACAAAGTCTCCAACATCCAGCTCAGAGCCTTTCAAAAAGAGTGTGCAGGTTTGTTCTCCTCACGTCACTTCAGACTAACAGTCTGTGTGGGCGTATTCATCAGACTGTGCTGCAGGTCGGTACCAACATCATGAAATGTTCTTCACACATCTGCCACTGTTTGATCCTCTTTAACAGAAGAAGTGTGACTGTGCTGTGATGTTTAATCACACTCAATGTTCATGTGGACTCTGAACAGGCTCACAGTCAAACTATCAAACTGGAGTCCTGATATGAGGACCTGCTTCAGAGTCTGGTCTCCAGTTTGACTCTGAAGTTGTTTTATGAAGGATCAGAGTTCATGTTTGTTGGTTAAATATTCTCCAGGATTCATGGAGAATATTTAACAGGACTCAGTGAGCACCCCCTGCTGGTTCCCTCTGACCACTGCTGTCAGTCTGCACTGATCCTGTAGATAGATTTATGGAGGCTTTGAGGGATTTGCTGAAGTCCCACTGTAGTTAGTCCACCATTCTGAGGTAGGTTCGTGTTTGTGTACTTATAATTCGTACTTTGTGAGTTCACTGAGAGTCCACAGAGGACGCAGCGTACGTGTGTGTGTGTGTGTGTGTGTGTGTGTGTGTGTGTGTGTGTGTGTGTGTGTGTGTGTGTTACTTTAGCAACTATAACAGAAGAATAAAAGTCCTGTTAATGCAAAAATGAGCATTAATGAGAAATTAGGAAAAACGAAAGTAAACAGTAATGTGTTCATTAATTTACTCTGGAATGATCTGAGAAGTTGATAATGAACAGTATTGAAATAAATATTCCATAATCATAAACATCATAATTCTATCAGTGCTGACTGTTGTTGTATGTCAGTGAATGCATCGTGTGTGCTTCACTGCTCCATCTAGTGGACTGATAGTAGAGCACTGATGGCAGCTTCCTCTGCCTCACACTGCTGTCTGACTGCATTCAGCTGACACTGAGATGAAGCAGGAAAGAAGCAGCTGATATTTGGACAGCACACGTGATGGAAAGGAGGATTTCAGTTGATGTGCACATGAATGATTTGTGTTTCCTCTGCAGGTGAAGGTAGAAAGTGTGTGTGAGCTGATGTGAATCCAGCAGCATGGATCAGTGTGAGGACAGAGAGGAGGGAGTCCCTCCCTCTAAAAGCACTCTGTGTGGGGAACATGAGAGCCAGACCAAAGCTAAGAGGTGAGATGACCGTCTCTAACTGTCCATGACTCTTCTCCATGTCACAGCTCAGCACTCACATCACTGCTCCATCATTATTCACAGGAGCCAACGAGGAACTAAACGCAAACATGAACCTGAACCTGAACCCAGCTGTGTGTCCCTAAGGAGTGACACGTCAGCACATCGTCCCATTAACTTTAAAGTCCAGCCTGTGTCTGCTGCAGAGAGGTGAGCTGTTACTAACATGAACTCTTTGAGTTGGTTGGTTGCTAATAGACAAAGATTAGTTTATGTTAGCTAAGTAGTGACAGAAGCAATGACTTAGTGGAGAATAAGAACACTGAAGCTAAAAATCTGTCTCACTGTTGTGCTGCTCTTTGCTGAAGCAATGAGTTTATTTAAAAACTTTCACTCTTTGTCTCTTCAGCAGGAAGTGGTTCTGCTTTGTTTGCTGGCTGAGCTAAAACAGGAAAATCCACAGTTAGCTGCGGTGTTTGTAACGAGGCTAAAGAGGAGAAACAGAGAGAGAACTTTATTAATCCCTCGAGTTGGTTCTTCTGAGAAATTCAGTTAAACAACAGCTGGAACTAATCAGGTACAACAAGACAGGGAGAACGCACAACTTAACAAAATTCTTTAGAGACACAAGACATGGAGCGTACACAGGCAGGGACGGTCCTAGGCTGTTTGGTGCCCTGGGCACCATCATCAAAATTATAAAAAGTAAAGGCTTGAAATACTTTACATGTAATGAGTCCATATCATATATTAGTTTGACCTTTTAAGTAGAATAGCAGACAAATCAACAATACAGCTTTTCTAATTAATGTCTAATTAATATTATGCTGAACACAGTGCAGATGTGCAACAGATTCTATGAGCTCCATCAGTGTCTCGCGCTCACTTTCACGTATATGTGTGTGATAGAATTTAGAAAACACATCGGTGCAAACTACAAGTCTATATCATGATGTTGTTGTGGAATTTTCTGATAAAAGTCTGCAACACAGAAAGAGCCGTGGTCAAGCTATTTATTACTGCATACATACAGGAGAGCGAACACACACATCAAAACATCACAGGTCTAAGTTATGAGCGCTCCGCCCTCAGGACGTCTCAGCTCCTCTTTTATGCTGCGCTGGCATGACGTCGGGGCAGCATTAGTACCAGCAACTTTTCTTTTCTATTACGGTCCTGTGACCCAGTGTTTATGTGTTTTCTGGGTTCATTAATATTCTTTGATTTAGTGTTAATCATGGTTCAGTTTCCTCTCCTGTGTACAGTGGCAGTTTTGGATACGGGCGACATGGGCTGCTGCACGGTTTAACACATTTTGGACGTCCTTATTTCACATCACTACAAGCTTTCAAACATCTAAGCCTAAATAGAAACACATGAAAGGCTTCTGTTCCTTTATTTATCACCAGCAGATGTCGCATAAAAACAGATGATGTGTGCTAAAGTCGCAGGTTAAAAGTGGGACAGTGAATGACTGCAGGTGTCCATAAGTTGCAGTCGTGGTGCTTCAGCATCTAGTTAGCCTACTGTAGAGGAGAATAAAGGGAAAACATTTTTAAAGTGCCAGGTCATTTCAAATGCAGCGTTTCTATCAGCTCAAAAAACATCAGCTGAGAAACTAACAGACAAAAAGAAAGATTTGACCTCCCTCAGAGACGGAGAAAGATAAGAACGGACAGGAATAAGAGAGCTTAAAGATAAAGAATGCTTAGTAGTGTTGGATAAACTGGAAATATAAATCTCACATATGTTTTTAAGTCAGATATCGGGTATGTACATGTGAATTTTTGTTGATTGTCTGACTGTGTTTGTGAGCTGAGAGGAAATGAAAATGAATTTGTAACAAAATTCAGTTTTGTCCAGTTTTCCTGTAAAAAGCTGAACTCTAATCTAAGAGGATGTTACTGACAGGAAACAGCTGCATTATCTGCAGTCTGTGTGATCACAGCTGCTTCAATCATGTTTGTGTCTGCAGAGGTCAGAGGTCACAGTCTGCAGGGTCCAGCTGTCCGTCTGCGAGGAGTGACCGGTCCAATGATCACCCTCCATTCTTCAGTGGTGAACCTGGACCATCGAGGTCAGAGAGCTGTGATGACTCCTTTACATGTTTGTGTTTCCTGGATAAATATGACCTGAAACATCCTCAGATTGTTACAAAGATTCATTAAAAAGAAAACAATGAAAGAGAAAAGATCCAAATGTTCGACTTGGTCATTTGCTGTTTGAGGACAGTGATGCTCATGTCTGTGGGGAAAGTGTGACCTGAGTGGGTTCATGTTTGTCTTTAAAGAACAGAGCTGCTCTGATTCTCTTTGTGTCTGATCTGTTAAACAGTCTGAGAGGTCACAAAGAGACCCAGCAGCTAAAGCCTGGATCATACTGGCTGCTGTTAATGAGACTCCATCAGGACAACACTGAACCACAGTGGTGTTCATGGCAGGGCTGCAAGGATAAACTCTCCAAAAAAACACTTCCTATAGCTAAATGTCATGTGGATAAGTCACATGACAAGAGATGAGAATTAAATGAGAAGAATAAATAAAGTGTTTTTCTATCTGTGAAACATGGTGATTGTAGAGCTTCGGCCTGTTTTGCTGTTTCTGGTTCATAAAGGCTCACCATCATTAATAGAGCAATGAATTTTCAGTTATACCAACAATTCAGAACAGCCGTAAACGACATTACCAAAACTATTCAATTGTCTGCCTTCACACCGACGTGTTCATTTTTTTATTCTCTTAAGGAAGTACAGGAGAATGTCTGTTACTTAAAAGATTTAAGTTACTTTAAGTTTACCGCCCTGGACCTCGGTGTGAAATCAGCCATCTGTCATCACACAGAGGATGACCCTCATAATAAAACACGATTTATTATGACCACGTTCTTCCAGAAGTGACATGGCAGTCCTGTTTCTCTCTGTGCGAATCTTCTCCTCTCCATTTATCTCTGACGTCGCCTCATATCTGCTCCTTTTTTAGAATAACACACATGAGACACCGTCCTGCCTTGATTATTAATATCATCCCACTGATTCTATTTATTATCTAAGTTTGGGACACTCTCTTCACACTTCTTTGGCCTAGAAAAGATCACACTGACTTTTAACCGGCATGATGTGTAAACATGTTGCAAAACCCTCTGGACTTCTACATCTCAATCACAATAATTCAATTTAGCGCTGAATGAAGCCAACTCTTTAATGAGCACATAGCAATGTGTATAGAAAAATCATAAAAACAGCTTTTTTAATCATTTTATTCCTAACAGCACACCTACAAACTTCAGTGACATCCCGTACTTACTCCATTGGCTTTTATGTGACATCTGCAACTCCTTTACATCTTTAAATATTTTTGGTTTGGGGTGTTTATGGGAATTTTTGACTTCAAGAAGAACATTTGTGAAGTCATTGTGAAGGATATTTGATGAGATCTATTTCAGAAAAATGCAGTAAGACAAGTAATGTTGTCCTGGAAACCACCAAACCTAGAGTCATCTATAAGATTGCCATACTTAGGAGTGTGATTGGTCACTGCACAGACAAGCACTAGGACAAGAACTACATGTTGTGTAGAAGCAGCAAAGGCAAAGATGTTTGGACTTGTATGTGTTTGATCCTGCAGCTGGAGCAGCTGTCAGAAACCACATCTGTAATGTGGCACAGAGTACAGTCTGACTGACAGCTGGGACACTTTTTACATTCATTCATGTTTTAGCTGCTTAGAGCTGCTTGGTGCTGGAGGGGAACCTGTTCACCTTGGATATGTTTCTGTAAGTAATCAGTTACTTCTGTAAATTAATCAAAATTAACTAAACCAAGCTAAGCTGCACACTGACTGGAAAACATGAAGGAT
Source organism: Perissodus microlepis (assembly GCF_051167445.1). NCBI lineage: Eukaryota > Metazoa > Chordata > Actinopteri > Cichliformes > Cichlidae > Perissodus > Perissodus microlepis. The sequence continues at coordinate 34,763,099 of NC_140476.1, read as the reverse complement.
ATAAGCAGCTCTGATGGAAGGTTTTTACTTTGAAGTCTGTGCAGGACTAGACTGAACGCTGCCTTCAAACAGAAAAGTATCTCCATTTTTACTTTTCTCTATGACCATCAGAACTTCTGCACCATCTTTTAAATTTGGATATTTTAGCAACAGTCAGTAAATGATGTTAGTGATAAAGAAATGTGTTCACAGACAGAGGAAGAGGAGCGGTGTCTGTGAGGAGGAGCAGCTGTCCTGCTGTGCTTTGTGTCAGGACGTCCTGAAGGATCCAGTCTCTACCAGCTGTGGACACTGGGACCAGTCTGCTTCATCAGGAGACTCCTCCTGTCCCCAGTGTGGAGAAAGATCCAGAACCAGAGCTGGACTGCAGACAGCCAGTCAGAGCACCTGTGTACAAAGTAAGACTGAACATCTGTCTGCTGATGGACTCATTTCTGAAAACTGGACTTCTTGTTGTTGTTCAGACATTGAAGAGTTTTCTTTCTGTTTTTCTTTCTTTCTGCAGATGTTGGTCTGCAGGAGGTTTTAGATGAACATAAGATCAGTCTGAGGAGGAGATGTGAACGTGTGACTGAAGGAAGTGATGAAACAGGAAGTAGAATCCTCCTCAAAAGGATCTTCACTGAGCTCTACATCACAGAGGGACAGAGTGAAGAGGTTCATACCCAACATGAGGTGAGGCAGCTGGAGACAATTTCGAAGAAGAAGACATTCCCTGATACTCCAATCAGGTGCCAGGACATCTTTAAAGCCTTACCTGACCAACAGAGACCCATCAGAGTGGTTCTGACCAACGGCGTGGCTGGTGTTGGAAAAACCTTCTCAGTGCAGAAGTTCACTCTGGACTGGGCAGAGGGCTTGGAGAACCAACATGTCAGTGTGGTGGTTCTGCTTTCATTCAGGGAGCTGAACCTGATCAGAGATGAGCAGTACAGTCTTCTGGAGCTGCTCCATGTTTTCCATCCAACATTACAGAAGGTCACAGCAGAGAAGCTGGCTGTCTCTCAGCTTTTGTTCATCTTTGACGGCCTGGATGAAAGCAGACTTTCATTGGATTTCACCAACAGGAAGCTGCTGTCTGATGTCACACAGAAGTCATCGGTCAGCCAGCTGCTGACAAACCTCATCCAGGGGAATCTGCTTCCCTCGGCTCTCGTCTGGATAACTTCCCGACGTGCAGCAGCCAATCAGATCCCTCCTACATGTGTTGACAGGCTAACAGAAGTACGAGGCTTCACTGACGCCCAGAAGGAGGAGTACTTCAGGAGGAGATTCAGTGATGAAGAGCTGTCCAGCAGAATCATCTCCCACATGAAGACATCCAGGAGCCTCCACGTCATGTGTAGTATCCCAGTCTTCTGCTGGATCACTGCTACAGTTCTGGGGCACATGTTGACTACAGAGCAGAGAGGAGAGCTGCCCAAGACCCTGACTGACATGTACTCACACTTCCTGCTGGTTCAGACAAAGAGGAAGAAGAACAAGTACCATGAGGGACATGAGACGAGTCCACAGGAGCTGAAGGAGGCTGACAGGGAAGTTCTTCTGAAGCTGGGGAGGCTGGCGTTTGAACATCTGGAGAAAGGAAACATCATGTTCTACCAAGAAGACCTGGAGCAGTGTGGTCTGGATGTGACAGAGGCCTCGGTGTACTCAGGAGTTTGTACGGAGATCTTCAAAAGAGAGTGCGTGATCTTCCAGAAACCAGTCTACTGCTTTGTTCATCTGAGCATTCAGGAGTTTCTGGCTGCTGTCTACATGTTCCACTGTCACATCAACAGGAAGACAGAGGTGCTGGAGGACTTTCTGGGGATAGACCGGTATGATGGCAGTGATGGTGATGATGGCAGTGATGGTGATGGCAGTGATGATGGTGATGACCATGGTGATGATATTGCAGGCAACTCTTTTCTTGGTGTTTTTCTTAAGAGAATCATGCAGAAATCCCTCCAGAGTAAAAGTGGCCACCTGGACCTGTTTGTTCGCTTCCTTCATGGCCTCTGTCTGGAGTCCAACCAGAGACTCTTAGGAGGTCTGCTGGGTCAGACAGAGAACAGTCCAGAAACCATCCAGAGTGTTATCAACAACCTGAAGGAGATGAACAGTTATGATTATGATGATGAAATCTCTCCTGACAGAAGCATCAACATCTTCCACTGTCTGATGGAGATGAACGACCTCTCAGTATATCAGGAGATCCAAGAGTTCCTGAAGTCAGAGAACAGATCAGAGAAGAAACTCTCTGAGATCCAGTGCTCAGCTCTGGCCTTCATGCTGCAGATGTCAGAGGAGGTTCTGGATGAGTTGGACCTGCAGAAGTACAACACATCAGAGTGGGGACGACTGAGACTGATTCCAGCTGTGAGGAACTGCAGAAAGGCTCGGTGAGTCCAGATGTGATCATTAACATCATTAATTAGTGCTGATTAGTAGTTTAATTATTCGGATATACACAGTAGTAAACAACTCTCATTAGTTTGAGTTTCTCAGATAAAATGTGTGTGTGCGCTTACACTGTGTGCTGTAGACTCACATCTACATGTAGTACCTGTGTGGTGTCATTAGGGGGCAGAATTTTAAACCTGCTGCTGCTGTTGTTGGTCATTCAGACACTGCTGTTAGAGAGAGACAGAAATAAGACTCTGTGAAGAGCTTCTTTGTAGTGAAGTGGACTCTAATGTTAAAAACAGAGACAAATATCCAGAGCAGTCACCGTCTGAGCTTCTCCTCTGACTACAGACAGAACTACAGACACAGAGTTTAGTGGCATAAACATGGTGAGTGAGGATGAAGGTGCTGAGGAAGACTCTGGTTTAGTGTGATTAAAGTGTGATGTACTGATGAGTGACAGACCTGTGGTTCAGTGTGAGGGCTCAGAGGTGAACCAGCTGTGCTCTTTTACTGCCCACAGTGGGACAAACTGAGTGAGAAGACTCTGCTGACATCTGGACTGAACATGTGTCAAATATGTGAGCTGATGTTACAGCAGCTCATGGATTCACTCTCATTCCTGCTGCTGCTCCTAATGTCTGACTTCATGTCCTCATTAATCACAGAGCTGATTGTTCAATGTTTAGTTGTTGCTGCTGAAATGTCGTCCCTGTTTTCTGCTGATGGAAGTCACTGCTGTGTGTTTGGCTGCTGTTTACATCCCCGAGCTCACTTCCTGGCAAACGTCATGATGTCGTCAGTGCTTTATAGACGGTGTGAGGTTTAGGTTGTAACCACACAGTGTTTGTGTCCGTACGCTGCAACCTTCCACACCATCCTTTATTGTACAGACTCAGCACAGAGCAGCTCCATGGATCCCAAATCCAAGAGTGGAGAACAGATTTGAAGTGTGTCACATCCATGCAGTCACAGCTGTTTCCACCATGTTTCCACTGATATTAATCCTGTTCAATGACACGTTTCATATCAGTGAATATGTTCTTTAGGACGTCCACTGACATGTTTAAGTGTCCTGCTGGAAATCACTCAAATCATCCATGAAATCCATGAAAAATCCTTTTAGTGTTTCTAACTTCACCCTCTGTCCTCTCTCTCTCTCCATCCTCCTCACTGCTTCTTTCACTGATAATCACACAAACATCGTATTCAGCTACAAAATAACACAATAATATCATCTGATGATCATTATTACAAGAGCAGGATCCATATTTGATATCAGAGTAACACACTGCTTGGTTATGTGCAGTCATCATCAGTGACTGTGGGTCAAACAGAAGCTCTCTGATTGGTTGCTGACCTTGGTCACCTGTCCACTCTCACCTGTTTGTGTTTGCTCTCTCTTTGCTGTCTCCATCCTCTCTCTCCTTTCTCTCCCTCTCTGTCTTTGTACCGTCACTCAGGTCCAATGGAAACAGTGACATTTACAAACCAATCAAAGACAAACTGATCCATGTCAGGTTATAACAATATTCAAAGTGCATACAGGCTGCTGCTGGACACAGACAGGTAACATCATTGTGACTTGCTGTCACCTGGATCTGGACTCATAAACACTGAAGCCCTGAACAGGAATACAAATCATTTTCTGCCAACTAGCGACACACCAGCAGATAATGGCTCAGAAAGCTAAAACGAGCCAATCATTTCTGTGTTTAGTTCCCCTGAAATCAGATCTGATATCAGCAGCTCTGAGTTCATTCATCATTATTGTCCAGTGATGAGATTTCTGCTCCGTTTGGTAACAGTCAGCAGGTTTTTCCTGCGTGTGGACGTGAACAGTCGTACCTGACAGCAGGTAGCAAACAGAGATCATCTTTCCAGCTGGAACTCTTCACTGAGCTGAACTCATTCAAAATGTTCTGGAGTCAGATTCAAAACAGGAAACAGTCCACATGTGTGTCTTCACTCTGACTCTGGATCGGATCTCATTGACAGACTGTGGACATGATGGAAGCCTAAATGTGACACCATCTTCCTCCTTCATCTGCAGATTAAAGCCAAACAAAGATTTTCATTAAAAGTCTGCAGGTCTGAGAGAGACTCAATCGTTGTGTCATGTCAAACACAGTAAGAGGAGCTGAAGCACAGATGTGAAGAGCAGATTCATCAGATTATGACCTCACTCTGTTTAGTCTTCATATACATTCAGTCTGTGTTTACAATGCAGATTTTCTGCTTTTATAATAACACATTTTATATTTTCTATCATCACAGACTGTCTCAGTGTGGACTCTCAGAGTCTCACTGTGAAGTTGTGGCCTCAGCTCTGAAGTCCAACCCCTCCCATCTGACAGAGCTGGACATCAGTGGAAACGAGCTGCAGGATTCAGCAGTGAAGCTTCTGTGTGCTGGACTGGAGAGTTCAAACTGTCAACTGGAGACTCTGAGGTGAGTTCACTGACTGCAGCTGTTGTTGTTTTTCTGTATTTCAGACCTTTGATGTTTGAAACTTTCTACAGTTCCTAAATGTTCAGGATGTGTCTGAAGACAAATGTGAAGAAGTTTGAGTGCTTTCAGAAATGTTGTGTCTTTCCAAACGACTGAACAACAGTTTTTCCTTTTGGCTCCAAACAGAAGTGACAGACTTGAGCAGGGTTCATTTAAAGGCTGACAGAAGTGGAGTGGTGACGGGGAGATGTTTGACAGGACAGTGTTTCAGCCTCCACAGGTTCATGTTGTGCTCCATCAGTCAGTGAAGATGAAGTCAGTGCTGATGAGGCTGTAGAGTGTGTGAGGGGATGTGAACGAGGCTGATGAAGATCTGATGATAGCAGATAAAAACAGGCTGCAGAGACTTTGAGCTTGTGAGGAAACAGAGAGAGAAAAGAAAGACATGAATGTCAAAGCTGTTGATGGTATCAGAAGCTGACCAGTCCCAGTGTTTCCATGGAGCCCAGTCTAACATTTATTTATACTGTCACGGGCTGCGACGGCTGGTGCTGCGGGCTCCTCCTGCTTGCTGAGCTCCTCCTCTGGCTCGCTGAGCTCATCCACTGGCGGCACAGGCCCCTCCGACAACATTGCAGCTACTGACGATGATGATGGTGATACAGCAGCAGCCGGTGGAGATGATGGCAGTGTAGTTGATGTGGATGGTGAAATAGATGATAGCTGAAGCGACCCCTCGGACCCTTCAGCAGAGACAGATGCGTGACCAGCAGGTATCGAGACCTCTGGCAAAGGTGAAGCTGGTTGAGACAGCACAGGGCTCACAGCCGGCTCGTTATGCTGCGCCTGGGGCTGTGCGGTGCAGTCAGTCTGTTCCAGCCCAGGTAAACAGCCCTCACTTAGCAGACTGAGCTCCTCTGAACATCCAGCAGAGGATCGAGGGGGCTGGGCTGTAGGCTGAGTAACTAGCAGGGCAGCTGGCTGAGCCACAGCTAAGGCTGGGCAGCTGGCCATGTTAGCGATAGATCAGGTGACGGTACTAGAGATAGAGCTACTGACTGTAGTGATATTTGTTGAGGAAGTTGAGCAGGTGCCTGAGCGGCTAACTGAGCTGCAGGTGCCTGATGGTGGAGTGAATGGTTGCACAGCAACAGCAATTGGTTGAGCAGAGAGAGAAGCAGTCAGTAGGGTGGCAGCAGCAGACAGTGAGGCTGAGGGTGGTGTGGAGGCCTCAGGCAGAGGCGGTACTAATTACAGCTGCACAGGGCGCACGGCCGGCCCGGGATGCTGCGGCTGGGGCTGTGCAGTGCAGGCAGTCAGTTTGGGTAAAGGCAGCGAGATACAATCTTTAGCAACACTCTCTATCTCCTCAATCTTTTCTAGTCTTTTCTTTCTTTCTTCCCCTTCCATTTCCACCGTCACAGGAAAAGACTTTAACACACTAATGGAATTCATTTTACTCCCAGCAGCATTCAGAGCTGCTGGGGTGGGTAGTGGAGTGGAGGCTGCTGTAGGTAGGTGAGGTAGATGATTGAACTGAAGACTGCTTAGCTATAGACTGGGTGGCTGCCTGAGTTACAGGCTTGGCGGTCTCACAGTCCCTAAGTAAACAAACAGATGGAGTGGAAAATGAAAAATTGTCCTTATGACTCACCACAGCCGGCTGTTGTGAAGTCCGGGAATCCGGCTGCGGTGAAGAGCGCCAGCGGCGCGAGCATCGCTTCTTTGATGGTGCCGGGGCCGGCGTGTCAGGCTGCGGTTCCATCAGCTGGTCGGGCTGGAAAGCAGACTACCACGATCGGGTAGAGAGAGTCTATTAGACGAGCGTAATCTGCTGCAGCTGGCAGAGGAGGACGAGCGGCAGGTGTGGCTGTCTCTAGTGCAGAAACACTTCCGGGTTTGCAGTCTCCTCAGCGAACCAAAACATCCGGAAGCTCACACGGAAAAACCCAAAACACCACACGGAAAATATAAATATAAACATAAACTAAAATACATGAGCCCTGGGTCCCTAGACCCAGGCCATGACATATACACTAACGTACAGAAGTGAATGGGAAAATGAATTAATAGTTTCAAATGTAGAAATAGTTCTCAGTTTATTTACAGAGTTTAATACAGTTCATGAGGAAATGAGAAATGTTCAAAACAGCGGCTGAGAAGAAATCTGCTTCACAAAGTTGGATCCAATTCCAATAGTTTGTGATGCACTTGAGATGATGAGATGAGCCTTTATTTGTCAGTTGCAGGTCTTTTGCCCACAACTGAGATGACAGACCTTGCCGACCGTACATACAATACAAACATCACATTGGGGAGACAGGTCAGGCTAGGTAGCGAGGAAAAAAACATCGAAATGTGTAACACAAAAGGATAATACAGGAATGCACAGATATCAACACACCATAGCACAATAAACACAGACAGCAACATGGGAAAGAGTTCCAGTGTTTACATCTGATCTGGGACCGCTGCAATCTTTCAACTGCGCCTCCAGCTGACCCGATGTCCACATCAGAGGGGAGGTAAGCGTTGGAGGTGGCGTTGGATAGGGAGGGTGATGCGTCAGTGAGTGCTTATCAGTATCAGTATATGTATGTGTGTGCGTGTCCAGAGTTCAGCTGAGACAGTGTCCTTCACCCTGCCAGGCTAAGTAAACAGTCTTCCAGCCAACCCAGGTGGCCTTGCATGGAATGGGAAGGAACAGACTAAACACAGTCGTTATCAGGGAGTTTTTGTTCAGCCCCAGCCTTGAGCCCACAGCTGGCGCCGAAGGGGTAGCCGCATTATGATGGTAATTTTTCTTTTGCAAACAACTGATGAGAATTTCAAGCTGTTTTTAACACTCCGACACTGGTCTCTCCATCTCCCGTTAATAGCTGCGAGTTTCTCCGTGATGTTATTAGCCGTCGATTCTGTGGTCTTGTCACTCTTTTGCTCACAGAGCAGATTCTGAGACCTCACGACCGCAGCCAACTGATCCGAGAAGTAGCTTCCGCCCAGAGATGTTGTTCTGAGTTGATTCTTTCCTGATGTAATCCAACATACATACACTCAAAGGTGTTATTCTGAGCCTTCACTGCAGCCGTTAGCGCCTCCAAGCTCTTATCCATGCTGCACTCACTGAGCCCTTTCTGAGAAGCCGCACCTCGTCCCATCGTTTCAATTCCAGCGGGCAGTCTTGGGGGTGTTTGAACAGCCGGTTCCGCTTTCTTAATTCTCCGATAAGCCAGGGCCAAGCCAGCTCCGATCAGCAAGAACCCTGTTATCATGGTTCCGAATAGGTAGATATCTTCAGCGTCCTTGATTGACAGTCACGCCAGGAACACGATCCTCCATTCCTGCCACCCGTCCATCGTGTATCCGGCAGGGAAAGTCCCTCCAGGGCACTCGGGCTCTCCCGAGCTCAGACTTCTCGTTGAGAAAAGGGTGTCAATAGCATTCAGAGACCAGTTGATCAAATCCATAATTCTCTTTTAGGTTTTAGAGAACAGACTGTGAGAGAGTGTTCCAGGGAAAGTAATACAAAAACACGAGACTAGACAAGGACATAAGAACTAGCAGGGAAGATAAGGGAGAGGAGAAAAAGTGCGTCCGCCTCCTCCGAGAGCCAAAGAAAGAATGCAGCATGAGCAGTTCACGGCCTAACCTGTTAAGGTTCAGAAATTGAGGAAGGAGAGTAAAAACAACCATGGTCCAGAAGAGCTTGGTCAAATGATTGACTTTAATGAAATACACGCGTGGGGGGACCAGCGCCGTACGCAGACAGCGCTGATCTCCGACTAATCAAAGCATAAGCAGATATTTTATACCATCAGGGTTTGAATTTAATGACGCCCCTTCAACGTCACAGATACACTTCATAGGTTCCAAGACCACAATGACTTTTAACACAGTTTAAAAAGAACATTATCTCTATCTTCATGGCAGATGTTTCCTGTCAACCTTTTGACTGCCGCTTCTCCGAAACCACAGACCATGCTCTGCAGTGAGATAGCACTTCTGCACGCCCGCAGTTGCAAGAAAACATGATTAACCTCTAACCTATAAATGAGTGTATCTACTATGTGTGTGTGTGTGTGTGTGTGTCACGACCTCACTCGACACTCTGTGTCACCTCTCACCTACTAACGCTCGCAGTCAAACAGAGGCCACTCTCAAATGTGTTAGTAGTTTACCTTAGAACTGAAGAAGCTTCTCGGATGAGAGGTGAAACGTCTTCAAGTAACTTAAAGAAGTCCAGACGCTTTTCTTTGCAAGCTCCTTTGACTGTTAGTAGTTTACTAAAACTATATGTGTAATATATTGAATAAATGTTTTAATCAAGAACCACTACTAGAAGCTTAATAAAAGAATATAAAAGTATAAAAGATAATAATGAACAACCTGGTTATTCAAATAGCATCATCCAAACAGCTCCTCAGAATAACCTGCACTTACACTCTGCTTTTAGTTTCACTTTTGCAAAAGCACACTCTGCAAACCTGCAGTTTCCTGTCAAGACTTTGCACAGAGTGTACTCAGAATCAACAGAATCAGCCCATACACACTTAAGATTATAACAAGCATTCAAAAGCATTTAAGATTATAGATTCAACTCAACAGTTTAAAGTGGTTATAACTGCACCTGTAATAAAGGCTAATTGGGTGCCAATATGTTTAAACATCTGAATGCAATATCAATGCTGTAGATTATATTATTAATGCAATGGTAATGATGATGATTATTAACAATAGCAGCAAAATAATTTCCCTGATCTCCACAAACCCCACAGAGACTGTCAGTCTGGACTTTCCTTTTTACCTGTTGGCTGTCAGTGAGATTTCAGAGCAATCAGAGACTGTGGATCTGTGTATGAAGTATAATTCACGTGCAGTTGTAGAATGAATGGATTAACCCTAACCTGAGAAACATGGTACGCCCCGGCTCTGCTAGGCGACAGGGGAGGTAACATGAATGAGCCCAGAGACAGGAAGGTCAGATAAAAAAGAAAAACAAAAGGTTTATTACCACAACTGAAAATGTTACTGAAACAACTCACTAGGCAATGAGGTGATTTAAACAAACAAAAAAACTTATCTATAGACATTGACAGACCACGTGACTTTCTCGCATTGCTTTGTGGGTACCCATGGCAACAAAATCAAAACACTGCATCTAGCGCTAGCTTTTCCAGCACCAGCAATCATTAATTCTGCGGTTTTAATCCCTACTTGCATTTTATTTGCCCCAAAAACAGTTATGTACAATACGAGCATACAGAATAGAGTAAGGACGTTAGCGTGCTGCCCAACTTTCAACACGCAGCAAATAAACTTCAGATCCCTGCAACAAGCCCAGGCCCAGTTTACTTTGGTGATTTGGACTATTCCATCTCACAGCTGTTGTTTTTTTCCTTTATCTCCTGTACAGGCAAACGCATCTATTTGTCGTTTCAGGTTGTAGTATTACACAACATTTTCAGATACAATAGAAATAAAATAAGTGTTTCGTAATTTATTCAATTATTGTCTTTATTTATAACTGGCATTATTGTTTCATTCTATTATAGAATCTTACGGGAAAGAGGCAAAATTGTAAAAATCCATCATGCTTTATTAGCTGCTTCGGTAAAAAACAAATCAACAATACAACAACAACAAAAAAAAACATTTCAAAACAACATACTGGAAAACAGATATTCATCACTTGATTGCTTCAATACAACACTTGGGCACATATATGCGGGACGTTTCGTGGCTGTTTTGATCTCGCTCTTTCTCTTCACCGATCAGATCTGGCTGTGGTAGCAGCTTTAAACTCAGTATGACCCAGGCTGATAGAGGGGCCCAGTCTGGATCACATTCCTGCATTTTGTAGGATGGTTTTCCTACAAAACACAACCAACATTAGCCTGCAAAGCCACAGTGAACAAAGCAGCATAGCAACGAATTCAATTCAAATCAATATAAGACTTACTTGTAACCTACATCAACAATTATGTTATGATAAATTACGTAATAACTAACAGAAGACTGACCTTTGTGGGAATGCTTGGAGCAGACTAACATGTGAGCTGGAGTGTTCTGGGACGTTATATTTGGTCTTCCAATGGCTGCAATCCAGGCCATCCGTCAGCTCTTTGTTACTTCGGAAACATGGCTCGAACAATTTTTCTTCAACGACGTAATCCGATAACAACCGATCTCTTTACCCGTCGGCTTCCCGTGGCTGTCATGCAACCGGCTATTGCAGTTAATAGAACAGCTTCTTGCCATTATTTGTGCTTCTTTTTATCGCTGTGTGACTGTTTTCATGTGAAAGCCTGCGTGCACTAGTACTGCTTGCCACTCGTTCCCACAATCTTTTGCAGTTTTACCCCTGAATGACGTCACATTTTCAATCTCTATTCAAATAACACAAGAACACTAATAGACCGCTAATTATCTCACAGGCAGCAACTCAAAAACAAAGGTTCAAAAGGCAGCAGTACAAAGGCAGAGGCAGGAGGGACAGTCTACACCAGGGGTCTCAAACTCGCAGGCCATTTGTGGCCCACGTCACCTCTACTTGCGGCCCTCATATTGGTGTGAAGAATTTTTTTTTTAAATTATTATATGAAAAATGATTTAATACGACGGCAGAGTGTTACAGGCCTGGGCGTTTTAAGACTGTAGCCTCATGGGCGGTGTAGTCCGTGCTGCAGGCAGAACGTGTGGGACCGCCCCTCCCGCTGTGTGTGTGTGAGCGTGAGGGAGGGAGAAAAAGGGGAAAAGTACGAGGTGCTACCGAGCAGAAACGGGAGATGGAAGCATGTAAATAACCACTGCAGCCCAAAAGAGTGCCTGACGAGCCCAGTAAGCTATTAAGACTCGAATGTACACTGTGTTCGTGTTTTCCTCCGAAACAATAAAGTTCTGCTGGAGCAGCCTTTCAACGCCTCTTTCTGTCTCTCGCTAGCAAAGTTGACCCAGACAGTAAAGCTAGTTCCCGGCTACGAGCCAGACACAGAACCCAAAGTATTAGCCAGAGGTCTCCTTACCACGGTTCTGAGCCGCGGACCTGGCTGAGGTAACAAGAGAGTGCAAACATGTTGAGGGCTGTGTTAGTTCAGTGAGAGATTTATTTGGAAAGAAAACAGTTTTTAACCTTCAGTCAAAAACTAATGTGTACACTTATGCCTGCATTTTTATTTTGTTAAATACAAACAAACAAAAATACAAACACAACATTATAGCAAAAGTGCTGCCATGTGTCTGGCCAGAAAGAGCTGTTTATTTGGTAGTTCATTGAACGGCTTCAGATAGTAAGAGTGAGAAAAAAATACGTTCTTGTTTGCAGTTTTGTCTTGTTACACAATATTTTTAATTAAATAAAACAAACAAAACACTACATTTAGGAAATATTAGTGGGGGTTTTCATGTTTGTACTACTTGGACACTAAATTTGCCTCCAATGAGATGACGGTGCCAGAAGTGGCCCGCGGCTCATTTGAGTTTGAGACCGCTGCTCTAGAGAAAGAAAACTAGTCTCACCCTCTCTCCTAGTATGTAGGGTCAGCAAGAGCAATCACACAAAATGACAAAGGTCACAAGAAGATGTCAAGAAAAAAATAAACTTAGCAACACGCACAATGCAAACAATTCCTTGTGTATCTTCTAAAAATGTTGGGGAACTGTAATAAAAAGAACCATGTGTATTCTGCAGACATTACCAATAAGTTTGATGTGTCATATGGCCCTCTTCCTATTGGAAAAACAAAAGTTGTATCAAGATGGCCGACTTCTAAATGGCCACCATGGTCACCACCCATCTTGAGGAGTTTGCCCCCTCACATATACTAATGTGCCACAAACAGGACTTTAATATCACCAACCATTCCCATGTTATTACGGTGTATCCATATAAATGGCCCACCCTGTAGATCAAGAGTATACAACCCCACAGTGATACCATATCAATTTCGAGTCGGTCTGATTCTGCCTTCCAAAATAAATGCCTTTTCAAATTGCCCATATCTGACTTACTCTTGGAACTATTTAAATCAACAGTATACAGTACAATATATCAGTACAAGATGGCGCTGGAGTGACGGCAGCCTTTCCAAGTAGCTCTGCAACACCGCACCTTTTCTTAACTTTTAACTTTTTTTAGACTAGGCTTTCAAACTTTATTTCACCTTCCTCTAGTTACTCTACTTATACCTCTTAGATATAGCGATACAAGATGGATAATGCACTTTTTAAAACTTCTGGAACCAGCTCCTTCATCTATTCGAGAGCGGAGCTGCTGGCACTAAGAACAAAGGGACAGACCGGCATGCGACACAACATCCCGGCTGAGATAAAGAGGAGCTACAGAGGCTGCAAGGCTGGAGCGAGGAGAGCGGATCACCGGAGGCGATTCAAACCATCAATCCCGACAGTGAACTCGCTACAGAATAAAATGGACGAACTGTGTGCTCTGAACAACCACAGACTATACCGTGAGTGCAGCTTGTTTATCTTCACGGAGACGTGGCTAACCGAGCTAACGCCACAGGCTAACGTAGACCTATGCGGTTTCACATCCGTCACAACGCGCTCCATCCGGAGATGGACCTCAGAAAAGGAGGATGCTCTGAGAGACTGCTATGACACCACAGACTGGGATGTGCTTCTGAGCCCACATGGTGAGGACATAGAGGGGGCGACACACTGTCTGACGGACTACCTCAAGTTTTGTGTGGACATGGTCGCCCCTGCTAAGACGGTACGGTGTTACCCTAATAACAAACCGTGGGTAACACAGGAAGTCAAAGCTGTCCTCAACATAAAGAAGAAGGCTTTCAGGAGCAAAGTGAAGGAGGAGATGAAAGCAGCACAGCGGGAGGTGAAACGCTGCCTGAGGGAAGCAAAGGACACCTACAGCAGGAAGGTGGAGCAGAAGTTGGAGAGGAACAATATGAGGGAGGTCTGGAATGGTGTGAAAACCATCACAGGCCACAACACCAAGAAAAGCACAGTGGGGGGGACTGTGGAGAAGGCAAACGAACTCAACAACTTCTTCAACAGGTTTGACCAGCCCACAACCCCCCCACCCTCACCCTCACCTTTACTACAGAGCCCTCTCCCCACTCTCCTACCTCCCTCGCTTCCCCCCCTTCCTGACACTATGACACCCCCCTCCTCCAATCCCTCTCTCAACAGCAAGACATCTTCCCCCCCTCCTTCCAATCATCTCCCAGTGTCACAGTGGATCAGGTCAGGAGACAACTGAGGAAGCTTCGCCCCAGAAAGGCAGCAGGTCCAGACAAGGTGTGTCCTAGGATGCTAAAGGCGTGTGCTGCTGAACTTGGGGAGCCGCTACAACGAGTCTTCAACCTCAGCCTGCGACTGGGGAGAGTGCCCGCCCTCTGGAAGACATCCTGCATTGTCCCGGTCCCCAAAAGGAACCGGCCCAATGAGCTGAATGACTTCACTGGCACTGACGTCACATCTTATGAAGACTCTAGAGCGGCTCTTCCTCAACCTCCTCCGACCACAGGTACAACATGCCCAGGACCCACTACAGTTCGCATACAAGGCGGATGTCGGAGTGGAGGTTGCCATCCTGTACCTCCTACATAGAGCCCACTCACACCTGGATGGGGGAAAAGGCACGGTCAGGATCCTGTTTCTGGACTTTTCCAGTGCATTTAATACTATCCGGCCCTGTCTGCTCAAGGAAAAACTGAACAGGATGCAGGTGGACCCCTGCCTGGTGGCTTGGATCTCCGACTACCTCACCGACAGACCACAGTACGTCAGGCTGAAGGACATCACGTCTGACACTGTGGTCAGCAGCACAGGAGCACCACAGGGAACTGTGCTGTCCCCTCTTCTCTTCACTCTGTACACCTCTGACTTCTGCTATAACTCTGAATTATGCCATATTCAGAAGTTTGCAGATGACACGGCCATCATGGGGTGTATCTGGGATGACCAGGAAGAGGAGTACAGAAGTCTGGTGAGGAACTTTGTCGCATGGAGTCACACAAACCACCTGCAACTCAACACCTCAAAGACTAAGGAACTGGTTGTGGACTTCGGGAGGTCCAGAGAAGGTCCACTGCCGGTTCAGATAGAGGGGGAGGAGGTGGAGGTGGTCAACAAGTACAAGTACCTCGGGCTGTGGGTGGACAACAAACTGGACTGGTCATGCAACACAGAGCACCTGTATAAAAAAGCCCAAAGCCGACTGTACTTCCTCAGGAGGCTGAGGTCTTTTAACATCTGCAGGAAGCTCCTGAGGATGTTTTACCAGTCAGTGGTTGCTGGAGTACTTTTCTATGCTGTGGTGTGCTGGGGGAGCAGCACAGCAAAGAAGGACTCATCCAGGCTGGAGAAACTGATCAGGAAGGCGGGCTCTGTGGTCGGCATGAAGCTGGACACTCTGGTGACAGTGGCAGAGAAGAGGACCTTAAAGAAACTGATGGACATTATGAACAATGCCGGGCATCCTCTGCACACGGTCGTAAACAACCAGAGGAATCTGTTCAGTGACAGGTTGCTTCTCCCAAAGACAAGAACCAACAGACTTAAAAACTCCTTTGTCCCACACGCCATCAGACTGTTTAACTCCTCTCTGGAGGGGAGAGGGAGGGGAAACAGGAGGACAAAGGAGGGGGGAACAAGCAAGCTGTAGTGCCTCTTCACTTCACTGTGCAATACTTTTGTGCAATATTTTTGTTAATAGTCAACGGTGCAATAGACCTCAATACTTTAAATGTGCAATTCACTTGTATTTTTATTTTTATTTTTATTCCTATTTATTCTATTTATCCCCTTCGTATATTTTATTTATATATGTATCTGTATTTATATATGTGTATATATATATAATATTCTGCTCACGCTCTGTAACTTCGGTCGGTGCTGTGCTTTTGGAAACCGAATTTCCCAGAGGAACCTACCTGAGGGATTAATAAAGTTTTATCTTATCTTATCTTATACAACCCCAAAGTACAGTATACAGAGACAAAAGGCCTCAAGTTGTGAAAACTCTTCCCCTTCATCATCTTCCAAATCATCTCTCTCATCTAAAATCACCAGTATTCTCTGAGTAGAGAATTTTTTCACAGTCTTGAATGATAAGGATCCAAGTGGGTAAAGTTTATGTATTTGCTGTGTTCTCCCCAATTTGTAGCTGGGACAGAGTGTGAAAAACTCTCAAAATTACATCCAGTTTAGAAGAAAAACACTGACTGAAGTGTTTGTTTCATCATCCTTCACAACTCATCCACCAGGTGTCACAAACTGCAGCAGAACAGTACAAAGCTTGTCATACTGGATGGCTGCAACAACCAGAGTTTTACCTACCTTTGGTATTTCTTGACAGCATGAGCGTAAAATTTACTGAACAGAGTCGTCTTCTGTAATCTTTTCAGATTCAGATTCAGAACACTATTTATTTTCAAGGGGCAATTAGGATACTGACCTTGCCAACCGTACATACAATACACAAACATCACATTGGGAAGACAGGTCAGGCTAGGTAGCTGGCCGGTCAGCAGCTGAAACAGTGTCCTTCGCCCTGCCAGGTGAAGTAAACAGTCTTCCAGCCGTCCCAGGTGGCCTTGGTTCGGATGGGAAGGAACAGTCTAAACACCGTCTGTTATCAGGGTGAGATTTGTTATGTTCAGCTCCAGCCTTGAGACCACAGCTGGCGCCGGTATGTTAGCCGCATGAAATGATGGTGGTTTTCTTTAGTGTGATGTGCATGTCAATTTCACAGCTGATCTAACAGTCCGTCACTCGTCTCTCAATCTCCCGTTGGAGAGCCACGAGCTTCTCCGAGAGATTATCAGTTTTGCACTCAAAGAGCAAAGTCTGAGTGCTCACGGCAGCGTCGAACTTCTCCAACATCTTATCCATGCTGTGTTCAGTGAGCCCATTTTGAGAAGTCACGACCCGTCCCATTGTTTCAGTCACAGCGGGCATTTGTACTAAATGTACAAATGGATCTGAGAAGATTTCCAATCATGAGTCAGAAATTATGTTTGTGCTAGATTTACAGTTTGTTTTTATGTCTTCTGACTCAGAAGGTGGAGCAGGTGGAGCTTAAAAGGAGTAAGTCCTCATGTAGAAGGACAGGTGTGTTTTAATGAAGCTATTCAGTTAACCAATAATTGTATTGCATGCTGGCATTAAAAAATGTTTCATTTGACTGATTTAATTAATTTGTTTGTTTGTTTTCTTCCAGACTGAGTGGCTGTAACCTCTCAGAGAGAAGCTGTGATGCTCTGGCCTCAGTTCTCAACTCCCAGTCCTCTAGTCTGAAAGAGCTGGACCTGAGTAACAATGACCTGCGGGATTCAGGAGTGAAGCTTCTGTCTGCTGCACTGCAGAGTCCACATTGTACACTGGAAACTCTCAGGTCAGGATCCAAACATCCCCACTGCTGATCATTTAATGATATTATTGTATAAACAACCAAGCTTTATAGAATTGGCAGGTGAACTTTTCTTTATCTTTGGGTCGCTTAGGAGATTCTTAATTACTATCTGAAGATTTTTTACAGTCACATATTTTTTTTTAATGGTAAAACAGAATTATTGTTCAGTTCAATGAGCAGGTAGCTGTGAGATTTATAATAATGAGGTATATTTGTATTAAAGATGACTAAATTTGAACAGTAGCTGTGTGAGTTACTTTGTTTGCTCATGTGTGCTGATGTTGTGAGTAATTTAAGGCTGAAGTGAACTTGTAATGAGTTTAATAGAGTTTCTGAAGTAAGTGTGCTTGGAGATATTATGTGTTTACTAAAGTCCAGGAGCAGGAGGCTGT
The DNA here is from genome assembly GCF_051167445.1 of Perissodus microlepis. Classification (NCBI taxonomy): domain Eukaryota; kingdom Metazoa; phylum Chordata; class Actinopteri; order Cichliformes; family Cichlidae; genus Perissodus; species Perissodus microlepis. The sequence goes on along the minus strand of NC_140476.1, from coordinate 34,745,474 downwards.
GTGTAGCATAGAGGAACCCAGACCTCAGCTTTGTCTCCTAGGTTTCTGTTGCTGCTGTTGCAGTATCCCCTCATTGTTTCATCACTAATACTGATACAGAAAACATATTCTTAGTATCATTAGATGCCGAAAGGTGTCATTCTACTAAGTGCAGAGACTGGTATTAATTTAAATAATTAACATTTTGTGATGTCTGAACGGTTTTTCCATGGCAAGTCACTAAATTAGAAATAGATTTCTAATTTGATCTTGTTTGAATACTAGCTACATTGGTGGGTGCTACAACAGCTACAGTTATTTGAATCATCTCTACTGAATTCTAACACTGAAATAAAAATGGTATCATTGGCTTGTTGTGGCTGTGATAGCTGCTACTAGGAGAGTTTATTTTCAGGATGTTATCAGAACGAGTGTAACTGGGACATCAAAGTTGTTGTTATCGTAGTGCCAAAACTTTGTCTCTATCCTGAAACTCTTCACTGAGTCCTCAGACTAAGTGTTCAGAGGTGAGCCCACCTACTGTTCCTCAGTAACAGGATTTTCATGAAACAGAGCAGAAATGAACTTCTTTTTCTCATCACTGCGTTCACAGTGAGCCACTTCTCTCTGCACAGTCTGTAACAAATCAAAGTGTTACTGAATGTTGCCATGTCCTATTAAAACTCAGAGCCATGCCTCCTACACCCACGTGGTTCAGTCACACAGTAACCGATTGTAAATAATTAGGGGTGCACATAAGTGGTCCGCAGGTGTGCAGATCTGTCAGAAGGATTACGAACCGCATTCCGTATTCTCGGAAAAGTGGTATAAAAGGCAGTGTTTTTGTCCACTAGAGTGGGATTTTCACGGCATATTCTGCACCACATCTCTGTGCTTTCATCATTTGTTTGAAGCCAGCTCACCTCCTGCAACCACTTTTCCAATAATACGTGCTTTTTTTACGGTTCGGACTCCTTCTGACATTTCTTTGGAGTTGGAGGAACACCAAATTAATTGCTTAAAGGAGCTTCTTCGACATCTTTAAGAGTTCTAAATAAATGTCTGTCCTCCTCCAGAAAATCTTATGTACGCAAACGCGTGTTGCAACTTCTTATCTGGTGCGTGTCTTTTATTTTGAAAGCGCATGCACACCTGCAGACCACTTATGTTCATCCCTGTAAATAATGTTTGTGTTGTGCACATCGTACAGGTCCTTTTAGGATTTCATGCCAGAGACAGGCAATGGACATGTTTAGCCTAGCTTAGTACAAGGACTGGACACAGTGGAAACGGCTCTGGATCAAAACGTGAAAACAAATCTGAAGTAAAGTTTTATTGAAGTGAACTGTGGTGGTGCCTGACAGGAAAAAGAGGAATGTTAAGACTTATTGTAAATATAATTATAAGTATAAAAAGGAACAACTAAAATGATCCAGCTAAAAAAATGAAATCAGTTCTGTTTCAGTTCATGAGCTCTGTTTTTTTTTTCTTTACAGTTCCAACCTTTTATAGTGAAATGAGCTGCTCATTTCTCTTTACATGACCTGCAAAAAACAATAGAGAGCACATCAGGCTGAACATGGAAAGAAAGCATCACAGTCCAGCATCACTGAAGCTTTAAAGTCTCTTAATGTGACATGACCATTCAAACAGCAGCCGCTTTCTAAAACATCAGATATGTATCGGATTCAGTACCACATATGAAAGTGACCTGGGTCGGATTTGACAATATCGGAAAACACGACTTTATCAAGTCTTTGTCATGTTTTTATGATAAATGTACGACTTTAATGTGAAATATTCAGAGTTTTTTCTCTTGTTGTGTTTGTTTGAAGCTGCTTCCTGTTGGCTTCAGCTGTTTGGAGTTTCCATTTTCTAAACTTCTACATTCTGAACCTTCTTCAGCTCTGAACACATGATGAAACACTAAATGAATTCAAGCACTCACTTTGTCTGATAAACTTACATCTTTCATTCTTTATACAGATTGAAGGACTGTGGTTTGTCAGAGATCAGCTGCGATTATCTGACAGCAGCACTGAAGTCCAACCCCTCCCATCTGAGAGAGCTAGACCTGTACAACAAGAACCTGCAGGATCCAGGAGTGGAGCAGCTGTGTGTTGTTCTGGAGAATCCACGAAGTCGATTTGAAACTCTGAGGTCAGTTACCATGTTTTAGTTGTGCTGAGATGGATATGATGTGGGTCGGTAGGTCCACAGACACCTCTATACAGGAAGTCTTGTTCTACTCTTTGTAGAACTTCTGATCCCTGACCCTCTGAGTCTGACTCGGGCAGCCTGACACACTTGATGTCCATTTCTTCCCTGCTTGTCCTGATACAAATAAACATGAGTGTATTTTGCAGGTGAAATGTTATCAGTCACACCTGTTAGTGAAGCTCTCTTCTAGATTGTAGTGCTTGTTAAAATAGGATGGTTTTAGAAGCCTGGACCACAGACTCCAACGAAAGATATTACTTGGAAAGGTCAAAGTAACCTATTAGAGGTGTTTGCACTAACTTAGAGTACTACTCACATTTAAATCTTTATTGTTTCACAAAGGGTTACAAAGTGAATGTACGCAGAGAGGTTGGTGGTGAGACGGGACCGGTACTTCCAGCACATGTGAGTGAAGTTGCCCCCCCCCCCACCTTCTTCAAATCCAACAAAAGTGCTATCAAACGTTTGTGCTGGTTTGTGTGGCAAAAATTTTCATTTGTGCTGCTATCATTTTAAAGATATTCAAGAAAATTTCTAGAGGTCATCAGAGGTCAACCAGCCCCCCCCCCCCCCCCCCATTATTTAAATCAAGCAAAACTGGTATCATTCAACTGTACTACGTTTGTCAAACGTTTGTGCTACGTTTGTGCTGGTTTGTGCTGCAAAAATTTTCGTTTGTGCCGCTTTCATTTTAAAGATATTGATAAAAATTTCTAGAGGTCATCAGAGGTCAACCAGCCCCCCCACATTAATGGAATCGAACAAAATTGATGTCAAACGTTTGTGCTACGTTTGTGCTGGTTTGTGCTGCAAAAATTTTCGTTTGTGCCGCTATCATTTTAAAGATATTGATAAAATTCAGTTATATCATATCATATATCATAAAATATCAGTTTATAATTAGATAAGGTGTTTTGAGCCAATAAGCTGGTTGTGGATCACTGACTACCATGTTTCTTAACATTACCTTACTCCATCTAGTGTGCTACCAGCAGTGTATATGCTAAAATGCTAATGGTTGTTAAAACATTAACCTAATAATATGTGAACTGTAGCTTTTAAGTCAAATGCTAATATTAACAAAAGTGCTGTCATTTGTATGTGGGCTGTCATGAGCAAGTTGTATAAAATTAACATACACAGGAGTGCACTTCAGTGATTCAGCAAATCTGAGCTCAAAGGCTCCAAACAGCCTGCAGAACTGTGAATCTCAGGTAACTGTCAATGTTACCTGAAAGGGCCAAACTTTATTTTTTGCAAGAGTCAAACTTCTGTAGCCATGGTCACAATGGGCTATTAAATGAGTGGGCTATTAAACACGTGTGGGATTGACACAGACACAGATTTATCTCAACAGAGCCTGGATTTATCTACAAGTATTTTGATGATGAGCTATGAACATTGACTACATTCATTTTTATACCGATCAAATGAATTTTGAACTAGATCTTGTTAAGGATAAACTGGTACAACTCTGTGTTTGGTTTGTGATCACCAGGGGGCGCTATCATACAGATTCTTCTTCTGAGAGAAAAAAACAAGAGTTGAAGAAAACATGTGCTAGCTATCTTATTTGCATTTTTAAGCTAGATTCCATGAGCAACAGCAATCATCAACACTTCAATTCACTACGTCAAAACAGTGTATCAAAGTAAGTAATTTTATGTCCACTTAAAGATGTAGAATTACAGTTATAACATAATTATAGCAGTAATATACAACATTTTTAATTTTTGCTTGACAGATGCCAAAGAAATCAGTGGTGGACAAAATTGCAGTATTTGAAGTCCTTCGTGCTTCTAAAGAAGCAGTCATAAAAAATGGAAAAGTTTCAACTCCAAGTGATGACATATGGCAAAATCTATGCAAACAACTTGGTGAAAAGATGACACCAAAAGCTCTTTACACTTTTGTTAAATTAAACAGACACAATGTATGGGCTGCTCTGGATTACAGTGATGAAGAGAGACTGACTGACACAGACAGCAGTGACAATGATAATGATTTTGAACAAAGCAGCTCTCCTTTTCAAAACAAAGTGCAAGACTTTCAATGTGGAGCTCCCATTTGAACAGTGGATACATATGATTCCACATAAAGTCACATACAAAAAGAATACTTTCAAGAAAAGGGAATACACCATTTTGAAGCCAGGTACATGGACTCATGTTGTAAACCAGTACTGACACCATTACTTTTAAACGAGCCAAGGTGTACCCCAGAACTGTATCTTCTTTTATTAAAATCAGAGGCTTTTGCAAAGAGTATAGTGGCCAGCTGTACATTACATGTGAAAAGGAACCTGAAAATCACTGCCCAATGGTGCTGAAGTGTGTAATGGCAAACACAGATGAATCCATGCACACTGGCTTTTCTAAGAGAGCCATGTCCAGAAGTCTGAGGGCAGAAGTAGCAAAAGAACTTGTGAAGGCAGACTGCAGCCCCATGTGTGGAGAGCATCAGAGGCAGCAAAGCTGATGGACTTCAGAGCCAAGCCATCTACCAAATTTGACAACTCTGCGCAAAGCCAAATACGAACAAAATCAACTAGAAGTTGCTCATAAAAACCCAATACTGTCTCTCCACTCATTAAAATACAGTTCCCCTCACAGTGGAAGCATTTGGGACATTGGATTAGACAAGTTCTTCTGTCACTACTGGAGTCACACTCAAATGCTGATGTACAAGACTGAAAAGCACCCCATAGTCGCCTTTGATGCGACTGGCTCAGTTGTAAAAAAGCTTCTCAGGCCTAATGGTTTGTCTGGAAATATCTTCCTGTATCAAGGTGTGTTAACAGGAAGGGACAACTCTCACGTCCCAGTGGTGCAAATGTTGTCAGAGAGACATGATGTCCAGGCAATCACAAGATGGTTATCGGAATGGATTCGTGCTGGAGCACCAATCCCAAAGGAGGCCATCTGTGATTTCTCCTCAGCTTTACTTGGTGCTTTAGTTAAGGCTTTAACACATCATTCAGATTTGAAGAGCTACATTAATGAATGCTTTGGTGTCTTGCTTCGGAAAAAATCCTACAAACTACCACCATGTTTCATCAGAGTGGATGTGGCACACTTCATCAAAATGATTTGCCAGTGGGACTGTTTGAGAAAAAAGCCTCATCGGGTGAGGGAACTTGTCAAGTCCCAATCCTTGGAAGAAGCAAAGGTCCTAATACGCAGCATTGCTATTGTGGCATTAAGTGAGACAGAAGGCTGTGACAGTTTTGGAAACCCCATTATGTCAGAAGTGTCCAAATCAAATCTGAAAAGAAAAATTGCAGATGAGACTATGTCTGTTTCTGATGACAAGGAAGAAGAAGACATTAGATGGGATCCATGCACAGAAATAAACACTGACTTAAGGCAGTGGGTGGCAGATATTTGTGAGGGGAGCAGGTGCCATGCTGAAGTTCATGGTGATCGAGACAATATGCACTATCTACCTGAGCTCGTCCCACACCTAATTAGATTGGGAGGATACCTACCACTCTGGACTGGAGTAATGGTTCCCCTATTTCAGAGCGAAAAGCTCACTGCAACTTCAGCTAATGTTGAAGCAGAGTTCAAGAACATTAAACATGGTCTGTTCAAGCATGAAAATCTCCCTATAAGGATAGATAAATTCATCGCACGTCATCTTGGTTTCATTGAAGGGAACATGCGGATCTGTTCTGCAAAAAAATACGAAAAGAAGCAGAGGTTGCCAGACAGGATGGTACAGTGAAGCGTCAGGATCCACACAAAGCCTCTGTGGAGCAGGAAGTGGATGATAACCCCTCTCAGGAGCCCAAAATTGTCACAGACATGGACATTGAAGAAACAGCAGCTTTGGAAAACTGGAGAGGCCTTGCAGTTCCACCAAAGAAGAGGAAATTGACCTCATACCTCTCCCCTTTCCTGAGTGGCTCCACTCAGATCCAGCTGTGAAAAAGAAAAAAGTAAAGCTAGGGCTGTTAAAAAATGGAAATAATCAACAACCAGTAAAACTTGGCAAAGGACAATACTGTGTCATGAACACCTGTGCCTTTGATGCCTTCTGTCAAAGTCTGTGCTGCGCTTACTGTGACAGTCGTACTGCTCAAAACATGTTGAATAGTTCAGAGGAGAATAAAGTATTCCAGCTTGTGAAATCCCTTGCTTCAAAGGGTGTCACTCAACATGCCTATTCATTGAGGGCAGAGGTGCTGAGCTCAATATTCTGCCCTGTTCAGTTGAAGACTGGTGTTCATCGTGTTGATGCACAGTGCCATGTGTCCACAGTAATTCAAAAAACAATGACAGAAAATCCAAGTGTTCACTTCACAAGACAGTGTTCCTCCCAGTACTGCAAACTTTACACACCAAACACAAGGCAAATACCTTTTGTTTCCATTGATCTGTCAGTCCTCTCAGCTTCTGGCATAGCTCACCTTCAGTCTGCTGTTGAACAAGGGCTCAACCTTCCAGCATCGCCATGCCTAAGACCAATCGAAAGTCCTGATGCATCTCCAACAGCATTTAAAACAGATTCATCAGGAAAGCAACTTTGCACAGGGACTGTTTGTCACAGTTTCACCCTGAGAGAGCTTGTATGGATTGACACAGACCTTGGAAAATGCTCTACAGAAACTCTGGAGCACAGTTTTCACAGTCCAAAAAGGTTTTTGCTTACTGAATTCCCATCCACTCTGCTACTTCAAGGAGAGAAATTCACACTGCAAGCAGTCATTGCATTTCAGGAGGGCCCAACACCAGAAACACTCGGGCATTATATGACATTCTGTAACAGGACCCCGTACATCTGGGAGATGTATGATGACCTAAGAAAGGATGTAACCATAGCATCTGAAAACACCAGCGTATGTCCGCACGCTGTGCTCTACACAAAGGAATGATGGAAAGATTTCATGAAAGAAAGTCCTTTTCTAGTTTGTGAGTTAGATGGTGGAAATAGCTGTTATTTTTCAGTTATTGTATTAGACTTGTGAGGCTCAGACACTTCCATGTATTTACCTTTTCTAACAGGAAACATATATACTACATTGTTCTCGTAGTTTTGTATTTTGTTACCAGCAAATAAAGTTTTTTCTCCAACAGAATGCATTAATTATTTTAAATGCTATATTTAACCTAGTTTTTAAATAAGTTATAGCAGTTTGATTACTAGGTTTAAGAGTGTGATCATGAGAAAAAATATCCAATGCTGGTTAATATCTCTCAATTTCTTTACAGTAAAGAAAGTGGCTGGTTGAGCTTTAGAAACTTTTGGTAATATCTTTAAAATGATAGCGGCACAAACGACAATTTTTGCAGCACAAACCAGCACAAACATAGCACAAACGTTTGACATCAATTTTGTTCGATTCCATTAATGTGGGGGGGCTGGTTGACCTCTGATGACCTCAAGAATTTTTTATCAATATCTTTAAAATGATAGCAGCACAAACGAAAATTTTTGCAGCACAAACGTAGCACAAACGTTTGACATCAAATTTGTTTGATTTGGGTAATGTGGGGGAGCTTGTTGACCTTTTGACCTTTACATTTTCATTAATATCTTTAAAACAGAAGCAGCACAAACGACAATTTTAGCAGCACAAACCAGCACAAACTTAGTACAGTTGAATGATACCAGTTTTGTTTGATTCCATTAAGGTGGGGGGGCTGGTTGACCTCTGATGACCTCTAGAAATTTTCTTGAATATCTTCAAAATGATAGCAGCACAAACGAAAATTTTTGCAGCACAAACCAGCACAAACGTAGCACAAACGTAGCACAAACGTAGCACAAACGTAGCACAAACGTTTGACATCAAATTTGTTGGATTTGAAGAAGGTGGGGGGGGGGCAACTTCACTCACATTTCCAGCACTGTAGATGTGTTCCAGCTCAGTGTTGATTGAAATAATCCGGAGAGCAGTATTCTGTGATTAATGTCACATCTTCTTGAAGTTATAATCCCAGGGAAAACTGTCAGTCTGATATCTAGTCAACCAATCAGGTGTTTACATCATATTCACTGATATTCAGCCCCACTTTATTATCAGTCTCTCTCTCTTTCACATCTGAATAATCTTCACTTCATATTTCAGTCAGTTCAGGTTTCATTAGCACAGGGGTGTCCAAACTTTTTTCACTGAGGGCTACATTCATAAAAATAAAGGAGGGGCTGGGCCACTTACTAGAAATGAATCCAAACACCTTTTTCTTTAAACTCTTTGTTAGTCACAGTATACTCAATACAATCCTCTTTTTCACTAAGTCACAAACATTCAGAGATCAGCGTGTCCTGTGTGTTCTCTCATTCACTCACACTCACTCTCATATGGCTGAAGTCTGTACAGAGGCTACCTAATCACACCTTGGCTCGTTTGATTAGGTAGAGGATCAACAGGGGGTTCATGACCCCCTTGGCGGACTCTCCCATAGGGCTTAAATCTGGGACTCTCCACCATTTGACCCCATAAATAAAGAAGCTTCTCGGAATGAGAGGTGAAATGTCTTCAAGAAACTTAAAGAAGTCCAGATGCCTTTTCTAAGCTCTTTAGATGACTGAGAACCTTCACAGACACGTCATCAGTGGGACTCTCAGAGCTACCAGCCCCTTCCTAAAATCACAAAGCTCTGCATTGAAATCAATGATATCAATGCTGGAACCAAATGAGTCCAAGTCTTCTGCTGATTCAGCATCACATTCATCTTTTGTCCTTGTTCTGCATCCCCACCATGGACTTCATTCCTTTCCAAGCCAGCCTTGAGTGTCCTTTATTCAGCTCATCCTCTGCTTTACTTTAGACCTGATTTTAGCTGCTTTATTTCTCTTTGAACAAGTTTATGTGCCCCAATCTTTTTCTTCTCTCCCTCATAACAAGACAGCTTCTTCTAACTGAGAACATGTTTGAGTGATTTTACTAATCTAGGGCTGCTTATTGGGGAAAACAGTTTCTGTTTTCAAAGTAATCCCCATTTTTCCCAGGAACATAGATCAGGTGGGAACAACTAAAATAAAATTTAAAAAAACAACTAAACCAAAGAAGTAATGACTGCTGACATCTGAAAAGTCTAAGTAATCATCAGCACTCACTTTGTTCAATACTGAATACATTGCAGCAGAAATTGTCCACATTTCTGAAATATTTCTGGGTGTAACTGTCACCAAAGTGCCATCTAGATCTGGCCTGTGGTTGTTATCTAATTGATAATCATCAATTCTACTAAAACAAATACAAAATAAAGAAATTTGACACATTTTGTTGATACCAAAAACACACTGAACAATTCAGTGTTGTTTTACTGCTGTTCTCTCTTCACTTCTTCTCCTCTGTTCTCCACATGTTGCTCTGCATAAGTGCTCAGTTTCCTGACAAAAACAAGATTAAATATTGCTAAATATAATAGTATCTCATTACACTTCAACATAAGTGTTTTATTTTTGTAATTGTTTATCTGTTATTTTTCAGACTGAGTCACTGTGACCTGTCAGAGAGAAGCTGTGAAGCTCTGTCCTCAGGTCTCAGCTCTCAGACCTCTAATCTGAGACAGCTGGACCTGAGTAACAATAACCTGAAGGATTCAGGCGTGAAGCTTCTGTCTGAAGGACTGAAGAGTCCACACTGTACACTGGAAACTCTCAGGTGAGATCAAGCATTGTTTTTTTTTCTTCAACTGACAGATTTGGCAAATCAATAATAAGGCAGTCCTCTAATAAGAGGAGATGTGGAGGTCTTCTGAAGGGCAACATACTCTTATGTTGAAAATTTCTAAAACAGGAAGTAGTTCCTGGGAACTGCTTCCTTTGTTATTGTCTAAGTAGAAATCTGATGGTGAAAACAGTGATGAGTTTGCAGAGGTGAATCCACAGCACACAACACAACAATGCTGTGCGTGCTGAAAGCAGACTTCTCACAGATTCTGAGACTGCAGGTTTCATCATTGTCCAACCAAAATTCACTATACCAGCAGCAAATGAACGTCCAAAACTACGCTTCACTCTGAAAAACAGATGAACAGGGGGATCCACACTTTTTGTTTACATCTTTTTTGTGGGGTCTGTACACTTGTCCTGTCTGTTCACCTGCTGTTTTAGCTGTTTGGTGGTTGTTGAGATGGTTTTGTGAACTTTTAGCTGAGATTCTGACATTTCTGTAGATACCACATATCTAATTACTTTGTATAGCATGAATGGCCATAAGGAGGTTTTTAACAGTAAGAAAAGTTGTAAAACTTAAGAAAATATAGTTAAAAGTCCAAAACCTTTTACGTCTGGTCGCTTGTGGTAAGGAGCAGATCAAACGAGTAAAGAATTACATTATAATTATAAATGGCTTCAACAGCACATTCAGGTCTGTGAGACTCATTCAGACACTGAGCCGTGGCTCTGTGCTATATGCACATATTTCTGCATCTATGCCATTCAAACACACTTTGTATATAGTTTATTTTATGTAGTATTCAATACTGAACTGTACATTTAGTCTTTTAAAGGCAGCAATTTTTATTCAGTGTTTTCATAAAAGCCTTATTTTTATCCATTTACAACTATTAGGAAGAACACACGTGAGGTTTAAGACCTGGACAAGTTTGAAACCCTTTGTTTGCATTTAAGTACAGCTCCCTGTTTCTCTGTGTACCTGGTCTATACCACTACACTTGCTGTCTATGGAACATTTCCGTCTTCTTTCACATAATGGTATGATCCCAGTCTGTCTCTTAAAGTGTTTGGCCACATGGTTTGCTCATCAGAATAAAATCTCAGCCGTGCTCACATTGATTATCAGCAAGCCTGAAAATTCATCAATATTTGACATATCAAATTATCTCAAGGGCTGGATTTGGCCCATGGGCCATATGTTTGAGACCCCTGGTTTACACAGTTTAGCATCGAATGTTCTAGTGAGTTAGTTCCAAGCTAACTAGCAGACCAGCTAACTGCTGCCACAAGCTGCAACTGCGTCTTTCTAACAAGAGCGTCAGACACTCAGACTGGTTTTCTTTGTGGATGATGATGTATTTTCACACTGATCCTTCATGCTGATGCTGCCATCCACCCACTGCTCCTGGATTCCTCATCATCATCTCCATCAGCCCTCACAATACTCCACCTTCATCAGCTTCATGTTCAGGAGCCTGGATGGACAGTAATTCTTTCCATGGGTTATGGTGGGATATTGAGAGCTGAAGTCAAACAGCAGTGAGAAATGAAAGACTGATTTCTATTTAGTCTTGTGATGTGCAGCTTTGTTCAGAGCATTAAGGCCCAGCAAAGATTACTGAGGTCATAGAGTCACTGATGAAACCTGTGTGCTTATAGAAACTGAAACCAGATGAACCAGAATAGAAGGACATTATTGGTGACATTATCCTGGAACAGTTTAAAGTGAACATGTCAAAGATCTATACCTGTCTCCATGTTTCTGTCCCCGCCCCTTTCTTTCTGTCCTGGGTCATGTGAGCGCTGCAGTAGTATTAGGCCCACCATCAATGCTCCCATTGGCTGAGACGCATAATGACGCCCACTGATAAACATCCCTCCTGTGACCCATGGCTTTTATATTCAGAGCCAGTGAGCACTTTCACAATAATCATGATTTTAAAAACTGTGATTAAAATAATTGCTGACGTTAATCAATTAACGAGTTAACGAGATAATAACAGGTTAAGTTGCCCTAATAATTAGACTTTGATGACAAACTGATGTGATCTCCATGTTTCCTTTGTTGGACTGTGGGCGAGTGTCAGAACTGAATGTACTGAGTAACATGTAGAGTTTAAATATGTGTCAGTTCCAGTTTTAGAGCTCTAAAGTGCAGCTATCATGTTAGGAATATGTTAGGAATAGACAGTAACACTGAGCACACTGAGGTCAAATCTTTATTTTACCACTCGCTGCATTCTTGATGTTCATGAATTCAGCAGGTTCATGATTGTCTGCAGCATTAATCTCATATTTCCATCTAAAGTGTTGAATTTGACTGTTTGATGTTCTTTATGATCTCTGGGACCAGTTCCTCTGTAGGCTGAGCTCAGTCCATCCATTTAGTGAAATGATGTTTAAAGGTCTCCTTGTTCTGTGAGCGTGCACAGATCCTGAAGCAGAAAGCCTGGGTTAACAGAGAAATGATCATCACTGTGATGATGCTCATCATCTCTGACTGGGATTTGAGGTTTTGTCAAAGCAGCAAAGAAAGCCTGGCTATGTTGGACTTGTTGTGGCAGCAGCTCCCAGTTTGAGTTCAGGAGACAGACACCCTCTCTACTTTGAAGATCAGCGTCAAACTTTCCTTTTTGATAAAGCTTATAGTTAGAGCTGGATCAGGTGACCCTGAACCATCCCTTAGTTATGCTGCTATAGGCTCAGGCTGTTGGTGGACTTCCCATGATGCTCTGCTTTCTTCTCCCCTCTTTTCACTCCTGATGCTTTTATATGTCACTACTGCATGTCCTTAACTTTTGTCTTCTCTCTCCTTAGTTTGTGTTTTGTTCTTGTCTCTCTGAGCTCATCTCTTCTCTTTCCCCTCACCCTGCAACCAGTCATGGTAGATGCTCCTCCTGGAGCCTGTTTTCACTGGGAGGATCTTTGTGTCAAAGGGAGTTCTTCTTCCCACCATCACCAAGTGCTGCTCACAGTGGATTGTCTGATGGTTGGGGCTTTCTCTCTAATATTGAAGGCTGTTACCTTACACTGTTAAACAGCTTGAGATGACTGTTGTTGTCTGTTGGGAACTGTCACTTATAAATGAAGATACATTGAATGGATGTAAATGGATAGATGTTATTGTGACAAAGAGAAAACGGTTGTTGACAGATAGATTGTTGTTTTGTGTGTCTGCAGGCTGTCAGGCTGTCTGATCACAGAGGAAGGCTGTACTTCTCTGGCCTCAGCTCTGAGCTCCAACCCCTCCCATCTGAGAGAGCTGGACCTGAGCTACAATCATCCAGGAGACTCAGGAATGAAGCTGCTGTCGGCTGGACTGAAGGATCCAGGTTGGACTCTCAGGTATGGAGAGAATGTCTGATAGAGGAGGAAGAGCTGGAAACATTTCCTGTGTTCTTCACTCACTTCCTGTTTGTTTCCTGTAGATGACACATGAACAATCACACATGCAGGAATATTTTCAGGGACAGACACACTAGTCTAGCTGGATAGTACATGGATATTTATGTAGGGGTCTCCAAGGAGTCTGTTTGCAGGAACATTAATGATAACTGATAAGTCATGTTGAGAGTTTCATTAAAAGTAGACCTACAGTTAGGTCCATAAATATTTGGACAGAGACAACATTTTGTAACATTACATGCACTTTATTGGGTCACAGGTGTACCTGAGATAGTGGCCACTGTGTACCTAATAAGTGTCAGCAATGTGTATGTTTCCCATGCTGTATGTCCACAGTCACAGTGACAGTCAGTGACACTGACAGACTTTCAATTCAATTCAATTCAATTTTATTTATATAGCGCCAAATCACAACAAAAGTCGCCTCAAGGCGCTTCATAGATACAGAGAAAAACCCAACAATCATATGACCCCCTATGAGCAAGCACTTTGCTGACAGTGGGAAGGAAAAACTCCCTTTTAACAGGAAGAAACCTCCGGCAGAACCAGGCTCAGGGAGGGGCGGCCATCTGCTGCGACCGGTTGGGGTGAGAGACGGATGAAACAAGGCTGTGAATCATTTCAGTCTGTGTGTGTGACAAAGAGGCAGACAGGAGCAGCTAACATTTGGAAATGTTACCCATATTCTATCGCGATATTTCATTTTCTTATTGTTGCCTAACATTATACCGGTATTACCGTGAATGGTATAATGTGGCCCAGCCCTAGGTGCACTCAAATTTTTTAACCGCATCGCTTAACACCGCAGTTTTACATGTGCACTTTTTGGTGGGGGAAATTGCTGTCCATACAGACAATATTGATTTGCAAATGATTAACAAACAATCTTATCAACACAAAGTTCTTTATTTGGAGCACATTTCTACAAGAAAGACAAGTTACTGAAAAAGTGCTTGTGCTTAAAGTGCTTTGGCACTCTTTGGCAATATTGTAGACAATGTTTAACTTAATCATCACATCGGCTCCTCTGACGACCTGTTTACTGCTGCGTGCCGCTGAAAGGCAGTGGGGAGAGGGGACACTTGGGCTGTGCATTTATCGCAACATATAATGTGTTTTCTGGATACACTGTGATTTTTCAGTGTTCACAGATTGATGGCTCCATGTCAGAGCACTGGCTATGAATTTCACATGGATCAGGCCTTAACAAAAAAGTTATCAATCGTTCTTTTCATCTTTTATTACCCACAGCTTCATCCACTTCTGTCGGGCCTAGGTTGCTCAGTAGGGCTGGGTATCATCACTGATTTCTGTAATCCATTTGATTCGATTCAATTTTGCCTCAGACAGTCAGAAATATTTAATTCTCCTTCTGTTATTTGACAACAATAACAGAAAAATATGTACTTGAGCACACATTTATTGTGAATTCAGCTGTGAATGTAGAATTTGTCAGAATACATCATGGTCACACAAATCCTTAGCAGAGCAAAGTGGCCTACTTAGCATTAGCTGCTCAAGTTGTAGAAAGCAAGGCAAAACAGTATTAGCATTAGCTACTACTGGCAGCCTACTTAGCATAAACTCTTCACATCGTTATAACGCAAGAGAAAAGTGTCACTCATGGCAGCCTATTTATCATTAACTTCTCACATCATTATGACACAAGAGAAAAGGGTAATGGCGTTAGCTACTAATGCTTATTTACCTCAAATTAGCTTCAGCTGCTCACATTGTTATAAGGAAAGAGAAAACGGTATTAGCATTAGCTGCTAATAATTATTCACCCCTAATTAGAATAAGCCGCTAATGGCAGCATATTTAGCATTAACTCCTCACATCATTGTAACCCAAGGGAAGAGAGTATTAGCAATAGCTACTATCGTTGTTAAAAAGTAAGAGAAAACAGTGTTAGCATTATTCAATAATGCTAACTCGCATTAATTTAGCATTAGCTATTAACAACAGCCTACTTAGCATTAGCCGCTCACGTTGTTAAAAAGTAAGGGAAAACAGTGTTAACATTAACGCATAATGCTAATTCACATCAAATTAGCATTAGTTAATAACGGCAGCCTGCTTAGCATTAGTTGCTCACATCGTTATAAAGCAAAGAAAAATTATATAAGCATTAGGAGCTAATGCTTATTCAACTAAAATTAGACATAGTTGCTAATGGCGGCCTACTTATCATTAGCTGCTCACATTTTTATAATGCAAGGGAAAATAGTGTTGTGTTATCATTAGCTACTCACATTGTTACAAAGCCAGGGAAAACAGTGTTAGCATTAGCGCATGATACTAATTCACGTCAAAGTAGCATTCGTTAATAACGGCAGCCTACTTAGCATTAACTGCTCACTAATATAATGCTAATCCACATCAAATTAGCATTAGCTGCTAACATCAGCCTACTTAGCACTAGCTGCTCACATTGTTAAAAGGAAAGGGAATATACTATTAGCATTAGCTGGTAATAATTATTCACCCCTAATTAGAATTAGCCACTAATGGCAGCCTACTTAGCATTAACTCCTCACATCATTATAATGCAGGGGAAAAGATTTAGCATCATCGATAATGCAAATTCACATCAAATTAGCATTGGTTAATTACGGTAGACTTCGTATCATTAGCTGCTGTCATTCTTACAAAGCAAAGGAAAACGGCCTACTTAGCATTAGCTGCTCAAATTGTTATAAATCAATGTGAGCAGTGTTAGGTGCCAATGGTTATTCACCTAAAATTAGCATTAGCCACTAATGGTAGCCTATTTAGCATTAACTTCTTTGGGAGGACCTCTTTCTGTGACTGACTAGAGGATTCAAACCAATCAGATGACAATATTCACATGACTCCCACTCCTTGAAGTGCATTTCAAGGAGTGGGAGTGGGGCGATCGTGGCTCAGGAGTTGGCAGTTTGCCTTGTAATCGGAAGGTTGCCGGTTCGAGCCCCGGCTCCGACAGTCTCGGTCATTGGGTTAGCTGCTCACATTTTTATAATTGCCCAAGGACAAGACACTTCACCCGTTGCCTACTGGTGGTGGTCAGAGGGCCCGGTGGCGCCAGTGTCCGGTGGCGCCAGTGTCCGGCAGCCTCGCCTCTGTCATTGCGCCCCAGGGCGGCTGTGGCTGCAATGTAGCTGCCATCACCAGTGTGTGAATGGGTGGATGACTGAGTGTGTAAAGCGCTTTAGGGTCCTTAGGGACTAGTAAAGCGCTATACAAATACAGGCCATTTACCATTTTTGAAAATGTTGCACTGTTCCTTTATCAGTGTCTTAACAGTATGTTTATGAGAACCATGTAATGTCGAGAGAGAGAGAGAAAGTTTCGATACGTGAGAGATTTGTGATGTTTAGCGTGTTTGGAGGCTTTAGTTAGTGTGTAGTTGGTGTGTAGTTAGTGTGTAGTTAGTGTGTAGTGTAGTCGTTGTTGTGTTTTGTGTGTCAGTTCTACTAGTAAACATCACAGTTGCTGCCTTAAAGCCACCAAAGGCAGACTGCAGTGTAAACGCTGTCTCCACATGGAAAACAGGAGTGATCCACCTCCTGCTGTCAGACCACCTGATTGTTCTGTAAATAGTTTGAAATGGTTATATTAAAACTGCCTGAGGCCTCGGCTGCATTATTAGGGAAATAGTTGCAGAGTTGTTGTTTGCAAAACTTGTTCAGTGTTTTTTAAAATGTACAAAATGATTGGTTAAACATGTTTGTGGTTTTTCCAGTAAAAATCTGCCTTTTTTCTCCTCTGATATTTCCTCAATGATTGGAAATATGGTGTTGATGAATGTGTCAGAACTAATCCAAAGATATAACCCTGTGCAGTCTGGAGAAATGGCCATCATCCAGTCTGTCCTGTTTCCATCAATCACTGTCTGGTTGGCCTCAGTCATGAAGCATGATGGGGCCAGACAATAAGGTCTTTAGAGAGGCTCATCTGTGCTGTCTTTCCTCCATCCAGGATCTGTAAAGGTCCAGAATGAGGGACAAACACATCTCTACAGACCTTTCACATCATGGAGATAAACTGTTCACATTTCTTCCTTCAGGCAGACGATACAGAGTGTTGTTAACAAAAAAACAGACACCACAGACAATTCATTCCCCCGGGCTTTCACTTTGATGAACACTGTGAATGTTCATGTGTATGAGAGCCATGTAATGTCCATGTGTGCATGCTGACTGTGCTGCTCTGACCCCCCTCCTCCTTTCAGGGTGGAGCCTGCTGGAGTCCGATGGTTGAGACCAGGTCTGAGGAAGTGTAAGTGTGTTTTTAATGGGATTCATGAAAACAAAGCAGCACATTCAACCATCTTCATCATGTCAGGAGTCATCATCAAAGTGTCAATCAATGAACAGATGATGGATCAATAACTGCAGCTGGATTGTGTTTGTTCTCTCCATCAGATTCCTGTCAACTCACAATCGACACAAACACAGTGAACACAAACCTCCAACTGTCTGACAACAACAGGAAGGTGACACGTGTGGAGGAGGTTCAGTCATATCCTGATCATCCAGACAGATTTTTTTGTCATCAGCTGCTGTGTAGAAATGGTCTGACTGGTCGCTGTTACTGGGAGGTCGAGTGGAGAGGAGAGGTCGCTATATCAGTGAGTTACAGAAGCATCAGAAGGAAAGGAAATGGTGAAGACTGTGTATTTGGATACAATGATCAGTCCTGGAGTCTCCACTGTTCTTATGATGATGGTCCTGTTTGTGTCAGGCACAATAACAGAGAAACATCCATCTCCTCCTCCTCCTCCTCCTCTGTCTCTAACAGAGCAGCAGTGTATGTGGACTGTCCTGCTGGCACTCTGTCCTTCTACAGAGTCTCCTCTGACACTCTGATCCACCTCCACACCTTCAACACCACATTCACTCAAACTCTTTATCCTGGGTTTTCATTCTATTCATCTGGTTCATCAGTTTCTCTGTGTGCAGTTGAGTATCAGCAGTCTCGTCCTGTTATAGATCATCAATCAATAGATCATCAATCATCAATCACCCATCAATTGCGTGAAGTCATTTCCTAATCTTTTTTTTACTGTCCACTTTTTAGGATTTCAGAAAAGCACAAATGACTGAGGCTGAAAAACCTTCATACAGGTGACCAAATTATTACCTTTCTGATTTAGTACAGATGAACTTCCCATCCCGGTGCCTCAGATCTTCATCTTCTCTTTCTCTCTCTGTTCCTTCCACTCGTCTGATTACAATGGGGGGCGGGGCTTTTAGTTGCTCTGCCCCTCGACTTTGGAATTCCTTACCCCCTGACCTCAGAAATATTACTTCATTCCCTCTTTTTAAGTCCACCCTCAAAACTCATCTGTTTAAAATTGCTTATGTTTAAACCTCTGCATGCTCTTAACTTTTATCTGTTACTCTTTTTATTGTATATGTTGTGTATTTGTTGTACAGTGTCCTTGGGTGCTTTGAAAGGCGCTATTTTTTAAATAAAATGTATTATTATTATTATTATTATTATTATTAATGAACACATATACAGTTATGTAGTAAACAAAAACGTGTAAAATAACTTAAATTATGTTTCATATTTTAGATTCTTCAAAATAGCCACCCTTTGCTTTGATTAGTGCTTTGAACACTCTTTGCATTCTCTAGATGAGCTTCATGAGGTAGTTCAATTCAATTCAATTCAATTCAATTTTATTTATATAGCACCAAATCACAACAACAGTCGCCTCAAGGCGCTTTATATTGTACAATATGTCCTATAATAATGGATACAGAGAAAAACCCAACAATCATATGACCCCCTATGAGCAGCACTTTGGCGACAGTGGGAAGGAAAAACTCCCTTTTAACAGGAAGAAACCTCCAGCTGAACCAGGCTCAGGGAGGGGCGGGGCCATCTGCTGTGATTGGTTGGGGTGAGAGAAGGAAGACAGGATAAAAGACATGCTGTGGAAGAAAGACAGAGATTAATAACAGATATGATTCGATGCAGAGAGGTCTGTTAACACATACTGAGTGAGAAAGGTGACTGAAAAAGGAAAAACTCAGTGCATCATGGGAATCCCCGGCAGCCTACGTCTATTGCAGCATAACTAAGGGAGGATTCAGGGTCACCTGGTCCAGCCCTAACTATATGCTTTAGCAAAAAGGAAAGTTTGAAGCCTAATCTTAAAAGTAGAGATAGTGTCTGTCTCCTGAATCCAAACTGGAAGTTGGTTCCACAGAAGAGGGGCCTGAAAACTGAAGGCTCTGCCTCCCATTCTACTTTTAAATATTCTAGGAACAACAAGTAGGCCTGCAGAGCGAGAGCGAAGTGCTCTAATAGGGTGATATGGTACTACAAGGTCATTAAGGTAAGATGGGGCCTGATTATTTAAGACCTTGTATGTGAGGAGCAGGATTTTGAATTCTGGATTTAACAGGAAGCCAAAACAGGAGAAATCTGCTCTCTCCTTCTAGTCCCTGTCAGGACTCTTGCTGCAGCATTTTGGATTAGCTGAAGGCTTTTCAGGGAGTTTTTAGGACTTCCTGATAATAATGAATTACAGTAGTCCAGCCTGGAAGTAATAAATGCATGAACTAGTTTTTCAGCGTCACTCTGAGACAGGATATTTCTAACTTTAGAGATGTTGCACAAATGGAAGAAAGCAGTCTTACATATTTGTTTAATATGTGCGTTGAAGGACATGTCCTGGTCAAAAATGACTCCAAGGTTCCTCACAGTGTTACTGGAGGCCAAGGTAATGCCATCCAGAGTATGAATCTGGTTAGATACCATATTTCTAAGCTTTTCAGGGCCGAGTACAATAACCTCAGTTTGATCTGAATTAAGAAGCAGAAAGTTAGCGGCCATCCAGGTCTTTATGTCTTTAAGACATTCCTGCAGTTTAACTAATTGGTGTGTGTTATCTGGCTTCATGGACAGATAGAGCTGGGTGTCATCTGCATAGCAGTGAAAATGTATGCTATGTCTTCTAATGATGCTGCCTAAGGGAAGCATGTATAATGTAAACAGAATTGGTCCTAGCACTGAACCCTGTGGAACTCCATAATTAACCTCAGTGTGTGAAGAGGACTCTCCATTTACATGCACAAACTGGAGTCTATTAGATAGATATGATACAAACCACTGCAGTGCAGTACCTGTAATACCTACAGCATGTTCTAATCGCTCTAATAGGATATTATGGTCGACAGTATCGAACGCTGCACTGAGGTCTAGCAGGACAAGCACAGAGATGAGTCCACTGTCAGAGGCCATAAGAAGATCATTTGTAACCTTCACTAAAGCTGTTTCTGTGCTGTGATGAGCTCTGAAACCTGACTGAAACTCTTCAAATAAACCATTCCTCTGCAGATGATCTGTTAGCTGTTTGACAACTACTCTTTCAAGGATGTTTGATATGAAAGGAAGGTTGGAGATTGGCCTATAATTAGCTAAGACTGCTGGGTCTAGAGATGCTTTTTGAGTAAAGGTTTAACTACAGCCAGCTTGAAGGCCTGTGGTACATAGCTGATTATTAGAGATAGGTTGATCATATTTAAGATCGAAGAATTAATTAATGGCAGGACTTCTTTGAGCAGTTTTGTAGGAATGGGGTCTAAAAGACACGTTGATGGTTTGGAGGAAGTAATTATTGAAGTTAACTCAGAAAGATCAATTGGAGAAAAAGAGTCTAACTTAACATCAATGGTACTAAGAGTAGCTGTAGATAATATTACATCTGTGGGATGATTACTGGTAATTTTTTCTCTAATGATAAAAATTTTATTAGTGAAGAAGTTCATGAAGTCATTACTAGTTAACGTTAAAGGGATGGTTGGCTCAACAGAGCTCTGACTCTTTGTCAGCCTGGCTACAGTGCTGAAGAGAAACCTGGGGTTGTTCTTATTTTCTTCAATCAGTGATGAATAGTAAGATGTTCTGGCTTTGCGGAGGGCTTTCTTATAAAGCAGCAAACTATTTCTCCAGGCTAAATGATGATCCTCTAAATTTGTGACACGCCATTTCCTCTCCAGATTACGAGTCATCTGCTTTAGGGTACGTGTTTGAGAATTATACCACGGAGTCAGGTACTTCTGATTAGAGACCTTAGTTTTCACTGGAGCTACAGTATCCAGAGTCGTACGTAGTGAGGAGGTGAAATTATTAACAAGATAATCGATATGTTAACACAAGATCTAGAGTGTGATTAAAGTGGTGGGTGGGTTCTTTTACATTTTGAGAGAAGCCAATTGAGTCTAATAACAGATTAAATGCCATGTTGAGGCTGTCATTTTTAGCATCTACATGGATGTTAAAATCACCCACAATAATTATTTTATCTGAGCTGAGCACTAAATCAGATATAAAGTCTGAGAAATCAGACAGAAACTGTGTATTCCATGTTGCTTGCAGTGTCCTGTTGTGAGATGAAAGAAAAATGTCACTGACTGGCAGATGTCCTAGAAAATGTCCTTCACCCAGTTAAGGAAGACTGGGTTAAGAAATTTCATAATGTGTTCTTGTGTTCTTGGTGGATCATTATTATCTGTCTTCAGCCTGGTCTGGTGCACTCCAGAATACTTCAGCTGGCAACACAGAGCACCTCCAGTATCCATTTTACCAAAATATAAATTTTGATAGGTCTGATCCTTTGAGCTTCTCTGGCAGGAAAACCTATGCAGAGTTATTCAGATATTCAAAAAACAAACTTTAAATGTTTGTGTTTTGTGCAACAGGTCCAATAGTCTAAATGAGTTCAAACTAATTCAAAAGTACCATAGGCCATTTTAGTGTTAAATAGGAAACATAACAAAAACCATCTAAAACGCTAAAAACTACAAAATTTAATCGTTCACCCAACACTAGAAGCATTAATTTAACAATCGGGCATAATGATAGTGGAATAATAGGAAAAATAATAGGAAAACATAAATGAAATAAACAAAAATAAATGAAACACAAAACTTAAGCTTCACTAACCCAGCATTAGCTCACTGGCTGTTTGAATGAACGATCGCGGCTCCATATTTTCATCAATTATATCCAAAATAAAGTAGCTGACTCACCATCGAGTGGATTGAGTGAGGGCACACTGGTGAATCAATCAGCAGGATTATCTCACACTGTCAAATAGTGTTGTGTCAATAATTAGCCATATGTTGACGGAGCACAGCAGCCACAGAGACAGTAGAGGAGGTGCTACAGATCGCCTCAGAACTTACGAAAAGTAAATGACCTCAACACTAAAAGGACCATATGTGGTCTGATTTAAATTTGGTGACATACATTCTTCACAAACTTTGTGACTAAAAGCATTGCCTGAAATTTAATAGTTAGTTTAATAGAGCGGAACTTGAGACTTAGAAGTCAGGCTACTAAATTAAACTGTGAACCTATGAACTACAGCAGATACCAAAGTAAATCGTCTGTTTCCACACTTTCTCACAGTCTACTGGTAACTGGGTCTCCTGAATGCAGCAATGAAGAAAAGCTTGAAAAACCTTTTGGAGCTTCTCTCTGGCAAGCAGAAACCCATCCAGATGTTGAAAATCATACAGGAGAAACACCTGTCAGGACTGAGTTTAATTCAGTGAGCAGCACCCTGCCACCAAGCTCCCACCTGCACATCCACTCCACAGCTTTCTGCTGCCTGACTCGCTCTCAAAGTCACTCATCTTTATTGAGCAACGTACCAAGGAACAACTTAACACGGGCAGCAAGCTTACCATCCATGAAGTTACATGAGTATACACCCAACATCAGTGTTGATGATTTTGGTGATGAAACCTACATGTTCCAGTGCTCCTGTCCAGGCCTGTACCAGTGCAGTGGGACCAACCTGGTGTTTGTCATGACGGGAGAAGGAGATGTGGTTTACAGGACTGTCCCTTGGAACAGAAGGCTGCTGGCCCAACACCACAAGAAGCCTGCAGGACCCCTGTTTGACATCACATGTCCTCAGCAGTCTTTGTGTCAGCTTCATATCCTACACTGTGAGGTCATCTCCACAGGTGGAGGCCAGTTCTTGCAGGTTGCTCATGTGAAAGATGAGAGCATCGAGTTTATCCACCCTCACCAGATAACCAAAACTCATGCTATTATAAATATCAAAGGGTTTTCTGCTTATGGTAATGTCAAGGATGAAGACTCTCCTCCTGACCCAGTCCAATCATTGGTTCTGCTCTTCTACAAACCCCTAAACGATTGTAATCCCAGATATGTCCTCAGTGTGTTCATGTTGCCACGTAATATTGTGTTCCCCAAAATGCGGCGTGACAGGAAGAAGTCAGACAAAACTGAGATATACATCGAGACAACCTCTGACTGCAAACTGCATCCAAAGCAGGCTTACACTCTGGCCACTGATCCTGAACATGACCTCATTAAAGTTCAACCAAAACAAGCTGATTTTCAAGAGGAGTCCTTCGAAAGCTACTTCCCATCATTTCAGGTGTTCTTAAAAGAAGTCTTTACAGATATTAACCTGTGTCTGAGAGACAAGAGCAGCTCCACCTGTGTTTGGGAAACAGAGGTTTGTCTTTTGCCTACTGGAGGAACAACTGGTACTGTGAAATCTTTGGATGCTGGTCCAAAAAAGATACGGAGGAGCTTTATCGAAAGTATATCAGGACCTGTTCTCAGCAGTCTGCTGGACCACCTGCTGGAAAAAAAAGTGTTAACTATAGATGAAGTGGACAAAGCAAAAACAGAGGAAAACAGAAAAGATAAAGCTCGTTGGGTTTTTGACACTGTGAGCAGGAAAGGTGCTGATTCAGAAATGTTTGAGATTCTCCGTGAGGAGGATCCCTTTCTCTATAAACATCTAGGTTTGGAATAAAACGGAGAGCTGTCACATACAGATGATCTTGCTAACAGCCACTGTCACTAAACATAACATTCTCAGTGCTCCTAGGACAGTGCTGTCCAAATGCTGAATTTGTACCTACCTAGCTGTTAATCTCTTCAAGGAGTAAAGAAAAACTCATTACTCATCGATTTTTTTTCTTATTGACTTTTGACTTATTTTGACACCATGAATTTGGGTTATGATACACAACAATTATAGATGTGTAATTTTTAACTTTTTCAT
The DNA here is from genome assembly GCF_051167445.1 of Perissodus microlepis. NCBI lineage: Eukaryota > Metazoa > Chordata > Actinopteri > Cichliformes > Cichlidae > Perissodus > Perissodus microlepis. Next base: position 34,721,182 of record NC_140476.1, on the reverse strand, counting down.
GGCATGATAGTGTATGATTGTAGTATACTTCTTAACAATAGCCATTTATGTTTCATGTAGTTTTTAATATTATATTTAAACATTTTCATTTAAACCTTTCACCAAATGTGTGATTGCAAATTTCTCCATGTGTTTTTTGTTTTGTTTTAGAATTTGATTTTTTTTTTTTCCTGCATACTTCTGATGTTATCAGTTTTAATTTAATTTTTTGTTGGGTTTTTATTTTTTGGTTCATGGCAATGTCTGCAGGATATTTACTGATATATTTACTGTATAATTACTGATTTTTGCTTTGTCAGAATATTGTAAACTCTTTCACTTTTACCAACATAAAATCACATCTTAATTAAAGTGCTGAATGCAAGTATTTTCATGTAGCTATTAATAAGTTTTCACTGGCAGTGCCTGAATGGATTGCAATATAGTCTGAAATGTATGAAGGGCTCAGGTGAAATTTTGTGTAAAAACCCAGAGGTTGTTACTCTTATGTTTACTCAAAAATGTTTTTGTGCTATAACTCTCTTCTGTTCCCAGTAACAACAGTGACTACCGTATTTTCTGCACTTTAAGGTGCACTTAAAATCCTTTCGTTAGAGTGAATTGTTAAATGTTGTCATTTTTATGCTTACCATCTCTACATTGTTTTAACTCTGTGATGAAAGGAATTCCACTGTCCCCCTCCCCAGCCTCTCGAGGTTCTGGGTGGGGGGCTGTAGTCTTTTATTGCAGACACATCCTTGTGAAGGTCTTTTTGATGTAAGCTTCCTGCCCAGCAGGAGGACACACACACACACACACACATTCTTACATACATACAGAAGTTCACACATATACATACAATGCCTTGTCTTAGAACCATGTGGGCGTTGCCTTGCTGTGATGAACTGTTTTCCCAATAAAAGGCAGCGAGAGGAGGCCATCATCGGGGTCATTCGTAATGAGCTGAGATACCGACGAGACCTCCCTTGCATGTAAACGATCGATCGCTGTTGCCTTGTTTTTCTTTCACGGGAATAAGTCCTGGATACAGCGGGGTCTGAGTTTAGACCCAACACCTTTAATTATCTCAAAAATCAACAGTGCGCTTTATAATCCTGTGCACCTTATGTAGGAATTCTCGTTGTGCTCACTGATCACGAACCGATTTTATGTGGTACACGTCGCTCAAAAATCTATCAAAAATGTTTTAGTACAACTTTGGTAAGCTACGAAGCCGCACCACTTCGCTTGATGGATAGCATTACGGCTACTGTAGTCAGGAGCCAGTAATCTGTAATCTGCCAGTAATCAGTAATCTGTGCCCAAAATTCCGTCCATGTCAGGGACCTGGGTCTGAGCGACCCAGTCCACGAGCAGTTATGACTCCTTTTATATTATGTGTGTTTCTGCACTGTGCTGCTGTTCTCGTGTCCATGCTTGTGTGTGTATAGGAACACTGGAAAAAATGGCCCTCCAAAAACAAGAAAAAAAAACTTAATACAAGATATTTTTTGCTTGAAATAAGTGAAAAAATCTGCCAATGGAACAAGTGAAAATTCTCTTGACAAGATTTCTTGAAATAAGACAGTGAATCAAGCTTTACGAGATCTTGAAATTAGCTGGAAAAACTCATTCTTAGCTATATTTTACTAGTGTTGTGAAGTTTGTGTCTCATAATAAGTTTGTGGTGCTCAAAAGTAGTATTTTCCCCTCAAAAATAGCATTTTTTCTATAAACCTCCCAACATCATCCTCATTGTTTTCAGTGTATATAACTTATTTTCAGTTCTAAAAATGTGACACCAATCTAGATTTAAGTCCAACACCTTACTTGAAATAAGATTAGAAACTGGCATTTCAAGACAAAATGTATTAAAGTTAGCATTCTTTTACTAGTATTAGGCAATCTTTTTTGTAATAATTCTCTATTTCTAGTGCATTTACCCCATATTCAAGACTTTTACCTACTGCTTATAAGACAAAAAAAATGAGAACTATAGACTTCAAAAGCAACAACTTTATTGATAAAACCCCATAAACAGAGGGGACTACATAAAAGAAAGCCATTTTGCAGTGACTTTTTTCCCCTGCCCAATCTAACACTAAACACACCTGTAACATATGTGCATTGCACAGGCAAAGTACAGACAAACACTGCTAGGCTAAAACTCCTCAACCTGTAACATTTATTATTACAAAGAGCTTTTAACATGAACATTTGACCACATTCTTCAAACAATACCATAACATTATCAATAAGGATGCACAGTATTTGATTTTTCAGCTATATCTAATATTTTACAGTTGTACTAGCCAATACCCAATAAAGCAATTCTTACTTTTATACCAAACTAGTCAGTCTCAGCTTAGTCAATTTACTCTTTCACAGTAGAGCCTATTTTCTGAATAGTCTTCTGTCTAAACTCAACATTAAAAAAAATGAAAAAAATCTTAAAATTAACTAAAAGCGAGGCTGTCTCTGCACTGCACAAACCAAACACAAAATGTCGGCATGTTAGCCATTATTATCGTGCACCCTTAATTATAACACTGGGCTAACCTGGCCAAATTACAAACCAAAATCAATCGCAACCAACATGGACTGTAGTAGCCGTGGAAGGAGAGAGGAAGTGCTTTCCTATAGTCCATCTGACCATATTGGCTTTACTGGCCAATAAAAGCAGTCCACTCAGCCATGCTCTTCTTGTAAGATGATGTGAGATCTCTCTCATGGATTTTGTCCAAGAGAACCTCCGTCTGTATGACGGAAAGCAGAGTGGCTACACACTTTGGGTATGTAAGGTGAAGGGTGTAATAGTAGGCCATAAGGTATAAAGCACCCTCGGTAACCAAGTCTTTTGGAAACGTGGTTATTGGCACATCTCCTACCGCTAGGATGCAGTTGGATGGACTCACAATCAGGACTGGGCAGGAGAGAGGACGTTTCATCAGATAGGTATTAGGGTCTTCTTGGTCCTTTAACACATAACACAGACATACTTTTGTAAGGATGATGCACTTTTGTTTCAAACACATAACTAAAGCTAAATTACAACAAAAGTTGAGGTTCTGAGAAAACATCTGAAATTGCTACTTTTAATTATTCTCGATGGAATTACTGTTCACATCTGTCTAGCCTTCCTGAAAAACAGAAAACCAAGGCTACATTTAATTAGGTATCATTGAGGTGATAAAAATGTGCTACCACGTAATGCATCCATGTTTGTATTTACTGGTCACAGATCTAACCTGTGAGAACCCTCATTCCAAAAATGTGTTTTAGGTGCCTTTTGAAGGCTTAGAACATATAAAATACTTTGGCACTCATCAGAAGAAGCATTTTTTTAATGCTATTGTCCCAAAAAGAACAGAAACAAAAAACAACGGCTACATTTTACACAACTCACCTCAAGGACATGCACCAGAGCCTCACTCGCATCCCGTGCCCTCTTTGGAGGGGCAGAGGTGGATGGGAACAGTGATGGCAGCACATGTAGGATCTCAAGAGCCTGTTCAGCTATACAGAAAAAAGAATCATCTCATTACCACACTTAAACAAAATCCTCAAGATCAAAAAAAACAAAACAACAACAACAAATATTTGGCCAGTGACGACCATCGTGGATTGAAAAGGTGAACAACAAGACACTAGCACATGAAAGTCAAAGCTGTAATCCATAGTTTAAGCTTGTCACAGTAACCTAAAAAATGCTAAATGGTGTAGATAATTGTTGTATACTGTGTTTACAGTAGGCTAATATGACTTGTGCTTGAATGCTAACTACACCTACATTGACCTACATTGCATCAGTCTGTAAAACTTAATGCTGAGGAGGGGAGGGAGGGGGAACAAAAAGGGATTTGTCTTACATTGTATGTTGTGTAGTGAGCCTACACAACAACCTTTTCCTAAACTGGCCTGTTGGTTTGTATTTTTAGCCTTTTGTAGCGTTGAGTCTGTTTTCCCTGCGCGTAACTAGTAAAGGTGCGGCTTTCAGCTCCTTCAAGAAGGAGAGGGGAGTGGGGGATTAGGCCTTTAAAATTTCAAATTCTCCTCCTCCTGTTCTCAGTGACATTACTTTACGGACTACTGCTTTAACATGCTTAAAGATCCAAACTATACTCTGATGACCAATAACACCAAAACATCATTGCTTACCTTTATCCATTTCCATTGGGGGCTTCAGCGTCTTTTTCCATACACCAAAAAACTGCACCTTCTGGCAGAAATCTTGCCATCTTCCCTTCAGTTCATTGATGAATTTGGCATTTTCTTTATCCAAAATGCGATGAAGCTCCTCCATCACCTATAAAATATTCAGCATACTAATACAAACATGTCAATGCATCACTGAGGAGCAAGAAGTTGGTATGATAAACATTGTTTCGCTTGAATCACGTGGATTCAACAGTGACTTACATGAGCAATGTCCTTGAAGCAAGGATATGCTTCTAGAACCTTTTTGTGTCTGTCCTCCTCGCAAATAGTATTTGAATCAGTGAATGCTCTTCTGGCTGAAAATTCCAAATCCAGGAGCTGAGAGGCATCCTGGTGGTTTGGGTTTTTTTCTTTGTAGGGTCTTGTAGTGTTTGGCCAAGGTTGCTGGACAGTGGGTGTCTGGACTGTTGATATCTGCAGGCTTGTTTGCTGCAAGACACAAAATTACATAAATAATGTCTCTCACTTTAAAAAAAAATCTTATGTCATTAAAATGACAAATGTCAGAAATCTGCCATAAAAAAAATATAGACTATACTTTAATGGAGTTAAATCTAAAAAAAAAAAAAAAAAACTACAGCTCTGAACTTAACTATCAAATACTTATTCATTTTTCAAAATATTTACCATGTAAATGCCAATTTACATATGGTCATGCAATCATATACAATTATATGTAGGCACACAAGTGCACCCTGGACCCGGCGAGGTCCATTTGTTGAAGTTCTTGGGCAGATAAAAGACAAACAGTTTTTCAAGTGTGTGGAGAATTTAAAAAAGAAAAAACTGAACTTGCAGGTTCTCAGTACTGTGTGGACTTATAAGTCCAAAGGTTATGCTCTGGAGGCCAAGAGTTGTGTATAGAGAAGAACATGACTTAGAAAAGGACATTTAAGGTCACATTTTGTCTAAGATGTGTTTATTTCTCTTCTCTTTCAAGAGGACAGACGCAGTTACTGGGTGTTGTCTACTTCCTCTTTCTGATTCTCGAAAGCATGTTTGATAAAATACTCTTAGGAAAGCGTATTTTGAGTGATTCTAAGTGTGTGAATGCTGTGAGTACTCGATTTGAATGATTCTGTGTGATTTGTACAAAATAATAAATAAGTAATAATAACACATAAGAGAGTGTGTGAACTGAGGAAGTCTGAGAGAAAAGTGTGTGTGGGGAATAAGGGTGTATTGTTTTTACATCAAGATTTAGTAGAACTAAAGTAGGACGTCACAAACAAACAGATAAAAAAAAGTAAAATAAAGAGAGAAAATAACTGACAATAACATTAATGAATAGAAAACGCACGTACACAAATTGTTACATGTGAAATTATTGTTGGAAAGAATCAGAAGTGAGGTAGTTTAATATACACATGCAATGAAGGAAGCAGCTTACACTCCTTTAATTTCCAGAGCCAGTGTGTCCCCTCCCCTCATAGCACCCCTGCCCACTTGGCCCCGTATCAGGCGAGTATGGAAGGCTGGATAGCCCATGACGGGTAAGATCCCACCTCGAAACCCTGGGACGACCTAAGGCAGGCACAGTCACGATTACTCGTCTCAGTCCCTGTGAGCTCAGACTCACTGGTAAGATGAAGTGAAGAAGACGGGACTTCAAGGGTAAAGCCGCTGGGCTGAGGCGGAGGGGGAAATGTCATTAACAATGACCAGTGATGAGCCAAAGAGAGAAAACACTCCCTCTCTTTCTGGTTGAATTGTTCACAGCGCCATGTCTCCATAAACCTGACAAGTGGGCCCGAACTTCTGGCTGAGGACAAGGAATGCTGTTAAGGTGGGAAGTCAGAATTTGGGTTAGCAAATTTGGGAAAGAGAAAACTGACTGTTTAAGGGAAAATTGTGAAGGAGTCTGAAACACTGCAAAAAGAAACATATACGAACTCACACACTCAAACAGAAAACGCATTAACCTTACAAAGACAAGCTCATGAAGATTAATGCACAGACATTGATTAAACCTGGCTTAGAACACAAACATACGCAATGAAGATCAGCTTGCTATTTGTATGAGTGATAGAATGGTGTGAATGGTTAATAAATACACTTGAGTTTGAAGCTGAGGAATAAAAGAAGCTATATGACAGAGGGAGTGAGTTATGGAAAAAGAAAAAGTGATTAAAGTAGTTTAAAAGAGTGACTTAGGAGTGCTCTCGTACTGAGTGATCAAAACCAGTGATCACTGTAGGAAGAAATAAAGTAATTTAATAAGGTGGTAATGTTTGAACGTGTATTTCTCTTGTCACGGCAACTTCTTGAGAGATGACTCAGTATGCAAAGTAGTTGAATGACTCGGGACAGGAAAAGAGGAACTTGGGTTTCCTGTCTGACTGGGTGAGTGAAGCTTGCACTGGAGGAGACACTGTGACTGTGTGGCGTTTAACAAGACTTTCTGTGTATTGAGCCGGTGAAATTATGTCAGTTGACTTGGGAGTGTCAGGACCCTGAAGAACTTGTGGCAAAATGCTCTGTGTTTAAGATTTTTGAGGTTGTTGTAGTGATGGATTGATTCGGTCAGTTTGCTTTGGATGGTCTTGTTATTTTAATGGAGGGAGTTTGATTAAGCATGGACATGTCTGAGAGGGGCCCATTATTTTTGTAACAGTGCACTTAGTGAAAACCTGTCAGGTGATTTTGTTTTGTGCTTTGATGAGCTAATAATCAGCTCTCTTTTTTCTCATTTTTGTTCTAAGCAGGCCTGCAACAGTGAATAACAGCGCTGAAAAGTTTCGGGAAGAACAAACATAAGGTGGGCTTTCCAGATTACAACTGGCTGAGGAGAAGCCTACCTGTGGGGAACTGATCAGGTCTAAGTCCCTGTCTAAAAGCATTGTAGCGATTCAATCCAGTCAAAAGCATAAACTATTTCCCTAAAAAATAAATAAATAAAACAAATGAATGAGCTCATGTTGCTGAGAGTGGAGAATCTGATTATTTGCGCGGGAGTCTCCACTATTAGCAATACCTGGTGTGAATACGTGTGAATGGATGTGTGAATGGACGGTGACTGGACGGACGAGGTGAACTAAGGTTGGACCGACTGGACTCTGAGATAAAGACTGGACTAAGGTTAAACACATGACTGATGACTGTTCTGTTTTAAGTTTTCTCTCTTATAACACAGATTGGATCATAGGTGAGGAAAACTCAGTATGAAATGTGAAGTTCGGGTTAACACACGGGTTCTGTTTACCTGAGAGGAGGATTGCTGAGGTGTGAAATGATATGACAAACCTTTTTCTTTTAATTTCCTAAGCTCGGGTGAAGCATTTTGAGTTTGTGACACATGAGAAGTGTCACAAAAGGGGGGATTTAAGGTTTAATTTGAAATGGGTTTTAGGATCATTTTATGACTTTTGGGGTGTTTGATAATTTAGATATGGTAACACTGAGGCAGAAGTTGTTATTTTCATGTTTAAGTTGAAGGATTAAAATGAACTGAATCCTGTTTAGAAGATAAAATGCCGGTGTTCATAAGAAGCTGTATACCAAACTTAAAGGGAAACTGCGGCACACTTTGAATAAAAGATATGCTTTGAGGAAAACTAGTGAAGATTTTAGGAGTAGAAAATGTTTGATTTCTTTTTGATTTCTAGAATAAGTGGTTATAATGCAGGCTTACACATACAGATATTACATAGATTTATTTCTAGGGTAGAGGTGAAACACAGTTTGCTTTGTCCTTGTGTAGGAACTGGTGACGCAGAAGCTGTAAAGATAGACATGCCATGAATAAGTTGATAGGAAACATGTCAAGAGTGAGACAGCCATATAGAGCAAATGTGGTAAAGATTAAATGTGGGCTTGAAAAGAGGAAGCAAGTTTTGTACGGGACGTGCTTGAGATGGTCAGATGAGAGAAGGGGAGAGCTTCTTAAGAGGGTGTTGAAAGTGTTACTTACACACATAAAGAGCATTGAGATTAAGTAAAGTTAATATAAAGGACAGAGCCCAGAACATGATATTTTGAACCAACTTTGAATAATTAAGGGAACATTAGATGAACACAGTAGATTAGTGAGGTGTAGCAGAGAGAGGCTTTCTGTTTTCTATCCTTTACAGGAGAAGATTTCAGGATCGCAGCGACCACAGGGGTGGCGAGAATCCTGGAAGCCCGAGACCGAACGGAACCAACCAGAGAAAGGAGAAGAACAGAGCACAAAGACACCTAGTTGTTGACATTGCAAAGAAGATTAAAAGCTTGTTAGACACAGGTTATAATGGGAGCATACAAGTAATGAGAGGGACTTTGGGAATAGTTGCAGGATTTATATGTTATGTAAATTGCCCAAACACAGTGCGCTACCCGTTAAAGGGGGCAAAGAAACCAGTTCTAAGTTTTAAAGATGAAACGGGTGAACTCTATAGAGGATGTTTCCAAAGGCTGAGAAATAATGTAGGACCTTTTACCAGGAAAAGCTAATTGTATCATTTGGAGTTTGCAGTGTGCACTGAGGGAAGTCAGGAATAGTTTTAAACTGGGATCCTAGTTGAAAAGGGGGTGAAGGAAGTAGATTTAGGGCAGCTCACAGCCCGGCGTAAACGCAAGGTGCTGTCTCACAGCTTGATTTATTTGTTTGATTTATTTTGATGACAAAATAATAAGGAAACATTGAAAACATACAACCCGTTGAGAGGACAGATAGGGTCGGGCAATTGAAAGGTTTTGTTTTGTTGAGCAGAATCTCTTTTGTTATATTTTAGCTTTTAACATGGAACACGCCTCTCTGGAGCTTCTCTCCTTAGGGTACCCGTGGCAAAAACCCTTATCCATAGAGACTGTGTCAGCTCCCAAACAGACAAAAACAAACTAAAAGCCAGCAATAAACAACTTAAACATAAACAATCACGAAGAACAAACAATACAGAATCCACATCTGAACCAAAGATTAAAACAGTGAAATGTGGATTATTAAATATTAGGTCTCTCTATGTTGCAGGGCGCATTTTGTGAATCGGTCAGACGCGGATGCCAGTCCAGCACAGCACTTCCTGAGACAGTAGTTGCTAAAACGGGATCGGTGAAAAGACTAAAGCGCGAGGTGTCAGGTAAAGGTGATGAGTGTCTCAGCACATACAACGGCATAGACTTAAATTATGTTAAAGGGTCCACCAGCTCATTCACGTTTGATTTGTGTGACGTCATTAAGTGTGCAGGAGCTAGTAGCAGCTGGAGAGCATATGATGTGTGGGTCTGAAATCACCCTATGATATGCTCCAGTCATGCTTATTGGAGCCCCTCGTGGGGCAAACACATACACACATACACAGCAGGTCAGTGGTGCTCCTGGGAAAATGTGGTAGGTTGGACAGGAGTAGGATGGCAGCCACATGTGCCGGAAGGCCTGCAAGGAAATAGTAATTCAAAGGGATTATTCTGTTTCTCATAACCCTGTCACCATCTTCCTAGGTCCATGGAACCTACTGCCCAAAGCCGAGAGCCCGGGAGGCGTATTCTATCTGGTAATCGGGGTGGACGTGTCAGGAACAGATTTGTTTGGGGTAATTAGGGTACACTTGGTTTACCCCAAAGCCTCAGTCGCACTTAAAAACTCAATGACAAATCTAACTGATAAACTAATAATCTCGGCACCAAACACGATAGGGCAAGCGGAGAATGCGAATTCATTTATGCCAAAACAAGATAACTATACATGTTTTAAGTTCTCTACAGATAATGTAAAGTACCAGGTGGGAGATATCGACCCAAGTTGGTGTGCCGTCACACCCACGGGAAGAACCACGAATAGTGTGAGTGACCCGAGCACATTAATTGGAACATGGGCAAGAAGTGGGTTGTATTATTATTGTGGGCAAAGCACTCTTTTGGTTCAGGTTCCTCTGGGAAGCGTAGGGACGTGTGGGATGGTGCGACTGGCAGCTCCACTCATACTGATTGGAAATCAGGTAAAGACTATTCAGCAACACAACACACGTACCTTAGCAGCCAGACATAAGAGACACATTTTGGCAAAAAGAGGAACCCAGGGTATACATGCATATGACCCCCGGCTAAACTCCCCGACTTGGATAGACTCCATAGGAGTGCCCAGGGGAGTTCCAAACAAGTATAAGCTGGCAGACCCAGTAGCTTCGGGGTTTGAAAGTATATTCCCTGGGAATAAGAATGATGACTGCATTAACTATGTTCATTACAACTTGCTGAGACTCTCTAACCTGACCAGGGACGCCATGGTGGGGTTTGCGGAACAAATGGGTCCGACTTCGCTGATGGGAGTGCAGAATCGAATGGCCCTTGACATGTTGTTGGCAGAGAAAGGGGGCGTTTGTGCCATGTTCGGAGACCTATGCTGTACCTTTATCCCCAACAATACTGCTCCAGATGGCTCAGTAACCCGAGCTCTGGAGGGCCAGAAAATTGGTCTAAAACGATGCATGAGCACTCAGGTATCTTTCTCACCTCTTTTCTAGATTTAATTTTAAATGATATAGTTTCTTTGAATATTAAAACTATGTTAATTAGATCAGGATTCTTAAACTCACAAAATGGCAGCTATTAATCTAGTGGGAACAAAATGGCTGACGGTGCTCATCGGGATCCAAAATGGTGGTCCAGGTGAACACGGATTGGTTGCCCCTGGAGACAAGAAGATGGAAGACCCAAGATGGTGGAGGAGCTCATCCAGATCCAACATGGCGGTTCATAGTAAACAAACACGGTCGCCCTTGGTTACAAAATGGTGGAAGGCTAATGCTAAAGCTAAGCTAATGCTAATAATTAAATTACAGTGAAACATGACAAAGGACAATATGTACATGTGGCTATTCAACTTTATATTAAATTCCATTGATGCTAATATAGAAGCTAACATTGAGCTAAGGCTAAAGCTAATGATCCAAGATGGCGACTGTAAACAAAATAGTTTACAAGATGGCGGATTTCAAAATGGTGGTTCATGGACACAAAAGTGGTTGCCCAGGATACCGACGAAGAGCATGATGGGAACCAGGAAGTCAGACCAGGCAGAGCACATGGAGCACATGGAGCAGGTGGCAGACACAGATCGAGGAGGAAGCCTCATTTGAAGAACAAGGTACAGGTAAGTGAGAATACAGGATAACAAATATAGAGAACGAATGAAGGAGAAACAACTATATAACGGTAATAATACTTTAAATTTGCAGAAGCTTGGATAATTATAAGTTAAGTGGAATTTGCAAAGTTACGAATATACGTTAGATTTAGATGAACCCAAACAGAGAATTATTTGCTCTTTAAAATTTAACCCTTTAAGACCTACCATAGAACCAAGTCCGCCAGAGCTTACTTTATATTTTTACATGCTGTAGTGCCATTTTTGGGAGCATTTCAAGTTGGTATACATCAATACAACTGTTATAGCCCATATTTTAATAATATGTATGCATTAAGTCCATAATAACTACATTAATTGCAAAAAAGTGCAATAAACTACAAAAAAATTGAAAATCGTTTTTGGTTTTTTTACATATATTTCTACTTGGAGAAATGAGGCTTATTCCTCAAAACTTTAAATACAAAAAAGTTGCAAAAAATAGTTTACAACAACAGGAAATTTATTTTGAGTGTCTTCATAGTTTCATTTTTGAGATACACCATTTTTTATATACTGCAGGAAAAACGAAAAACAATCCTATGATGCAAATTTGCAAAGAAAACAGCATGTGCATCAAAATAAACTATTTCCAGCAGTGCAATTCGAGTTCTAAGCATCCCAGCAACTATTCAGAAAAGCATAAAGTCAAACATGACTTATAAAAACACCAGTATGGGCTCTTAACGCACATATTAAACAAATATGTAAGACTGCTTTCTTCCATTTGCGCAACATCTCTAAAATTAGAAATATCCTGTCTCAGAGTGACGCTGAAAAACTAGTTCATGCATTTATTACTTCCAGGCTGGACGACTGTAATTCATTATTATCAGGATGTCCAAAAAACTCACTGAAAAGCCTTCAGCTAATCCAAAATGCTGCAGCAAGAGTCCTGACAGGGACTAGAAAGAGAGCAGATTTCTCCTGTTTTGGCTTCCCTTCATTGGCTTCCTGTTAAATCCAGAATTGAATTCAAAATCCTGCTCCTCACATACAAGGTCTTAAATAATCAGGCCCCATCTTATCTTAATGACCTTGTAGTACCATATCACCCTATTAGAGCACTTCGCTCTCGCTCTGCAGGCCTACTTGTTGTTCCTAGAGTATTTAAAAGTAGAATGGGAGGCAGAGCCTTCAGTTTTCAGGCCCCTCTTCTGTGGAACCAGCTTCCAGTTTGGATTCAGGAGACAGACGCTATCTCTACTTTTAAGATTAGGCTTAAAACTTTCCTTTTTGCTAAAGCATATAGTTAGGGCTGGACCAGGTGACCCTGAATCCTCCCTTAGTTATGCTGCAATAGACGTAGGCTGCCGGGGATTCCCATGATGCATTGAGTTTTTCCTTTCCAGTCACCTTTCTCACTCACTATGTATTAATAGACCTCTCTGCATTGAATCATATCTGTTATTAACCTCTGTCTCTCTTCCACAGCATGTCTTTTATCCTGTCTTCCTTCTCTCACCCCAACCGGTCGCAGCAGATGGCCCCGCCCCTCCCTGAGCCTGGTTCTGCCGGAGGTTTCTTCCTGTTAAAAGGGAGTTTTTCCTTCCCACTGTCGCCAAAGTGCTTGCTCATAGGGGGTCATATGATTGTTGGGTTTTTCTCTGTATCTATGAAGCGCCTTGAGGCGACTTTTGTTGTGATTTGGCGCTATATAAATAAAATTGAATTGAATTGAATTAAGGCCTACAAGTAAAAACTACATTTTCCGCGAAAATGACGTCACTTCCGGTTTCGGGCAGGAAATGGTGGACATGCGATCGTTCGCGCTGACGTCTGTTTCAATGTGGGAAGTGTTACGAACAGCTGATCAGATCGGCAAAGCGTGTTTCTAGAATATTATGTTTTTGTTCCTGCAAGCGCTTTTTATGCAATTTTTGCAAAGCTTTATGTGGAAGGAAACCGTGACTTAGGACAAGCTGATGGCATATATGCTCCCAATTCTCCTCAGCCACAATTTTTTCATGAAGTCTGTAACATTGTGTGGACTATAGGTAATACAAATATTGTAGTTGGGGGAGATTTTAACTGGGTCGTGTATTGTTGGATAAATCCTCCCGTACTGGACTAAGTAAGGACCCAGTAAATGTTGCGGTGGATGTGATGGTAAATGGCCTGCATTTGTATAGCGTCCCTAAGGACGCCAAAGCGCTTCACACTACATTCAGTCATTCACCCATTCACACACTGGTGATGGCAAGCCCTGGGGCGCACTGACAGAGGCGAGGCTGCCGGACACTGGCGCCACCGGGCCCTCTGACCACCACCAGTAGGCGAACATGGGGTTAGTATCTTGCCCACAATAACTCAGCCAGGAGGCAGCCTGGGATCGAACCACCGACCTTCTGATTAGCGGCTGACCTGCTCTGCCACCTGAGCTACAGCCACCCATGTCAGAGGAACTGAGCCTGGTAGATATATGGAGACTTCTTCATCCTCAAGAAAGAGACTATACTTTTTTTTCAGATCCTCACTCAACCTACTCCAGGATAGACTATTTCTTGGTGTCTCGTTCTCTGGTGAGTCAAACTATTGGGTCCTCTATTGGTAATATTGCTGTATCGGATCATGCTCCCATTGACCTTGTTCTTTCTGGTAATGATAATATTAAACCGTCACCTAGGTGGCGTTTGAATAACTCATTATTGAAGAATAAGGGTCACTGTAAATGTGTAAGGGAAATGTAAAGGAGTTTTGGTTGCACAATGAGGGCTCTATTGACGATGTTGGAATGACCTGGGACGCTTTTAAGGCCTACTTGAGGGGGCGCCTTATCCAGTATTGCTCCTTGATTAAAAAAGCTGAGAGGGACAAGCTGATGAAGCTGGAACAGGATATCAAGGAGCTTGAAAAACAACACATGCTGCACCCAGAGAGGGATTTATGGAACAAATTAATTAAATTTAAATTTGAGATGAATAGTATACTGGAGAAAAAAGCGGAATATGCAATGTTTTGTCTAAATCAGAAGTATTTTGAACAAGGGGAGAGAACAGGTAAAATGTTGGCACACAGGGTTAAGCAGATAAAATCTAGCAACCTTATACCATCTATCTTTGTTCCTAGTAATAATAATAAGTTGACCACCAGTAAAAAAGAAATTAATGATGCTTTTACTAAATTCTATCAGGAGCTTTACACCTCTAATGGATTGGTGGAGGAACAGAGGCTGTCAGATTTCTTTTCTTCTATTAAAATTCCCAGCCTGTCTGAAGACCAAATGTCAAAGGATTTTTGCTTTTAAAGGTTTTATTATTCATATAATAATCAGCTAAGAGTGTTTATGTTTCTGTTTGTACTCAACCAGCTGCATAGTTAACCGCTGGCTCTCTGCTCTGTAACGGAAACTGTGTGCCGTCATATTATCTGTCAGCAACAGGAAACCGCCACCCAAGAGTAAGAAACGACCTTGTAGAGAACACAACGTTGTGAGAAGTCACACCTGCCTGCTTGACTAGATAAGCATAATATTTCCTTTTTTGTATGCTTCATGCTGTGTATAAATAAAGGCAGAGAGCTGCTGCAGGGTGTGAGTCTCCGTTGAGCTCTCACCCGTGCACGTTAAACTGCTGAAGTGTCTGAGTGTTATTTCATTATATTTGAGTGTTTGATAAAAGATTATCTCTAACATTTAATTGGTCCTTCGAGCCGGAGTGGACATTGATATTTTTTCATGCTCCAATAGAAAACCTTCATCATGTCCTGACGTCGTGAGAAGCCCGCGCTGAAAAGTCTGTCGACAGCTCCTCTCCAGGCAGAGGATAAAAGTCCAGATACGTGAAATTCGGGTTCTGGCCAGCGTTCTTATAAGAGGTCCACGACTTTGGGGGTTGATGGAGGAGACCTAAGCAACCACACAATAACTCAGGTGAATATTTAACACTCACCCACATTTTGCGAAAAAACGAATTAAGAACTGACACTGTTCCCACATGTGAACGCTCGCCTGAAAGAGGGCTGGTAGCTATTATAGGAAAAACGCTAAAAGTAAATGCTCGCCTGAAAAAGGGCTGGTAGCTATTTTAGAGGGAAAGTGTCATAATAATAACCATTAGAGCACGCAATATTTGTCTTTTTACTGTTTTGTTGGTGGAGTAAGTTGATTTCACAGCACATTAAGAAAGCTGAACTACTCTACTGAATTGTTTACCGTTGGTTGCTCAAGTACTGGTGGAACGAGAAAAAGGTTGTGCTTCATCACATAAAATTAACACCGCTTTCAAGAATAGCTTGAAAGTAGAAGGCTGTGTTAATAACCTCTCTCATTCCTCGTGCCAGAGAAAGCACCACGGGTGTGTGTGTGTAAACGTAAATATATCTATAAGTTGAGAGAAAATGGGTAACAAATCAACAAAACTCACTGCTGACGAGCAGTGGTTAGAGAAAAGATGTCCAGGCGCCGGACAAATCAGTATGAATAGATGGAGAAACCCAAAGAAATTAAAATTGCCCTGCGTGGGAGGGAAAATGTAATCCCTCTGCAGTGACCGCTTTAAAAGAGACCCTCCAAACAGAACTAAACAATGAGAAAAAGCCAAATGAAAATGACAAAAGTGACGCAGAAGTATCAAACCCCCCACCATATGCACCACTCCCTGGAGCAGCATCAATACTGAAGCCAACCCCCACTCCTGCTGCTGCGACCCCCCTTAAACAATCCTGTGATCCATTTCGACCTCAACCTGGTCCTTATGCAGAGGCACAAAACATGTTAGATAAAATGGTACTAGGTGAAAATCCACAGAACACCACAGGAAGTACAATTCTCAGAAGATACTTTAATAGTAAAATCAGCATCAGGTCACACTACAGTGCAGTGACTGATAAAACCCTTATTAAGTGAAAACTAGAGATCAAAGTAGTTTAAAGTAGTTTAAAAAGGTTGGAAACAGACCCCACCGAATAGATATAAATATAAGAAGTACAAAAATAAAATAAACAAAGACAAAATTACATTAGAACTTATTTTTAATGTATTGAAACTAATAATAGGAAGGATAACAACCTGTAAACTGATATTAACAATGAAACATAGTTGGCATGACGACCATGTCCAGAATGTATAAAATGAATAAAAGGAAATAATTCACACGAAAACCTTTTAAATAAAATAGAGAGATGCATAAGGTACATTAGGGCTGTGTCATTGTTCAGCCAAGGAAAGTGTGTGAAAAGGTAAATGTCTCCAGCTTGGGAAAGGGTGAAACTGCAGATCACCCGAAGCCCTTGATGGATACAAAATAAAATATAAAATATATAATAATAAACTACTTGGTTCGCCACGCAACAGAGAGAATGAATGTGACTGAAGGTTGGATCTGAGATGAGACAAACAGAAGACCAGTCTAAGAAGTAGGCACAAACCTGTTCAGAGAAAAGCACATTTGTACAGATTGGATGAATTCTAAATTATCTGTTTGCTGAGTAAGATGATCCTAACTATTAAATGGGCTCAGTAGTAGTATAGTGGTATACACTAATAAAATATTGTAATATACTATTGTTATTATATAGAAAGAAAAAGATGATAATATTAATAATGACATAATATTAATAATAAGAAGCAACCTAGTCAGTTATGATGTGAGGTGGATGATTGTTAGAAGTAATCTGCATCAAGCTTAAGGTTTGCTCAAACTCAGTATAATGACACATGAGATGAAGAAAATAAAGAAACTATCTAAACTAATTACGTGCATAGAGGCACTTAACCTGCTTAAACATCTGTCATTTATCCTGGATAAAATATTACTGAGATATAGAGCACACCTATAACAACAACTAATAAGCCAAACTCTGTAGACAACAGCTAAAGCTACAGGATTGAGAAGCTGAATTAAATAAGTGGACACCGCTAAGTTGATGAGCATGTTACACATTTTCTTTTATCTTTATTTATTTGTTTTTAGAGCAGAAGCTGCATTAAAAGCCAACACACGCAGCTGTCTGTGAGCTCAGTTTTTCCCTCACACTTCTGCTCTGTTTCAGTAGCAGCATTTTTCTTTTTGTGTCCTGACTCATGTATGTTTCCTGTTTTGTTTGATTATTTTATTTTGTTGGTTTGGAAACAAATTCGTGACCATACTTGTGGATCACAGTGACACATAGTGATTAGGCATATGATTTACAAATGCCTAGTTTTAGAACTGTGAGCAATTCAAAGTTTAAAAAAAAAAAAATATATATATATATATTACACACACAAAAAACCCTAACTTCAAAGTTTGAAATATGTAAGATGTGTGAGATGTGTGAATTCTTTGAAAACCTAGAAATTATCTAAAAATGCATTAAGTGAAAATGTAATGTTGCATCTATAGAGAAGAAAGAAGAAGCATTCAGTTATTTAAAAATAGGCATTACAGACAGATACAGTTTTAGCACTGCCTGACTATGATAAGCCTTTCTACTTACGTGTAGATAGAGGAGCAGGTTATATGAAAGCTGTGATAACACAGGCATTTGGAGAAAAATAACACCTGTTAACATTCCTGGTGAAATTTAGACTCTGTTGCGTCAGGCCTGCCTGCATATGCAAGCCTGTGCAGCCGCAGCAGAGGCAGTAAAAAGTCAGCTGCACGTATGCAGTCATACGTGTATATGAATTGCACACAGGCCAAAATATAAATATATACACTGACAGCCAGTTTGTTTTTTCAGCAGTGCACCACTTTGGAAAAATTTGGCATAACAGAGGTATGGTCACCTCTACGGATAACCCCGTGCAACACGGCAGAGCTACTAGTATCCGACTACTGCCCACAAATACCACTTGACGTACTAAAAACCGAACAAAAAGCTGCAACAATCACTGAACAGAACAAGTGGCTGAAATGTGGAGCACAACTGAAAGATGACTTAATGGTCTGTGATGGAAAACTAATATTACCAGAGTCGTTACACAGGACAGCGGCTGTAGTGACACATGAAGTAATACATGTGTCAACAGGAGGGAAATATAGTATAGATAAACAATACACACTTTTACACTATAAATTTTGAAACTTCAGTGAAAAATTTGTAAGAACATGCCTATTCTGTCAAAAACACAACTCACAAGGAAACTTAAGACCTAAGAGAGGCCAGTTCTCCACACCATCCACATGGATTTTATTGAATGAATGTCAAGGATTAAAATATGCCTTAGTAATTATAGATGTATTTTCAAAATGGCCAGAAATCTATCCAGTAAAAAGAGCAGATGCAATTTCAGTAGCAAAGTGCTTATGCAATCATTTCATCCCCACATACGGCATTCCCAGTCTGATAAGGTCAGACAATGGAACACATTTTGTTAATGACATAATCAGCAAAGTCTCTGAAGCTCTAGGATTTAGCATCAAACATCACTGTGCATACCACCCACAAAGTGCCGGACTAGTGGAGAGAACTAACGGCACGATAAAACAGAGATTAAGAAAATGCATGGAAGAAACAGGAAGGCCATGGCCCGAGTGTATAGGCCTAGTAAAAATGTGGATGAGACTAACACAAAGTTCTCAGAAACTCACACCTTTTGAAATCATCCACGGTAGACCATTCCCATTACCAATCACAAGTGAGCCCATTAACAAATCAATAAGGGAAACTACCCTAGCAGAATGGATGACTAAACTGTTTGAAAATAAAGAGATTGTGCTAAACAACCAACTGCCGAGTGATATCTCTCCAGTGTCTTGCAGGTTGAAACCAGGTGATTGGATCCTGATCAAAGTACTCCAGAGAAAGAATTGGAGTTCACCAAGGTGGGAGGGCCCATACCAAGTCTTACTCACCACACCAACTGCCTGCAAAATAGCAGAAAGACCATCTTGGATCCACCAAAGCCACTGTAAAAAAGTGAGTGACAATCCAAACGTTTAGACGCCGGCTCCCCTAGCTTCCAGGTGATCTATTGGTGAAGGAAGGGCTGATTGGGTAAATCCCGCCCTTTTTCTTCTCGCCAATGGTCTACTCACCAGAGGCCTAGGTGTGCCTGGTCATCATGAAGACACTTGTCCTCCTAGTGGCCTGCATTGCGCTCCTGGTGAGCCTACTAATACTCACCCAGATGAGCGGAAATAAACAACACCACCTGCAAAAAAGATGGACACATGACAACTCACACCTGCGCGACCTGAACCAAGACCATAACCACCCATGGATGAACAACGCGTGGTATAGGTATGTGTATGATAGAACACGCACCGACAACAGCACGGAGTGCTATGTGTGTTCACATATGCCAACAACGGCCATACACGCAACAATATATGGAATGGCACCTGAACTCGACGAAGCGGTGTGTGTGTTCAACAAGGCAATAACTGGCAATTGCTCACGCAGAGTTTTGATGGCAACAGGACTGGCCCTAAAAGGTCAAAGCATAAAGAAGGAAGACCGAATTCCATGGTGTAATGACGCAGACGTTAAACGTGTCACGAAACCAATTTCGCAGCGATGGGTCCAAACCGAACAGACAACTTCTGTGCCTACAATCTCACGAACTGTAACTACACCTGCAACGAAGAACATTGGGTAAACGTCAAGGCCAACAACACAAAAAGCAAATCATTCGCCATAATTCTGCCGCCTGACATACAACACCCAATGTGTTTTAACTTCTCGGACGGAAGCAGACAAGTTGGACGTAACCGCAACTGCACACACACACTTGACCTGACCCGATCCACAGGAACACACACCTTCAAAAATGGAACTTTCTGGGTCCAGGGAGCCGCTTGGGCCTGCGGGCCTAAAACCTACTTCATGCTCCCACCAAACTCCACCGGTCTGTGTGCACCAGTACTAATTTCAGACCACACCTTCAAGATCACAGCAGAGACACATACACGCACATCAAGAGCAAAGCGTGAAGTCACTAAAGTATTGCCACATGACCCAATCTACGGATCAGATGTGCCTAAGAACTTCAAGCTATGGACTAATGGTCAGAAAGTCCTCCACTCCTTGTTCCCCTGGGTGGGAGCTGGAAAAAACATGCTCAGGATCGAGACACTTGACTACCGATTTGGATTGTTCCTAAATGCCGCAATGAAAATCAACAAGGCGCAAAATGAAGAAATCGACGCAATACGCATTGTAGTGATGCAACACAGAGTCACACTGGACATGATTCTAGCTGAAAAAGGAGGTTTGTGCGTATTGTTTAACACCACATGCTGTACATACATCCCAGACAATGTGCATTCGCAAAACATGACCGACGCTCTGAACACCTTGAGAAAGATTAGGGACGCTCAACAACAAGACTATGTCACAAGCACTGAAGATTGGTTGACATGGTTGCTAGGTGGTTCATGGAAGTCCCTACTGATTAAAGGACTTGTTTGTATTGGATTTTTGCTTTTACTATTGTGTTTTCGCAACATGTGTAATACCCTGTCTGAAGAAAATGGTGTCAAACATGGTGACGACCTCTATCAACGCTTATGTAACACTGTCTCAAATGGAAGAAGTTTTGAAAGATGATTCGTATAGTGATGTCTAGTCTAATTGAACACAGGACTGTTTCATGACGTTCAAACCGAAAATGTTCAGACAAGAGGTTATGAACTGAAAAATATAACAGTACTGTCATAAAAGAAATCTAAACAACAGGAGGGAATGTCAAAGGATTTTTGCTTTTAAAGGTTTTATTATTCATATAATAATCACACTGCAAAAACCCACCTCCTTAATACTAGAAAAATACACTTATTTTTGGTGAAGATTTGCTTAAAACAAGTGAAATTATCTGCCCATGGGGTAAGTGTTTTTTTCTTAATAAGATTTCTTGAAATAAGAACAATATCTAGATTTAAATAAAGCTAAAAATAAGTCTTTTACACTCATTCTAGGCAACAAATCATGGCTTGAAACCTAAAATAAGCTTTAACCACTTATTGTAGGCCA
Source organism: Perissodus microlepis (assembly GCF_051167445.1). Lineage (NCBI taxonomy): Eukaryota > Metazoa > Chordata > Actinopteri > Cichliformes > Cichlidae > Perissodus > Perissodus microlepis. The sequence continues at coordinate 34,699,986 of NC_140476.1, read as the reverse complement.
CAAATAAAGATAATAAAGCTAAAAATAAGTCTTTTACACTTATTCCAGGCAACCAATCATGGCTTGAAACCTAAAATAAGCTTTAACCACTTGTTCTAAGTAAAATGTTGAAGAAATTAAATCTGAAAATAGGCATAAAACACTTATTCTAACAAACAAATCAAGGCAAATAATCTAAAAACTAGTACATTAAATCATTTTAAAGATATCTTCTTTTTAAATTTAGCTAAACACTACTTTAAGATTACATTGCTGATTAAGGACAAAACAAAACTGAAACAGAGCAAAAGTGTCCATCTTTATTTGTCCACTTTAACAATAACCTGCAGATAATAAAGATACAATTGAACAGTACAGGTCCAACATTATGAGTTTGTTTAAGTGGTTTCAACATTTCAACAGCCTTAGAGGTTTTGCCTTTGCCATTAAAATTGACGAGTGACATAGGAAGACCACAAAGATTCAAATTTCTTCCGAATGACACCAAATACCACAAAACTTGTCTGGGTGAGTAAATGAACATTTTCCATTTTAGAAATAAGACCCAGATTGAAAAAACAAAAAACAAAACAGAAGTGCCCTCTCCTAATCTTATCTGAAATTTACACACTACTTTCCAATAAATGCATGCCATTCTGCCAGGGCTTTTCTGTAAGATGATGTAGTGTCATGCTCATGAATGGCATCCTGGAGAACTTCTGTCTGAATGACAGACAGCAGGGTTGCCACGCATTTGGGGTAAGTCAGATGGAGTGCATAAAAGTATGCCATCACATATATCATAGCCTCACCAAGTTTTTCTTTGTCAAATGTTGTAACTGGTAAATTACCAACAGCAATGACACACTTGCAGCCATCGAACATCACTACTGGACATGACAAGCTTCGTTTCTGGAGGAAAGCATCTGGATCTTCTGTAGGCTGCAAGACACAAAAGACATGACAGTTAACATCTTATGTTAATTGTATGTTTTTTTGCTGGGATTTGGTCATAACGTCGGAGACGTCATTATCTTGTTCTTTGTTGGGTACACCCATTTTATAGTAGTTTTGACTTATGGTTTATCAGTGTCAAGCGACTCCTTATGTGACCACACTTGTGTACATTAAATACGTTATAAATTAATGAAAACAATAAATTATAGATTTAAGTCTTTCGGCTGAAACCGAAAAAGCATTTTTGAGTCATGTTTGACCGAAATATTTCGTTTGCCAAATTTTCTGTAGATCTTTATAAGCAAATTTTATAAAACTTACCTTCAGGACATGTAGAAATGCTTCAGAAGCATTCCCCATCTTTTTTGGTGGATGGGCAGGTGTGGGAAAGAGCGTTGGAAGAGCCTTCATCAGTGCAAGGTGGGCTTCAGCTGGACAAAGCAGAAACAAACCTTCATAAACATAAATTTTAAAGGATGAGAACTTTGTATTCAAATGGTAAAACTTACTTTTGTCCATGGTCATTGGTGGATTCATTGCCTTCTTTGACACACCGTAGAACTCTACCCTGGAGCAGAATTCTTCCCATCTCAGTTTTACTTGACTGATGAACTTGTTGTTGTGGGGATCCAAAATTCTGCGAAGCTCACCCAATGCCTACAATAGGTTTAAAAAAATAAGTAAACAAATAAAATCAAAATAACTTTACTACCACACCAAATATATTTGAAATTAAAGTGATTATTGATTAACTCTTCCAAAAACTTACATGATGCAATTCTTTAAAGCATGGATATGCATCCAAGATGAGGTGAGCTCTGTTCTCCTCTTTCATGGTGTCTGAGTCAATGAAGGATCTTCTGGCTTCAAACTCGAGGTCTAATAGCTGGGACACATCTTCTTGGTTTGGTTTTGCCTTCTTGCACATTTCTTGTAATGTTTTGTAATGTCTTGCTTGTATTTGCCGACTATCCTTGTCAGCTAAGATAGAGAGAAGTACAAGAGCATTTTGGTTTTTCATTGTTACTGAAGTAGACTTCCACAAAACATTAGCTACTACTGGCTGTGTGTTGATAACCATTTTACAAAATTACATGTATGTACTCACATGAAGTGGAGGCATTGTCAGAATTTCTGACAGGTGATAACAGAGTAGATGCACCACTGGAAGAACTGCGATCAGCATCTTCATCATCAGCTTCTTCATCCCTTGGGGAGAGGTCAGTGAGCCTTCTCTTGGGCCGTCCCCTCTCCGGTGTTGGTCCTTGCCTTTTTACTGGGGTTTTCATATTTTGCAGCCTTTTTTGTAACTTGGCATTAATGCTCTCCTGGTGAAAATACATATATATCATGCCCCCTGAACAAAACAAAATGATTTATATATGAGACACAAATACAAGAACTTACGTGTTTTACGCTTGCATCATTATCCTGCAGCATAGGATAATATTCAACAACTTTTTTAGCCATTGCAGTGATTTCGGTCTTAGAGGGGTATCGCTCCATTTGGCCTTGGCTTGCTCTCAAAAGGGACACCATACTTGTGATTGTATTTCTCACCAATCTGCATCTCAGTTCTTTTGACATGACGCATGCCTGTTCCCTGCCGGAGCAGGCCAACTCCAGGTAACTCTTTCGGCATTGCTCCAACTCACTGTCGGTGTACACAACATATTCCGGAGGACTGGGGAGCTGCAAGATTTTCAGCTGGCTTACATTAGCATCAGCAGTTGGAGGGCCTGTTGCAACTACCCTGGGTGAAGAAGTTGTTTCAGGTTTCTGTGGTAGCGGATGGTCTTCCTGGTTTAGGGTGAGAAAATAAAAATGTCAAGTACTGCTAAAATAAAAGCATACTTTCTGGAGATTAGTTGAACTAAATATTTTTTTTACATAATACCTCAGAATGAATTATTGACCACACATGTTTTCTTCTGAGAAAGTGCTCAGGCCCAGAAAAAAGGTCCCTCAGATCATCACGGGTCAATGTTAATAGCATGCGCTCGTCAATGCTTGCAGCTAACAAAAACACAAACACCAGTTAAACTGTGCAAGCACATAACTGCACAAACAAAAATGTGTGTGTATATATACACACACACGTATACACACGCATACACACGTGCATACACGCATACACACGTGCATACACACACACACGTGCATACACACACACGTGCATACACACACACGTGCATACACACACACGTGCATACACACACGTGTGCATACACACACGTGTGCATACACACACGTGTGCATACACACACGTATATACACACACGCACACGTATATACACACACGCACGTACACACATATACATACATACACACACATACATACATATACACACACACACACACACACACATATACACACACACACACACACACACACACACAAATATATTATCAAATATAACATTTAAGGACAGATACTGTTACATCATCCAGCTTCTCCATTGCTCAGTCACCTGCAAGAGAAATGTTTACAATTAGTGTTATGTTAAAAACATTTGAAAAGTTGAATCTTAATTCAGTCCCATGAGAATCAAATTGATTCACGTCAAAGAATCGTTTTGATTGTTTAACATTTTTACCCTTTTTAAAGCTATAACAGAAAAGAAATGTCCAGACAGCCAGGCTGAGGTCTGAAAGGGTTATACAATATTGCCCGGTGAACTTCTACTCACCCAGATTTGTGTCATTGAATTTCATCAATAAGATTATGCTGACTAGGGCTGCCAGATCATGCATCCATTGGACGTAAAATGTACAGCTTATTGCACCAGCAGCATCTGCTCTTATATAACGATCGTTAGCTTATAGCTTTAAGTGTTTAAGGTATGTGCTAACTAAAAATAAAGGTAAGATGATAGTTTATTACATTTTAAAGAAATTTGCAGATTGCTCATTGATATCTAAAATATAACAGGACACCGGAGTATATTCTCGAGCATCTCACACTTCTAATAATCAGTTGTCTGCTTGACGTTTATTCAGCTGTGTAAAAACTATAACTTTAATCTCAGCCAAACCGATTTACTCAGGAACAAATAAAATACTGAAAAAAGCCAAACAATAACATTTTTAAGTTATTTAAGTGACTTATATATCATGTTTCACCTGAGTAGTGAAAGACGGCGGTGGTTTTGAAAATGGTTTGCCCGGAGTCCGGTGTTCTCACGGGCTCTAGTGAGCGTTAAACCCCGGCTAGCTATCGAGCTAGTGGGTAACAGACGTCTCCGAAAATGTCAGAGCGCTTTTGAAAATATGTGGTGTCTTGATAAACTGTCCAGATATTTGAAGTTTACACGGCTACATTCTCGCCTGAAAATATGTTAAACGTTTATTTTGTGACCTAGAAAGAGTAATAAGAGAAATTTTAAAACTAACTAGCTGCCGCCATTTTTGGAAACTGAGCTAGGCCGCGCTATGAATTCTGGGATACAGCTTCTTCTTCTTCGGGGTTTAACGGCAGCTGGCATCCTTGTACATGCAGTGCTGCCATCTTCTGTTTCAATTTTGAATCGATACACAGCGCTACTTGTTTTACCAACCAGCCTGATTCCTGAATAATACTGTTTTGAGCCCACTTTAATACATCCAATTAATATCAAAATATTAATTTAAACCCACACTTTGACTGATTTACTAGCTGCTTGAATTCCCTCACAAAGACAATTGGAAAACCCTGAATGTGGTTAATTAGCTCTCTTGCTGATTGAAAGAAATTCTCAGTGTGCCTATTAACTTAAGTTAATACAAACGGCTAACACTGCCCCTTATAAATAGCATAGCTAGGAATTCTCACAACATTACAGTAGATACTTCACTAAATGTTCTCTGAACCACATGCGAGGGCTGCTAAGCTAACGCTAGCATCCGTTAGCATGCTACATTACTCCTTCCCGCGCTCAAATTAAATTTATTATTCTGTCCGCTTGACTTTAAAACAGTGATTAGACTACACACTACTTACATTCGAAAAATTAAAATTGCTTACCTCTCTTTCTTGACGAAGTTTTCTCTTACAGTTTGTCAAGTGTTCTGTCTGTGAGGTGCCCACACTTGAAAAAGACCAGACTTTGAATTTCACTCACTTTATTTTGACCAGCTAGTTTGATAGCTGGTAAGTAGATGGATAGATATAGATAGGTGAAAAACCTTTCAACACAAAAAATAAAGAACATTTCATTAATCATTCAGATAAATTAAATGCATTATACAGAATAGAAATGAAATAACAAAAATATATACACTTCAGTAAAGCCATTTAACATAGCTAAAGCTAAATACTTTTGTCTAAACTATCATTTAACCCAGTTTAAGTCAGTTTTACATTCATTGGTTTTTAATCACAGAGCTGAGTAATTTCAAACAACGAAGATGAAATAAACTGGTTCTTGAATACACAAAATGTGTCTACCTTGCATTTTTCACTTTTTATAAACAATTACATTTTTAAAGTATACATTTTAAAGTTTAGAGACTTTAACCAAGGATTTTCTTTTACAAAGAATTATTTTCCTTAAATTAAACCAAACATATTTACACTAGTTTTAAGATTTACCAAGGATTTGGGGTAACTATTTTTAGTATTAATTAACATAAATATGTGGGAAACACTATCTACATAAACAATTTATTCAAACTTAAACATTCATTTTAATATCAATATAATTTTTTAAACTTAAATGCAGTAACTATTTCCCAAAGCATAAATACATTTCCACAATTGAGCTTCCATAGTTCCCGAACATATAAACAGCAAATATGAGTCCAAGAGCTTACCGATAGCCCGTCTAGCTCAAAGTCTTCCTCACAGTGGACCGTGGATTGTGCTTTGTTTGCTGTCCTCTCAGTATGTCGCACCTGGGTCAAATGACTGCTGCATGCATTTTAAGGTCTACTAGGCATGCCAGCCCTTGATTGCTCTAATTCAGCTCACCTGGCGGAGCGGCGCGCACCAGGCCACGCTTAGTTATAGATTGCACACAAGGTCTAGTCAGCAGCCATGCGCAAGCAGCAGCACAGAGCAGGTAGTGGGCAGGAGGAGGAAGAGAGGAGTAACAGCCACACCTACTAGGTCAGCGCGACACCTCCCACTCGATCTTTGCTCAGCACTGCCTGGAAAGATCGCACTCAGGTGGGCTGGTCCCTTGCTTGATCTTCCACCGGTAAAAGGACCACAAGATGCCGGATGTCCCGATGTAAAACGGTGCCCAGCTCAGGACTTGTGGTAGCAGATTTTGGACTCTTGATTGCAATGCTGGAACTTGGAGAGACCCTCACATGCACATCTCGAACGATCCCTTTGGAATCAGGATTCACGCTGATGACTTTTGCGAGTCTGAATTGCCCTCTAAGGGCATTTTGGTCGCAGAGCCAAACTATGTCTCCAACAGCAATGTTTCTCTCTGCAGTATGCCACTTACTGCGGATGAACAGGTTTGGTCCAGCGAGTTGGCTCCAGGACCTCCAGAAGTTGTTGACCATGGTTTGTATTTCCTTCAGCCTTTTGAAAGGATAATTTGTGAAGTCGATAGTCTTGAAGTCCCCACTTTGTGTGGCTCGACCAAGCAACAGATTATTCGGCGTGATGTAGTCAATGCGATCTTCTCGGCTCTGAATTCTGGCATCAATGGGTCTCTCATTTGCAAGGTTGGCAGCTAGCTGGAGTGCTGTCAGGAACTCACTGAAGGTAATAGCCTCTGTATTGCCAAGAGTATGAAGGGCTCTCTTGGTAACTCTGACAGCAGCTTCGGCGGCCCCATTTCGGTGAGGTGAGTCAGCAGGAAGAATCTTCCATGCCCAGGTGGTCTCATTTTTGGCAGAGTATTCTTCAAGCAACTCCTTGTTTTGTTGTCTCAGGTAAGCATACATTTCTTCTAATACAGGCTTGGCGCCGACAAAGTTTGTGCCAGGATCTGACCAGATTTTTCGGGGATGGCCTCGGACAGAAGTGAACCTCTGGTAGGCAAGCAGGAAGCTTTCTGTTGATAGTGTGCTCGCTAGTTCGACATGAATGGCTCGGCTTGCCATACAGCAAAACACAACTCCCCAAACTTTCATGGTCACTCTTCTCTTGACATCATCCCTCACATGATAGGGTCCAAACAGGTCGACAGATGTGAATTCGAATGGTGCAGCAGGATTTGACCTCTCTTCAGGTAAGTCTCCCATTACTTGCTTACAGGTTCTTGCCTTTGCCTTCTTGCAGATGATACACTGGTCAACGACCTTTTGGGCAATAATTCTTCCTCTGACAACCCAAGCCTTCATTCTCATCCGCAGTAAGGTTCCTGCCACTCCGTCATGTCCCTCGCTGTGTGCTTCTCTGGCAAGGAGGGTGGATAACCAGGCTTGGAATGGTAGAAGGGGAACGGCTTTGCGGTCTTTTTTGAAGGTCTGGATTCTGCCACCACAAACTAGAAGTCCACTTGTTTGGTCTCTGTAAACGACTAGTCTGTCTGTTGTGGTGCTTGGGAAGTTGACGCCCTCTTGTGCTGCTTGGCAAAGGTCTCGCAAAGCATCTCGTCTTTCGCTGACTGTAAGGACACCCGAAGATGGTACTACCTCCCACTTTTCTTGGTCTCTGGTCTTGGATCTCATGAACTTTTTGGCAACCCTCCAGACCCATGCCATGGTCCCAATCAGCCTTCTCAGGTTGCTGAATCGCCTTTTGTCGATTAGCTGTTGGGTTGCTACTCCTGGTGGTCTTCTCGACTCTACGTGTGCTGAGTCCTGAGCTGCCTTGATGTGGACTCTGGTAAGGACCGCAACAAAAGTCTTTTTCTGTAGCTTTGTGACCTTTTCTCGAGCTTGGGCAGCGACTTCTCCGGCGGATTTCTTCAGCCACTCGTCTTCAGGAAGTTGGAGAAACTTTGGACCCGACTGCCACTCGGAGTCCTCGGTTAGGGCATTTGGACTGGCCCCTCTGGTGAGAATGTCTGCAATGTTTGCTGACCCGGGAATCCACCACCAATCTTGGACATCAGTGCTACTCTGGATTTCACCAACGCGGTTTGCGAAGGTCTGGAAACCGTAGCTCTCACGCTGGATTGCACCCAAGACGGTCTGGCTATCGACGAGGTGGTACCATTTTTTGACCTGGATTCTGCAGTGTCTGTGGAAGTAGGTCTTCAGACGGGCAGCAAAGACTGCGCCACACATCTCTGCTTTAACAGGATCACCTTTGTGGTTGAGAGGCGTCAGTTTGGCTTTGGACTCTACTAGTCTCACAATGACACTATGGCTGCAGCTCCAGCGAAGGTACATCACTGCGCCATATGCATGTTCACTGCCATCAGAGAACGTGATGGCACTGGGGTCTGCACAGGGATCTGGTGGAGTCAGGGCTCTAGTGAAATGCAGTTTCTTCAGGTCAGCATACTCTTCCAGAAGCTTTATGGCGTCTTCTCGGAGACCTTCAGACAAAGCTGCGTCCCATGTGTCTTCGAGGCAGTGCTTTACTTTTGCTTCTTGGAAAGCTCTCCTTACCAGGATGGCACCCTTTTGTTTGACGGGAGTCACAAGACCGAGTGGGTCATATAGGCCGGAGACTTGGCTTAGCAGTTCTCGCCTGGTGAGTGGATCAGGTGTTTGCCCTCTGACTTCTTCTCTGAGCAGGTCTTGACCAAGGCGCATTTTCCTCCTTTTCTTTGAGAAGTTCACTGCAACCATGACATGAAGCTTGTCATCATTGATGGTGTAGCCAAGGCCAAGGGCTTTGTTGTCATCTTCTGTCAGCTGGTTCGGCAGGATCATAGTCTTTGGCTCTGATCGAGGCAACTCTTTCTTTGACTCCTCCCTCCCACTTTGACTGGAGTAGACCCAAGGCTTCATGTAGAATCCTCCAGCTCTCAGGATGTGCTCGATGTTGGCTGTTAGGCGTCTCAGATGGTCGAGGTCATTGTGTGATGTCAGAATGTCATCGACATAAGCATCTTCTTCCAGCACACGTTTCTCTTCTTTGAAGTGACTGAATGAAGGTAGGTTTGCAGTTTCTCTCATGGCGACTTGGGCTACGCAACCAGCAGGTTTGTCTCCAATGTTGACTCTTGTTATGGCATAGTCTTCTATGTCTGCATCTTCTGTGTCACGCCACAAGAATCTGTGCAAGTGGACCTCTCGATCTTCCAGCCAGACGGAGTTGTACATCTTGCGGATGTCACCAAGGGCGGCGTAGACACCAGCTCGGAACCTCAGCAGGACAGCTCTTATCGGGTTCAGGACATCAGGACCTTTGATGAGGATGTCATTCAGGCTGAGGCCTCTGTACTTCTGGCTGCTGTTCCACACCAACCTCACTGGGGTAGAGACCGAGTGTGGATTTGGCGCGATGAGGTGGCTTATATACCATACTGGCCCATTCCAACTCTGCAGGACTTCTTTGGACAGCTTCACTGCAGCTCTGCGGTTTACCATCTCATGAACTTGTGCAGCATAGGCCGTCTTCCATTCAGGTTCTTTAGATAGCTTCGTCTTGGTTCTGATGAATGTTGCTTCTACCGCTTTCCTGTTATTTGGCAAGGTTGCTGGATCTTCCACCCATGGGTATTTGGCATGCCAATGCGGTTCACTGCTGTGGTCATCTCCAGTTGAATAAGTCAGGCCATTTCTCACGATCTCCATCTCCCTCTCTTCTGCAAGCGTCATTTCTTTACCACCTGGCTGGCAGCTCCCACAACGACACCCTCCACATCTCGGCTGGCAAGCGGCTCCGATGCTTTCCCACCTCCACCACTTCAGAAAGTCTCTGCTGCTGGTAGCTGTGGTGGATAGAGTCTCAGGGTGATCAGGATGCTGACAGGAAGCTAGGTCTTTAGTGAACTCTTGGTACTTGAATGCAGCAGCTCTCATTGATCTTGCGAAGTGAGTCTTGGAGGTGTGGGCCATCAAAGTGACTTCCTCAAAGAGGTCTGGATGTGTGCCCCCAATTGTCTTGCCAAGTGGACCGTCCCAGAGAACCAGGTCACCGATGGAACGGATCTTTTGGGGCACCAGCTGGCCTTCTTTATGGCTGATTAGAAGCTGGATCTCTCTGGGTCTGATGAGGTCTTCGAGAGGGATGTCAGGGAAGATCTTCTGTAGCTTCTGAGGTGGAACATGTCTTTCCACTTCAGCAATCTTGTCAAGACCATAGCAGACCAACTGGTGAGGCTTTAAAGTTCCTCTCGAGGTGTTAACACGGATCTTGAGAAGGTAGCGCTTGGTTGCCACAGACACCTTCATACCTCCGATACCCTGGATGACAAGCATGACGTCTTCACTGCGAAGGTTGAGCTTACTTGCAGCTTTATGGGTTATGTAGTTTGTGTCAGATGCTAGATCAATTAGTGTCCCAATTCTCTGCCCATCATTGGCGATGACGTCAAGGAGCATCAGGGTCACAGGGTACTCTTTTAGACCAGTCTCCTCCAGTAGACCTCTCTCTGCTGCCATGGAGTTGAAGGCTCGTGAGGAGACGTTGCAGAAAGCTTTCCGACACTGCTGCGCTAGCTCTGGCGATAGTTTAGAGATGAACTCTTCTTGAACCTCTGTATACCTCCTCCCCTCAGCTCTCGCCGGACCAGACTTGGGCCTTTGTGATAAGGGTCGTGGCAAGGGACAAAGAAGGTAATGATGCTGGTCTTCGCACTCTGGATTTCCACACAGGTAAGTCGTCTTTCTGCAAGGTTCGTCGTGGATCTTGAGGCATCTCTTGCAGGCTCCAAGTTGCCGCACTGCAGCTTTTTTCTCCTGTAACTTTGTGTTGGTTCTAAACCGTCTGCAGATGTAGAGCTTTCTCTTGTGCTTCGGGTCCCCACAGATGATGCAGCCTGCTGGATCAGTACTGGATTTAACTGACTTGGTACGGGTGTACTTTATTGGGAACTTTGTTCTCTCCTTGGCAGGGTCGATGTCTCTCAGCTGGTCTAAGTGCTCGTAGATGGACTCTTGAGATTGGAGGTATGCGAGCAGCTTGTCAAACCGGTTCTGATGAGTCACAGCATTCTTTGGATCAGCAGCGTGGGTAAGCCAGTCTTTCTTTAGAGACTCAGGCAGCTTGCTTTCAATAGACTTTATTACCAATAGGTTCTTTATGGCATTTGCTTTATCCAGCTCATTCAAATCATAGAGGGCCTTTTCAACTGAGTGGATAAGCTCTATAATTCTTCTAGGCTGGTTGCTACGGACAGGAGGGATAGCTTGAAGCTCCTCAATGATTTCAATGGCGATGGTGGCTTGATTTCCATAGCGGTTCTCAAGGACTCTGAAGATCTCATCGGCCGAGGTGTATGTGGACAGGCGCAGATCTTTGGCCACTTTATCATCGAGGCTATCGAGAAGTTGGAATTTCTTTACTTCCACGGACCTGGTTGGTTCACCTTGCTTTTGCAGAGCCTCCCATTCCTTCCGCCATCTGTAGAACTCACGCTGGCTGCCAGTGAACTTTGGTAAAGCTGTGGCTTTCAATTTTATGGCTGCGACCGGGGCCGTGTTGCGGACTGTGACAACTGCTTGGTCGGTATCTCTTTTAATTCTCTCTGCTTTGATCAGGGCTGCCTTCCCTGACACCAGCTTTGGAAGGGAGATCTCGAGCTCCATTAGTCGACGATCACAATCTCGCCTCTCAGCAGGTGGAGCCCAGCGGTTCCATGTCTGGTGTGCCTGCTTAGCTTTCTTCACCAGTTCTTCTAGATGGTGGAGCATAAAATCATATGCCTCCAGGGGTGTATCAGGCTGAGTGGATGTGACGTTCTCACACACTATTTCTGCTGATTTTAGAGCAAGGGTCAGTTCTTTTTCACCATATGATGTCCTCAGTGTCTCTCTGATCAGGTGCTTCACCTCCTTCAACTTCTGCTCACATTCTTTCTCCGTTTTCTCGACGTCTGCTCTCTGGTGGCCCATCAGCTCCGGTGTGCCCTCTGCTTCACCCTGCGTGATGTAGGCGGCCTCAATCTCCTCATTCACGTCAATCACTTTGGAGCCCTCTGCTGTGAGTCTCTTGAAGGAATCCTGCAGCTCCTCTACAGACATATCCATGTGGGTCCTTATTATATGGTTGGTGAGTCTGGAAAACAGTCTTTTTGCAGTGGTTCGCTCTATTTTCAGCTCTTCGAGTGACTTGGACTCAGCCATACTGCTTTCTTGGTTATTGATTGGACAGGCAAACGGCAAGTTGCGATTTCCTCCAGGCCCCCAGGTGGAGTCTTCTCCGTCTTTGTGGTGAGCTTTTGTGGAGTCTTCACTGGTCAAGGCCGGTTTCTCTACTGGCCAGGGCGGTTTTTCACTGTCAAGTGTTCTCTGTCTGTGAGGTGCCCACACTTGAAAAAGACCAGACTTTGAATTTCACTCACTTTATTTTGACCAGCTAGTTTGATGGCTGGTAAGTAGATGGATAGATATAGATAGGTGAAAAACCTTTCAACACAAAAAATAAAGAACATTTCATTAATCATTCAGATAAATTAAATGCATTATACAGAATAGAAATGAAATAACAAAAATATATACACTTCAGTAAAGCCATTTAACATAGCTAAAGCTAAATACTTTTGTCTAAACTATCATTTAACCCAGTTTAAGTCAGTTTTACATTCATTGGTTTTTAATCACAGAGCTGAGTAATTTCAAACAACGAAGATGAAATAAACTGGTTCTTGAATACACAAAATGTGTCTACCTTGCATTTTTCACTTTTTATAAACAATTACATTTTTAAAGTATACATTTTAAAGTTTAGAGACTTTAACCAAGGATTTTCTTTTACAAAGAATTATTTTCCTTAAATTAAACCAAACATATTTACACTAGTTTTAAGATTTACCAAGGATTTGGGGTAACTATTTTTAGTATTAATTAACATAAATATGTGGGAAACACTATCTACATAAACAATTTATTCAAACTTAAACATTCATTTTAATATCAATATAATTTTTTAAACTTAAATGCAGTAACTATTTCCCAAAGCATAAATACATTTCCACAATTGAGCTTCCATAGTTCCCGAACATATAAACAGCAAATATGAGTCCAAGAGCTTACCGATAGCCCGTCTAGCTCAAAGTCTTCCTCACAGTGGACCGTGGATTGTGCTTTGTTTGCTGTCCTCTCAGTATGTCGCACCCGGGTCAAATGACTGCTGCATGCATTTTAAGGTCTACTAGGCATGCCAGCCCTTGATTGCTCTAATTCAGCTCACCTGGCGGAGCGGTGCGCACCAGGCCACGCTTAGTTATAGATTGCACACAAGGTCTAATCAGCAGCCATGCGCAAGCAGCAGCACAGAGCAGGTAGTGGGCAGGAGGAGGAAGAGAGGAGTAACAGCCACACCTACTAGGTCAGCGCGACACAGTTTTTCTTTCAACGCTCAGATGCAGAAGATTCCTGTGACTCCAAATTCAAACGGAGTTAGGTAACAACTAACATGGAACATGAAGGGGGTGGACATCTCAATTTTTGCTTCTATATACAATTTAGTGGTTTGTACGTTCATAAAACACAGTCAGTATGATAGGTAAATTTCTTCTTCATTGATTTAAAATAAACTCTTATAGGTGTTATTTCATTTTACCTTATTTGTGACCATTTTTTTGTTTTTACAGCTACAGTTTGTAATACCCCCCTCCCCCCATGAACTTGGTATTTCCCAAACTAGCGCGGCATCAGCTCCACACTACAACATATTTTCTGCTTGACTTAGTCTAATACAATGGCCTGTTGGAGGTGTGTGATTTGCTTCGTCTTTGTGGCGTTAACATTGAAGTCTCTCTTAAGTCACATTAATACTGCACACAGTCGCAGTCCAGATTTCCGTGTCATTTGTGGAGTCGATGGATGCGCCGAGGATTACCGTGTTTTCAACTCGTTATACCACCATCTCAGACGCACACATCCACAATACATCGCCACTGGGAACCCGCCTACAGGATGGCTGACAGCTTCATCCGATGCAAATGTATTAGGAGGCGAAAATTTTGGTACAGCCATTTTTGCCGACTATACTGCCGAACCCAGACAAATTGTTAGCAATGGCAATGGCACAGAAGTAGAGCCACCACCACTAGACCCCCCAGTAACATCGGAGGTGTTGGAGAAGGAGCGACAGGAAAGTCAGAACGTGATGGAGCAAGACGCAGCTGAGCTTCAAACACCTCGTCAGAATCAGGTAATGTACTTTATGTATTTCTGTGTGTACGCGCGTGAATTTTTAAATGTATGTGTGTTGTTTAACCTTAACCAAGCACAGTTACCCCAATTCAGCTTTAGTAAAACCGTAGTAAAGCCTAACTAGAGAAAATGTACTCAGTTCAAGTGAAGATTATAGTTTTAAAGTTATGTGTTTTCTAAGATAAACTACTTGATTAGAATATTTTAATAGGTATGAAGGCCAGTGCTGAATTTCAAATGCATGAATCCGCTGAAATTCAGGCTTGCACAACAATGTAGGCTTAGTTACCATACTTAAACATAATAAATAAACTCATTATTTACCAGTGTTGTGTACCTGCCTTGGTTGTTGTTAGATGCTCCATGAACCAAGCAGCTTTCAAATTTTTCTTTCAGTTAACTTCAGAGTAGATTCCATAAAGATTGGTTACATTTCATTAAATAACTCTTAAATTGTTCATAACATTTGCAGCTTCATTAGCTATCCATTGTAGTATGAATCTTTCAATAGCAAAAATGTACAACAGTTTGGAATATTTCTTTGTTTTATTTTGCATCTGGTGGAATTTGAAACACATTCTGAGTGAGTCATTTTTCTTACACAATTGTTTTTCTTTTTGTACTGTAGGGTAAAAGAGAAACTGTTGATCTTGCCAGATGTGCAGCTGCATTTGCTATTGGTGTGCGGGAGCAATGCCACCTATCACAGGTACTGCTTCATCTGATATTATGGGGGTGTCATTGTTAACTTGTTAATAAGTCTGGTTCAATGTAAGGCTGCAACTAATGATTTTTTTTCATAATCTGTCCACTATCTTTGCAATTAATTGATTGGTTTTCATCGCTGGTTTTATTCAGCTATTACTTTCACCTATATAAGTTATTAAGAACAAATGTACATTACGAAGAAGTTAAGCACAAGAGTTGTGCAGTTCACTGCAACGTATGTAACTCTGGGCACACTCAACAGTTTAAAATAGGCTTAACAGTGTAAAATGTGTTCACTTTTAGGCATAAAAGACAAATGAAGTAGAATTACATAAAAATAAATAAATGAGGTAATCATTTGTTCACTTTTTCTGTTGTAACCTTTCATGCTCCTCCATCTTGCTCGGTGCAATGTGTTTGTGCCACGTGAGTCATGCATGTGGCATGTCATGCAAAACAATGCCAATTATTGGCTGATTTCTTCTTCTACTGCTCCACTGGTAAATTACAACATTCAGTGGCTCATTAATTTGAGCTAAAGAAATAGAGTTGCATTTTGCTTCTGTTATATTTTCTATTTACGTTTTCATGTCTCTGATGTGTTTTTTTTTTCCCCCCATCAGAGGAGTGTCAACAACATTGTCCTTGGTGTTCAACAGTATCAAACAGCTCTTCTGACGTCCTTGAGGGGAAAAATAAAGACCATCCTTGAAAGGCAACCTGACAGCAATGGACCTTTACAACAAGAAGTTCTTTCAACACTGGACAACTTTCAGGATCCCTTTCCCATATGTGCAGCTTCAAACCTACAGGACCGTGTAACACAGATGCATTTCAACCCTGTCACACCTGAGGAGATCATCATTTCCAAGTATGCCTGTAGAGTTAAAAAGGGAGAATCGAGAGTTCTTGCAATCAAAAACAAGTCTTTCTACTACATTCCTTTGATTGAAAGTTTGAAACAGCTATTATCCAATTCAAGACTATTTGACATGCTCAGTGCTGGACCTCAGAGTTGCCCCAACGCCAGTTTTTTGTATGACATTAATGATGGAATTATTTTCAAAACCCACCCACTGTTTTCAAAGAAGAACTCTGCTTTACAACTGATACTCTATTCTGATGAGATAGAAATGTGTAACCCCCTAGGGTCACGTGCGAGTGTAAATAAACTACTAATGTTTTATTACACCTTAGGCAACATAGACCCTAAGTTTAGATCAAAGTTGGCTTCCATCAGACTTCTCGCAATCGCAAAGTCTAGGGACATAGATGAGTGTGGGGTAGATATAATACTGCGGAGAATCAATGAGGACTTGAAGTTACTGTACGATGGTGTTATGATTAACACTGTCAATGGGGAATTTTATTTAAATGGAGCAGTTGTTGCTGTGTGTGGAGACACTCTGGCCCAGCATGAGCTTGCAGGATTTAAGGAAGGAGTTGGTTTTGCGTATAGCAAATGTCGTCATTGTGAGTGTACTTTTGATGAAATGCAAGAAAATTTCAATGAACATAGTTTCACCAGACGGGCATTGGACGGACACATTAGGCAGTGCATTGAAATAGAAAGGGCAACTACTGAATTTTTGAAATCCTCGCTCAAAACGACTTTTGGCATAAATAGACAAAGCAAATTAATTGATTTCCCAGGTTTTAATCTCATAGAGCAGATGCCACAGGATATTATGCATGTAATTCTTGAAGGAGTGGCACCAATGGAAATTAAGTGTGTGTTGAAATACCTTGTTTTATCTGGAAATTTGGAATTGGACTTGTTTAATTCTGCCATGCAGAACTTTCCTTTTTCATCAGAGGACATACGTGACAAGCCTTCACCAATTAGTATTGCTACTTTAGCTTCAAGTGACAACAGACTCAAACAATCCTCTGGACAAATGCTTATATTGATCAAGATTTTGCCATTCTTATTGTACAGTGTTGTAGAGAAAAATCCCTTTATCCAGTTTATTTTGGATTTAATTGAAATTGTTAAAATACTTTTTGCCCCAGTTGTGTCTTTACAAACTGTGTCCAAACTAAAAAAAAATGATAGAAGATCATCTTAATCAATTCAGGCAACTATTCCCAGAAAAAAATGTAATCCCAAAGCAACATTACATGCTGCATCTTCCCTCTCAGATTATTGCCCTGGGACCTGTAATACGTCATATGTGCATGAGATTCGAGTCTAAACACAGTTTTTTTAAACAATGGTCATCCAAATTAAACTTTAAGAATGTGTGCAAGTCTCTTGTAAACCACAATCAGCTGCTGGAGTGTTGCCAAAGTGAAGCAGGAACTGAGCATCCGATATTTGTAAATGAGAAAGAACTAGGTCCTATATCAGAGGTTGCTAATATGGACCATTTGCAATCAAAGGTTGTAGATTTTTTGGGGATTGAAGATGCTATACATCATGCCGTTAGAGTAAAGTGCCTTATTTTACATGGAAACAAATACATCTGTGACAGGTCTCTTATACTCATTTCAGCAAATGGTTTAAACCCTATCTTTGGACTTGTAAAAAACATTTTTATTGTTAATAGTGTACTTTATTGTTTTGAATACCAGGTGTATGAAACCTTGGGTTTCAACAAAGACTTTCTTGCCTATGAAATTGCAATTCCCAACCTTGCCCAAGCAACTGAACTGACTGATGTTGAAGACCTACTTGATTTTACGTCATATTACCCAGTCAATTTCAGAAACAGTGTCTATGTTATGACAAAATATAACCTTGAAGATGTCCTTTCTTTAAAAACCTGAAATAAATACCTTCCAATGAGTGACTTTCTTATTTCAAGGAAAAAGGTGAATGTTTCTTATTTTGAGATAATTTTTGTTTTGCACTCTATCTAAAAGCTATTTTTGCTTGAAATAAATGTAAAATGGTTCATTTTTAGATATACAGACTAAATAAGAAAAAAAAGTAATATATACTTGAAACAAGTTTAATCATCTAACACATGAGACTGGAAACTAGCTTGTAATGTTCAAAACAAGATGGACAAGATAATCTGGCTAAAATTAAGACAATAAATCTTGTCAAGCTACAAGGAATTTGCTGTGCAGCTAAGAGTGTTTATATTTCTGTTTGTACTCAACCAGCTGCATAGTTAACCGCTGGCTCTCTGCTCTGTAACGGAAACTGTGTGCCGTCATATTATCTGTCAGCAACAGGAAACCGCCACCCAAGAGTAAGAAACGACCTTGTAGAGAACACAACGTTTTGAGAAGTCACACCTGCATGCTTGACTAGATAAGCATAGTATTTCCTTTTTTGTATGCTTCATGCTGTGTATAAATAAAGGCAGAGAGCTGCTGCAGGGTGTGAGTCTCCGTTGAGTTCTCACCCGTGCACGTTAAACTGCTGAAGTGTCTGAGTGTTATTTCATTATATCTGAGTGTTTGATAAAAGATTATCTCTAACACCAAAGAACTGTATTAGAAGGTAAGATCACACTAATTGAAGTTAAGCAGGCAATTGGCAGTCTTAGATTGGGCAAATCTCCAGGCAACGATGGATTTCCATCAGATTTTTATAAGGTGTTCGTGGGCGAATTAGCTCCAAGACTACTGTCGGTTTATGAAAATGCGTTTCAAAGAGGGAGACTACCATTTAGTATGCGATCGGCAGTGATCACGTTATTACATAAAAAAGGGAAAGACCCACAGCAATGTGGGAATTACTGCCCAATTTCATTAATTAATGTGGACGAAAAGATTGTTTCCAAGATACTAGCTTTTAGGCTTGAGAAAGTTCTTCCGTGTTTGGTGCATAGGGATCAGGTCGGTTTTGTGAAAAACAAAAGTTCTGCAGATAATCTACGTAGGTTATTGCACATATTCTGGAAGAGCAGGACTAATTTAGACCCTGTCGTCGCGTTCTCCTTAGATGCAGAGAAGGCCTTCGATAAAGTTGAGTATCCTTTTCTGTTTTATACGTTGAAGAGATTCGGTTTTGGTCCCTTTTTTAGGCAGTGGATTCAGGTGGTATACACAGATCCAATTACTACCAATTACTACCAGTTACTACCAATGGGATAATGTCACCCTCCTTTTCGTTAAGTCGGGGTACTAGACAAGGTTCACCATTATCACCTCTCATTTTCGCCCTGTTTTTGGAGCCTTTAGCTATTGCATTACGTGAATGTAAGCAAATCAGAGGGGTGGATATGGGTCGAGAAGAACATAAAACTTTTTTGTATGCAGATGACATTTTACTGATCTCAAGTAACCCAGAACAGGCCGTTCCTGCAATTTCCTCAATTATTGATTCCTTTTCTGTAATCTCTGGCTACACCATAAATTGGTCTAAGTCGGAAGTTATGCCCATTTCTAAATTGTGTCCTCCAGTTATGAGGAGCTCATGGCAGTTCAAGTGGATGCCCGAGGGTTTGACTTACTTGGGGATTAAACTGACCCCTGGTTTAGACAACATAATGCAAGTAAATATCTCCCCAGTGATTCAAAACATTCGTCCGCTGTTGCAGAATTGGGTTAAAATAAATCTGTCCCTTTTGGGCAGAATTAATTTGGTGAAGATGATTATTGCCTCTACACTTCAGTACTTTCTTCACATGTTACCGATAGCAGTCCCACATAATTTGCTAAAGCTTTATAATACATGTGTGGAGGGTTTTGTGTGGGCAGGCAAAAAGCCATCTTTTAATCGGTCCAAACTATATGCTGCTAAAGATAGTGGCGGGTTGGCATTGTCCAAGATGGTCTGGTATCACTATGCTTTCTCCCTCTCTCAGTTAGTTAAGATACATAATTCCTTTACGGAGAAGCCATCATGGGTTGCGATTGAGGAAAGTCTTGTGGCTCCTTCATCTTTAGAGGCCTTCCTCACTCAGAGGGGAAGACCAGTACCGTTTAAAGATCCAGTATTGGCTTTCATGCAAGAGACCTGGTTTAGAGCTCACCAATATACCAACATTAGCCCTTATCTTACCTCTAGAGCCTCTATCTGGTATAATAAGAAAATATTAATTGGTAAGAAACCGGTCAAGTGGGAGGCTTGGGCTAGGACAGGTATCAATCAGGTGGGGGATTTATTTGGGCAGACTGGCATGAAATCGTTTGCAGAAATCAGACAAGAATTTAATCTGGATCCAAGGGAAATTTGGAGGTTTTTTTTCAAATAAGACACTGTATTAAAACCATTTTGAATAATAACCCAGACCCTCCATCTAGTATTCAGGAGATGTTTGCAGCTCCTGGCATTAATAGAATCAGGGCATCCAAATTCTATGGGATCTTCAGAGAGGCACACTCTCCCAATTTGGGGGGACTGAGGCAGTGTTGGGAGAAGGATCTGGGTATCCAGATTTTAGAGGACAGTTGGAAGAAGCTGGTTTCATCATGGTATGTTTGTTCACCTGAAACACAGTCTCAACTTATCCAGTACAAGTTGCTTCACAGAAATTACTGGACTCCCAGTAAATTAGTCGGGCTGAAGCTTGTGGATAATGACACCTGTTGGAAATGTCAGGAGGAAGCCGGGACTCTAGTTCATATGTTGTATACATGTCGGAAAAATGATTATTTGTGGGACGGGATCATTAACTTGGTGAATGATATTTTTAAACTTAATCTTTCTAAATCTCCAGCTGTGTGTGTCCTGGGCCTGTTACCTGACAACAGTATCCTTTCAAAAAAACAGAGACTGTGGATACGTCTGGCTTTCATAACAGGATGCAGGATAATACTGAGGCACTGGAAGTCATCCAGCCCCTGTTCTCTCAGGGAATGGACTGAACAAATGTCTAAGATGGCATCATATGAATGGGTTATGTACAGAATTAAGAGGAGAGAAGATATTTTTGAGCAGGTCTGGGGTCCTTTTTTGTCGACAATGTCTCTTAGATATTGTGATAAGTGTTCTTTTGGGGGGGGGGGTTTCATGTGTCGTTGGTATTTTTGTTGTTGTTCTTTTACTTTGAAAGTCAGTAGAGGGAAGAAATTGTCTAATGTTATCAGTGCACTGCAAAAAACGATTTTCAAGAAAGTAAAAAAAACCTTGTTTATGGACATTTTTTCTTATTTTTTGCCTAAAAACAAAATATATTCTTAACAAGCAAGTTTTGGGCAAGAAAATAAAGCTTATTGTAGGAAAATATGTCTAACTTTTCCTTAAAAGGATATTTCAGCTCATCTTGAGCTTTATTTACCAGTTACAAGGCATGACAATGGTTTGGTTGAATTTCCAGAATAAAAATAAGATTATTTTTCTCATTTCAAGAGTAAGGGCACTTAAACAGCTGCTCAGTTTAAGAAATGTATTTATTGACACTAAAGTTAAATATAATTGCTGTCAAGTTTGACACAATATGCAGTATATGAACAAAGGCAGGAACTAAAAGCATATGGTAAACATGAAATACAGACCCATTTGAAAAACAGAAACAGCACAACTCATTCACTTTAGGCCATATCAAACAGAATAATAGATCAGCATCAGTATATCTATACTATGGCAATGCTAAAATCGCATTCAACTGTCAGAATTTATAAAACAACAACTTCATTTTAAAAATTGTCACAAAACTGTCCAAAACAATAACCTGAAAATACAGTTCAAGCATGTAAAGCAGTGTACCTTTTATAAAACATATGTTGAGCTCACGTGTAGTCCAATTACATCACCCAGGTAATATTTCATGACCGCACATGTCATATCTTTGTGTGTGAAACTGTAATATGGAATGAAATCTCATATCATATCATTGTTGGCTGGCTTTCCACCACTGAATCGGTCCTGTATGCCCACATGTTACTCAGATTTCTGTTCACTGCTGATGAGGGTTCCCTCCTAGAACTGCAATTGAGATTAGTTGATTAATTGACTAGTTGCGGATAAGGAAATTAAATACAAGGTACACTGATAATTTCTAAATAATTCTAATGTCAGAAATATACTGCATTTTATAATTTACTCTAAAATATGCATGTTTTCAAGCTGAGTTTAATAAATGGATATTCATTTAATGCTCATTGCTATTTGGCAGCTTAACTGTAGTTTAAAAGCCTTGAAAAATCCTCAAAAACCTAAACTGGGAAAGCTAAACTAAAGAACACAGGAAACATGGAAAATGTTGCAAAAACCTTACAACCTTGAACAAGGAACATAAGACATGAAAACATCAGGGAGGGAACACAGATGATAACACAGGAGAGAATACAGACGATCCGACAAAGAACACACTAAATATACACACACAAAAGGAAACGAGGAATTGGCAGACAGGCACGAAACACAGCTGACACTAATCAGATGAGAAGAGACCAGGAGGAAGCAAAACAGAATACACCGATGCAGGGCAGGGACAGGAATAAACACGAATATCGAACCAGGGACAATACACTGAAGACAAGGGAGGTACAGAGAACACCTAAACACTGGAAATAATTAACAAATAACCAGGAAACTAACTGACACAATGAATATTAATAAACACAAACAACCAAGGAGACTGCGGACCATGACAATCGGTTTATTTAAAACAAAAGTTTAAAAAAATACAAAATGTTGTTTTCTCTAGTAGAAGAAATTAAACACTATCAGAAGATTCTTTATAAATAGATAGCATTGTTGTGGATTATAAGGAATAAGCATTAACATATCTACTGTTAAGCTGTAAAAACAAGTAGACATCTAACATGAATATTTTATATGATTATTTTCAAAGATATCAAAGTATATAGTCAGTCTCACCTTACAGATTTTTGTGTCCTAATCGATCCGCTGCATCGTCCATTGGCAAGGTGGTCGGAGTGTGTTCGAAGAATGTGATACCAAAATTAGCTGTAAACACGATATTCTTTGACACATCCATCTATGCCACAAACTTCACGGAAATCTGGACTATGGCTATGTGCAGAATTAATATGACTCAGTAGGGATTTGAGGGTCAGACCCACAAAAACGATGTAGATAACACAGCGCCAAATCATTTTGTTTTACTGGTCTGTGAACTACTTTTCCGTAAAGTCAAGATAACCAGGATTATTCCATTATGGGGTAGGAATGGCTATCCTAATTCAGTGCCTTATAACATCTGTAGTAAGTAATAGTACCCACACGTCAGTATTTACAGAACATAATCTAACTAAATAGTCAAATATTTAAATATATATCATTTTATAGGTATAAAAGAGCGAACTAAACCATTTCCGTACACAACCCCATACTCCTGAGTTGGTACAGCCCACCTTCCCGCCTCTAGCTCCGTGCCTAAGCGGTTGGATTGCAGGATCAGTAATATTTTGGGGTCTGGGTGTAGATGCGATACAGTTGGTACAGTGTGAAGAAATTAAGGCACACTATGGAAAAACTGGACGAAATAACAATTGCCAACCTGAAAGGTATGTGACTGTTTTGTTTTTTCTATGTTTTGTGTTCTGCTATGTTGCATGTTAAGTCGCTAGCATGGCAGGCTATACCCGGTTGTTAGCTTAGCTTAGCTGTGCGGTTAGCTTAGTTGCATTAGCATTTTTAAATATGCTAGTGCAGAGAGTTATGAAAGAATTCATGTCCAGTTATTAGTTTCAGTGTATGTGAATTTATTCAACAAGTGTGCAAAGTGCCATAAGTTAATGCCAGTTTTACAGAAATTGTGGGAGTTTCAAATTTCCATTAGTGAAGTTATTTCATTATATACTTTAGCCCAGGAAGCAAAAAAAAAAATACATTTATATGTATACATGCATTTAATTGATGTATCACAAATATATTACTTTTACCAGTCAATAGGAGGAAGGTAATTTAGAACCTGTGGAGCAGTGAGGAGGGAGAATAATGGAATAGAGTCATGGTTTTAAATGGTAAATATTAAATTATGTTTCCTATGTATCCTGTCTGTTACCCAAGCAAAGCTGTCAGCTGGCTTGCACATGAAGATAATGCAATGTAGTGATAATTGGAAACTCCTATTGCAGAAGCAAATGTTGGAGAAGACCTGCTCTCATCACTTTCACGAGATGACATCAAAGATCTGTTTCCTGGTCCTGAACATTTCCTCAGGCGTCGGCTCTATGGCTTGCAGTGCACAAATGTGAAGAAGTTCTGTCCTATCGCTGTGTGACAAAACTGAGAACACACCAGCTTGTTTTATGCAGTTTCAAGTAATTCCACCAATACTCACTTAACAGATAGACAGTAGAATCTTCTTTAGTTTTGATTTAAATCAAGTGGCCTACACATTTATTAAATATACATATTTTTTATTGTTCAACACTTTACTGATATTTTGTTGTACTTTCTTTCATATTTAGAGACCTAAAGTTCTTGTGCAATTTTATGTGAAATTAGCCCTATGTACACTGTATTTTAGAACAAGACTGCTGCTGAAAAAACGCTAACAACTACTGGAGATGGTGACTTCTCCAGAGAGGAACCCAGCACTTCTAAGTTTGTGACTATGTCCAACCCAGAGTACATAGTCTTCACAGACAGTGAACTTGAGCAAGCTCGACATTCCTACTTTGAAAAGAAGTGGCTGGGGACAGAGTGTGCTGAACCTTTGTCAAAGGAACTCTTTTGTCGACTCGTAAGAAACACCATGACAAACATGATTTCGATAGCAAGAGCAGCTGAGGACTCCAGACACCCCAGCAAACATGAGGTTGATGCCATGGCAAAGCGATTAATGGAGTACTACCCAATGCTTAAAGAAACGTGTGGTGAGTGGGTAAGTAGCATTTGCTCAATACCACTCTGTGTTAATCATGAGTGATGTATCTTATCATCTTTTAATTTTTATCGTTTGTACCTGTTAGGAGCATGTTGCTAAAAAGCTAATGAAGAGACTCTCCAATGTCAAAAGTCCAAGGAAGGGCAAAAAACCTCCTGCGAAGAAGCCAAGAAAGGATGGGAATGAAAGTGTTGCAAAAAGTGACAGCAGTGGGGAGTCCAGTGCATCAACTATTATTCTAGATAAATCACCAGTTAGATCGATGGGCACCCCAGTGCACCACCAGGATGGCAGTGATGAAGAATGTAAGTATAATATAATGCACCCTCTTATTACACCCTGAGTGTAAATGTGGTTTGGACG
The DNA here is from genome assembly GCF_051167445.1 of Perissodus microlepis. Lineage (NCBI taxonomy): Eukaryota > Metazoa > Chordata > Actinopteri > Cichliformes > Cichlidae > Perissodus > Perissodus microlepis. Next base: position 34,675,117 of record NC_140476.1, on the reverse strand, counting down.
ATACTTTTTGTTTTTTTGTTAAAAATTCTGCTAACAATGGAACACAACTACTTCACTGTTTATCTTGGAATCTTTGTGTTCCATTTAATAGTGACAACTTGACAGGATGAATGAACAATTTTAAGATAGGTGGTTAGTTAATTTGTTGATCTAATTTACAGATATATTTTGGTATTTTTGTTTTATTGTTTTGCACCAATAACAGATATATAAAGCCTTACTGTGGCAATAAATGCTTTACACACCTCTGCTCTGTGTGTTTAGCTGGTTCAGCTGACTTCTTTGACAGCCAAAAAACCCAGGCAAGACACTACAAGAAATATACAAGACCAAAAAACCGAACAAAGCTGCTGTTACCCAACTGCTGAACCTGGAGTTTGAGTCTAGAAGGCAATTCATTAACTCTGATGCTATAAAGGAGCAGGACAGAGCAGTGAAGATACTAGAGGCATATCCTTGTTTCAGAGAACTGGATCATGTAAGCAGCACTTATTTCTTTTAGCCATCCTGTTATTCCTTTGGGGACATTTTGATATGATTTTCAAATTTCTTAAATACTGGCCCTCATGTTTAAATTGTTATCACTTATTGTCAAGACCAGATACAGAGCTAGACAGATCTATCTCAGTTGGGTTTCTGTCTGTATTTTTCAGGTCCTTGATGAGCTGCGGAGAATTATTCAACCATCCAACTTGAAATACATTTCTGAGATGAAGGATAGATGGGAAATCTTCTACTCGAAGGTGCAGTTTTATGGTGTCATGAAGAAAGTTATGAAGCCGCCAAAAACTTTGGATGGAGGTAATGCTACAGTATCTTGATTTGTCTACATTTATGCTTTTCAGATTACATTATTTGCAATGCTTAATGGTGTTGCCCTGTCTTATTTTTCTTTTTTCAAACCAGTGGAACATGCAGCAGCTGTGTTCAGAGCCCTTCCTGTGCTTTTCTCTTCCAGCACAGTACCACCTAAGAAGCTGGGCATCTGCTTTTTTCCATGTCCTAAAGGTAAGGCTGCAATATTCTATGTGTATATATTGTTGAATTTTGCAGTTACTCATGTTTTCATTTTATATATTTTACTGTGGAGTCAGTCAAATATTCTTAAAGTTCAGATCCCCATAACATGTTGATGTTAATAAAACCTACAAAAAAAGTTGATCTATTTTAAACTGTAATGCAACTCAAAAATTGTGTTTCTTACGGTCTTGCTCTAATCCTCTTTTTTTCTGTCATGTAGACTTCAGAAGACCCTGAAGGCTACCTGCGTCAGCGACCCCTGGCTTGTCCAGTTCTGCTTGTCTCTGAAGGCAACTGCATGATAGCTGTTGGAACCACACCAGTGAGCACTTTTGACCGGAAGGATCTTAATGAGGGACTGCTCTATCTGATGGCATATTACTATGCCCTCCACCTCACATATCCAAAGTGCATTTCCACGCTGCTGTCTGTCTTGCAAACTGAAATACTCAAAGACTCCATCCATGACCGAGATTCAACCCCCTCTTACAAGAAGGCGCTTGGTGAGTGGAAGTCATTCATTGAGTGAGTCTCTCAGATGACAGACTCCATCTGCCTTGTTTATCAGACTCAGTGTTGGTCAGTGAGGTTGTTTTTTTTTCCTCTAGAAAAGTTGTTCAAATGTAAAACACATGTTTGTTTGTGTGGTCGTTAAACTTGTTCTTCTAAAATGTTGTGTAATATAGGATTTGAAATAGTGATTGTTTTAAGCTTCAGCAAAATTTATTTTTGATACCAGCCATGAGTGTGTTATACTGTTATTATTCATGTTAAGAGTATCTGGAATATGCACTTCTTATATTGGCCATGTTACACAGTACCCTGCTGAAATGTATAATTTTAGACATGATTCTCCTGGAACAGACCTCAGTGAGTTACTGACCCATTGCTGTGTCAATAAAAGCGCAAAATCTAAGAGTGCTTTTGCTGTCTTAATTTAAGATGAATTCCCTTATTTTTAGTAGCTTTTTGAAGAGATGGTGTCTTATTCTCAGGAATTTTTGCTGATTATTGTTCTCAGAGTCGAAACATAATTCTTATAGTTAGCTCAATCAAGAAAGAAACAATTCAGTTTCCACGCTTGGAAAGAAAGGGCTTAACCTTTGATAAACGTCTGAGGTGATAGAATGCTGATTTTACCACCCCGTTTACATGGTCATCAAAGGTAAGTGCAGAAGCAATCTTAACTCCAAGATTTGTGATCGAACTCTTTAGTTGGGAAGTCAAAGCTGCAAGATCAACATCCGGAGTATGAGAAGAACGATTTGGGCCAAATAAAATTGCTTCTGTCTTCCGATCATTAAAATTTAAAACGTTTTGCCATCCATGCTTTGACATCAGTAAGGCAGTCAAGCAGAGGTCGACTTGGGAGACTATCAGAATGACTAAAAGGTAAGTAGAGCTGGCAGTCATCTGCGTATAGATGGAATGGCACTTTATGTTTCCGGAAAATCGCACCAAGAGGCAAAAGGTACAGTGAAAACAATAACGGCCCAAGAATAGATCCCTGTGGCACACCCCAAAGCAGAGGGGCCACAGAGGATGAGGCCGACCCCAACTTAACACAAAAGGTCCTATTTAAGAGATAGGACTTTAACCACAAAAGTGCCGAACCAGAAATTCCCACACAGTGCTGTAAGCGGGAGATCAGCACATCGTGATCCACTGTGTCAAATGCAACGGTCATGTCCAACAAGACCAGCACTGCATATTTACCACGGTCTGTCACTATCAGGATGTCATTCATAACTTTTATGAGTGCGGTCTCCGTACTGTGGAATGGCTTAAAGCTGAAAGATTTCTGACAATTTAGAGTCATTCAAGTAGTCCATCAACTGAGTATAAACAATCCTTTCCAGAATCTTACTAAGAAAGGGAAGCTTAGAGATGGGTCTAAAATTTGACATGACTGAACTGTCTAAGCCCGGTTTCTTAAGTAAAGGATGTATAACTGCATGCTTAAATTCCCTAGGTACTTGACCAGACAAAAGACTAGTATTAATAATGTTCAGAATGTGTGGTCCAATGATAGGAAATACCTTTTTAAGAAAACGGGGAGGAACAACGTCATTTGGAGAGCTACACGGTTTAGCATTCAACACAAGTTTCTCTAAATCAGATAAAACAATTGGTAGAAAAGCAGAGAACAGACTTGAGCAAGAACCATGCATGGCTGGGTCAGCAATAGGTAGAGTCGGAGGTCTCAAACTAGCAACCTTTTCTACAAAATAATTAAGAAACTTATTGCACATAACCGCAGAAGAGTGAAAAAGAATATAGCCTTCCGGATTAAGTACAGAATTTGTAGTGTTATATAGAACACGAGGGTTATGCGAGCTGGCAGCAATAAGTTGAGAAAAATAGGAGTGCTTGGCAGCCTTTACTGCTCTCTGATAGACTGATAGACACACAGCCTATCTTTTTTCCACCGTCTTTCACATCTTCTACATTCTTTTCTAGCAGCTCTGGTAAAATCAGTTAGCCAAGGACTAGCCTTTGGCTTGCATTGTCTGAATATAAAAGGAGCGACAGCGTCGAGGCCAAAACTCTCTGCTCTGAAACTCTTCACTCAGTCCTCACGCTGAGAGTTTAGAGGCTGAACTTCTTGTTCCTCCATAACACTGTTTTCATGAAACAGAGCAGAAATGAGCTTCTGTTTCTCAGCAGTTCGCACACAGAGAGCCACTTCTCTCTGCTCAGTCTGAACAAATCAAAGTGAAACATCAGTGAAAACACAGCTGCTGATCAAACTGTGTCAGATTAATGCTTCAATGTTTCACTGTGAGGTTAAAAAATACATAAAAATGATTTAAAGAAGTAGGAGGCAGATTTTCACAATAAGAGCACTTTGTTTTTAATTCAGTTAATGTCAAACTGTCATCAACACCTCTGTGTTGTCTCTGTCTCTGAGCAGATTCAGGCATTACTCAAATAATAAAGGCTTTTTATTACTATTATACTTTTCATTAGTCTCCAGACTGATGATTATAAACAGAATTATTAAAGTTTTTATCATTTCAGGCTGAAAATCAACATGAATTTGGTTTTAATCAAAGAAGCTCCTTTAATGTGTGTCATTAAAATCCTCACACAGACTTAAAAAGGCGACATTAACATTAAAATAAATGAATTAAGCTTCAGCTGAGAGCTTCATGCAGTCATCATAAGCAGCTCATAGCAGTCACAGCTCTTTATTACGCAGCTTTGCAGGAATTAAAGTGGCTGAAGTGTCAGAGTTTGTGTGAGAAGCTACTTTATGGACAGCTGTACACACTTCTTTATTATTTCTTCATGAATCAAACACACAGGTTTGTCTGTAGATGATTTAAAGTGTGTCGTTGTGCAGTTAAAGCTGTTTGTGTGACGCCCTGACCTCCTGTGAATGAAACAGCCAATCAGATCCATCAGAGAGAGAGCAGGAAGTGTTGTGTGTTTGTGACAGAACAAGGAAACAGTGATGATGATGAACATAAAGATCCTCTGATGACGTGTTTGTGTTTCCTGTTACAGTAACGCTTGTTTATCTGTTGCTCTCCTACACTTTCCTATAAATAAAGGAGAAAAAGTCCATTTAGTTTCATTTCCTAAAGCTCAGAGTTACACTTCACATTCCTGCAGTCACATCAAAAAGCTTCACTTTGGTCCAACATCTACATGTTAACATGAAACACAGAGAGACTCAGAACATCTGCACTTTGACCCAAACTGTTATAGCCAGAATATTTTCTACATATTTCTTATGTTGGACCTGTTTGAACTGTAAACGACCTGTAATCATCTGTAAATGGTGTGAGGCACACTGAGGCCACCTACAGGGTAGCTGGGGAACAGCAGGGATCTGAAATCATATGAGATATTAGTGAGTGAGCAGTTAGAACAAACGGACTTAAGATGGCTCGAAGTGATCAAAGTTGATCTAAAACAGAAGATAAATCCACTGATTCTTTGTAAAGTTCATCTGCTGCTCACATGAATCCTGTGATGAAAGATTTATTTCACTGAATGTTTCTTCAAAGCTCATTTCAACCTGTTGAAGTCATGAATGAAAGTGCAGACTGAGAGTGGATCACATGATGTTTAAGGTGTGTCATGTGACATGTTCAGTATTGTCACACATGTCTAGATTGTCCCTGATATCATAACTGCTCAAACACTGATGATGATATTTGAAGAATTATTACTGATGGCAGCAAAGTCTGAATGGAGCTCTCTGTCTGTGCTGATTTGTCGCCCTCTGGAGGTCAAAACACAAACTGCATGATGTCACTGTAACCACCACAGTGACAGGAAGTGTTTTTAAATGATGAAATATGTCAGTGATGCTGATAGTGTGTTCATCACAGACGTTCAGGCTTCATGTTGACATGAATCAAAGTGAAAGCAGAGAAACTGGAATGAATCAGGTGTTTTTACCTGGTGTAAATGGCAACACATTAAAGGTGTATAGACAGTAGAGATGTTTTAAAAATCTTTAAGAACAGTTCAGTAGCAGCGCCTCACTTCGTCACTTTAAACTATGGCCCGATGTTAGCTACATCCACATTATTAATGACCTTGTTGGCGAGGAATTGTGTAATTATAAGAGCACGTATAATTACCTGCACAGCAACAACATTGATAAAGTACTGCTCAACAAACAAGAAGACTTTATTTTTCTTAAAGCAGCTGTAGAGCCGAGCCAGAGCGCTAATCAAGCTAAACACTTAGCATGGCTAATGCTAAGAGAAAGTGGAGTAGTGGAGACAGTCGGCTGTTCCTGTATCGCCAGATTAGGGAAATCATGTAGTCATGCTGCTGTTCTGTGGAGGGTATTTCACTTATCTGGATATCACAATGTTTAAATGACTGAAACAGAAATACTGGACTGTTCAAAGGCTGACTGGGGAGTCACGCTACTGTCATCTAGCCAGGTATTACATGGAGCACTGTTTACTGTTTACATGTCAAAGCCACTCGTTAACTTTGTGTGGGCTGTATGCTGTACAATCACATAAAATAAAAAATAATAATAATAATAAAAGACTACATCGAGGGCAAATTTACAAGACAAGAAAAAAATACAGTTATAAGAAGATGTGACACAGGGTTGTATATATGTATATATATATATATATATAAAAACACCCATCTCACCCCTGCGGGCGGTTTATCCTTCAAGCTCGGGTCCTCTACCAGAGGCCTGGGAGCTTGAGGGTCCTGCGCAGTATCTTAGCTGTTCCTAGGACTGCGCTCTTCTGGACAGAGATCTCCGATGTTGTTCCCGGGATCTGCTGGAGCCACTCGCCTAGCTTGGGAGTCACCGCACCTAGTGCTCCGATTACCACGGGGACCACCGTTACCTTCACCCTCCACATCCTCTCCAGCTCTTCTCTGAGCCCTTGGTATTTCTCGAGCTTCTCGTGTTCCTTCTTCCTGATGTTGCTGTCATTCGGAACCGCTACATCGATCACTACGGCCGTCTTCTTCTGTTTGTCTACCACCACTATGTCCGGTTGGTTAGCCACCACCATTTTGTCCGTCTGTATCTGGAAGTCCCACAGGATCTTAGCTCGGTCATTCTCCACCACCCTTGGGGGCATCTCCCATTTTGACCTCGGGACTCCCAGGTTATACTCGGCACAGATGTTCCTGTACACTATGCCGGCCACTTGGTTATGGCGTTCCATGTATGCCCTGCCTGCTAGCATCTTGCACCCTGCTGTTATGTGCTGGATTGTCTGAGGGGCATCTTTACACAGCCTGCACCTGGGGTCTTGCCTGGTGTGATGGACCCCAGCCTCTATGGATCTTGTACTCAGAGCTTGTTCCTGTGCTGCCATGATTAGTGCCTCTGTGCTGTCTTTCAGTCCAGCTTTGTCCAGCCACTGGTAGGATTTCTGGATATCAGCCACCTCCTCTATCTGCCGGTGGTACATAGCAAAAATTAGACTGTGGATGTATGTTGGATGCAGTACGATGAAAAACTAGTTTAGTCCTGCAGATGGCGATCTTGCACCGTATTCAGAGAGCCGACTCTTTGATGGTGCTGGTCTACTCAACTTACTTTTAGCCTGGGTTGGACTCTATATGAGCAGTTTCCACTCTGGTTTCACTGTTAAATACACTTGTTTGATTTCACTTGTAAAAGTTGAAGAATAAATACTTTATTACAAAATTATTTGTTGGTACATTTTTTGAGGGTCAAATATCTTGTTTGATTTGAGGAATGAACTGTTAAGGTGGAAAAAATGAATCAGGTTAAAATACTTTAAATCAGTGCAGATGTATAATGTAATTTAAATGTTGATAATGGTTGTAGTGGGCTTGTAATGTAAATGTGGTCTGATTAAATGTGACATTAATGGTGACGCTGCATAAAGCTGATAAAACAGTTCTATTAGTGGGTCTGTGTGATCAGCATCAGTGGGTTAAGGTGAGCCCTTGACTAGCAGAACGTCATGTTGGTGTATGACAACACATGAGCCAACATCTCAGAAGATCCAGTGTGACATCATCGTTACCTGGCAACAGAAGCCCTCAGCCCATCTGACTTTAATGGAGGATATTTACACCAGCAACACTGTTTAGTTTGATATGACAGACTAACAACATGCGCTGTGATGTCCAGTTCATCTGTAATAGATACTGGATCTAATCAGTGAGCAGATATTTGATCACCTTATTTATAACTATACTAGAAACAAATCCAGCTGTGTTGGTGATTCATGCAAACTTGCATATCAGCCTTTGAAGGTTTTGTAGTATTGAGAACAAAGAGGTTGTGTTAGGGCTGAAAACCCCGACTTGTTCTCCTCTGCAGGTCATCAAATGCACCACAGAAGTTTGTATTTGCACAGCCTGTATATGTTTGATGGCTTTATTATTCTGTTCAAAGACAATAAATGTGGAAAATGTCTCATGTAGCATCAGCTTCATTTAAAATGACTGCAAACATTCAGAGAACATGTGCTGCTGTTTGTCCTACATTTCAACACTGAATGAACCCTGAAAACGTGATGGCAGGTGGCAGATTGGAGTTCACATGAAATATGGGCTGTATGAAGACTGGAAAATATAGATGATACAAATATGCAGCCAAACATTTGCGGACATGGATAAACTATCTGATCCAAAAAGCAGGAAGTGCCACAGCTAGAAAATGAAAGTGTGTAACAGCTGAAGTCAAATGTAATGCAGAGTTGAATCTGCACTTGGATCCATCTGTGAAAGGTCCACATGTAGGGATCACATGAGTCCTGATGTTTGTCAGTGCAGCTTGATAACTCCATCTACTGTGGGCTACATATACTGGGCTGGTAGCTCCACAGTGTTGGAAAGAAACTATTAAATGTGCAAATTTAAACTCAGAGGCTCTTCTAACACGGGAGCCATGTTGAGTTTAGATCACAGCCGACCACCGGCAGTCTGAAATGGAATGAAGCCCACTGACAGCAGCAGGTCTAAACAGGAACGCACCCATTTGTATGCGTGGCAATGATGTGGCTGCAGCTGACACAGGATTGGTTCAAACTAAACATCAGACGCATTTCACAGAGTTCACAAATAAACTCACGTTTTTATCTTTGAAGATCATCATAAAGTAGAATTTATGGTCCAGTAGAAACAGCAGGAGGTTTGAGCCCTTCTGATGCAGCAGAAACAGGATTTGGAGGAAGATGTTAATAGATTAGAAAGAATTGTACACTGTGAATCAATGCAAGTCTTTCTAGATAGACAGATCTTTAATAATCCTCAGGTAGGTTCCTCTGGGACAGTCACAGATAGAGACACCAATTCTGACGTTCCTTTGAAAGCCTGACTTTGAATTTTCATCACTCGTCATGTACAGGATATTGGATGTGATCCATAGAAAACATGGATAATACACCACTGTATTTGAAGACATCTGTAGCACTGCCTCAGTTCTGGATGTTTCCACAGACTCCTCTGTGCACCTAAAGAAAAGGTCAAAGGTCAGCAGCACATGTAGTTGGGACAATTCTTCATTTACAAACAACAGTCGCACAAACTATACAATTATTCGTCTGATTGGGGTCTGGAGTGTGGGGCCTCCCTGCTGCTGCCGAGTCGGGGCAGTCTGCTTCTCTCCACCCCAGGGAAAAGGGTAACAACACCTGAGTGTGATTGTGTCCAAAAAAAAAACAAAAACACCACTCCCCCTGCCAGTGGCAGACGCCCTCAGACATCGGTGCGTTGGTGGTTCTTTGTGTCTGGGGATGGGCGTCCAGGTACACACAGGCTCATTTCTGGTGGCTGCTTGTCGGGGCCTGGAGCCTGGGGCTCGCTCGGGCCACTTCGGGGGTGGGGTGCCCTCGGCCTCTCGGCCTGCTTGCTCGGTCACTCTGGCGCAGCTGGCTGCCGGCGGAGCTCACGGGCACGTCACTGCAACCCCCCCTGGCTTCTGCTCCGCGGCTGCTGAGTGACCCCTGATAGGTTTGTAACGTAAACCTATTCGCTGGAACGTTAAGGACAATTTGCTACACAGTAAAAAGCAAGACACAAGTCACCAAAGTTCTCTGGGTCACTCATGCATGAGGGAGACCTGCCTGGAGCCAAGTGTCGTTCCACCCACTTAACCTCCGTCAGACTCTCAGCCATATACATGAATATGCATAGGGTCATTAACATATAACATCTTTCATAGGTATACATGTGTGAACAAAGAATACTGTGTGTGTGTGTGTGTGTGTGTGTGGAGTCAGAGTGTGACCCCATAAACGACTTCCCTAAACCTGCTGGTCTGGAAGTCCAGCAGTTCATCTAAACAAAAGGCACTTAGGCTAAAACAGATATAGATACGTTTATCCTGCACAAAACAATAAGAGAAGGTACTACCTCTCCCATGCTCCCAGGATGTGGGTGTGAATGCCAGAACACTCTGGAATGCACACAAAGTCTTTGCAGACTCCTGAGGATCAACCCTCTACCAGCATGACATTGATTATACAACTCTAAGCATATATGAGTAGATATTTCTAAGCATAAATGACAATCCAACAATGTATCATATGGTCATATGATTGTTGGGTTTTTCTCTGTATCTATTATTATAGGATGTACTGTACAATATAAAGCGCCTTGAGGCAACTTTTGTTGTGATTTGGTGCTATATAAATAAAATTGAATTGAATTGAATTGAACTGGATAAATATCGGATATATAAACGTCTGCAACAAACTGACTCCAGCTTCTACCTCATGATAGGAATGTTTTTGTGGCTCAAGATGACCTGATATCTTTCATGATGGATGTTTCACATATTATAGACCAACAAGTTATTTATAGCAGTTTAAATACGGGGAGTCACTTTTGGGCCCAGCAGATAAAACAGAGCCAATATTTCCTTCTTTATTTAAGTGACGTGTCTCACAGATGTGACCTAGTAAAGTGTAACTGAACATTAGTACGTTATTAACACTCTCATGGCGTGCTTTGAGTCCAGTCAGCTAACTGTCCAAGCTGGACTGGACTCATAATTCAGAAGCCCTCTACAGGAAAGGGCAGAGCAGGCTGTACCTGGTGTGGAGACTCAGGCCCACTCCTGAAGACTTTCTATGACTCTGTGGTGGCCTCAGCCATCTTTTATGGTGTGGTCTGCTGGAGCGGCAGCATCTCTGCTGGGGACAGGAAGAGACTGAACAGGCTGATCAAAAGGGCCAGCTCTGTTCTAGGATGCCCTCTGGACTCAGTGGAGGTGGTGAGTGACAGGAGAATGGCGGCTAAGCTGTCATCCCTGATGGACAACATCTCCCACCCCATGCAGGAGACTGTGACAGCACTGAGCAGCTCCTTCAGTGGCTGCAGCACCCACGGTGTGGGACGGAGAGATCTCACAGGTCTTTCCTCCCCACTGCTGTCAGACTCCACAACAAAGACTAACTGATCAAACACACACATCCACACATGGGCAATAACACTAAGTGCAATATTCTTTTCTGGCATCGTTGAATTTTTTACTCAGTTGCATGCAGCATTTGTATTCTACTTTATCCTATCGTATATTTTATTCTACTGTATATAGTATTTTATTTTATTTTATTCTATTCTGTACAGTTGTGTACTGTATTTATTCTTATTGTATTCTAATTTTTGTTTCATAACTTTTGCACTGTCCACTTCCTGCTGTGACAAAACAAATTTCCCACATGTGGGACTAATAAAGGTTATCTTATCTTATCTTATCATTTCCAGGCTCAACTTCCATCATACAGATGATGCTCATGGAAAAAGAGTAACGTTCAGAAGCGTTTTTATTATGAAATCTGTTTCTGTTCATCAGGAAATCATATTCAAACTGATTAAACAGACATTTTTCAGTAGTTAGCTGCTATGCGCCTGTCTCAGTGTGAAGTCAACTGGAGTCTGTCTGTACTGGATCTGGATTCATCGCCGTCCCTCCAACAGCGACACAGCGATCCGGCTCACCAATTGGTGATAACGACGTACTGAGCCTGCTAGCAGGTGCAGGAGGGCCAATCTGAGCCACAGTTATGGGCTGATAACTGCTAATAATGCCCATTGATGGACTGATAACATGAATATTAAATGTCAGCTCCCTCTAAAATAAGAGCTTGTGTAAAAACTCATTCTGAGGTCTTATTTTGAAAGCCAGAGTTTGTTGAAGCTGCTTCCTGGAGCAGGTTCCTGAACAATTATAAAAAGCTGATTTAAAAACACTTCATGTCATCTGTGCTCATTAAACTGACATCATGCAGATCATCTTCTGACCAGCAGAGGGCCACAAATCACTATCAATGAAGAGTGCAAGGAGATGTTAGTGACATCAGAGCTGTACGTATTGATCTGATCAATATGGAGGTTCATGTTTCTGTGATTGGATCAGTTTTAAAAGCAGCTGTTTTTAATAGAATGACAGAAACATGAGAGATGCTGAATGTCTTTAATATTTGACACACTGGATACTATTGGATGTCCACTTACTCAGCCATGATGGAAACATCCCATTAAGAAAGAGAAATCAAACATTTGGATTCATTATAATGAGCTCAGACTTGATGAAAATGCAGAGGAGCTGGTTGTGAACTGAGCTTCAGAGAAACACAACATACTGAGATTCACTGTGAAACTGAGTGGAACAAGACAGAAAAACAACATGTGGATCCTGGAATAATGGGAGCTTCCATCTTTAAAGGACTGAAGAGGAAGAAGTTTACAAGGTATCATTTAGGACAGTTTCAAACATCAACTGATTGAATCCATGAATCTGAAAATGTGTTTCTGAGTGAAAAAGACAGACAGGGTGGGCAATCTCAGTCCACGAGGGCCGGTGTCCCTGCAGGTTTTAGATCTCACCTTGGGTCAACACACCTGAATCACGTGATTAGTTCGTTACCATGTCTCTGGGGAACTTCAGGACATGTTGAGGAACTAATTTAGCCATTTAAATCAGCTGTGTTGGTTCGAGGACACATCTAAAACCTGCAGGGACACCGGCCCTCGTGGACTGAGATTGCCCACCCCTGGCTTAGACCCTTCTTTTATTCCCTGTTCACACACAACTGCGTTGCTAAACAAGAGTCCAACATCATCATCAAGTTGCGGATGACACAACCATCATAGGCCTCATCACAGACAATGATGAGACGGCCTATAGAGAGGAGGTGATGGCGCTGTACGAGTGGTGTCTGGAAATTAACCTGACTCTCAACATCAGCAAAACTAGAGAAATGATAGTGGACTACCGGAAACAACCAGTCAGGGAGCACCAGCCCATCCACATAAACAGTACCAAGGTCGAAAGGGTCAGCAGTTTCAAATTCCTTGGAGTCAACATCACCGAGGACTTCTCCTGGACCCTTCACACAGACACTGCTATCAGGAAAGACTCACCGGCGGCTTTATTTCCTGAGGAGGCTGAGGAAGTTTGGCATGAACGCCAACAACACCTCAAATTTCTACAGGTGTGCATTCGAGAGCTTGCTGACGAGCTGCATTACAGTTTGGTACGGAAGCTGCTCTGCCAGCAGCCGTAAATCACTACAGAGGGTGGTGAAGGCAACGGAGCACATCACTGGCACGAGGCTTCCTGCCATTCAGGACATTTATCTCCAGCGATGCCTCCGTAAAGCACACAGCATCATCAAGGACCACAGCCACCCAGCACACTCCACAGGACGCACTCGGAAGCTACCCTGCAGCTTCACAAGTACTCTGTATAATCTGCACTGGTCACTCCACCACTTTATTGATATTAATATTTTTAAAAAAAGTGAAATACTGTAAAAAAAAAAAAAAAAATTTGTACTATATATATATATATATATATATATATATATATATATATATATATATATATATATATGTACAGTAAGTTAAATGAAAATCTCTTTTTTTTTCTTTTACTACATCTTATTCATATTTTGCTCTTTACTATTTTTCTATTTATTTTTTTATTATTTATTTATTTTTTCTACTGTACCATTGTGCTGAGTGACAGTCTTCTGCTCGTCAAATACATTTCATTGCAATGTTGAGCCTGAGCTAACTTGCATATGACAAATAAAAAACTGAACATGACAAATAAAAAAAAAACTGAACTCTTTACACTCCACTCAGCACAGGGACACTGAGGAACCAGGAGACCAGAGTCTAAATCCAGGATAAAGAGTTTGAGTGAATGTGGTGTTGAAGGTGTGGAGGTGGATCAGAGTGTCAGAGGAGACTCTGTAGAAGGACAGAGTGCCAGCAGGACAGTCCACATACACTGCTACTCTGTTAGAGACAGAGGAGGAGGAGGAGGAGGAGGAGATGGATGTTTCTCTGTTATTGTGCCAGACAGAATGAGGACCATAATCAGTACAGTACAGACTCCAGGACTGATTATTAAATCCAAATTTGCTGTCATCACTAACTCCTTTCCTTCTGATTCTTCTGTAACTCACTGATATATAAACTCCTCCTCTCCACTGGACCTCCCAGTAACAGCGACCAGTCAGACCATTTCTACACAGCAGCTGATACCAGCAATCAAATCTGTCTGTATGATCAGGATATGACTGAACCTCCTCCACACGTGTCACCTTCCTGTTGTTGTCAGACAGTTGGAGGTTTGTGTTCACTGTGTTTGTGTCGATTGTGAGTTGACAGGAATCTGATGGAGAGAACAAACACAATCCAGCTGCAGTTATTGATCCATCATCTGTTCATTGATTGACACTTTGATGATGACTCCTGACATCAGAGATGTGAATGAGTGATGTGACAGTTTGAAGATGGTTGAATGTGTGCTTGTTTTCATGAATCCCATTAAAAACACACTTACACTTCCTCAGACCTGGTCTCAACCATCGGACTCCAGCAGGCTCCACCCTGAAAGGAGGAGGGGGGTCAGAGCAGCACAGTCAGCATGCACACATGGACATTACATGGCTCTGTTAGACACTGATAAAGGAACAGTCCAACATTTCGCTCTCGCTCTGCAGGCCTACTTGTTGTTCCTAGAGTATTTAAAAGTAGAATGGGAGGCAGAGCCTTCAGTTTTCAGGCCCCTCTTCTGTGGAACCAGCTTCCAGTTTGGATTCAGGAGACAGAAACTATCTCTACTTTTAAGATTAGGCTTCAAACTTTCCTTTTTGCTAAAGCATATAGTTAGGGCTGGACCAGGTGACCCTGAATCCTCCCTTAGTTATGCTGCAATAGACGTAGGCTGCCGGGGGTTCCCATGATGCATTGAGTTTTTCCTTTCTCACTCACTATAGTCGTGTCAAAATTCATGGGCTGCATCCTCCTGAGGACCCGGCCTTTGCAGTCTACGTGGGCCGGGTCCTCAGAAGGTCGGGTAGGCCGGAAGTGAACGGCTGTGAAATTGGACAGTCTAGCCTTCAGATATGCGTCACCACTGTCTCGATGGAGTTTAATAGACTCAGCCGTCTGCTCCTTGCTATCTAAAATATAACAGTACACTGGTGTAAATTCTCGAACATCTCACACTTCTGTTTAATCAGTTTTCTGTTTGATGTTTATTCAGCTGTGTGAAAACCACCAAAAAGTTTTTTTAATCTAATCTGATCTAATAACGTTACTCTCAGCCAAACCAATTTACTCACAACAACAGTCACCTCAAGGCGCTTTATAAGCTCTACAAGGTCATTAAGATAAGATGGGGCCTGATTATTTAAGACCTTGTATGTGAGGAGCAGGATTTTGAATTCTGGATTTAACAGGAAGCCAAAACAGGAGAAATCTGCTCTCTCTTTCTAGTCCCTGTCAGGACTCTTGCTGCAGCATTTTGGATTAGCTGAAGGCTTTTCAGTGAGTTTTTTGGACATCCTGATAATAATGAATTACAGTCGTCCAGCCTGGAAGTAATAAATGCATGAACTAGTTTTTCAGCGTCACTCTGAGACAGGATATTTCTAACTTTAGAGATGTTGCACAAATGGAAGAAAGCAGTCTTACATATTTGTTTAATATGTGCGTTGAAGGACATGTCCTGGTAAAAAATGACTCCAAGGTTCCTCACAGTGTTACTGGAGGCCAAGGTAATGCCATCCAGAGGAAGAATCTGGTTAGATACCATATTTCTAAGATTTTCAGGGCCGAGTACAATAACCTCAGTTTGATCTGAATTAAGAAGCAGAAAGTTAGCGGCCATCCAGGTCTTTATGTCTTTATTGCTGCAGATTCATTAATCTGTGTGTGTTACCTGGCTTCATGGACAGATAGATATGGGTGTCATCTGCATAGCAGTGAAAATTTAGGCTATGTCTTCTAATGATGCTGCCTAAGGGAAGCTAGAGTTGTTTGTCTCGAGACCGGTCTTGGTCTCGACGGACTTTGGTCTCAGTCTTGGTCTCGCTGTCTCGGTCTTGCTTTCTCAAATCGACATAGTGTTCGGGAGATTTGAAGTCAACCATCAGCGAAGTGGGGGGGTGGCTTACTGGGCTTAAGCCTGGGTCATTTTTTCAGAAGCTCGGGGTCTTTTGGAGTGTAATTTGTTTCATAGTTTGATGCCTGACTGACAACTGTATAAAACAAAAACAAAACAAAAAATTTGAAGTAATAGCACAAATTGTGAGAATTTAGGACTGTGCATAAATTCCCCCTAATTTTGGTATGATCCGAACTCAGGCACTAGGCGACTGAGCACAGCACACATGTGAGCGAGGGGGGAGAAGCTGCTGCCTGCGAGTTTGCTGCAGACAGAGGAGAGCTTAAGTTTGAGCAGGTACCAAAGCAAATCATTCGTACTGTCCAAGTAATGGAAATATGACGGTGTATCACAAAAGATTGATATCAAACGGATCACTTGGCCCATATTACGTTACTTGCTCTTCGAGTGAATCAACATATAGCGAAATGAAAAGCCGAACAACAACAATGCTGTTTTTTTTTAGTGAGTCTTAGCTTACACGTGTGTTTCATATTTTCAGTTGTTTCCCTCCACGGCTAAACAAACTCTCTAAATCGGTTTCAATTGTGTACTGATGAACACAACAATGGACACAAGGAGCTTCTTTCAAAGAAAAAACTCAGGTAGGTTATTTTATATATTATGCTTTGTATGTTCTTCAGTATATCTATGCAAAACAAGAGGAATTTCTATACACAGCAGTATATTCACAGTTGAAACCAGATATTTACATACACTTTAGGGAAAAAACATATTTCCCTAAATTTCCCACATTTTTTTTTTACTGTTAAACATCAATTTACAGTAAACTTGTTTTGTTTTAGATAAATAAATATTGAAATATCTTTTGAATTAGTTAAATGTCAGAATAAAAAGAGGGAGCGGTCTATTTTAATCACTTTCATCAAATTTAGGAGAACATGTACACTAAGTTTATTGCTAATTAATAAGAAAACTCCAGACGATTCCATTCTGAGCTGAAGAAGCTTCTGATTGGTTAGTAGAGTCCATGTGAGTAAATTGGTGGCACAGCTGTGGATGCATATAAGGCAAAACACAGAGCCTGTTTCTGTGACATGGGAAAATCAAGAGATGTCAACCAAAACACCAGGAAAAGAAATTCATGAATCTGGGGAGACCCAGGACCCTGACAAAGAATTGTGGAGCTCCATAAGTGTGGCTCAATTTTGAATACAATTTGGTGCCATTTACAATTAAGAAATACAGATAGTTTCTCTCTTTACTCTTAAAGTTAACAAATATGTGTTTTTTTATATTTATCAATCTAAAAAAACTAAACATTTAGTCTGATTTGATGTCACAATTAAAAAAGTGTTTGTGTTTTTATCTGAAGAGTTTGTAAATATCTGGTTTCAACTGTATATTTGATGATGTTGGTGTTTGACTTGATTGACAGCAGAGAGAGAGAGAGAGGAACAGAGAGAGAGAGAGAGAGAGAGAGAGAGAGAGAGAGCGGAACAGAGAGAGAGAGAGAGAGAGCGGAACAGAGAGAGAGAGAGAGGGGACAGAACAGAGATGGAACAAGAGCATGTGAGACACACATGTTAGTCACATGGTTGTTTGCCAAAACTCATCAGAACATGTATGTACCTAGTGTTTCTTTTTAGATACCATTTGTTACTTTTCAAATTCTATATTTATTAAGTTATGCAGGCTTATGAAGGCTAAATAATTATATAAACTTCTCTGAATCTAAATAGTGTACTATGGTAGAATTAAAAATAGTGTAGTGCAGGTCTATGATGATTTTTAGTGCTACTATCATCTAGGTTTGATTCTGGTTCGGTCTTGGTTAAGTCCTCAGTAGTCCTGATTTTGAACTGTTGTAGTCCTGTTTTAATTCCAGATCAGTTCTGGGTCTGGTTGAATTGGGGTTTAGTCCCTGTGTCTTGATACAGCCTGACTTTGTTCTGCCTTGCTGCTTAATTAAAAACTAGTTTAAGGTGTCCTGCATATGTGATATATATTTTTCCCTATATGAAGTCTTTCGTTTTTGAGCAAAACTCAAAACAGAGCCTATTAATCTTTCAGTCATTTCTACCCTCACTTAAATTCCTTTCGATGCTCAGCTCTCACACAGTGGCTCAGCTATGCTCCAATCACTCCATACTGTGGCCAATCACATGCGAGGATATAGGATAATATCATTATGTGGAAAACAGAGAGGGTGAGAGACGCGACAGTCAGGTGGAGCGTACGTCTGTCCTCTCAGTAAGTGAGTGAGACAGTAGACAGCGGTGAGGAGGGCTGTGCGAAAGCAAAAACACAGAAATGTGCCTGTAAACGTAGCAGCATCTGGCTGTAGTTTAAAGACTTTTTTGTCTCAGTCTTGGTCTCGTCTCGACTTGGTGTTGGTCTTGTCTTGGTCTCGGTTTAGGCGGTCTTGACTACAAGTCTAGGGGAAGCATGTATAATGTAAACAGAATTGGTCCTAGCACTGAACCCTGTGGAACTCCATAATTAACCTCAGTGTGTGAAGAGGACTCTCCATTTACATGTACAAATTGGAGTCTATTAGATAGATATGATACAAACCACTGCAGTGCAGTACCTGTAATACCTACAGCATGTTCTAATCGCTCTAATAGGATATTATGGTCGACAGTATCGAACGCTGCACTGAGGTCTAGCAGGACAAGCACAGAGATGAGTCCACTGTCAGAGGCCATAAGAAGATCATTTGTAACCTTCACTAAAGCTGTTTCTGTGCTGTGATGAGCTCTGAAACCTGACTGAAACTCTTCAAATAAACCATTCCTCTGCAGATGATCTGTTAGCTGTTTGACAACTACTCTTTCAAGGATGTTTGATATGAAAGGAAGGTTGGAGATTGGCCTATAATTAGCTAAGACTGCTGGGTCTAGAGATGCTTTTTGAGTAAAGGTTTAACTACAGCCAGCTTGAAGGCCTGTGGTACATAGCTGATTATTAGAGATAGGTTGATCATATTTAAGATCGAAGAATTAATTAATGGCAGGACTTCTTTGAGCGGTTTTGTAGGAATGGGGTCTAAAAGACA
Source organism: Perissodus microlepis (assembly GCF_051167445.1). Classification (NCBI taxonomy): domain Eukaryota; kingdom Metazoa; phylum Chordata; class Actinopteri; order Cichliformes; family Cichlidae; genus Perissodus; species Perissodus microlepis. The sequence continues at coordinate 34,656,185 of NC_140476.1, read as the reverse complement.
CGTTGATGGTTTGGAGGAAGTAATTATTGAAGTTAACTCAGAAAGATCAATTGGAGAAAAAGAGTCTAACTTAACATCAATGGTACTAAGAGTAGCTGTAGATAATATTACATCTGTGGGATGATTATTGGTAATTTTTTCTCTAATGATAAAAACTTTATTTGTGAAGAAGTTCATGAAGTCATTACTAGTTAACGTTAAAGGGATGGTTGGCTCAAAAGAGCTCTGACTTTTTGTCAGCCTGGCTACAGAGCTGAAGAGAAACCTGGGGTTGTTCTTATTTTCTTCAATCAGTGATGAATAGTAAGATGTTCTGGCTTTGCGGAGGGCTTTCTTATAAAGCAGCAAACTATTTCTCCAGGCTAAATGATGATCCTCTAAATTTGTGACACGCCATTTCCTCTCCAGATTACGAGTCATCTGCTTTAGGGTACGTGTTTGAGAATTATACCACGGAGTCAGGTACTTCTGATTAGAGACCTTAGTTTTCACAGGAGCTACAGTATCCAGAGTCGTACGTAGTGAGGAGGTGAAATTATTAACAAGATAATCGACCTCTGTTGGGGTAGCGTTCAGATAGCTGCTCTGCTCTGTGTTGGTACAGGGCATTGAAGATGATAACAGTGGGTGGATTATATTCTTAAACTTAGTTACAGCACTTTCAGAAAGACATCTACTGTGATAAAGTCTACTCTCCACTGCTGTGTAATCAATTATTGTAAATGTTATCAGGAAATGATCAGACAGGAGAGGGTTTTCAGGAAACACTGTTAAATGTTCAGTTTCTATGCCATATGTTAAAACAAGATCTAGAGTGTGATTAAAGTGGTGGGTGGGTTCTTTTACATTTTGAGAGAAGCCAATTGAGTCTAATAACAGACTAAATGCCATGTTGAGGCTGTCATTTTTAGCATCTACATGGATGTTAAAATCACCCACAATAATTATTTTATCTGAGCTCAGAACTAAATCAGATAAAAAGTCTGAGAAATCAGACAGAAACTCTGTGTAAGGCCCAGGTGGACGATAGATGATAATAAGTAAGACTGGTTTCTGAGTTTTACAGCTGGGGTGGACGAGGCTGAGCATCAGGCTTTCAAATGAATTAAAAGTCTGTCTTGGTCAATGTTCCCTCTAAGTTTTTCACGTGTCTGAGCGAACACACAAACTCCCTGAACGGACACTTGGACCACTGTGAGCAACAGCACACGTGTGCACTGTGGTCACGCTGGCATCTAATCCATCCAAGTTACATGGTTTATTGAAATAATCAAATTACGGCATTTATGTTAGACTACTTTTAATTAACTGCTTCAGCCCACTTACAATGAAAATTAAAAACAGTCTTGTTCATGACCTGTGTAGCATGTTAACACTATTGGAAGTAAAAATAACTTGAACTCCAATTTTGAAAACACAACTTTTTTTTAAATTTTTTATAAAGCTCTGACTGTATTATGAGTCTGTGGTCTGGGAGAGAGTCCTGTCTGCAAAATATAGTATATAATGACCAATGCTGGGCAATTTATTATATAGTTACTTCTTCAAAAAAGTAACTCAGTTCGGCAAACAACAAAGTTTATTGCAGCTATTTTTTTTAAATGCAGTCAAGGCATTTTTAAATAAACATTTCAAACTATTTACAGAACAATCAGCTGTTCTGCATCAAATCTGATGCCAAATTATTTGTGCCACTCCAAAAAATAATTTCTGTCCACTATGAGATGAAGGAGAACAACAGCCTGATCCCTGCCTGACAACAGCAGATGTATCACTGCTGTAACACCTGTAACATTCAGCAGTCGCCTCATTGTTCTGACACACACAACAAAACTATTGACTACACTACACACTAACTACACACTAACTACACAAGATTTGCGCTAAACGTCTCAAATCTCTCACATCTCAAAGCACCACCGTCACCCCTACTCCCCCTGTTTCTTAACAACTAGATGCCACGTTGCCATATCATTTTTTGATTGGTGGACATGGTACATTTTTGGACGAATAGGAAAGGGTGAGGGGGGTGGAGTTTGTTCTTGCTCACAGGCTTTTGAGTGTTTTCCTTATAAAACGCCGTTTTTACCATTTCTTCCCGCAGTAAATATAAACAACGATAGTATTCAGGAGGAAAACCAAACATTGCAGATATTTTTAATCATAACTCTGGTTTTACGTGGCCGATCAACACAATTTAAAAACTTGTATAAAGTCCACAGTTTTTCCGTCAGTTGTTCCGTCTGTCCTGCTCACATCTCCAATGGTTGTACACGTTGTCATTAACGTGGCTTCACTCCACATCAGCCACGCTGCTTTGCTTGCTAAATCACCGGTGTCGGCACATAAGGACGCTGTCATAGCCTGTCAACCACGTTGATTAGCTGCGTATATACGAATGTGAAACACTGCAACTCTGCTTCCTGGTCCCAACTCTGGATAGTCACATTTTGGGGGGTTTAATGAATTTGTCCATATTTCTAGAAATGAGAGCTGCTCCATCCAAAGTGGGATGGATGCCGTCTCTCCTAACAAGACCAAGTTTCCTCCAGAAGGTTTGCCAATTATCTATGAAGCCCACATCATTTTTTGAACATCACTCAGACAGCCAGCAATTTAAGGAGAACATGCGGCTAAACATGTCACTCCTGGTCTGATTGGGGAGGGGACCTATGGAAGCCCGTTTCCGCCACTAAATAAAAACAAAACAGCTAGTATCCATAACTCGAAATTTCGAGTTATTTTCTTGAAATTTCGACTTATTAACTCGAAATTTCGAGAAAAGTAACTCGAAATTTCGAGTTACTTTTCTCAAAATTTCGAGTTACTTTTCTCAAAATTTCGAGTTACTTTTCTCAAAATTTCGAGTTAGCGCTGCCAATCAAAAATATACGTGAATGAGGTCGCTTTCTTGTTACCCGGAAGCATATGGCGCAGAGGACCGCGCACTCAAAAACGGATCCCAACAAATTGGCGCTTTCGGGAGTATGTTTGCTGATAGTAACACCATGTGATTCAGCTAATAACACAGGGATTTCATCATTTGTGAAGCCAGGCTGAAAACACTCAGCAATCTGTGCATTCACGACTGGATGTAATACCGGTAGCTTAGCTGTAGCATTTGTAGCTGAGGGCTTCAGCTTCCGGGTAACAAGGAAATGACGTCATTCACGTAGATTACTGATTGGCAGCGCTAACTCGAAATTTCGAGTTACTTTTCTCAAAATTTTGAGTTAATAAATCGAAATTTCGAGTTAATATGTCGAAATTTCGAGAAAGTAACTCGGAATTTCGAGAAAATAACTCGGAATTTTGAGTTATGGATCCTTTTTTTTTTTTTTAGTGGCGGAAACGGGCTTCCATAGGGGACCAGACAATACAGAGTCCAACATTGTTTTGGAAAAAGGCAGACTGCCACACAATATAAATTCTGCCAGCATTAGTCTCCTGCTAAAACCAGGCAAACACCCTTTATTATACCGTCCACCATCCCTTATAAATGCAGACCTCAAAATAATCTGCAAAGCCCTCTCAAAAAGATTAGAGAAAATAATCCCCCTCTAAATTCATCCTGACCAAACTGGTTTCATAAAAGGTAGGCACTCATCAACAAATACACGCGGATTACTTAATTTAATAGACTACTCATACAGTAAAAACCTTGAAACCACAATGAGAAAGCACAAACACGCATAAGCATCAACTTCCGTTTGAAGAAAAGACCCACGTTCATGAGTTAAACCTCAGTGTGTTTGTTGACAATTTTTTCGGTTTCAGTATCCTGCAGAAAATCTCGGTCTGTTACAGTGAAACTATACACACAGCTTAGTTGCACTGATAGAGAAGCCACTGAAACAGCTCAGCTCCTTCGTGGACGAGGCGCAGCGAACAAATACTGTCAAATACTGCGTGAGCCATGGCACCACTTACCTCAACATCCAGCTGTGAAAGCTGCATCAACCTGAGCCAAAAAGTGATCGAGCTGGAACAAAGGATATCCACGCTATACCAAATCTAGGGGGCGGAACGCGAACTTGACACGATCCTCCTTGGCAAAGCTCAAACCACCGCCGACACCGTGCACCACCCAGCTGTTGTGTCCCAAGATCCCGCCAACAGTCAACCCAGGCTCTCAACTTGCGTCGCTGGTGTTTCTGCCACGGACGAGAACTGCTGGTTTCAACTAGGGGCCAGACCCAAGGCTCTGGTCAGCTCCACTCCAACCAGCGCCATGGACCGTGGTTGAGACGCGCAGTGGCTGCAGGGGGGCCAGGAGGATCCGTCTCTCGCACCCTCACCCCTCCGGTGCGGTAGAACTGGAGAATAAATTCAGCGTCCTGGATCCTTTGGACTTTCCTCCTCTGACCGCTAGCCCTCGCCATCCCGCTGTGTCGCTGAGGTCTGCACCATCTCCACCTCTATGCCACCAGAGCCGCGGCGGGCAGCTGACGCTGCGGTGCAAACTCACCGCGGAGAGCTGTGCTTTACCCCGGCTCCTCGGAGAAGAAGACTTGCGGCGCGGCTACCTGGGAGTCACTCACGTGGTCCGGTTGGTGCATCTCCATTTGAACACCCCCGGTGCCGTGGTGCGGGCGTCTCAGATGGCCAGCAGCCCCCGGTGGCACCTCCTCTCTCCACGCTGGTCCTCAGGGATTCAATCGTCCGGGCCCACCCCCCACCTGCGGCAGAGGGATAGGCCGTTTCAGCCGGCTGCTCAGCCTTAACACCTGGCTTTCCTCCGCCTGTGTCTCCCACGGCGTGGGTTTTATTAACAATTTTGATGCCTTCTGGGAGAGGAGGCATCTTTTTGGGGCAGACGGGCTCCACCTCAATGCCTGGGGACGCTGTCTGCTGTCCGCCAATTTGGCATTTGGCGTACAGCACTCCCGCACACCGCCCTGTCCTTACCCCAAACCGACATTACCTGCTGATCTGTCCGCCAGTGACTGATGTCCCCCTGGTCCCAGCTCCTATATTTATTCCACTTTTAACAGTAATACACAAAACTCTGGACTCGGACCTCTCTCTCCCACAGTCAACACAATACCCGTCATAATCACAAACAGAGAGCAACAGAATTATCATAAATCCAGTAAGTCCAAAAACATTAATAACCTCCGGCCTCTTCAAAAATATCAACATCCATTCAACTCTATTGTCAAAAATCCACCAGTCTCAATCAGTATGGCACTTTTAAATGTCCGCTCTCTGTGGAACAAGTCTTTTATTATTAATGATTTAATTTTAGATAATAAACTTGACTGTTTATTTTTAACTGAAACATGGCTGGGCTCGGAAGCACCAGTTGTTCTCACTGAGGCCTCCCCACCAAATTTGAATTTCTCTTTTTCTATTAGAAGTGGTGAGAGAGGTGGTGGGACTGCATCTTTAACTAACAACACACTCACCACCAAACACATTTTATTTGATCATTTTACCACTTTTGAATTCCATGCTATTGTTTTCAGCAGCCCTCCAGTTTTATCTGTCACACTTTACAGACCACCTACAGACAGCGCTGCTTTTATCAAGGGATTCTCAGAGTTTTTAACAAACATACACTCAAAATATAACATGATAATTTTAACCGGTGACTTTAACCTGCACATAGATAATCCTTCTGACTCTGCAGCAAAAGAATTCTTAAACATTCTTCACTGTTTGGATTTTACCAGCACGTCACGCAGCCGACTCACAACAAAGGACACACTCTGGACCTGGTCATCACCCACGGGCTGTCCACCAGCGTGTCCTCTGTTGTTGACCTGGCTGTCTCTGACCACTACTGTGTGTTTTTTAACATCACCGGTTTTATTCAGCGGGAGACCTCGGTGCGAACGAGCTGGCCCCAGTGTTGTCTGGCATTTTCAACTCCTCACTGCAGGCATGTCATGTGCCTGCCTGCTTCAAGTCCTCTACCATAATCCCTGTCCCCAAGAAACCAAGGATCACTGGACTAAATGACTACAGACCTGTGGCTCTGACATCTGTGGTCATGAAGTCATTTGAGCGCCTGGTTCTCTCCTATCTCAAGACCCTCACGGCCCCCCTCCTGGACCCCCTGCAGTTTGCGTACAGAGCCAACAGGTCTGTAGATGACGCCATCAACATGGCCCTACACTTCATCCTGCAGCATCTGGACTCCCCAGGAACCTACGCCAGGATCCTGTTTGTGGACTTCAGCTCTGCCTTCAACACCATCCTTCCAGACCATCTCCAAGGCAAGCTTTCCCAGATGAATGTGCCTGATCCCATCTGCCGGTGGATCACTGACTTCCTGACGGACAGGAAGCAGCACGTGAGGCTGGGAAAGAATGTCTCGGACTCCCGGACCATCAGCACCGGCTCCCCTCAGGGCTGTGTTCTTTCTCCTCTGCTCTTCTCCCTGTATACCAACTGCTGCACCTCCACCCACCAGTCTGTCAAGCTAATCAAGTTTGCAGATGACACCACCGTTATTGGACTCATCTCGGACGGGGATGAGTCTGCCTACAGGAGGGAGGTTGAACATCTGGTGTCCTGGTGCAGCCACAACAACCTGGTGCTGAATGCCCAGAAGACAGTGGAGATTATTGTGGACTTCAGGAAGCACACAGCCCCACTCCCCCCCATCATCCTGACTGACACCCCCATCACCTCTGTGGACTCATTCCGCTTCCTGGGTACCACCATCACCCAGGACCTGAAGTGGGAGCCCACCATCACCTCCGTCATTAAGAAAGCCCAGCAGAGGATGTACTTCCTGAGGCAGCTGAAGAAATTCAACCTGCCAACACGGACGATGATGCAATTCTACACTGCAATCATCGAGTCCATCCTCACCTCCTCCATCACCGTGTGGTACGCTGGAGCCACTATCAGGGACAAACAGAGACTGCAGCGTGTTGTGCGCTCTGCTGAGAAGGTGATTGGCTGCAGACTCCCATCTCTGCAGGACCTGTACACCTCCAGGACACTGGGGCGTGCAGCTCGGATCTCAGCTGACCCTTCTCATCCTGGACACAGTCTGTTTGACCTGCTCCCCTCAGGCAGGAGGCTCCGGTCCATTCGCACCAGAACCTCTCGCCATAAGAACAGTTTCTTCCCCTCTGCTGTTGGACACATGAACAATAACCGTATGACTGTTCCCACCACTAACACATGACCCTACGCTGTGTTCACTGCATCATTCCATGTTTGGCACTGATCACCACCTGCACTCATGTATATATCATGTATATATCTATCTACTTAGCACTTTTAATTCTTATTCTTATTTTTTATTTTATTTTATTTTTTCTCATGTCTATTTAAGCGTTATTTATGACAGTATGTTTGCACTAAGCACCGCAGCAATTTCCTAATGTTGTAAACCTGCTCAACATTTGGCAATAAAACCCTTTCTGATTCTGATTCTGATTCTGATTCTGATTCTGAACTCTGAGGAGGCGCTATCTAACCTCTGAAGTGGCTGCAAGTTTTACCAGGGTTTTAGACGAATGCCCCCTGTGATTTTACCTGCACCCTGTGATTTGATTTTTAATCATTTCAACAGCAAACTGAAGAAAAGCCTTGACTCTGTTGCTCCACTCACCACCAAAAAGATTAACGTAAAACATGCATCACCCTGGAGAAACGAAGAAGTCAAAAAACTCAAAAGAAATTGCAGGACAGCAGAAAGGAGATGGAGGAAAAATAAAAATGCAATCAACCTTCAAATACTTTGCGAGCAACTTAAAATGTACAATAATACACTAAGGAATTCAAGAAATTTATACTTTGCCAAAATAATCAGTAATAACAAAAATAATCCCAAGGTCCTCTTTTCCACCATAGATCATTTATTTAACCCTGATTTTAACAGCTCCCAAAGAACCCCACAGACTCACTCTGTGAGCAGTTTGCAGACCACTTCAGGGGAAAAGTCAGCACCATCAGATGTGATATTTTATCTTCTCGTGATATGATTTTAAACACATCTGAGGGCTCGATTGTACCTGAGGAGACACTGGACAGCTTTGTCCTGGTTAATGCTGAAAACCTTAAGAAAGTTTTCTCCACAGTGAGACCCACCACATGTCGTGTAGATCCAATCCCCTCTTCACTTTATAAAACACTTTATGGATTTTTTGAAGCTGAGCTTTTATACATGATGAATTGCTCTCTTCAGTTGGGTGTCTTCCCTGCTGCCTTTAAAACAGCGGTGGTGAGGCCCCTTCTGAAGAAGAGCAATTTGGATTGTAATGATTTTAATAACTACAGACCTGTATCCAAGTCACCATTTTAAAGTAAAATCTTAGAAAAACTTGTTTTTACTCAGATTAATGACTTTCTGAATGATAGACAGATCCTGGAGATATTCCAGTCTGGATTTAGGGTGAACCACAGCACAGAGACGGCTCTCCTAAAGGTTCTAAATGATCTTAGATGTAACTGGGACTCCCAAAAGCTCTCAGTCCTGGTGCTGCTGGATCTAAGCGCAGCCTGTGATACAGTAGACCACGCTATTCTTTTAAACAGACTGAGACACATGGTGGGCCTCTCTGGTGCTGTACACAACTTTTATTACCAGTCACATTGATTACTGTAATGCCCTGCACTCTGGTCTCCCCAAAAAGAATATTTCACCTTTACAACTTTTACAAAACTCTGCAGCTGACGAAGACCAGAGGGCAGGCCCACATTACACCGGTTTTAGAATCGCTGCATTGTCTCCCCGTGTGTTTCAGGATCGATTTTAAAGTTCTTTTATTGGTTTTTAAATGTCTTAATGGTCTGGGGCCTTCTTATCTCTCAGATCTGCTTTTACCATATGAACCCTCGCGGACCTTGAGGTCCTCTGGTGCTGGCCTTTTGATTGTCCCTAAAGTCAGGACACATGCTCACGGAGAGGCAGCTTTTCAGTGGTATGGTCCTCGTCTTTGGAACAGCCTGCCGGAGGAGCTCAGGGCCGCAGAGAACGTACATGTTTTTAAAAACAGGCTCAAGACCCACCTTTTTAATTTAGCTTTTACCTTACATTTATTTATTTTATGCTTATTTATTCTATTTATATTATTAATTTAGATTTTACTTAATATTTTTTTATTTTATTCTTATTCATTTTTTATCTTCTTACTCTATTTATATTTATACTGTATCCCATTCTTATTTATTTTATCTTTTTACCCTGTATATATTCTTATTAGGTCATATCTCCAGTGTTTCCTCAGAGGGCGCTCTCTGCACCGGGGCTGTGATCGACCATGGCTGCTGTGGCTCTGTGGGTCTTCTCAGCCTGGCTGGGGGGCTTCTCACCCTCCCTCCTGCTGTGTGCCCAGCCTGGAGGCTGTGGTCTGTGACCAGCTCCCGGTGCAGACGGCTCCCTGTTATAGTGTTTCTTCACCTGGCTCATGTGTGCCCAGCCCAATTTTACTTTTTAAGTGTGTGTGTGTGTGTGTGTGTGTGGGGGGGGGGGGAACCATGATTGTTTATGTTCATGAGAGTGTGGGGAGTGAGTTGGAGGGTGGGGTGGGCTGCTTTTAACCATGTAAAGCACTTTGTGCTACATTGTTGTATGAAAAGTGCTTTATAAATAAAGACTGATTGACTGATTGATTGATTGAATATTATCTCTAGATGCAGAAGTGTTAAGAGTTAACTGGAAATTTCTGTTTGCAACTTTACACAAATTTGGTTTTGGATCCTCTTTCATTAACTGCTTAAAAATATTATACAATTCCCCAACAGCTTGTGTCAGAACAAATGACCAGACATCCTCCAGCTTCTGTCTCCTGAGGGGCACCAGACAGGGATGCCCACTCTCCCCTTCACTTTTTGCAATTTTTATCGAACCACTAGCAGCACCATTTAGACAGGCAAAAATTCAGGGCATAAAATGTAAGAACATAGAATATAAAATCAGTCTCTATGCGGATGATGTGTTACTTTTTCTCCAAAACTCACAAACCAACCTTTCTGAGGTAATTACTCTAATAAACTGCTTTTCAAGAATTTCCTATTATTCAATTAACTGGTCAAAATCTACAGTTCTTCCAATTAACTGCTCCTTCCATAATTCTTCTTCTCCCCCACTACAATCAGGAAATATTAAATATTTAGGTATTAATGTCTCTCCTAAGCTTTCAGACTTAACTAAATTAAACCACACCCCACTTCTAAAGACAGTAGAAGGCAATCTGACTAGATGGAAATCTCTACCCATATCTTTCATGGGAAGGGTCGCCACTATAAAAATGATGATCTTGCCAAAAAGAAATTACTTATTTTTAATGATCCCGAACAAACCATCACAAGATTGGTTCAGATCTCTGGATTCATATATTTCTAAATTCCTTTGGAAAGATAAACCCCCACGTATAAGCTTAAAAATGCTCCAAAGAACCAAGGATAAAGGAGGATTAGCTCTGCCTAATTTTCAACAATATTTCTTAGCCAACAGGCTTCAGTTTATCTCAGGATGGTTAAAACGTACCTTCTTAGATGAGCCCTGGCTAGATGTTGAACAGGCACTATGCAATAATCTAGAGATTTCAGACCTACCATTTATCAGCTCAAACATCAAAATACATGAATGCTTTAAAAGCATCAACATCAGCTCTCCTCTGACAGCATGGTGGGAGTTTCTAAAAATAACGGAGTCTTCATTAATCCCATGCAGACGTACACCTATCTGGAATAACCCTGACATATTAAAAAACAGTAATATGATTAATTTTCCAGAATGGAGTTGTAGAGGAATTAAATACTTAGAACATATATTAGAAGGAACAGACTTTATTCCATTTGACAGACTAGTTATACAATATGGGATCAACAAGAAAAGATTTAGAATTTAGAATATCAACAAATTAAATCCATAGTAAAAAAGAAATTTAACCTCAGTCAAGTTGAATTGGAAACACCACCAAGCACGGTATATTTTCTTACTCTTAAATCCCCTAAATTATTGTCTAAAAAAAATACAGAACACCTTCTAAAATAGATGAATCAATATCCCTTCCTATTGCAAAGTGGGAAGCAGATTTGTCAGTCGGCTTAGACGAAAACTTCTGGTCTCAGATTTGCTTAAAAACCTTTAAATTGATTAAAAATCCCAGTCTGCAATTAATACAATACAAAATACTACATAGAGTGCACTATACAGGTCATTGGATGTTCCAGATGGGCTTTACACCTTCCAACAACTGCTCACACTGTCAAGGCAATACACCAGACAATTACATCCACGCTCTTTGGTTCTGTCCACCAGTGCAGAAGTTTTGGCGCGAGATATGTGAAGACTTATCAAAGTGTCTGAAATGTAAACTTCCAACCTCCCCTTAAGTGTGCTTGTTGGGCAAATTGGATGATGTCACTACAGAAACTAATGCATTCCATATGGTTTTTACGGCCCTATGCATTGCCAAGAAAACGGTCCTCATGATCTGGAAAAATAAAAATAATCTTAATTCTAGCCAATATAGAAACCATCTAATAGATCACATTAGCCTCGATATAGCCTCTACCAACACATTAGATGAATCCCTCTGGGCTCCTTTGATCGGCTCCATCACCTAGCGGGGGTGGGGGGTCGTGGTTTGGTCCCGCCTTCGCCATTGTGGTTGATGTGGAGGTAGGGACAGGCTTAGGGCGTCAGGAGAATCCCTTGTGTTCATAACCTGGTTAGTGGCTCTGGTTGCTCTTAGAGGGTGTTCTCCTTGTGGCTGCGTGCATCAGGGCTGGGGGAGGGTCTGTGCTGGCGGACGTAGGTTACTGGCTTGGTAGCCTGGCTGCCCCTGAGTGGATCCGGGGCAGGCGTGGGAGCTTGGGGTTCGGGGGTGCTTCGCCTCTGCGCTAGGGCTCTGGCTGGGCCTTGGGGGCTTAGGTCCTTGTTGGTGTGTCGCCGAGGTTGTGGGTGGGTGCACGGGGGCTCAACCCTAGCGCAGGGGGCTCCCTTGCCTTGGTGGGTGCCGAAGGACAGGGGTGCCTACTGGGGTCAGTGGGGGAGCTGGCCCCAGGGAGGGGCATCTTGCTCCTCCCTTCTTTTCCTCCCCATCCCCAGCTGCTTCCCTCTTCCCGCTCCAACACACCCACCCACACAAGTAGGGCCTTGGGGTGTGGGTGTGTCACCAGGGTGCAGGGGAGGAATTCCCACCACCCCTCTGTCCCCTTCTGGCCACCTGTGCCTCAATTTTAATCCACAACTTATTATTCACACTCTCATAACACATACATATAGGGTCTTGAGGGTGGGCACGTTAACGGCGTCCAGTGGACGGTCTGTGTATTCAACCCCACCTCTGGCGCCGGTGCCCACTTCTCAATTTTAAATCCATGTAGACATTGAGGGTTCTCGGGAGGGGCCATGCTAACACCTGCTGATCTCTGGCAGCAGCACCATGCTCTCTCGTGTTTTAAATGCATATTAGAACAACAAGCAGCAACACTACACATGAGCGAGAGGAGGGAGGTTTGGGGTCTTCACACACCCCTGTTCTCTGCTGGCCATCAGGGCGGGGGGTGGCTGGGAGGAGGTGTTGGCTGTCCGACTGGGATCTGGGATGCGGGGCCTCCCTGCTGCTGCGGAGCCTGGGGCGGTCTGCTTGCCTCCACCCCGGGGGAAAGGGTAGCATCTCCTGGGTCTAGGTGCCGTTTCCCCCTCCAGGGGCGAGGGTACCTGGACCAGGGGTATAGAGTTTGTTTGGGGAGTGTGATTGTGTGTACAGTGTCCATGTATGTCAATTTCCCTATGTTGGGTGAATGCTGAGTATTTGTATATGTGTGCATGAGGGTGGGAATGCATGTTTGTGTCTGTGTGTGCCTGTTTGTCTGTGTCTATATGTCAGGTTGGGTCTTACACTCCACCTCTCTGTGAACTCCCAGGCCCTCCAAAGGCCTATCTCCCCTCACCACACTCCCTGCCGGTAACTGATGCCCTCAGGGGTTCTTAGTGTCCGGGACTGGGCGCTCAGGTATGTACCAGCTCACTCCCGGTGATTACTTGGCAGGGCTTGGTGCCTGTTGCTCGGTCAGGCCTCTTCTGGGGCAAAGGGGGCCCTCGGGCTTCCGGCCTCTGGGCCTGCGGGTCGGTTCACTCTGGCACAGCTGGCTGCCGGCAGAGCCGGTGGGCACGCCACTGCAGCCCCCTCTGGCTTCTGCTCCGTGGCTACTGGGTGACCCCTCATCTGGGGCTCTCCTCAGCTCTTCCCAGGAGGGTGGCACGGATGCCCCTCCGGTGGTCCTCCTTGGGCTCTCGCACTCTGGGGCCTCTGGATGTCTGGAACCTGGATCTCCTCCATGCCTGCTTCATGCCCTGGGTGACAGGGCTATGGCTCTCTACATCCTCTAGCAGACCATTACAAGGGGAAACCTTCTGAATACAAGCGTGCTGATCCACACAGGTGTGCACACGGGTGTTCACTGTTCATAGACATAAACTACACCTTTATTGGCTGCTATTTCCAAGCACATTGTGCGCTGTCGGTCCTGCTTGCTACACAACAACATTCAATATTAGTATTTACTGTTGTTTACACTTAGCTAGATTAACGTGATGGTGTTGTGTTTAGTATGTTGCTCTGTTTTTTTTGCTTGTTTTCTCTTCTTTTTCTCTCAACAGGTGATCCAGGAGATTTGTTTTCTCTTCTTTTTCCTTTTAAGTGCCCTTTCTCACTGTCCCTCTTCCCTTCTGTTTTTCTTTTCCTTCATCTTCTTTCTCCCCTTTCTATCCTTCAGTCATGTCTGTCCCGTCTGTAACAACTGAAAATAAAATAAATAATAACAACAAAGGTCGATCAAATGGACCAATACGGCAAGGCCGTGATGATCCATTTGGCAAAGTAAATCCATTGGGTCTCCTTGTTGGTCTTCAGACAACAATTCTGACGGCTAAAGAACCAAATGGGACAGGCAAACCAAACCAAAACATTGTTTTGGCAAAGTTACACACCGATTCAATATTGATTTTAGTGACCTCCGATTCGCGTAACTGGGTGTCATTACTGCCGACATGAATTATGATCTTACTGAATTTACGTTTACTCTTAGCCAGCAGTTTTAAATTTCCCTCAATGTCGCCTGCTCTGGCCCCTGGAAGACAATTGACTATGGTTGCCGGTGTCTCTAGCTTCACATGTCTGAGAACAGTTTCTAACTATCAAGCTGGTGGATAACAGACGTCTCCGAAAACGTCTTAGCATTTTTGCAAATATGTGATATCTTTATAAACTGAGCATATCTGAAGTTTACATGGCTATATTCTCGCCTGAAAATATGTTCAAAGTTTATTTTGTGACACAGAAAGAGTAATAACCCCCCCGACCGTGGCTCAGGGGGTCGGGAAGCGTATCTGTAACCGGAAGGTCGCCGGTTCGATCCCCGGGCTCTCTGTCCTGGTCGTTGTGTCCTTGGGCAAGACACTTTACCCTACCGCCTACTGGTGTTGGGCCGATGGCGCGATATGGTAGCCTCGCTTCTGTCAGTCTGCCCCAGGGCAGCTGTGGCTACAAGCTTGCCTCCACCAGTGTGTGAATGCGAGAGTGAATGAATAGTGGCATTGTAAAGCGCTTTGGGTGCCTTGAAAAGCGCTATATAAATCCAATCCATTATTATAATAAGAGTAATATTAAAAACTTAGTAGTGGCCGCCATTTTTGAAAACTGGAACTGGCTGTGACACGCTATGAATTCTGGGATATGGTGGGCCACGAAGGACACACCTGACCCATCCTTCAAATTCGAAGAAAAGGAGGATCCATTTGTTGGCTGCATTCAGAGGAGTCTACTAATTTGGACAGCCTTCCTTGCGTCGCTGTGACGTAATTGGCCTACAAATGCAGCCTCAGGAGAATGCAGCCCATGAATTTGGACACCACCTACGTTTTAATAGACCTTTCTGCATTGAAGCATACCTGTTATTAATCTCTATCTCTCTTCACACAGCATGCCTTTATCCTGTTTTCCTTCTTTCACCCCAACCGGTCGCAGCAGATGGCCCCGCCCCCCTTTTATAGATAAAATTGAATTGAATTGAATTGAATCCATACGTGGATCAAACTGCTGATCATTTGGACTGATCCTGGATCTGTCAGTACACCACTGTATTGAATGAAATATGACTGATTCAAACTGTGACGTTCATTATTTGTATATTCCTCTTCTGTTTAGCTGGAAAGGACACCTCCTTGCCTTTGGTATCAATCATGAACTTTACTACAATGCTAAAACAAAAGAATTTAAAAAAAAATCTTATGCAATACTGTATACTATGATGATAAATCTGTCTGTCAAGGTTCTCAGTCATCCAGGCCATCATAGTCTAAGGAGCTTGGAAAGAAAAGCGTTCTGAAGCGACTTCTTCAACTTTCTTGAAGACATTTGACCTGTCATCCGAGAAGTTTCTTCCATTTTAAGAGCAATTGGTGGAGAGTCCCAGATTTTTAAGCCCTATGGGAATGTCCCTACAAGGGTTATGGACCCCTACTGATCGTCTACCTAATTACACGAGCCAAGGTGTGAAAATAGGTGTGGGTCACAATCAGACAAGGTTTCTGATGAATTCATTGTGAAGCCTAGCTCACCATTTACTGAGATCAAATGGCCCAAGATGTGAGTGGATGTTAAGGCATCTGGGAAGGAATCTCCAAACTGGATTGTGGCTTCCATTTCTACCTGTTCACTTTTCTATAGTACAGGGTGGGCCATTTATATGGATACACCGTAATAAAATGGGAATGGTTGGTGATATTAAAGTCCTGTTTGTGGCACATTAGTATATGTGAGGGGGCAAACTCCTTGAGATGGGTGGTGACCATGGTGGCCATTTAGAAGTCGGCCATCTTGGATACAACTTTTGTTTTTTCAATAGGAAGAGGGCCATGTGACACATCAAACTTATTGGTAATGTCACAAGAAAAACAATGGTGTGCTTGGTTTCAACGTAACTTTATTCTTTCATGAGTTATTTACAAGTTTCTGACCACTTATAAAATGTGTTCAATGTGCTGCCCATTGTGTTGGATTGTCAATGCAACCCTCTTCTCCCACTCTTCACACACTGATAGCAACACCGCAGGAGAAATGCCAGCACAGGCATCCAGTATCCGTAGTTTCACGTGCTGCACATCTCGTATCTTCAAACCATAGACAATTACCTTCAGATAACCCCAAAGATAAAAGTCTAAGGGGGTCAGATCGGGAGACCTTGGGGGCCATTCAACTGGCCCACGACGACCAATCCACTTTCCAGGAAACTGTTCATCTAGGAATGCTCGGACCTGGCACCCATAATGTGGTGGTGCACCATCTTGCTGGAAAAACTCAGGGAACGTGCCAGCTTCAGTCCATAAAGAGGGAAACACATCATCATGTAGCAATTTCAAATATCCAGTGGCCTTGAGGTTTCCATTGATGAAGAATGGACCCACTATCGTTGTGCCCCATATACCACACCAAACCATCACTTTTGTTCTTCCAACAGTCTTGGAGGGATCCATCCAATGTGGGTCAGTGTCAGACCAATAGCGGTGGTTTTGTTTGTTAACTTCACCATTCACATAAAAGTTTGCCTCATCACTGAACAAAATCTTCTGCGTGAACTGAGGGTCCTGTTCCAATTTTTGTTTTGCCCATTCTGCAAATTCTGTGAGCCGATCTGGGTCATCCTCGTTGAGATGCTGCAGTAGCTGGAGTTTGTAAGGGTGCCATTTGTGAGTAGCTAATATTCGCCGAAGGGATGTTCGACTAATGCCACTCTCCAGTGACATGCGGCAAGTGCTACGCTGTGGGCTCTTGCTGAATGAAGCTAGGACAGCCACTGATGTTTCTTCATTAGTGACAGTTTTCTTGCGTCCACATTTTGGCAAATCCAACACTGAACCAGTTTCACAAAACTTAGCACGCAGTTTGCTAACTGTAGCATGGGAGATGGGTGGTCTCGTAGGGTGTCTTGCATTGAAATCTGCTGCAATGACCCGGTTACCGCGTTCACCAGGTATCAACACAATTTCGATCCGCTCCTCACGTGTTAAACTCTTCGACATGTCAATGGCTGTGAACAAAGAGAAACTTGTAAATAACTCATGAAAGAATAAGGTTACGTTGAAACCAAGCACACCATTGTTGTTCTTGTGACATTACCAATAAGTTTGATGTGTCACATGGCCCTCTTCCTATTGAAAAAACAAAAGTTGTATCCAAGATGGCCGACTTCTAAATGGCCACCATGGTCACCACCCATCTCAAGGAGTTTGCCCCCTCACATATACTAATGTGCCACAAACAGGACTTTAATATCACCAACCATTCCCATGTTATTACGGTGTATATATGTGCATATAATGGTGCATATAAATGGCCCACCCTGTAGAATCACTGTGAAGATCACTTTGAAGTCTTTGTGCTGGTTTGTTTTGTTGATTTTGTTTTCATACATAAAAACTATCATTAGAGCACGGATTTGTATTGGTGTGTGGAAATGTGAAAGTCCAATGCCATAAATCAGATTAGTGGCCTGTTAAATGGTTAAAGTCATGGTTGGCTTTACAGTTAAAAATAAAGTAATATAGCTTGTCTAAATTACTTTAGAATCCGATGGCACCACTCTGTGATTTTAACTACTACTAAGAAGTAGTAGTTAAAATCACAGCTGAGGTGCTATTATGACCAATCGCTTCCACTCTATTACAATCCCACTGACAGCTGAAACACTGATTATTATTAGTGAGGACATTTTTCACCTGAACTTGTATCTATCATGATACCACAAAGGAATGAACTAAAATCCTGAGACCAAGTACAAATGTTTGTAGAAGCAGTCTGCATGCCTAGGTGCTGCTTGATGTTATACACCAGAATTCAATGATTTGGATGGTTAATAAAATGCTTTTCACAATACAGTTTATATTCAAATTAAATTGTATTTATATAGTCCCAAATCACATTAACAGTATCCCCAGGCCCTTTATAGTGTAAGGAGAAGAACCCAATTAATCATATTACCCCGTATGAGCAAACACTTTTGCAACAACTGGGAAGTAAGGGGGGAAAAAACGCCCATTTAACAGGAAGGAACATCTGGCAGAACCAGAAAAGGGTTGCCACAGCCAGTTAGATTGAGAAGTGGAAGACAGATCAAAAGACACAGTGGAAGCGAGCCAGAGAATTATAATACCCCATGATTAAATACAGAGAGGTGTATAAACACACAATGATAAAAAAGAGATGAAAGAGGAAGAAACAGTGCAATAAATAGTTAGAAGTTTTCTCTGTGTGATTGTTTATGTCATGTCTGCATGAAACAAACATTATTTAAAGGAAATGTTTCCAGCTCTTCCTTCCCTATCAGATATTATTCTTATACCTGAGAGTGTCCAGTCTCCAGCCTGGATCCTTCAGTCCAGCCAACAGCAGCTTCATTCCTGAGTCTCCTGGATGATTGTAGCTCAGGTCCAGCTTTCTCATATGAGAGGGGTTCAAGCTTAGAGCTGAGGCCAGAGAAGTACAGCCTGCCTCTGTGATTAGACAGCCTGACAGACTGCAGACAAAAAAAGAACAAAAAAACAACCCTGCGGTTGACCCAGTGCCATCCATTTTATTAGATAACACTATTGTTTCAGGTTTAATTAAGCAAATCTCATTTTGGAAACACTAAGAACCACAAGTAAGCCTGCACTCTGAAAGTGTATATGCTATGCTTTCTTTACAGCCTGATCTTTGGGACTTTGTGGGGAAAGGATTTTGTCATGGTCTGCGGTGGGTGGCTGGAATTTTCATAAGGTTCCTGAACTTACCTGGGATCCGCCCCTGGGCAGGGCCAACTCCTCCAGCTCCTGCACACCTGGAGCCTATTGCAGGCAATCAAGCCAGAGGGATTTAAGCCACAGGTTGATGTTCATTCACTGCCAGTTCGTCATCAACCCATGTTGGTAACAGGCCTTATGCTTCAAGTTCTTGCTGTGGTTTAGCTTGTTAACAAGACTTTCTTGTGCTGCAGTTGCAGCATTCACCTTTGCTCACGCTCTACCTCTGGACTCAGGATACCAAGCAACCATTTTGAAAATCAATGTGCCTCACCTGCCTGCCCTCCTGCCATCACACTCCATCTGAAGACCCCGGATCTCAGGTCAGCCTTGCCACGCCACTCAGCTCCCCTGAATTCTCATCACCCCCCTCTCAACACTCTATGTCCCCTACTGCAAGTAAGAATTGATACTCTTACAACTTGCCACTTCAGAGCTACCTCCACTACCTCCCTAACTCCACTGTCTTCTCTCTTCAGTGTGACTGTTCCCTGCTTAGCTCCACTCTGCATCTCAGGCCCCGTTCACTCGCCCTAGCCACGTTTCCCAGGCCACGCCATGTCAAACTCCACGTCTTATTGTTTTTTTTTTTGGGGGGGGGTTTTGTCCTTGCTGTGTTTCTTGCGCTTAAGCCTAATAAATTATTGTTACACCATCTGCTGTCTCTGCTCTGGGTTTCTGCACCTGAGTCCTGTTCAGTGCAGACCACTCGGACCCGTGACAGATTTTAATTCAACTCTGAATTTCAAAGGAAGCCACTTAATAGAAGCTATCATGAGGGAAGCATGATCCCTCTTTCAATGACTCTGTCTCGGTAATCTCACCACAGTATTTTGGAGTAATTAAATACTTCTGTGGAAGCATTTAGAAAATAACAAATTACAGTCAAAGTCAAACCTCAAAGTAACAAATGCTCAAACCAATTTTTCAGCATCACTCTGAGAGAAAAAGTTTTCAATTTTAGCACTATTGGTCAGATGAAAGAAGTAACCAGGTACAAAACCCATTGTAAAGTAATGCTGGTCCTAAGCCGGGAGATATATAGGGGTTTTTCATATAGAAGGTCATCTGGTGCAAAATCTTTGTCAAATCAAAACATGCAGATCATCAAGACTTTGTCCAGGTTTTCCCCAGAGACTCTAAAATATCTAGGAAGTCAATTTTACAGTTTCAAATGTGTTTCCGTGTCACCTGCTTCGGCCCCAGAAATACAACAGTTACTGGAATGTCTGCATGCACATTTCTGAGAACAGATAGTGTAATCAATAACCATTTTTTTAATTATTATTTATTAAATTATTTTCCTACTTGGTGGGCATGTCACAGAACTGGGAAAATTTAGTTGGTGATTTATTAGAAGTTTCTTTTTTAGGCTATGTTACTCCCCAGTCTAGGGGTACTGGAATGCAACATAAGGGTTAAAAAGGAAGTGACCCCGCCCCGGTCCCCAAAATCATGAAACAAAAACCAAACAGAAGACAGATACTACGCCTAACTCCCTAATTGAACAAAGAGGAAGAAACTGTACAGAAAATAATAAGGCAGCTGCCTTCTGCTTCAGAGCCTATTTACAATTGAACTAATTTACACACTATGTACAAAACCCCGCAAATCTCTGGAACCACCCACACGAATAACACAGGGTTTGGAAGCCAGGGTCAGATCTGATGCTGCTGTCAGTTGCTGCCCCCCAGACAACTGCTGGTGAGGGATCTTTTAAAAACAGTCATATGATTTGGGGACCAATCAGCTGCCGCCAGCTCTCCAATCAGGAAGGACCTGTCGATTCTTAAAGACATAGCACAACGTCCAGAGCCTTTAGTGTTGACAGAGGCAGATGAATAACAAAACGTTGGACACTGAGCAGGAAGCTGGTCATGACACAGCTGGAGAACTACAGACCATACTGCAAGTGAAATACTAAGAATTTCATTTGCTGGTGATTCAAATAAAAGTGTGCTCTCAAAAGCATATTAATAAAATAAGTCACTATGTAAAAGTTTGAAATTAATTGAGCGGAAAGGTTTATACTACACAAATCACTACTTTGTGTTGTAACATGAAGTGATTCAATAACACAGTGAAAGCCAAAGATTACAGTACATGGTATCAAACCTTCTCCACCATAATTAAACATCTGTGGGAAAGCTGTAATTGGTTTTTCTATTGATCGATCAATTTTCTTATTTCTCTTATTATTTTCTGAATCAGGGTGACATAGGAGCAGAAGTCTTTCCCAGCTATTATTTGGTGGAGTTTCACCTCAAGATCTCCCCACTTTATCACAGGACTTACACAGTAAGACCATAATTCATGCTACTATTCACATCTACAGCCAATTTACTATCATCACATCACAACAGTAGCTGGAGAGAATCCGCACAGGGAGAACTGCCAACAGTAGAGCACTTTATCTGTTTGAACTTCACTGCTACAGGATCAGATATAGAAAATGTTTCCTCTATTATATTTAGTGCCTTATTTAGTGTAATTTTTTTTAACCTTTCAGAGCAATTTGTTTGTGTTACTGAATGAGTATGTGTTCAAAAACAGACCCAAAACCTTTTTATCCAATCTTACAATTGATAGGTGCTGTTGATTTTTTTCAATACCTTAAGGTTTTGTCAACACACAGGTTATGTTTTTATTTCCTGTGTTAAAAACATCAAGTTTACATGTGATGAAATAAATGTAATTTTATTCTTTTTTTTTTTGCTTATTTAGGTTTCTTAAGTTATTTTTACATTAATTATTTTTGTTTTCTAATTTAAGGAAGTCAAAAGGGATGGATGAGGAGATTGTGGTGCAAGATTTCTTTTCTGTTGTATTGATCAAATATTTTAACCATATCACCTTAGTAATTGTAGAATCACATTGTCACCAGTTGTATGCAGGATAGCATTACAAATGGGCCTTATGCTCTATCACACATATATGCACACACAATGGTCCATTGTAAGTTCATGGGAGATGTTAAGCAGATAGTCAGACTCCTGCTTATCAGGGATATAAATCTCTAGGTGACTGTTAAGCAGAAAACAAGGTCATAAATTATTTTCTCTCTGAAGAGAAAGGTTTCCAAGATGAGGTGACGGTATGGACTCACGTGATGTGTTGAGGAATTTGCTTTGTGTGCGAGGTTGGTCAGGGAATATAAAATGAGCAACCCCACCCTATCTTCAGAGACCATGCGGGTGTTTGGCTAGAGTGTTTCTCCCCACATTGAAATGTCTTTATGCGTATTATGGGATGTGACCACAGCAATCTGCTAGCAACCAAAGCCAAAGAAGGAGAGGTAAGTGAGGGAAGGAGAGATAAGTGACGGAAGTGACGGGGAAAGGTAAGCGACCCATGTTGTAGGTGACGTCAGACGCCGGAGATTTGGCGGGAAAAAAAAGCGAATGGTAGCATAGAATTTAACAAAGTTTCTTTAAACTTCAGTATTGCCAAATAAACTAACCAACTGTCATATAACTAACAACATCTGTCTTATCATCTCTAACACCCTGGAGGACAACGAGGAGAGTTTAGACGCTCTCCAAGATTACATCGACCGGTGCTTCGAAGGTTTAGTAATGAAGAAGGCCCAGAGCGCGTCTTCCCCGGCCAAGGCTGAGACGCCGTCATCTAAAAGATATTGCCCGGCAGACTCCCCCGGCACAACATCGCCTGCCGGCAAAGATATCGTCGACATCCTGGAGTCAATCGATAAGCGATTGTCCAGTTTTGATGCAAGGCTGTCCCTGGTGGAGATCTTACACCGGGAATTTAAATCTCTAAAAGAATCCCTGGAGTTCAGCCAGTGGCAGGTGGAAACACTTGCTGCAGAAAACGCCACGCTACGGGACTCAGTCAAATCTCTAACCGAAAATGTGACCCAATTAAACATAGAAAATAAAAAAATAAAAGAGACCGTTATAGATTTACAAGCCCATAGCATGAGAGATAAGCTGGTGTTTTCTGGTATTCCAGAGTCTGCCGGAGAGGACCCGGAAACGACCGTGAGAAGCTTCATTAAAATCCACCTGAAGCTGCCGGAGGACACGGTGAAAAACATAGGGTTCGAAAGAGTGCATCGCATAGGGGCTCCGAAGACAGGAAGCGGGAGACCACGTCCTATTGTAGCCAAATTCGGCCACTTCAAGCAGAAGGAGCAGGTGAAGAGTCGCGGCAGAGAGCTGAAAGGAACGGATTTCAGCGTGAACGATCAGTTCCCCAGAGAGATCCTGGAACGACGCAGGGTCCTCTTCCCAGTCCGACGTAGTTTTATCCAGAAAGGCTCCCGGGCTGTCATCGCCGTGGACCGGCTCTACGTGGACGGACAGCTCTACCGCGACCCTGGCACCACTCCATGGCTGTATTGACCGCACACCAGATAAGAATCCGCTACACTATTCTCTTCACTCACACTCTCTTGTATTAACTTTTGCTTAACTATGTAATTTCAGTTTGCTAATTTAGTACAACGTCACCGTCACACTCCGCCAATGCTTTAATTGGAATGTTTCTGTTTTTATTTCTTTTTCCCTCTCTCTCTCTTGTCACACACCTATGGGCTCAAAATGTGGTCATAAATATTTTGTACTTGTAAAAAAGATTTGTATGTGTAAAAAGAATTTGTGTGTGCGTAAAAAAGATTTGTATATGTAAAAAGAATTTGTGTGTGCGTAAAAAAGATTTGTATGTGTAAAAAAGATTTGTGTGTGCGTAAAAAAGATTTGTATCTGTATAAAGAATTTGTGTGTGCGTAAAAAAAGATTTGCGTGTGCGTAAAAAAGATTTGTGTGTGGACTTAGAAAAAAAAACCCTGCAAGTTACAAGTACGAATTTTGACCCTATTTTTCTTCCTTTCATCTGATTGGTCAATGTCATGTCAATCACAAATGTAACAATCCAATCAGAGAACAGATGGGTTTGGCTGTCGGAGGGGCGCTTTTTTGAACTGCAGGTCCTTGAAGGGTGATACAGTTTGAAGCTGGAGGATCTCTATATAAATATCGGATAGCAGCTAGGTCCCCTAACTTTCAGTAGCTGTTGAAAGGAAAAAGTTGTGGTATATCAGTGGTTAGAAATACCATTATTACTTTAGGATTAGTTTAACACAAAGTCAGGGCTGACCCAGGACCATTGCTGTGAGTCACAGTGCGCAGCATAAAAGTCCTTTCACATCAGACGCAGGATGTGCTGCTAATGCTAACTGCTAACTAAAAGCAAAGGATCCAGAATTTGTTACGCTGGCTGCTGGGCTCTGTGGGTTTTTGCAGCAGCTCTACCTGTACTAGATGCACCTGCTCCTTGTCTTTTCTATCTCTGACTTTATGTCCTCTACAAGAGTTTCTGTTTTTTTTGCTGGTTCTTCAAATGTTCAATAAAAACATGTATGCTAATTCATAACGAAGAAAGCTTTGTAATGAAGACTGTCATTTCCAAAACACTGCCCGCCTCCACCCCGCGGTCCGCAGCGCTGTTGAAAAGGCTGTGGAAGTCCCTATATTAAACACGTAGACCTGTGACACAAAAATCACCAAACTCGGACGACCACAGACTGTTTTCCTTCGTGGTGATGAAGAAAAACGCTGGGTTGGCATGTAAAAGGGCATTTATTCCCTTCAAAGACCTGCAGTTCAAAAAAAGCGCCCCTCCGACAGCCAAACCCATCTGTTCTCTGATTGGATTGTTACATTTGTGATTGACATGACATTGACCAATCAGATGAAAGGAAGAAAAATAGGGTCAAAATTCGTACTTGTAACTTGCAGGGTTTTTTTTTCTAAGTCCACACACAAATCTTTTTTACGCACACACAAATCTGTTTTACACACACACAAATCTTTTTTACACATACAAATCTTTTTTACAAGTACAAAATATTTATGACCACATTTTGAGCCCATACACACCTTGCTCTTTGGTTTATTTGCGTCTCTTTTCTATCACTATGTCGATCACCTGTTTCCCTATCCATCCACAAGCGACACTGTCTATTTCTACATGCTTACTCTGCACGATCACGCACACACATGCGTTTAAAGGCAACACATTTACAAGAGCCACACAGCGCACACAGATACAGGACACATGCACACATTTGCTCATATTAGTTATTATGCACACACATAGTCAGACCTATGGAGCTTCTTGCCGCGCATTTTCTTCTCTTTACTTACAAAAAAAAAAAAAAAAAGTGTTTCCATTTTCCTCACCCGTCTAAGCGAGACACACAGCGTACATCATTAGCCACAAACACACAACTATGGGCATGCTAAGATTTGTCACATGGAATGTGCATGGAGCTGGCTCTAGGGAAAAAAGGTTAAAAATACTTAACCAACTTAAAAAATTACAGGCAGACGTTGTTTTATTACAAGAAACCCACATGCCTGTCACAGGTTTGAATAAACTTAAAACACCTGAGTTTCCTAATGTGTTCTCAGCCTGTTACAATTCTACACAAAGAGGAGTAGCAATTCTAATACATAAAAATATTAATTTCACAGTACTCGATACAGTTATAGATCCAGAGGGCAGATTCCTAATCGTCAAACTATCTATACTTAACAAAAAGCTAGGTATTGTAAGTATATATGGTCCAAATGTTGATGACCCCTCATTCTTTCACAGTTTTTTCCACGGTTTTTTTAGTACACTCTCCGAACACCTAGACTGCACAATTGTTCTGGGGGGAGACCTCAACCTGGGACTAAATGAAGAAATGGATAGGCTCAATAGAGCAGGAACTCAGCGTAACTGGCAGTCCACAAATATAATCAAACAGTATATGAGCGACTTTGGTCTTTGCGATGCATGGCGCTCCCTTCACCCCAACAGTAAGGAATATTCTTTCTTCTCACATGTCCATCACTCCTACTCTCGTCTGGATTATTTTCTGGTCAGCAGCTCACTGCTGAGTAACATTACAGACACTGAGATTCATCCTATAGCTGTCAGCGATCATGCTCCTGTATCTTTAACACTAATACAGATGAATAATACTACACCAAGAAAAAACTGGAGATTTAATACATCACTGCTCAAAGACGAAGAGTTTATCAAATACTTTAAAAAAGAATGGACTCTATATTTAGGCTTTAATGACATTCCTGGAACATCAGCATCTGTCCTCTGGGAAGCAGGGAAAGCCGTGATGAGAGGTAAAATAATCTCTTTCTCATCACATAAGAAGAAAGAAGAAAACAAAAAAATTCAGGAACTAGAGAAAAACATCAAATCCTTAGAAAAAGCCTATGTGTCACACCAAGATCAAGAAATATTAAACAAAATACGCAAGACAAAACTAGAATTAAATGAAATTATTAATAAAAAGACTAAATGGACCAATATGGCAAGGCCATGATGATCCACTTGGTAAAATAAATCCGCTTGGCATCTTTCTTGGCCTTAAGACAACAATTCTGATGGCTAAAGATCCAAACGGGACACAAAAAAAAAAAAGAAATGTCTTTATTATGTCCACTTTAAATGATGCTCGTGAAAAGCAGGTTATTTTTAAAAAATTCCATGACAAGATGTCACGCATTGAGCCAGAAACAATCAATTTCATGAGGGTGTAAGGGTTAAGACAAATAAATCACACTACAATATATAAACATACTTTGTAAAAACCAACAGACTACAGAAAAGAAATCAAACTGGGAAGTTGTATTGATGGAAATACAGTGGCTTGCAAAAGTATTTGCCCCCCTTGGACTTTTCCACATTTTGTCACATTACAGCCACAAACATGAATCAATTTTTTTGGAATTCCACGAGAAAGACCAACACAAAGTGGTGTACACGTGAGAAGTGGAATGAAAATCATACATGATTCCAAACATTTTTTTACAAATAAATAACTGCAAAGTGGGGTGTGCGTAATTATTCAGCCCCCTGAGTCAATACTTTGTAGAACCACCTTTTGCTGCAGTTACAGCTGCCAGTCTTTTAGGGTCTGTCTCTACCAGCTTTGCACATCTACAGACTGAAATCTTTGCCCATTCTTCTTTGCAAAACAGCTCCAGCTCAGTCAGATTAGATGGACAGCGCTTGTGAACAGCAGTTTGCAGATCTTGCCACAGATTCTCGATTGGATTTAGATCTGGACTTTGACTGGGCCATTCTAACACATGGATATGTTTTGTTTTAAACCATTCCATTGTTGCCCTGGCTTTATGTTTATGGTCATTGTCCTGCTGGAAGGTGAACCTCCGCCCCAGTCTCTAGTCTTTTGCAGACTCCAAAAGGTTTTCTTCCAAGCTTGCCCTGTATTTGGCTCGATCCATCTTCCCATCAACTTTGACCTGTCCCTGCTGAAGCCGCGACAACCAATCAGGAGGCTGGTGACGTGGCTCTGACCTATGTCAAAGGGGCAGGTCCAGCCAAAGCCCTTCATACTTCATTCAATATGGAGGAAAGGCTCATCAACACCGTAGCAAACCACCCGGAGCTATACGACACCAGCTGCTTTCTTTACCGAGACAGGAATATAAAGGACCGAGCTTGGAGGAAGATATGTGAAGCTGGCCAACTGGTAAGTTCATTCATTTCTCTTTTGAAATTTTTCACTGATCCGGGGAAGCCACACAAAAGCTAGCAAACCACCTCTATTTTCCCACTGATGTACAAATACCGTTCTGCTTTTATGCATGTTGTTATATAGGAATATATTTTATTGTTTATTAATAAACAGGACACAGTGATCCTGCTGTTCATCGTCACTGCCTCGCTTTTTCGCAGATTTTTTTTATTGCACCGTACACCTTTCAACAATGCGCATTGCATTCTGCAGCTTGATTGACAAATCTCCTCCGTGTCGTGTCTCCTGCACTTGCCAAATTTATCATGTTTGGTTTTGATAACCATCATGTCCAATAGAAAAAAAAACAGCACAAAAACACCCATAACTATGACCTTCATTTGGAAATACACACCTGCACCGGAAGGGGAAAAGGCGCATGAAAGTGGCAGGCAGATGAAGAAAAAATGCGGCATAATAATACTTTTACGTTTTGCAATCTACAAAGGTTTGCACTTTGAGAATCAACTTGTGAGAACTGTGACTACTGTTCATGTGTGTGTGGAAAAAAGTGTATAAAGTGCGTGGCCAGGGGCTAGTTATTCTGAGAACCCCTGCTGCAATAAATGAGGGACCACTGTATATACTTTCTCTATGATTATTATATTCAACCTGTTAACATTTAATACTGTCTTGATAGAACCAACTGATTCTGCAGCAGAGCATCCCCTGTTGCTTCTCCTGGCTCCCCAGTCCCTGGACCCTCAGCTCCTGCTGCTGCACCCACAGGTATGCACAGCAAGCACTGATAGCTTTTTAGTCGGTGGGATTCTCTTGGGATCAGCTTAACTAAATATCTACAACCAATCTGATTATATCCTTTTTTTTCCAATGTTGAATATGAAAATCTAGTAGCAGCCTTCTCATTTTTTTGTATTTTGTGCTGTGTTTTACAGGCCCACAGAAGAGGACAGCTCAGAGGCAGATGAAGGGCAGGTCCCAGGACGGTCCACCGGTGGTGGAGCTGGCCATCCTGGAGTCCCTGAAGAGGCCACACCAGTCTCCAATGGAGCATTTCCTCCTCAGCCTTGTTCCTGCTCTGGAGAGCAGCTGGGTCCTTTTTATTCCTGTCTCTCTGTAAATACTTATATTTTATATATTTATGTTTAATGTTTTTCTTTTTAAGAATTTTAATATTGTTTTAAATATTTATAATGACTAATGTCTCAGTTCTACTACACAGCAAATGTTGGCACACGACTTGACACATGTAGAATTTATTTCATATTATACTAATGACAAAATATACTAATACAGTGGGATGCAAAAGTTTGGGCAACCTTGTTAATAGCCATTATTTTCCTGTATAAATCGTTGGCTGTTACAATAAAAAATGTCAGTTAAATACATCATACAGGAGACACACACAGTGATACTTCAGAAGTGAAAAGAAGTTTACTGGATTTACAAAAAGTGTGCAATAATTGTTTAAACAAAATCAAGCAGGTGCATTAATTTGAGCACCACAAAAAAAGAAATGAAATACATTTTTAGTGTATATAAATGTGTGTCTCCTATATGATATATGGGGTGCCTTTGTCTGGACGTGCTTCCTATCCAGAGCTCCACAGCAGAGAGGAAAGTTCCAGCGCTCCTGGAATCCCTCTGTGATGGACCGCCAGTCTCCAGGTGAAGGCACAGCCATGAAGTCGTCCACTAGACAATCCCAGATGGCCGTCGCTACCTGGGGGGTGATCTGGCTCACCGTGGACACATCGACTCTGAAACTGAACGCGATGGTCCTGAAGGAGTTCCCGGTGGTAAGGAACCTGGACAAAATAGTTTTAACTTTAACATAATTTCATTGGTAGCAACTTTTACCCCTACAGTGAGCCAATCACTCATAATTCCTAGACATGTCAATCAGGTAGGAATGAAGTAAGACATTAATAGAAATAAAGAGTTGTATGTTGACATGTAGCCCTTGCCTTGCTTATATCATTGTTAATATTTTTGAAAAATTAACCTGTTATAAGACATAGCATATCAAGATAGAATATGCTAGATAATCAGAATCAGAATCGTGTTTATTGGCCAAGTATATGTGCAGACGCATGCAAGGAATTTGGTTCCGGTAGATGGTGGCTCTCAAGCACAGCAATGTAAAACAAACACACACACACACACACACACACACACACACACAGCTATGTAAACCAACTATAAATAACTAATCTAAACTTATATACATAAAATACAGAAATGAATGAAGTGGAATGAATACTACAGAATGTACATAAGGTGCAGTTGCAGTCTGGCAGTGGGAGCAGTGTGACAGGTCAACTGTTTAGAAGGGAGACCTGTCACACTGCTCCCACTGCCAGACTGCAACTGGCAGTGGGATAATCGCATAAAACCATATAACTAAAGATGAACCAAACTGTTCACAATTTTATCTAGCTCTCAGTTTACAGAAAGGCTGGTGACCCCTGTTATAGAGTCTGACAGCTGCGGGGATTATATACAAATATTCAACTATACCAGAATTAAACCAGGTCTAAATAAAAAAATTAAAAAAAAAAAAAAGGAGTGAGTATCACTACAAAGATTAGCCCACAGTGGTCCTCATACCAGTTTGATATCAGCAAACACCGAGAGCATACACTGATATGGCACCACAGCCATGCTATCATTGCAAACACTGATAACATAGCATAAATCGAATTAGTTGAGCACTTGATGAGACCTTCTGAGTATCACTAGAAATATTATAAACAGTTGTCTCCGTACCACAGTTTGCTATCAGTAAACATCGACAGCATTCACTGATAGCATACTACATCCATGTTAGCAGTGTATAAATGATAGTTTAGCATATATTAGCACAGGTATCAATAAAGGACTACCGTATTAAACACTTTTACTAACCGCAGGCAGATGCACAGGCGCTCTGCAGGTGGGATTGAGCGCCTGTAGTTGGTGTCTTGGCGGGCGATGCTGGGACCAACGTGGGACAGCAGGTCCTCAAACTGGGCGAGGGAAAGCCGGTGGTACCGCTAAAAGCGGCCGTCATCCAGGGGGAGCTCCTGGAGCAAGTGGTGAAACTCACCAAACTGCTCACGTCTCTGCAGGACCTGATGGACCCAGGTACGGCGAGGACGTCTTTTACGCCGCTGCTCTGCTCTCCACAGTAAATAGAGTAGGGTGCTAGCCCGACAGCTGCCATCTTGCCAAAGATACCGTGTGGCACAACTTCCTCCCACATTTCCGGTTCACGCGCGTCAAAACTGCATATTTTGACACATGATGAATTTGCGTTGGACATGCGTCGAGGTGCGAATTTGCACGCGTCAAGTTAGGGACGTCTGGTGCGTTTTGATAGCATCTATCACGTTTGGTGTGAACACACCGTAATAGTTGTCCTATGGACAGATTCCCCCACCTGAGCTGTAGATCTCTGCAGCTCATCCAGAGTGACCATGGGCCTCTTGGCTGCATTTCTGATCAGCGCTCTCCTTGTTCGACCTGTGAGTTTAGGTGGACGGCCTTGTCTTGGTAGGTTTACAGTTGTGCCATACACCTTCCATTTCTGAATGATCACTTGAACAGTGCTACGTGGGATGTTCAAGGCTTGTGAAATCTTTTTGTAGCCTAAGCCTGCTTTAAGTTTCTCAATAACTTTATCCCTGACCTGTCTGGTGTGTTCTTTTGACTTCATGGTGTTGTTGCTCTCAATATTCTCTTAGACAACTTCTGAGGCCACCACAGGGCAGCTATATTTGTACTGACATTTACGGAGCCCCGCAGGGGACATGGGAGAAAAGAAAAATTAAGACTGACTTTTGCGGGCTCTCGCAAAACTAACTCGGGATCTTGCAAAACTAACTCGGGATCTTGCAAAACTAACTCGGGATCTTGCAAAACTAACTCGGGATCTCGCAAAAGTTGAATTCCAACAATGGCGGCAGCTACTTAGTTGTAATATTACTCTTTCTGGGTCACAAAATACACTTTTAAGCTATTTTGAGGCGTGAATGTAGTTGTGTAAACGTCAGATATCTGCTCGGTTTACAAGACATCACATATTTGCAAAATTGCTCCGACGT
The DNA here is from genome assembly GCF_051167445.1 of Perissodus microlepis. Lineage (NCBI taxonomy): Eukaryota > Metazoa > Chordata > Actinopteri > Cichliformes > Cichlidae > Perissodus > Perissodus microlepis. Next base: position 34,624,810 of record NC_140476.1, on the reverse strand, counting down.
TTTCGGAGATTTGACACCCACCATCTCGAAGCTAACGGGAGGTCGAGACCTACTACAGCCGGGAGGAACACCGCTTTCCTGGCACATCGTGCCTCGACCTCCCGGTTGGCTTCGAAGAATGCGGCTAAAACTTTTGCGAGATCTCGAGTTTGTTTTGCGAGATCTCGCAAAAATTTATAGAGGATGTGAAAATTTATAAATAAAAGTAATTCAGAGACTGATAAATCAAAATATGAATAAATTGTGAATTTAGAATTCAACAATGTTTTTGTTTCAGCAATAGTATAATGCAGATTGTGAATATAAAATAATGAAAAAAAAAAAGCTTTAAACGTCACCTGATAGTTTCCAGTGAACAGTTTTGACTCTTCAATCCAGCAGACAACAGCTTTGCTCCTGCGTCTAGCAGGTCATTGTTACTCAGGTCCAATTCTCCCAGACTACAAGACTTAGAGTTGAGAACTGAGCATAGAGCTTCACAGCTTCTCTCTGAGAGGTTACAGCCAGCCAGTCTGAAAATCAGTTATACGTCTTATCAAATTAAATGACTCATTTTTAACTTACCACAAGAAAAACAAATAATTCCATTTCCTCTTCATAAGTAAGAATACAATTTGTAATTCAAGCATAGAAAAGAACTTGCTATAAAAAAGTAGTTGCACCTCTGCAGTGGTCGGGAGTAATGGAATACATGTACCGGTGTTACGTATTTAAAATAAAAAATATGATTAACTGTATTCTGTTACAGTTACCGTTTAAAAAGGTGATATTCAGAATACAGTTACTTTGTTTGAAATAAATGGATTATACAGTGGTCTTTTCCTGTTTCCTATGTTAGGCTATTCCCTCTCTATTTTTGGTAATTCCACGCCAGTGGAAACAAAACCCTATGAAGAGGCTCTAATGCCTTTGTCTCAATCTTGCGGCTTATATCACCCCTACTTGTGGCCCACATAATGACGTGAAAAAATATTTTTAAATTGATATTTAAAAAATATATTAATATGAAGGAAATGTGAGCATTATTTCAGGCATAGCCTTAATAAATGTACCCTCATGGACGGTGTAGTCCGTGCTGCAGGGAGAATGTGTGGGACTGGCCCTCCCGTTATGTGTGTGTGAGTGTAAGGGGAGGAAGAGAAAAAGGAGAGTGGAAAAGTACAAGTCGTCCCCGATCAGAAACGGGAGATGGAAGCATGTAGATATATATTAATAGACACTGAAGACAAAAATAGTTCCTGATTAGCCCAGTTGTAAGTAAGCTGCTAAGATTCGACTGTACACTGTGTTCGCCTCTCTCACTAGCAAAGAGCCTGACACCTAACCCGACGTATTAGCCAGAGGTCCCTTTACTATGATTCAGAGCTGCAGACCTGTTTTTATATTTGCATGGAATAGTTTTCTGTACGAGACCACTGCAAAAAGTGCAGCCTTACGTAATGTCCACCCTATTGTTACTCATTTTATATTACGATATAAATATCTAGTTGGTATTGGTATGATGAGTAGCCTTCAGTAATAGTAATCAATCACACAGCAATAGTACAGTCATCTAGTTGTAAAAAGCATGATAATCTATTAAGTAACCGAAAGTATTCAGAATACATTACTCTCACTGAGTAACATAACGGAATACAGTACAAAATACGTTTTGGGGCATGTATTCTGTAATCTGTAGTGGAATACATTTTAAAAGTAACCTTTCCAACACTGCACCTCTGTATCTGAGTGTGAGTAATGTGGATGTATACGTTGTGGAATAAAATTGAGGAGCTAGTACTTTTAGTAATTATATATCAATACCACTGACACAGCCATTCATACTTTTTAAATTAGAATATCTGTAATAGTTTTTGCTAGATATAGTTCCAACAGTTCATACTCTTGGTAACAAGCTGCTTTAGCTTGTTCCAGGGATTTTTATTATTTTCTTTTTATTTACATTAGATTTTGAAATCCTTTCTTTGAGTTAAAGAAAGCTGTGGGTCCACTTTTATAAGGGTTGAATCCACAAAATGTTTTAGAAATGCTAAGACGTCCTGCTGTTATAAACCATACATTGCATAAATATTTTAACAATAAAGGTGTGCATGGATGCATACATACAGAGCATTGTTGGAGGCCTTGACCACTGGCAGGAGCCTCAGAAGAGCCTCCTCTGAAGCAGAGTATTTCTTCAGTTCAAACACACCCAGATCTTTTTCTGATGACAGTAAGATGAAGACCAGAGCTGACCATTGACCAAGAGACAGTTTATCTGTAGAGAGATGTCCTGAACTCAGGGACTGTTGGATCTCCTCCACTAGAGAACGTTCATTCAGTTCATTCAGACAGTGGAACAGATTGATGCTTTTCTCTGCAGACAGATTCTCACTGAGCTTCTCCTTGATGTACTGGACTGTTTCCTGATTGGTCTGTGAGCTACTTCCTGTCTGTGTCGGCAGACCTCGTAGGAGAGTCTGATTGGTCTGCAGTGAAAGACCCAGGAGGAAGCGGAGGAACAAGTCCAGGTGTCCATTTGGGCTTTGTAAGGCCTCATTCACAGCACGTTGGTAGAAGTGTTTCTCTTCAGATTCTCTTGTTTCGGGCTTCAGGGAGGCTCTTAGTTCTTCTTCCAGCAGATTGAGTCCAGAGTTGATGAAGGTCAGATGGACATGAAGAGCAGCCAGAAACTCCTGAACACTCAGATGGATGAAGCAGAACACCTTGTCCTGGTACAGTCTTCTCTCCTCTTTAAAGATCTGTGTGAACACTCCTGAGTACACTGAGGCTGCTCTGATATCGATGCCACACTCTGTCAGGTCTGATTCATAGAAGATCAGGTTTCCTTTCTGCAGCTGATCAAAAGCCAGTTTTCCCAGAGACTCAATCATCTTCCTGCTCTCTGGACTCCAGTGTGGATCTGTCTCAGCTCCTCCATCATACTTGACCTTCTTCACTTTGGCCTGAACCACCAGGAAGTGGATGTACATCTCAGTCAGGGTCGTGGGCAGCTGTCCTCCCTCTCTGGTTTCCAGCACATCCTCCAGAACTGCAGCAGTGATCCAGCAGAAGACTGGGATGTGGCACATGATGTGGAGGCTTGGTGATGTCTTGATGTGGGAGACAATGGTGCTGATCTGCTTCTTCTCTGTGAATCTCTTCCTGAAGTACTCCTCCTTCTGTGGGTCAGTGAACCCTCTGACCTCTGTCACCATGCCAACACAGTCAGGAGGAATCTGATTGGCTGCTGCAGGTCGTGTGGTTATCCAGAGGTGAGCAGAGGGAAGCAGTTTCCCCCTGATGAGGTTTATCAGCAGCACATCCACTGAGGTGGACTTTCTAGGGTCAGTTAGGATTGTAGTTGTGTGGAAGTCCAGAGGAAGTCGACACTCATCCAGACCATCAAAGATGAACACAACCTGGAAGTCTTCAAAGCTGCAGATTCCTGCTTCTTTGGTTTCAGTAAAGAAGTGATGAACAAGTCCCACCAAGCTGAACTTTTCCTCTTTCAGCACATTCAGCTCTCTGAAAGTGAATGGAAATATGAACTGGATGTCCTGGTTGGCTTTGTCTTCAGCCCAGTCCAGGGTGTATTTCTGTGTTAAGACTGTTTTCCCAATGCCAGCCACTCCCTTTGTCAGCACTGTTCTGATTGGTTCATCTCTTCCAGATTTGGCTTTAAAGATGTCTTCTTGTCTGATTATTGCTTCTAGACTGTCTGGTTTCCTGGATGCTCTTTCAATCTGTCTGACCTCATGTTCATCATTGACCTCTGCAGTCCCTCCCTCTGTGATGTAGAGCTCTGTGTAGATCTGATTCAGAAGGGTTGGGTTTCCTGCTTTAGCAACCCCCTCAAACACACACTGGAACTTCTTCTTCAGAGCAGATTTAAGTTCATGCTGATACCACTGGAAGTCCCTGGTGCAGGTTCCTGAGACAGACAGACAGACACAATTTATCAAGTGCACATATTTTTTTTCATGTCTTTTTGTCCATCTCTTGAGACATTGTTGAATGTTTTAGCAGTGTAAATGTTTAGAGAATAATGCTCACTTCTCAGCAAACGCTCAGCGAACTTATTCTGCTTCATTCTCTTCAGTATGTCCATTGTAATCGTCACAAATGCTTCTCTGCATCTCTTACTCTTTTCTTCCTCCACACTCTGTAATACATCCTCATCCTCCAGTTGACTCTTAAAACATTGTAGGTCATCTGGAGTCAGGTCTGTCTGGATCTTCTTTAGCTCGTTCTTCACAAAAGTGATGATTTTGTCCTCCAGTATCTGCAACAGAATATTTTATGAATGAAAAGCTTTTCTCACACAGGAGAGAAAAGAAGAACATATGTCCAAAAACAAAACTTGTCCAAAAACAAAACGTGCGTAGAGTTCACTAATAATTCAGGGGGCCGACTGTGCGGACGGCAACGGTGGCAACGGGCAAACAGTTCCGGGGGCCAACCGTGCGGACGGCAATGGCGGCAAGGCAGATGAAGGCAGTCCTGAGGCCGGCCGTGTGGAAGGCAGCGGCGGCGACTCAGGCAAGGGAGATCTGGGGGCCGACCACGCGGGAGTCGGTGGCGACAGAAGTCCGGAGGCCTGCCGCGTAGAAGGCAGCGGAAGGCGGCGGCGTTCGGGAGGTCGTCTATAGTGGCGATGATGCCCAATAAGCGGCCTGGCAGACGACCGACGATGTCGAGGCGGCAGTATGGGACCCAAAGGTCGCGTGGCCTAGAGTTGGATGTCTCGAGACCGGTCTCGAGACCAAGACCGGTCTCGAGACCACTTTTACGTGGTCTTGGTCTCGTCTTGGTCTCGACGGACTTTTGTCTTGGTCTCGGTCTTGGTCTCGACGGACTTTTGTCTTGGTCTTGTCTTGGTCTCGACAGACTTTTGTCTTGGTCTCGGTCTTGGTCTCGCTGTTTTGGTCTTGCGTTCTCAAATCAACATAGTGTTCGGGAGATTTGGAGTCAACCATCAGCGGAGCGGGGGGGTGACTTACTGGGCTTAAGCCCGTGTCATTTTTTCAGAAGCATGGGGTCTTTTGGAGTGTAATTTATTAGTTAGATGCCTGATTGACAACTGTATAAAACAACAACAACACACGAAGCACAGAGCGCACTGTCGTAAATTCCCCCTAATTTTGGTATGATCCGAGCTCAGGCACTAGGCGACTGAGCACAGCACCCATGTGAGCGAGGGGGGAGAAGCTGCTGCCTGCGAGTTTGCTGCAGACAGAGGAGAGCTTAAGTTTGACCAGGTACCAAAGCAAATCATTCGTACTGAACTAATAATGTAAATATGACGGTGTATCACAAAAGATTGATATCAAACTGATCACTTGGTTGCGTTACTTGCTCTTCGAGTGAATCAACAAATGGATAAATAAAAAGCCGAACAGCAATGCTGATTTTTTTTAGAGAGTCTTAGCTTACATTTCATATTTTCAGTTGTTACCCTCCACGGCTAAACAAACTCTCTAAATCGGTTTCAATTGTGTACTGATGAACACAACAATGGACATAAGGAGCTTCTTTCAAAGAAAAAACTCAGGTAGATGTTATTTTATATACTATGCTTTGGATGTTGTTCAGTATATCTATGCAAAACAAGAGGAATTTCAATACACAGCAGTATATTCACAGTTGAAACCAGATATTTACATACACTTTAGGGCAGCGGTCCCCAACCCCCGGGCCTCGGACCGGTATCGGTCCGTGAGTCGTTTGGTACCGGGCCGCGAGAGTTGAGGCTCAGGTGTGAAATGTATGGTTTTCAGGGTTTTTATCGGTTTTCAGCGTTATTTTGTTATCGTTTTGATCGTTAACTCAGTTTTCCTGGGTCTTTTCACGTGTGTTATGAATAAATCTTCTTTTTTTCGGTACCGGTACTAGTTTTATTTTGTTGTATTTATCCGCGACACCTTAAAGGCCGGTCCGTGAAAATAAACCAGGCATAAACCGGTCCGTGGCGCAAAAAAGGTTGGAGACCGCTGCTTTAGGGAGAAAACATAAAAACTTTTTTTTACTGTTAGACATCAATTTAGAGTAAACTTTTGTTTTAGATAAATAAATGTTGAAATATCTTTTGAATTAGTTAAATGTCAGAATAAAAAGAGGGAGCTGTCTATTTTAATCACTTTCATCAAATTTAGGAGTACATATACACTAAGTTTATTGCTAATTAATAAGAAAACTCCAGACGATTCCATTCTGAGCTGAAGAAGCTTCTGATAGGTTAGTAGAGTCCATGTGAGTAAATTGGTGGCACACCTGTGGATGCAAATAAGGCAAAACACAGAGCCTGTTTCTGTGACATGGGAAAAGCAAGAGACGTCAACCAAAACACCTGGAAAAGAATTGTGGAGCTCCATAAGTGTGGCTCAGAATAAAGTTAACAAATATGTTTTTATATTTATCAATCTAAAAAAATAAACATTTAGTCTGATTTGATTTTACAATTTAAAAAGTGTTTGTGTTTTTATCTGAAGAGTACATAAATATCTGGTTTCAACTGTATATTTGATGATGTTGGTGTTTGGCTTGATTGTCAGCACAAAGAGGGAGAGAGGAACAGAGAGGGAGAGAGAGAGAGGGAGAGAAAGGGAGAGAGAGGAACAGAGAGAGAGAGAGAGAGAGAGAGGGAGAGAAAGGGAGAGAGAGGAACAGAGAGAGAGAGAGAGGGGGAGAGAGAGGAGCAGAGAGAGAGAGAGAGGGAGAGAGAGGAGCAGAGAGAGAGAGAGAGGGAGAGAGAGAGGGAGAGAGAGGAACAGAGAGAATGAGGACAGAACAGAGATGGAACAAGAGCAGGTGAGACACACATGTTAGTCACATGGTTGTTTGCCAAAACTCATCAGAACATGTATGTACCTAGTGTTTCTTTTTAGATACCATTTGTTACTTTTCAAATTCTATATTTATTAAGTTATGCAGGTTTGTTTGCACAACAAGGCTAAATAATTATATAAACATTTCTCAATCTAAATATTGTACTTTGGTAGAATTAAAAAATAAGTGTAGTGCAGGTCTATGATGATTTTTAGTGCTACTAACATCTAGTTCTGATTCTGGTTCTGTCTTGTTTACTGTTGTAGTCCTGTTTTGATTCCGGATCAGTTCTGGGTCTGGTTGAATTGGGGTTTAGTCCCTGTGTCTTGATACAGGCCCGACTTTGTTCTGCCTTGCTGCTTAATTAAAAAACTAGTTTAAGGTGTCATGTATGTATGTGTGTGTATGTATGTATATATATATATATATGTGTATGTGTGTGTATGTATATATGTGTATATGTGTGTATGTATATATGTGTATATGTGTGTATGTATATATGTGTGTATGTGTATGTATATATGTGTGTATGTGTGTATGTATATATGTGTGTATGTGTGTATGTATATATGTGTGTATGTATATATATATGTGTGTATGTGTGTATATATATGTGTATGTGTGTGTATATATATATATATATATATATATATATATATATATATATATATATATATATATATATACACATGTGTGTGTGTGTGTGTGTGTGTATATATATATATATGTGTGTGTGTGTATATATGTGTGTGTGTGTATATATATGAAGTCATTCTTTTTTGAACAAAACTCAAAACAGACCATAATAATCTTTCAATCATTTCTACCCTCACTTAATTTCCTTTCGCTGCTCAGCTCTCACAAAGTGGCTCAGTTATGCTCCAATCACTCCATATTGTGGCCAATCACATGCGAGGATATAGGATAATATCATTATGTGAAAAACAGAGAGGGTGAGAGACGCGACAGTCAGGTGGAGCATCCGTCTGTCCTCTCAGTAAGTGAGTGAGACAGTAGACAGCGGTGAGGAGGGCTGTGCGAAAGCAAAAACACATAAATATGCCTGACACCCGTAAACGAAGCAGTCTTGGTCTCGTCTCAACTTGGTCTTGGTCTTGGTCTTGTCTTGGTCTCGATACCCTCTGGTCTTGGTCTTGTCTTGGTCTCGGATTAGGCGGTCTTGACTACAAGTCTAGCGTGGCCCCCGCAGCACTAGGCAAGGCAGAGGCTGGGCAAGGCGAAGCGGAAGCGGGACCAGGCGAAGCGGAAGCGGGACCAGGCGTCGATGCAGCGGAAGCGGGACCAGGCGTCGATGCAGCGGAAGTGGGACCAGGCGTCGATGCAGCTGAAGCGGGACCAGTCGTCGATGCAGCTGTTGGTGGCCGGACAGGCTCCTCGGGCCCCCCAGGCTCCTTGGGCCCCCCAGCAGATGAGGCAGGTTGCCGGACAGGCTCCTCCGGCCCTCCAGCGAAAACAGTCCCAAAACCAGCGGGTACCGGGGTCCCTGGCACACACAGGGCGGAACCAGCAGGCACGCGGGCCTCTTGCAAACAGTGTAGACTGCAGCTGCGCGGAGCACCGACCCTGCTCAGGCAGCAACAACCAGGTGCAGTCCTCAGCTGGGTTCTTAGCCTCCAGGGGTCCAGAGTGGGCTTAGGGTTGAAACTCAGCCTCTGGGGAGGCCCTGGAGTGAGTCACAGCCAGCTTTTGAGGAATCTTTGCATTATTAATTGGTTGGTCTCTCTGCTTACAATTCTTTATAGGTTGAATAGACATAACTTGCTGTGCAGGAGGAGTAGGTAGGTGAAGGTGATGGCTGAATAGGTGGCTGAACTGAGGGCGACAGAAGGAATGGTTGAGCTGATAATGGTGATGAAGTTGGAGTAGGAGGTGGAGTAGATGACTGAGCTTGAGGCCGGGCGGCTAACTGAGCTTGAGGCCGGGCGGCTAACTGAGCTTGAGGCCGCTGTGTAGGTGATACTGGAAACTGGGTTGAAGGTAGCTGAGCAGTAGACGGAACAGGTGATAAGCAGTCATTGTACTTTGCCGTACAGAACATTACCCCTGAGTAGACAGTCCCACAGTTCAAACCAATACTATTGTCCTGTCCACTCACCACAGCCGGCCACTCTGAAATCCCTAGGTCCGACTGTGGTGAGGAGCGTTGACGGCCTGAGCGCCGTTTCCCTTGTGAAGGCTGTGTTGACGGGCCGGGCAGAGCATCCTCCGTTTTTAACAGAATGCATACTCAGAATAACAAAAGCACAAAGAAACACAAAACACTGAGTCGGCAGACTCAGGACCATGACAATATGTAAGGATGCTCTATCTGCAGCTTAAATGGACTTTATGGAACATTTATCAGATCTGTTGAGTTGAACAGGAGAGCCATTTTCTCTACTATAATTTTCACCTTAGTGTTAATGCATCATGCATTTTACGATCTCTCATCAGCTGGCTGTAGGTAATGCATATAGTGCATTGTATGACCATACATTGCTATTTGGAGTTCAGGATCCTTTGTGTTTTTAAACATTTAATTACTGTGGAGATCAGGGAAATTATTTTACTGCTATTGTTAATAATCATCATTACCATTGCATTAATAATATAATCTACAGTATTGATATTGCATTCAGATGTTTAAACAGTGTGTGTCTTTCAGAAAGACTAAGTGGGAGGCAGACAGGAAATCGCAGGGTTGCAGAGCGTGCTTTTGCAGAACTGAAACCGAGAGCAGAGTCTAAGTGCAGGTTATTCTGAGGAGCTGGTTAGACGAGGCTATTTGAATAACCAGGTTGTTCATTGTTATCTTTTATTTCATTTATATCTTTTATTAAGCTGTTAGTAGAGGTTCTTGATTATAACATTTATTCAACATAGTACATATAGTTTCAGTTAGGTTGTTACACATAAGGATGAGCCTCTGTTCTGGTGAAAGGTCAGAAGTGCAACGGGTGAGATGAGAGAGCATTTGAGGACGACATATACACACACATTAGTTAGTTAGACTCATTTATAGGTGAGAGGTTAGCCATGTCTGCTTGTAACTGTGAAATTGTCTCTGCTAAAAGAGGAACAGTTTCTTGTTATCTCTGCAAAAAGAGGAACAGTGTCTTGCAGGATGAGTGTCTTGTGACGAGAACTGGAAGTCAAAAGGTTGACAGGAGACAATGTTCTTTTTAAACTGTGTTAAAAGTCATTGTGGTTTTGATGTGACCTACAGGGAGTGCAGAATTATTAGGCAAGTTGTATTTTTGAGGAATAATTTTATTATTGAACAACAACCATGTTCTCAATGAACCCAAAAAACTCATTAATATCAAAGCTGAATGTTTTTGGAAGTAGTTTTTAGTTTGTTTTTAGTTTTAGCTATTTTAGGGGGATATCTGTGTGTGCAGGTGACTATTGCTGTGCATAATTATTAGGCAACTCAACAAAAAACAAATATATACCCATTTCAATTATTTATTTTTACCAGTGAAACCAATATAACATCTCCACTTTCACAAGTATACATTTCTGACATTCAAAAACAAAACAAAAACAAATCAGCGACCAATATAGCCACCTTTCTTTGCAAGGACACTCAAAAGCCTGCCATCCATGGATTCTGTCAGTGTTTTGATCTGTTCACCATCAACATTGCGTGCAGCAGCAACCACAGCCTCCCAGACACTGTTCAGAGAGGTGTACTGTTTTCCCTCCTTGTAAATCTCACATTTGATGATGGACCACAGGTTCTCAATGGGGTTCAGATCAGGTGAAGAAGGAGGCCATGTCATTAGTTTTTCTTCTTTTATACCCTTTCTTGCCAGCCACGCTGTGGAGTACTTGGACGCGTGTGATGGAGCATTGTCCTGCATGAAAATCATGTTTTTCTTGAAGGATGCAGACTTCTTCCTGTACCACTGCTTGAAGAAGGTGTCTTCCAGAAACTGGCAGTAGGACTGGGAGTTGAGCTTGACTCCATCCTCAACCCGAAAAGGCCCCACAAGCTCATCTTTGATGATACCAGCCCAAACCAGTACTCCACCTCCACCTTGCTGGCGTCTGAGTCGGACTGGAGCTCTCTGCCCTTTACCAATCCAGCCACGGGCCCATCCATCTGGCCCATCAAGACTCACTCTCATTTCATCAGTCCATAAAACCTTAGAAAAATCAGTCTTGAGATATTTCTTGGCCCAGTTTCAGCTTGTGTGTCTTGTTCAGTGGTGGTCGTCTTTCAGCCTTTCTTACCTTGGCCATGTCTCTGAGTATTGCACACCTTGTGCTTTTGGGCACTCCAGTGATGTTGCAGCTCTGAAATATGGCCAAACTGGTGGCAAGTGGCATCTTGGCAGCTGCACGCTTGACTTTTCTCAGTTCATGGGCAGTTATTTTGCGCCTTGGTTTTTCCACACGCTTCTTGCGACCCTGTTGACTATTTTGAATGAAATGCTTGATTGTTCGATGATCACGCTTCAGAAGCTTTGCAATTTTGAGACTGCTGCATCCCTCTGCAAGATATCTCACTATTTTTGACTTTTCTGAGCCTGTCAAGTCCTTCTTTTGACCCATTTTGCCAAAGGAAAGGACGTTGCCTAATAATTATGCACACCTGATATAGGGTGTTGATGTCATTAGACCACACCCCTTCTCATTACAGAGATGCACATCACCTAATATGCTTAATTGGTAGTAGGCTTTCAAGCCTATACAGCTTGGAGTAAGACAACATGCGTGAAGAGGATGAAGTGGACAAAATACTCATTTGCCTAATAATTCTGCACTCCCTGTATGTATGAAGTGTATCTGTGACGCATGAGGGGGCGTCAGTAAATTCAAACCCTGATGGTATAAAAAATCTGTTTGTTTTGAGTAGTCGGAGATCAGCCCTGTCTGCGAACAGGCGCTGGTCTTCCCACGCATGTATTTCATTAAAATCAATTGTTTGACCAAGTTCTGGACCAATGGTTGTTTGTACTCTCCTCCTCAATTTTTGAACCTTAACATTACTTATCAATATTATTACTTGGTCATAGTATTTCCAGCTAAATAATATTAGTTATCATTCCCTACAGCTTACACTAATACTATTTTTGTACAAGCTCTGGTTGTATAGTCCATATGGATGATCATAATTTATCTTTTATAGATTACCATACAAATGTCTCCATAGAATTTCAGTCAGTGTAATATTAAGCTGCTTATGTCATTAATAGAACCCATGACTGCCCTTCAACCACTTCACTGGCTTCCTGTGAAATATCACTCTGATTGTAGATTCTGCTTCTTCTTCAACGTCTCTCCATAAACTCACGCCTCCGTATCTGATCTTCTGTATATTACCACTCCTTATAGTACTCTGAGATCCTCATCTCTGCTCCTGTTATTTTCCTATCTGCTCATATTACCCTCCAGTGCTTTTAGCCGAGTGTCCACTGGAACTTTATCCCAAACCACATTCACAACATTAGTTCTCTCCCTACATTAAAAGTAGCCTTAAAACACATTCATTTTATGGAGTATTCACTACACTACTACCCAAAAATATATGTCGAAAGATTCTCAGTCATCCAGGTCATCGTAGTCTAAGGAGCTTGGAAAGAAAAGCATCTTAAAGATGTTTCATCCAAGATGCTTCTTCACTTCTACAAGCAATTGTTGGAGAGTCCCATATTTAAGCCCTATGGGAGTGTCCCCGAACAGGGCCGTGGTCCCGCAAGAGACCTCTCTTATTATATTAAATATAAGAGAAATAGAGAACTTGAAAAGAGAAATTAATATTGTCATGGTCCCCGCACCTCACCAGCTGACATCAGTCAGACGCCTTGTTTTGTTTTTTCTCCCTCTCTCGCCTCTGCTCTCTCTTTCTCGCTCACTCTCTCCCGTCTCTCTTTCTCCTGCCAGGACAGAGCTCACTGCGGGCTCACGCACCTAGGGATGATCAGCACACTTGCCGCTGATTATGAATTAGAGTGCTACTTAAGATGGCCGACCTGCTCTACTTGTCGCTGGATCGTTGAGCCATCAGCGTCAGTCGTCCAGCAACCTGCAAGTTTAACTCGTGAGTACGCCCGAACCTGGAGACTGACTGATTATCTGTATGTGTGTAGATTCCCCCTGCAACTGTTCCCTGTGCATGGTGACTGAGCGTGAGCCAGAGTGGTGGTGGAGAGAAGAGGAGCTGTTTGTGTTTAAGGAAGCCATGTGGAAATCTTCCCTCCCTGGACTCCTGCCCCTTTCACTCCTGGACCCTGGAACCCTGGCCCCTTTTCCCCAAACACCTTTGTATATATATTTCACTGTGGAGAGCACTGTAAATAAATTCACTCTTGTTTGAAGGAGTTTGTGGTCTGCGCCTGAGTCTGCTTCGCTAGCCGTGACAAATATAGCCACTACAGTGACCATGAAAACAATGAAAAAATATTGCTGTAAACAGTTTATTTTACAACATCACGAAACAAACGATAGCGTAATAGGAAATGACAGACTTTTTTTTATATCATCATCCGATATATTTATCGTTATATCGAACAGCCCTACTTCCAAGTGTTGTTACTCCTACAGTGATTTTGTTATTTAATTGCTTATCAGGTTTACTTGATTGTCTTAAAAGGCGTTTCTGAATAAAATGTTGTTTTATCCTTTTATTATTTGTGGCCTGCCCACCTGCCAAAATGTGCCATTTGCTTTTTTTCTAAAATGCGCTGATGTTAATGTTCAAAATGTAATATTTGCTGATGTTTTTGCAGTTTAGTGGAGGCACAATTCTAAACACATGTTGTTTAAAGGAAAGCTCGCTCTACCTTCTGAGCCAGAACCCAGCATGGAGATGACTATGAACAGAACAGATGTAAAAGAAGTTGTTGTACATGTACAGACCATAAAAATGGAGTCCAGGTGTGTTTGATGCTGTTGAGCAGACTGACCACTGGGAACCTCTAAGCTCTGCTGGTCCACTCTGTGAAGGAATCATCAAGAATTAGTTCAAGCACAGGATAAAGATCCAGTAGTTTTCTACCCAAATAACTTAATCTGAATCAGGTTTGTCAAGTTTTAAACTCTCAGATTGTGAAAATATGGTTCATTTTTAGTATGGTTTTTATGGACTTGGATGATGTCAGGGATGATTTTGAAGAAGCTCATAAGAAACATTACAACCTAAAATGCAACCTGCTGGTCCTAAAAAGAAGGAAAGAAAGAAAGAAAAGAACAAAAGAAATTAAAAAAAACCCCTCCCACTTCCACTTGATAATGCCTTGAGCTCTGTAGCGTATCTGACACAAAGACATAATGTCAGTTCTCTTATATTAACATTCTCATGTTATTGTAATATTATTTTGTCATCTGAACATAAACAGCATGCATCTACAATCCTGAAACCCTGAAAACAAAAGCTAAACAGTGATTTTTGGTTTTGTAAAAAACACTCTTAACAAAAATGGCTATTAGAAAATATGAACAGCTAAAGATTCAGTACCATCAAAGACTATGGTTATAGAGAACCTCGGCAATCAAAGATAGAAAAAACACAGATTTCAGTGTTTCTTGTATGTCTGCAATGTCACGGCAGATATCTTACTTAAACAGAACAGTAAATAGTAATAATCAAGTAAATACTGGACTAGACCATTAATGATAAAGACGTCTTTATGATTAATGGTCTAGTCCAGTATTTACTTGGGCGTGACTTAACCAATTAACCTATTAACCAACCTGTTATATGTCAGCTGGTTTATCTATGAAGATGTGATTGTTAATTTGAATTTATTTTCTTTGTCCTGTCTTTTATTTAAGCACACTTCTACTTTGTGTTACTATGACCCTGTTGAAGGCCACAAGCCAAAATGGGTTGGTCAGTCAAAAAAGTGGTTGATCTTCCCTTTATGTGTTGCTGGAATTCTTGCGTTGTTAGATCTCCTCCCATCCAGAGACATTTGAACAGTTTTGTTGACAAGTTAAGGAGTGCATGTGCTTTTCAGATATTGTACAGTATGACATCAAACATGCATTTTGGGATTTCTAATTAAGCATTGCAGTAATGATGTTTTTTGTTGGGGATTTTTTTATATCTAGTGCGTACATTTCAGGACCATTTAGTATTCAGATGACATATGTCACATTTCTAGTTTTGGTACTTTAAATATACAGTATCGCCAAACTGAATTCAAAGATAAGGTTAATATCCAAAGAGATACGGGAAAAGAGCTTGCATACAAAGATATTACTGCCTCTGATATTTTATTTCTAAAATATATGTACAGTTCATAATCTCATCTACGAAAAATTCAAATTCAAGTCAAGTTAAGTCAAGAAAGCCTTTATTTGTCACATGCAAGTTGCCCTGCAGCAAAATGGGACTTTCTTTCTTTTTCGATAAGCCAGGAACAAGCCAGCACCGATCAGCGAGAACCCTGTTATCATGGTTCCGAAAAGGTAGATGTCTTCAATGGGCCCTCCCGAACCCAGGCGTCTCGTCGAGAAGAGGGTGTCAATTGCATTCAGGGACCAGTTGATCAAATCCATAATTCCTCTTTTACGTTTTAGAGAACAGACTGTGAGACTCTTCCAGGGTAAAGGGAGAGAAGTAGACAAGACTAGACAGAGACATGAGAAAGCCAAGCAGAAAAGATAAGGGAAGGGTGTCATGATCCTGGGTCTTTTGACCCAGCATTTTGAGTTTTAGTTTATTTTGATGTTTATGGTTAGAAGCACTAATGAGAAAAACAGCAGTGCAACATTGTTGAAACTACTCGTGAGAAATCAGAAAAGTAAACTAAATACCAAACACACGTGACAACAGGTTACCAAAATAAACAAACTGATGGAGACTTAAAATGAGATTCCAGACCACTGGGCAAAAGAGAACTGATGAAGTATTCCTGACAAAATCTTTTCAGTAAAATTAATAATGGGATAATTCTGGTTCATGGAAATATTCCAATTTTTATGCTGGAGCTAAATAAGGCAGGTCTTTTAAAAAAGACAAATGCAGTATCATACAAAGGTTAGTACATCCCTCATGAACCTCTTGTTATGATCCTGGGTCATGTTGACCCAGCATTCTTAGTTTTTGTGTATTTTTGTATTTTGTTTTTTATTTAGGCCATGGTTCCTGGGTTGTCCTGTTAAGATGTTCCTTATTTGATTTCCCCTTGTGACTTTATGCCCTCTGTGCCCCTCTGTGTATCTGTGAGCTCTCGTTTCCCTCGTGTTTTATTCCATGTTTTCCCAGCCCGTTATGTCTGTGCTCTCCCCGTGCTCTCTCTCTCCTCCTGTCTGCGCCTTTGTGTCCTTCCTGTTTACTTTAACAGTCTCCCGTCAGCATGCGTCATGTTGTATTTACTCCTGTCCTGTCTCGTTATGATTATCTTTGTCAGCTGTGTTCCCCGTGTGCACCCACTCCCCTCGTTAACCCTCTGTGTATTTATGTCCGCGTCTCCCTCAGTTCTGTGTGGCATAAAATTCAAAGGAGGGTGGGAGGAATGAGAAACGCAGGACAGATTAGGAGGGAGGAGGTGAACATATCCAGACTGAGATTTGGACATACTGGCTTGAATAATACATTATTCATGATAGGGAAACATAGTACCGGGAAATGTGATTAGTGTGGGGTAGAGGAAACTATAGAACATGTCATATTGCAGTGTCAGTGGTATCAGGTTGAGAGGAGACAATTGATTCAAAATCTCATTAACCTAAAAATAAAACTGGATCTTGTTGATTTGTTGCGAAAGGAATCAGGAAGTAAAAGTTATCAGGCCTTATTTCAGTTTTAAAAAAAGAAAAAACAAACAAACTAAAAACCAGAAATAAACAACTTAAAAATAAAAACTCACAAAGAAAGAACAATACAGTATCCACATCTGAACCAAAGACTAAAACAGTGAAATGTGGATTATTAATTATTAGGTCTCTCCTCCAAGTCTCTGTTAGTACATGACTTAATAATTGATCAACAAATCGATTTACTCTGCCTTACAGAAACCTGGTTGCAGCAGGATGATTATGTTAGTTTAAATGAATCAACACCCCCGAGTCATTATAACTACCAGAAACCTCGAAGCACAGGCCGAGGGGGCGGTGTGGCAGCAATTTTTCACACCAGCCTATTAATCAACCAAAGACCCAGACAGACTTTTAATTCATTTGAAAGCCTGATGTTTAGCCTTGTCCACCCCAGCTGTAAAACTCAGAAACCAGTCTTACTTGTTACCATCTATCGTCCACCTGGGCCTTACACAGAGTTTCTGTCTGATTTCTCAGACTTTTTTATCTGATTTAGTGCTCAGCTCAGATAAAATAATTATTGTGGGTGATTTTAACATCCATGTAGATGCTAAAAATGACAGCCTCAACATGGCATTTAGTCTGTTATTAGACTCAATTGGCTTCTCTCAAAATGTAAAAGAACCCACCCACCACTTTAATCACACTCTAGATCTTGTTTTAACATATGGCATAGAAACTGAACATTTAACAGTGTTTCCTGAAAACCCTCTCCTGTCTGATCATTTCCTGATAACATTTACATTTACAATAATTGATTACACAGCGGTGGAGAGTAGATTTTATCAAAGTAGATGTCTTTCTGAAAGCGCTGTAACTAAGTTTAAGAATATAATCCACCCACTGTTATCATCTTCAATGCCCTGTACCAACATAGAGCAGAGCAGCTGTCTGAACGTTACTCCAACAGAGGTCGATCATCTTGTTAATAATTTCACCTCCTCACTACGTACGACTCTGGATACTGTAGCTCCTGTGAAAACTAAGGTCTGTAATCAGAAGTACCTGACTCCGTGGTATAATTCTCAAACACGTAGCCTAAAGCAGATGACTCGTAAGCTGGAGAGGAAATGGCGTGTCACAAATTTAGAGGATCATCATTTAGCCTGGAGAAATAGTTTGTTGCTTTATAAGAAAGCCCTCCGCAAAGCCAGAACATCTTACTATTCGTCACTGATTGAAAAAAATAAGAACAACCACAGGTTTCTCTTCAGCACTGTAGCCAGGCTGACAAAAAGTCAGAGCTCTTTTGAGCCAACCATCCCTTTAACGTTAACTAGTAATGACTTCATGAACTTCTTCACAAATAAAGTTTTTATCATTAGAGAAAAAATTACCAATAATCATCCCACAGATGTAATATTTTCTACAGTTAGACTCTTTTTCTCCAATTGATCTTTCTGAGTTAACTTCAATAATTACTTCCTCCAAACCATCAACGTGTCTTTTAGACCCCATTCCTACAAAACTGCTCAAAGAAGTCCTGCCATTAATTAATGCTTCGATCTTAAATATGATCAACCTATCTCTAATAATCAGCTATGTACCACAGGCCTTCAAGCTGGTTGTAGTTAAACCTTTACTCAAAAAGCATCTCTAGACCCAGCAGTCTTAGCTAATTATAGGCCAATCTCCAACCTTCCTTTATATCAAACATCCTTGAAAGAGTAGTTGTCAAACAGCTAACAGATCATCTGCAGAGGAATGGCTTATTGAAGAGTTTCAGTCAGGTTTCAGAGCTCATCACAGCACAGAAACAGCTTTAGTGAAGGTTACAAATGATCTTCTTATGGCCTCTGACAGTGGACTCATCTCTGTGCTTGTCCTGCTAGACCTCAGTGCAGCGTTCGATACTGTCGACCATAATATCCTATTAGAGCGATTAGAACATGCTGTAGGTATTACAGGTACTGTGCTGCAGTGGTTTGTATCATATCTATCTAATAGACTCCCATTTGTGCATGTAAATGGAGAGTCCTCTTCACACACTGAGGTTAATTATGGAGTTCCACAGAGTTCAGTGCTAGGACCAATTCGGTTTACATTATACATGCTTCCCCTAGGCAGCATCATTAGAAGACAGAGCATAAATTTTCACTGCTATGCAGATGCCACCCAGCTCTATCTGTCCATGAAGCCAGATAACACACACCAATGAGTTAAACTGCAGGAATGTCTTAAAGATATAAAGACCTGGATGGCCGCTAACTTTCTGCTTCTTAATTCAGATCAAACTGAGGTTATTGTACTCGGCCCTGAAAATCTTAGAAATATGGTATCTAAGCAGATTCTTACTCTGGATGGCATTACCTTGGCCTCCAGTAACGCTGTGAGGAACCTTGGAGTCATTTTTGACCAGGACATGTCCTTCAACGCACATATTAAACAAATATGTAAGACTGCTTTCTTCCATTTGCGCAACATCTCTAATGTTAGAGATGTTAAAGCTCACTCACTACTACACAGTCTGCATCTTGGGTCCATTACTAATCCACACACGGCCTGCCTCGGCACCCCGTGACAGTACAAACCAGCCACTATGGACCCAGCAGTTTGCAACCCTTCTGAGGAGCTAAAGGACGACATTCTTTTTACTGTGGAGAATCTTATCAGCCTGTGGCTGGAACACCCCCCGGAATAGTTTCGCAGCGCAGTGGAAAATCGGCTACAACGGCTCTTTTCCGGCCTGCCATAGCTATTGGAATTGCTTCCCCCAACCATGCAGGCCTTTCTCCACCTCACACCACACCTTCTCTCCGCCACTACTACCTCGCTGCCCGGCCCGTCGGAGCCGTCTGCGGGGAAGAAACGGCGATTGCGCCGCCGGCGCGCCACCCCACAGCCGGACGTTCGGACTTCTAAATCGCCGGCTGTGGTGAGTGAGGACTCTTTTTCTGTGTTGGACTGTGGAACTGGTTTTTCTGGGGCTATGTTTTGCGTGGCAGATAGTAATGTCAATAGCTTATTAGCTGATCAGCAGCAGCCATCTTCAGCTCAGTTAGCTGATCAGCAGCAGCCACCTTCAGCTCAGTTAGCCACCCAGCAGCCACTCTCGGCTCAGTTAGCTGCCCAGCAGCCACTCTCGGCTCAGTTAGCTGCCCAGCAGCCACTCTCGGCCCAGTTAGCTGCCCAGCAGCCACCTTCAGCTTTGTCACCAGTGCCTCCAGTGTCACTTTCAGTGCAGTCTCCAGTGCCTCCAGTGTCACTTTCAGTGCAGCCTCCAGTGTCACTTTCAGTTCAGTCTCCAGTGCCTCCACTGTCACTTTCAGTTCAGCCTCCAGTGCCTCCACTTTCAGTTCAGCCTCCAGTGCCTCCACTTTCAGTTCAGCCTGCAGTGCCTCCACTTTCAGTTCAGCCTGCAGTGCCTCCACTTTCAGTTCAGCCTCCAGTGTCACCCGTAGTTCACGCTCCAGCGTCTCCAGCGTCACCCGTAGTTCACGCTCCAGCGTCTCCAGTGTCACCCGTAGTTCACGCTCCAGTGCCCCCGCTACCCGTAGTTCACGCTCCAGTGCCCCCGCTACCTGTAGCTCCAGTGCCTCACTCTATGCAGGGAGAAAGTATAAGTTCCAATCAGGGAGTTTCTCGCACTTTAGCTGCTTCAGGCACCGTTATGCACTCCGGGGCCTCTCCAGAAGCTAGGATTCAGTCCCCAGCTGTTTCTGGACCCCTGAAGATTAAGCAGCCCTCAGAGAACTACTCCGTGTCAGCACTGTCTGGGCGGAGCCAGTGCTCAGCACAGCGCCCTTTGCCTTTGTGTCTGCCAGAGGACTCTGTGCCTGCTGGTTTTCTGATAGTCTCCGCTGGAGGGTCCGTGGGACTGCTCCGGCCTTCGTCTCCTGTCTCCGCTGGAGGGTCCGTGGGACTGCTCCGGCCTTCGTCTCCTGTCTCCGCTGGAGGGTCCGAGGGACCGCTCCGGCCTTTGTCTCGTGTCTCCGCTGGAGGGTCCGAGGGACCGCTCCGGCCTTTGTCTCGTGTCTCCGCTGGAGGGTCCGAGGGACCGTTCCGGCCTTTGTCTCCTGTCGATGCTGGAGGGTCCGAGGGATCCGTCCAGCCTGCTGCACCTCTACCTGCGGCTTCCACGCCGCCGCCTGCAGCGCCACCGTCTCCGGCTTCCACGCCGCCGCCTGCAGCGCCGTCATCCTCGTCTGGTCCAGCCTCCAAGTCTTCATCCTCGTCTGGTCCAGCCTCCGAGTCTTCATCCGCGTCTCGTCCAGCCTCCGAGTCTTCATCCTCGTCTGGTCCAGCTTCCGAGTCTTCATCCACGTCTCGTCCAGCCTCCGAGTCTTCATCCGCGTCTGGTCCAGCCTCCGAGTCTTCATCCTCGTCTGGCCCAGATTCAGAGTCTTCATCCTCGCCAGCTGCAGCCTCATCATCCTCGCCAGCTGCAGCCCCATCATCCTCGCCAGCTGCAGCCTCATCATCCTCGCCAGCTGCTTCTGCAGAAGCAGAAGCCTCCGCTTCTGCTTCAGCCTTTGCCTCGCCAGCTGCAGCCTCTACTTCAGCCTTTGCCTCGCCAGCTGCAGCCTCCGTGTCTTCGCCTTCAGCGTCGCCTGGTCCAGTCTCCATGTCTTCGCCTTCAGCGTCGCCTGGTCCTGCCTCCAGACTCCCTTCGCCTGAGTCGCCACCGCTGCCTTCCGCACGGTCGGCCTCCGGACCAGCTCCGTCATCTCCTTCACCAACGACGACGACGCCGCTGCCTTCCACGCGGCCGGCCTCCAGACTCCCTTCGCCTGAGTCACCACCACTGCCGTCCGCACGGTCGGCCCCCCGAACTGTTTCCACGTCGCCACCGTTGCCGTCCGCACGGCCGCCCCCCCGAACTGTTTCCGCGTCGCCGCCGCTGCCTTCCACACAGCCGGCCCCCTGAACTGTTCGGACTCCTGTGCTGTCGGCCTTCGGGCTGGCTCCCCGAGTTGTTCTTTTTTGGACTCATGTTTTGTTTTGGGACTTTCTTGTGCTCCGGTGTTATTTTGCTTCGAGCCCTCCTTCCTGGGCCCCCACCGGCCGCCCTGGGTGGGTCGTTTTTTGTTTTTTGGATGTTTTGTGGTTTTCTTGTGCTGGGCTGTCTGGAGCCAGCCCTTGAGGGGGGGTACTGTCATGGTCCTGGGTCGGTGACCCAGTGTTTTTGGTTATGTACTTTTACTTTTGATAGTTTTGTATTTTCTAGGGTTTAGTGGTGTTCCCTCTGTTTGGTGTCTTCCCTGCTTGTGCATTCCCTTAGTGTAGTAGGTCTCTGTGTTTAGTCCACGTCTCTGAGTCTGTGTCATTATGTGTGTGTTTCCTGTTTTACTTTGAAGGTCTCAGTCTTATGTCAGTGTGTTCTGTTTACGTTTCCCCTGCCTCGTCAGTTGTGATGTCTTCCAGGTGTGTTCCCCTCCTGCTTCCCATCCCCTGATTCCTGGCGTGTGTATTTATAGTGTGTGTTGCCTCGTCCTCGTTGCTGGTTCGTCTGTGTTTTTTCCTGTGCATTCTCCCCGCGTTGATCTCCCTGCAAGGTACCCTCATTCGTGTTCTGGTTTTGTGTTAAGTTCTAGTTTTCCCAGTTTAGAGTGTTTTCAGTTCTGCTTCTCGCCACCCTTTCTTTTGTGTTGAACTTCACCCGTTTTGTAAATAAAGCTCACTCACTACTACGCAGTCTGCATCTTGGGTCCGTTACTAATCCACACACGGCCTGCCTCGGCACTCTGTGACATCTTCCTTCTCTTACCCCAACCGGTCGCAGCAGATGGCCGCCCCTCCCTGAGCCTGGTTCTGCCGGAGGTTTCTTCCTGTTAAAAGGGAGTTTTTCCTTCCCACTGTCGCCAAAGTGCTTGCTCATAGGGGGTCATATGATTGTTGGGTTTTCCTTTGTATCTATGAAGCGCCTTGAGGCGACTTTTGTTGTGATTTGGCGCTATATAAATAAAATTGAATTGAATTGAACTGTGTTTGGCTCCACTAATTTGGTTTTCCCTGTGTCAGTTACTGTTCCTGTGCTTTGCTCTCCACCTCCAGTTCCTGTTCCCAGGGGAGCTCGGGCCCAGCTTTCCCTTGCACCCGTATC
Source organism: Perissodus microlepis (assembly GCF_051167445.1). Classification (NCBI taxonomy): domain Eukaryota; kingdom Metazoa; phylum Chordata; class Actinopteri; order Cichliformes; family Cichlidae; genus Perissodus; species Perissodus microlepis. The sequence continues at coordinate 34,602,186 of NC_140476.1, read as the reverse complement.
AGGTCCTCGGGTGAGGGTGGCTGAGGTCCAGCTGGTCCATGCTTCTGTCTCCAGCCTGGCAGAGCCTCCCGCTCAGTCTCTAGTTCAGTTTTTAGCTCAGTCACCAGCTCAGTTAGTAGCTCAGTAACCTGTTCAGTCACTGCCATCCTCTACTGGCAGCCTTTTTGAAACTCACAAAGCTGTGCTGACAAAGCCTGGACAGACTGTTTGCCCTGCACAGCCCCAGCTGTTGCATCCCAAGCCGGCTACATGCCCTGTGCAGCTACAGTTAGCGTCCGCTGTGCCAGAGGTCTCCGCACGTGCTGGCTCTGCATCTGTTCTCGCTGGGGGTTCAGGAGAACCGCTCCAGCCATCCCTCGTCTCTGCTGAGGGGTTCAGGAGAACCGCTCCAGCCATCCCTCGTCTCCGCTGGCTGTTCAGGAGAACCACTCCAGCCATCCCTCATCTCCGCTGGCCGCTCTGGTCAGCCCAGTCAGCACTTCCTCATCTCAGCTGGAGGATCCGAGGGGCCCGTTCAGCAGCCTGCCTCCGTTGGATGGTCCAAGACACCACCGTCTGGTCCTGCCTCGTCTGGTCCTGTGCCCACCAAGTTGTGAACTGTGTACTTTTGTGCTGTGCCCCCCCCCCCCGGGTCGACTTTCTGACCTCTTTGGACATTGCCTCCCTGGACTTCAGAATTTTCTGTTTTGGTTTAATGCTCCTTGTGTTTCGTTTGGTTTCGGGGGGAGGGGGGGGGGGTGATGTCATGATCCTGGGTCAAGTTGACCCAGCATTCTTAGTTTTTGTGTATTTTGTTTTTTTTATTTAGGCCATGGTTCCTGGGTTGTCCTGTTAAGATGTTCCTTATATGATTTCCCCTTGTGACTTTACCCCCTGTGTGCCCCTCTGTGTATCTGTGAGCCCTCATTTCCCTTCCTTGTGTTTTATTCCAGTATGCGTCATGTTGTGTTTGCTCCTGCCCTGTCTCGTTACAATTATCTGTGTCAGCAGTGTTCCCCGTGTGCGCCCACTCTCCTCGTCAACCCTCTGTGTATTTATGTCCGCGTCTCCCTCAATTCTCCCTCATGACTGTGTGCCCCTCCGTGTATTTCCTCGTGAGTCAGTTTCGTTAGAACTTCCGAGTTAAGTTTCATATTATTTTGTATCGCCTTTAACTTCTGTCAGCAATAAAGCTGTATTTTGAGTTCAGTCCCGTTTCCCGTGAGTTTGCATTTGGGTCCTCATCCTGCCTGCACACAGCCACATTATGACAGAAGAAGGCAACCACGACATGGACTCAGCAGCTCACAACCTCTCAGCTGAGCTTCGAGCGGACCTAGTGTATACAGTGGAGTATCATTGCCAAGAGTGGGTAGCGCTGCCAGTTCCAGAATACCAGGAGTTGTTAGCCACTCACTTAGAGAGGATGGTTTCCGGACTCCCCTGGCTATCGCGCGTTTCCCGTGAGTTTACGTTTGGGTCCTCATCCCGCCTGCACACAGCTGCATTATGACACCTCTTTTTTTTAAAATATTTTATTGTATCTTTCCATTTGGATAGACTGAAGATATGACACTTAGATACAATGTAGTAGTGTACAGCTTGTTTAAAAGTCTAAATTTGCCGTCTTATCAAAATAACACAACACAAAGCCATTAATGTCTAAAGCACTAGCAACAACAGTAAGTACGCTCCAAGTGAACATGCCTAAAGTCCCAATATTTTCTATGGATTCCACCAATATTTTCTGACACTGTCTTAACTCACTTAGGTGTGTAGTTCATTAGAGCTTCAGAGTCATACATTGTATTAAAGAGTCATATCTTCAGTGTTGTCCCAATAGAAAGATATAAGCAAATATTTACAAATATGTGAGTGTGTACTTATGTTTTTGTGAGATACTGTAAATGTATATCAGTCATAACAATTGACAATCTGAGATTGTTCTGAGACAATCTCAGATCTGAGACACACACGCGCGTGCACATATATGCATGTACACTGGCACGGACCTACATTCAAAAAATGAAATTGGGTGGTTGTACAAGATTCAAACTTGTAATTTGAATTAAATAATTTCATGTTTCTATGGTGAACATAATTAAATCATGTAGCATCTGCATGAAATTCAGCAACTTAATTTGTTCTTGTTGAGATAACATGATACAATCTAGTAAGAGTGGTTAGTTGCCTGGAAATTCACAAGATCACATTAGATGTCAAACTGGAGGAAAATCGCTGGAGTTTTAATAGGCAGACAACTACACCCACACCACGTGTATGCTATCGCTATTTATTGTAGTTTAACCTGTCAAGGACAAGAAATGTACAGAAAATTCTGCATCAAGCCTTGTAATCATAGCTTTCCTAATTTTGTTAAGCCTGGCTTGACAGCTGTGATTGTTAGTGCTGTTGCCTCACAGCAAGAAGGGCCTGGCTTCAAATCCACAATCTGGCTGGTTTGCAGTGTGTAATTAGAGTTCGGTTAATTGGTGATTCTAAATTACCCATGAATGTAAGTGCAAATGGTTGTTTGTCTCTATGAAATCATCAACCCACATATTGGTTCATTAAGCAAGACTAGCAGTAATTGCCTTGATTAACAAAGTAGTTGTTCAAACAACAAGATTTCATTGCATTTTCCTAAAGTTTTTAACTTGTGTTGAATGAATTAACCCTTTAAGACCTACCATAGAAGTCCGCCAGAGCTTATATTATATTTTTACATGCTGTGGAGCCATTTTTGGGAGCATTTCAAGTTGCTATACATCAATACAACCATTATAGCCAAGATTTTAATAATATGTATGCATTAAGTGCATAGTAATTACATAAATTGTAAAAAAGTGCAATAAACTACAAAAAAATTGAAAATCGTTTTTGCTTTTTTAACATATATTTCTAGTTAGAGAAATTTAAGAGGCTTATCCCTCAAAACTGTAAATACAAAAAAGTTGCACAAAATAGTTTCCCACCACAGGAAATTTATTTTGAGTGTCTTCATAGTTTTCTTTTTGAAATACACCAATTTTTATATACTGCAGGAAAAACGAAAATAAATATTATACTGCAAATTTGCAAAAAAGCAGCATATGCATTAAATAAACTATTTCCAGCAGTGCAATATGAGTCCTAAGCATCCCAGAAACGACACAGAAAGTCATAAAGTCAAACATAACTTTTAAAAACACCAGTATAAACTCATCAGGCTCTGATTGTAAAAAAACTACATTTCCGCGAAAATGACATCACTTCCGGTTTCGAGCAGGTAATGGCGGACATGCAAAAGTTCGCGCTGACGTCTATTCCAACGTAGGAAGTGTTATGAACAGCTGATCGGATCGGCAAAGCGTGTTTCTGGAATATTATGTTTTTGTTGCTGCAAGTGCTTTTTATGCAGTTTTTGCAAAGCTATATGTGGAAGGAAACTGTGACTTAGGACAAGCTGATGGCATAAGATGCAAGTACAACTCCTCCGGTTTCATACGCAAAAAAATTTATTGCGCTAGCTTACGTGGTTGCAGAGCTACCGGGATTTAAAAATAGTTACGCAAAACAGAGCGTGCCCGCTCAGACCGGCTTTAAAGGGTTAAAACAAATTTGACTTTACATACTTCAGTAAATCACTTCAAGTCAATGTAAGTATACTACGTTGATCCAAGGTAGTCTGATTACTTTAAACCACCAAATGCCAAGTGTGTTGGTTTGATATTGGTTGGATTGAAGCGCCTTGAGGTGACTTTTGTTGTGATTTGGCGCTATATAAATAAAATTGAATTGAATTGATATGGTCAAAAATGGGGTTTTGGACTAGTTAAATCACGTGGAAAAAAAGTGCAATGATTACATTTTGTTCATCCAACAACAGATTTTTTGGAGAGTACACTCACCCCCTCACCCCCTCCAAACGCCTTGGAAGCTTATGTCTTCTATGTTGTAAGATGTGATGAATCATGTGCTGAGGTGTTTTTTTTTTTTTTTTTTTCTGTTCTCAAACTGATCTCCCTTTTGTACGGAGCCCCGCAGGGGACATGGGAGAAAAAAAAATTAAGACAGACTTTTGCGAGATCTCGCAAAACTAACTCGGGATCTCGCAAAACTTTTGCGAGCTCTCGCAAAAAAAACTCGGGATCTCGCAAAACTTTTGCGAGCTCTCGCAAAAAAAACTCGGGATCTCGCAAAACTTTTGCGAGCTCTCGCAAAACAAACTCGGGATCTCGCAAAACAAACTCGGGATCTCGCAAAACTTTTGCGAGCTCTCGCAAAACAAACTCGGGATCTCGCAAAACTTTTGCGAGATCTCGCAAAACAAACTCGGGATCTCGCAAAACTTTTGCGAGATCTCGCAAAAGTTTTAGCCGCATTCTTCGGACGCCGGCTCGAAGCCGACCGGGAGGTCGAGGCACGATGTGCCGGGAAAGCGGTGTTCCTCCCGGCTGTAGTAGGTCTCGAGCTAACGGGAAGAATGCGGCTAAAACTTTTGCGATATCTCGCAAAAGTTTTGCGAGATCCCGAGTTTGTTTTGCGAGATCCCGAGTTTGTTTTGCGAGATCTCGCAAAAGTCCGTCTTAATTTTTTTTTTCTCCCATGTCCCCTCCGGGGCTCCGTACTTTTGGAGCTCAGTCTGGGGGGAGTTTTTTTTTCTCTTTGTCTTTTCCTAATGATGTGCATTTTCCATTGTTATATTTCTCTGATCTGTCTTCCCCATGTGATGTTTATGTAATTTATGTATGGTCGGAAGGGTAAGATGGCACTGGTAATGGTCGGCAGTCTCAACCCAATTTCCTTCGGGGTTAACCTACAGGATCAATAAAGTTTTATTGAATTGAATTGATCATGACTGTGGTTTTACGTAACCTATCAGCACAATTTAAAAACTGGTATATATCACCTTGTTGCTTTGTCATCTTAAAGTGGTAATGTGATTGGCTTACCACAACTACTTTATTCTTCCTCAGTCAAACAGCAGCACTCATGCAATTGTTTTGCCCCCTTAGCTCCAGGTGTTGTGCCAAAAAATTATCAACTGCCAGAAAGTGATTGCCATGCGCGGGAGCTCGCGCAGTTGCTTAAAAATGTAGCGTCCACATTACCTACGTAGACAGCTACTTCCATGCAACTGATACAAGATGCGGTAGGCTGACCAAAGCTTCAACCGCTGTATTTTCTAATTAGTTAGATTACTCGTTACTGAAAAAAGTAATGCCGTTAGTGACGCGCTTACCATTATTCCCATCACTGTTCACTTCCTGCTTGCTGACGTGGATTTTCAGTTGTTTAGAAACCAAAGGCAAAGTTTAAATGGGATTGAGGTAGTGATGGGATTTCCTGCTCTTTTTAGAGATCCGGCTCTTTCGGCTCGGCTCACTAAAAAGAGCCAGCTCTTTCGGCTCCGAACCGGCTCTTCGGGTTGTTTTGTTGCTTTAATTAATTTATTATTAAAAATAATATAAAATTATGCACAAAACGAATTACTAATGTAAAAAAAAGTGTTTTTATTTATATATGTGTATATATAAGTATATTCAGTGGCCCCTAGAGACAAAGCACGTACAAACTCTAAAGTATGCACAAACTTCAAAAAGCACGTACAAACTCCAAAACACATTTCTAGCGTTAACTGAACTTCCAAAACAGAGCTACCTAGATCACTTAAATGACACAATTGAAAGAATATGTGTATTGTTTGTGTATTTATAGAAGAGCACTTTGGAGTTCAAATAATTAAAAAAAAAAAAAGTTCATTTACCTGTTACTACCAGACACCAAATCCAGTCGTTGATACTTCCTGGCTTGTGTAGCCAGTAGGTAACAAAAGCTCAACACTGCACCCTAGCATCCTGGAGCACTTCTGTTGTGTTTTGTACGTGCTTCGGAGTTTGTACGTGCCTCGGAGTTTGTACGTGCTTTGTCTCTAGGGGCTATCATAAATATACTTTATTTATTCACTCCACATAAAATGTAATAAATAAATCATATAATACAAAAACTAACTATTTAAATTTTCAGCTTTTTCTTTTTAAACAAATTTAAAGTGAAACCACACAAAACACTGCAAACCACAACACAATTAAATATAAATTAAAATATAAAAACAAAAAGAAGATGCATATTCTCTGTCATATGGACCTGCATGAATAAGCTTTCTGAATCCTTTATCATCCGCAACTGAAAATAGTTGTGGATGATTACTATACCTTTCTAATGTGATGTTGTTGTCCCTGGCTCTCTTTCCCTCTGGCTCTGTTCCTGTGCTACTGAGTGTAACTACCACCCCTCCCCCCTCTGCCCAGCGCAAAGCACAAGTGAAGCGGAAAAAAGGGCGAGAGAGAGGGTGAGAGAGGGGGAAAAAAAACTTGCGTCGTTCACTTTAAAGAGTCGGCTCTAAGAGCCGTTTCGTTCGTGAACGACACATCACTAGATTGAGGGAATGACATGTTTGCACTGCAGTTTATATCCAAAAACATAAAGCGGTTAAATCAAAGAGTTCATGTTACTAACAGCTCACCTCTCTGCAGCAGACACAGGCTGGACTTTAAAATCAATGGGGCGATCTTTAGACCAGTCACTCTGTAAGGACACAGAGCTGGGTGGAGGTCCAGGCTGGTTCCTGTGAATAATGATGGAGCAGTGATGTGAGTGCTGAGCTTTGACATGGAGAAGAGTCATGGACAGTTAGAGATGGTCATCTCACCTCTGAGCTCTGGTCTGGCTCTCATGTTCCCCACACAGAGTGGTTTTAGAGGGAGGGACTCCCTCCTCTCTGTCCTCACACTGATCCATGCTGCTGAATTCACATCAGCTCACACACACTTTCTACCTTCACCTGCAGAGGAAACACAAATCATTCATGTGCACAACAACTGAGAGCTGCAGAGGTCATGTCTGATGTGTTGGACTAACATCTATCTGAGACACAGCTTTCATCAGTTCACTACAAAAAGTGTCACAGAGCTGGGTCAAACATTTGAGCAGCTTTATGTCAATAACAAGCTGCCCGGTGTTCCAGGCAATGGGGTGGGAATAAAATAAAAAAAATTTGAGCACGACACAGGTTAACTGGTTTTAATGTTAACTGGTTAGATCTGTTTACATGTTTACATTTGCCAACTTGATCAGGTTAAAGACCTCACAAAAAAAAATCAGTGGTCAGTCTCCTGAATGACTACTATACTGTTGATCTGACATCAGTCATCATGAAGTGCCTTTAGAGGCTGGTCAAAAGCCTCTAAAGGCATAACAGTTTGGTACGGAAGCTGCTCTGCCAGCAGCCATAAATCAATACAGAGGGTGGTGAAGGCAGCAGAGCACATCACTGGCGTGAGGCTTTCTGCCATTTAGGACATTAATCTGGAATGGTGCCTCCGTAAAGCGCACAGCATCATCAAGGACCGCAGCCACCCAGCACTTCAGCTGTTCTGCTTGCTACCATCTGGCAGACGTTACAGGAGTCTGTCTGCTCGGACTACAAGACTTAAAAACAGTTTTTATCATCAAGCCATAAGTCACAGCAACTACAACCACTGAACACATACCACACCTCACAGGATCCACACAGAAGCTGTCTTACAGTTTCTGAAATACAAATATGTACTACACTCTGCACTGGTCACTTTATGTTTATTAGTATTTAAAATAAAAACAAAAACGCTTACTCTGTGCAACACTGTACTAACTGCCCCTTTAAGTTTGTAGTGTTGAGTTTCTACTGCTGCTTTCAGCATTCAGCAACCAGTGCCAGGTAGAGAATATAGAAAGTCTGTCAGTGTTGTGAGTTTATCTCTAATCTGTTAGGCCCCTCGTGAGTTTTCTGAGCTTTCTCTCCTCAATTTCAAACTCTGTGTAAACGATTGTCATGATGCTGGGTCGTTGACCAGCGTTTTGTGTTTAGTATGACTATAGTCTTCTGTTCTAGTATATTCTTATTTTGGTATTCTGTGTCCTCCCCTTGTGCCCTCTTTGTGTCCCTGAATTTGTGTTGTGGATTTCCTGTTTTACTTTGAAGGTCTTGTCTCATGTTACTGTATTCTGCTTTACTCCCTTGTCTTGTCTAGGCTAATGAGTCCCAGCTGTGTGCCCACCTGTTCCTCGTTTCTGTCAGTTAGTTCTTATTGTTGTGTCATTAACATCGGTTCCTGTGTGTTTCCTTGTAAGTTCATATCCTTAGATTTCCGAGTTTAGTTTGATGTTGTTGTTCTGTATTCTTCCCAAGCCTGTGTTAAAGCAGAGTTTTTGAGTTAACATTTTGCCTCTCAGTCCTTTTTTTTTTTTTCTTTTTTTCTTTTTGCCTTTCCCGTTTGGCTCTTTTGCCATTAGAATTATTGTCTAAAGGCAAAGAAAGATGCCCAACGGATTTACTTTACCAAATGGACCACCCCTAGCCATAATGGTCTATTTGATTCACTTGCTAGGTACGGGACAGACTTGAATGAGGAAAAGAAAAGGGGGAAGGAAAGAGGGGGGGGAAACAGCGGAGAAGAGGGATGGGGATAAAGGGCAAAAAACAAAAACCAACAAAATAAGCAGACAAAAAAATACTTATATCAATCACCTGGATCACCTGTTGAGAAAGAAAAAAGAAAACTAAAGCTGTAAGCAGCGTTATGAAGGAGTTCGTCAAAGTATGGTGCCTGAAAAGAGGGGAAAATGTCGCCAAAATTACACCTTAAATTTAAAATGGCTGACTTCTTGTTGGATTTGGGATATTGCTCCAAGAGACTTTTTTGTACATCTTGATATCTCCTATAAGCTTACCAGGTTTCAGACTCATAGATAAAACACAGAGCAGGGGCTGATGTTTTGAAATATTGTAGGGGGCGCTGTGGAGCCATTTTGGGATATTCAATGAAAATGATCACATAACAACAAAGCCCTCATCACATTGGAGGTGTGCGCCAAATTTCAAGACTTTTTAAACTTTCCAAGCCCCTCAAAACCCACTTCATCTTTCATGGTGAACTGCGTTGCCACCAGGGTGCGCCGTTCAGTTTAAAGTCACAATTTTCGCACTGAAGCATCATCAGGGACTGATCGTGATATTCACCGCTTTTGAGGTGTCTACGCTGAACCTGTGAAAATCAGTACAACAAAGTGTAAGACATGACACTTCCTGTTGCCAATAGGTGGCGCTCTGCATATTACTGACAATGGGCACATCAATCTGTTCAGGGCGGGTCTGACATCACGCCTGTAAAGCCTGGTACTGATCAGACTGGATTTCATGGAGTTATACTAATTTGTTTCTTCATGGCGAGACATCAAAGTTCGCCATGCTTTCGGGGACACACCCTTTCGCGAAAAGTCACAGTTTTCACTGTAACCCAAGACCAACTCCTTAAGGCTTTCCTGGAGAAATTTGAGGCTGCAGATGTCACCCATCACAATACTGTGCCCCAAAGTGTAAAACATGACATTTCCTGTTCCCACTAGGTGGCGCTGTCCTTGATGTCAAATATGGCAGGTGAAATATATACAGGGGTGGAGCCTTATCATATGTGTGCTCTTTGGTCCAGATCAGACAATGTATGACAGAATGAGAGGCAATAAGATTTTCATGGCGAGTCATCGAAATTCGCCGTGGCGCCATGGCCTCACGGTATTGTGAAAACTCAAAAGCTCTGCAATTTAACATGGCCCAGGTGTGTAGTTGACACTGACCAAAGATGAAGCTTATACGACCAAATCCCAAGGAGGAGTTCGAAAAAGTTCGAGGCATGGAAACGGCAAAATTAGAGCCAAAAGGTCACCTTCACTTCTAAATTGTGGACTTCCTGTTGGGTTTGCGTCAATGGGCCCAGTGACTCTTTTGTTCGACTCGGCATGATACACATGTGTGCCAGATTTCATACATGTAGCTCAAACGATGTGTTCGTAGGGCTGCATTTAACAAGGCATAGGTGGCGCTCTAGAGCCATTTCCCAGTGCTCATATGTAAAACCTGTAAAATACAAAATTTTTCACCAGACCTGGCATGTGTGCAAAATTTCATGAGTTTTTGAGCATGTTTAGGCCCTCAAAAAGGCCCTTGTTTTGCCTGAATAATAATAATAATAATAATTAAAGCTGCAAGCAGCGTTATGAGGGCCCTCGCACCCCCGGCGTGTCGAGCCACGCCCAACACCTGAAACCAGCACGTCAGATCTGATGTCACATTGATGGAATTCATGCATTTAACCACCAGCTAACATTTCACCTCGTTCAATCATGATTAGTTAGTCGTCCCACTAGGTGGCGCTCTAACCATTAATGACAAATGGCATAACAAACATTTCCGAGCTCGAGTCTCATCACGCCTATGACCTTTGGGAGAGATTGAACATTGTGTTTTTGAGTGACAGCAGATCACTGCTTTTTGGCGAGTGACTGAAACCACGTGCCGCCATGACCACCCCGTTTCCCTGAATGTAAAAAGCTTCGCAATTTAACATCACAAAGGTCTTTAGATGCCACACACTGGAGATCGCATCAATCTGATGAAATCCCTTGGAGGAGTTCGTCAAAGTACGGTGCCTGAAAAGAGGGGAAAATGTCGCCAAAATTACACATTCATTTTAAAATGGCTGACTTCCTGTTGGATTTGGGATATTGCTCCAAGAGACTTTTTTGTACATCTTGATATCTCCTATAAGCTTACCAGGTTTCAGACTCATAGATAAAACACAGAGCAGGGGCTGTGGTTTTGAAATTTTGTAGGGGGCGCTGTGGAGCCATTTTGCGCTATTCAAGGAAAATGGTTACATAACAACAAAGCGTTCATCACATTGGAGGTGTGTGCCAAATTTAAAGCCTCTATAAACTTTCCAAGCCCCTCAAACACCACTTCATCTTTCATGGTGAACTGCGCTGCCACCAGGGTGCGCCGTTCAGTTTAAAGTCACAATTTTCGCACTGAAGCATCACGAGGGACCCATGTTAATATTCACCGCTTTTGAGGTGTCCACAATGAACCTGTGAAAATCAGTACAACAAAGTGAAAGCCATGACATTTCCTGTTGCCACTAGGTGGCGCTGTCCCTGATGTCAAATATGGCAGTTGAAATATGTTCAGGGGTGGAGTCTTATCATATGTGTACTCTTTGGTCCAGCTCGGACAATGTATGACAGAATGAGAGGCAATAAGATTTTCATGGCGAGTCATTGAAATTCGCCGGGGCGCCACGGCGTCACCGTATTGTGAAAACTCAAAAGCTCCGCAATTTAACATGGCCCAGGTGTGTAGTTGGCACTGTCCAAATTTGAAGTTTATAGGACCAAATCCCAAGGAGGAGTTCGTTAAAGTACAAGGCATGGAAACGGTAAAATCAGAGCCAAAATGTCACCTTCAATCCAAAATGGCGGACTTCCTGTTGGGTTTAGGACATGGCCATAATAGACTTTTTTGTTCGACTCTGAACGTTATATATGTGTACCGACTTTCAAACATGTAGGTCATACCCATACCGGGGGCTCGCGTTTTTCATTTTTCTAGGTGGCGCTACTGAGCCAATTTTCCCTGGCCATGTCTGAGAACATTAAAATACGTAAATTTTCACCAGACCTGACGCGTGTTCAAAATTTCATGAGTTTTTGAGCATGTTTAGGCCCTCAAAAGGCCGATTCATTTGCCGAAATAATAATAATAATAATAATAATAATAATAATAATAATAATAATAAACAGAGCAGATACAATAGGGCCTTCGCACTGTCAGTGCTCGGGCCCTAATAATAATAATAATAAACAGAGCAGATACAATAGGGCCTTCGCACTGTCAGTGCTCGGGCCCTAATAATAATAAACAGAGCAGATACAATAGGGCCTTCGCACTGTCAGTGCTCGGGCCCTAATAATTAAAGCTGCAAGCAGCGTTATGAGGGCCCTCGCACCCCCGGCGTGTCGAGCCACGCCCAACACCTGAAACCAGCATGTCCGATCTGATGTCACATTGATGGAATTCATGCATTTTACCACCAGCTAACATTTCACCTCGTTCAATCATGATTAGTTAGTCATCCCACTAGGTGGCGCTCTAACCATTAATGACAAATGGCATAGCAAACATTTCCGAGCTCGAGTCTCATCACGCCTATGACCTTTGGGAGAGATTGAACATTGTGCTTTTGAGTGACAGCAGATTACTGCTTTTTGGCGAGTGATTGAAACTCTACGTGCCGCCATGACCACCCCGTTTCCGTGAATGTAAAAAGCTTCGCAATTTAACATCACAAAGGTCTTTAGATTCCACGCACTGGAGATCACGTCAATCTGATGAAATCCCTTGGAGGAGTTCGTCAAAGTACGGTGCCTGAAAAGAGGAGAAAATGCCGCCAAAATTACACATTCATTTTAAAATGGCTGACTTCCTGTTGGATTTGGGATATTGCTCCAAGAGACTTTTTTGTACATCTTGATATCTCCTATAAGCTTACCAGGTTTCAGACTCATACATAAAACACAGAGAAGGGGCTGTGGTTTTGAAATTTTGCAGGGGGCGCTGTGGAGCCATTTTGGGATATTCAATGAAAATGATCACATACCAAGATAGCCCTCATCACATTGGAGGTGTGCGCCAAATTTCAAGACTTTGTAAACTTTCCAAGCCCCTCAAAAGCCACTTCATCTTTCATGGTGAACCGCGTTGCCACCAGGGTGCGCCATTCAGTTTAAAGTCACAATTTTCGCACTAAAGTATTATGAAGGACTGACGGTGATATTCATCGCTTTTGAGGTGGCCACGATGAACCTGTGCAAATCAGTACAACAAAATTAAAGCCATGACATTTTCTGTTGCCACTAGGTAGCGCTGTGCGTATTCCCGACAATGGGCACATCAATCTGTTCAGGGCGGGTCTGACATCATGCCTGTAAAGTCTGGTTCTGATCAGACTGGATTTCATTGAGTTATACTAATTTGTTTCTTCATGGCGAGACATGAAAGTTCGCCATGCTGCTGGGGTCACACCCTTTCGCGAAAAGTCACAGATTTCACTGTAACCCAAGACCAACTCCTTAAGGCTTTCCTGGAGAAATTTGAGGCTGCAGATGTCACCCATCACAATACTGTGCCCCAAAGTGTAAAACATGACATTTCCTGTTCCCACTAGGTGGCGCTGTCCTTGATGTCAAATATGGCAGTTGAAATATGTTCAGGGGTGGAGTCTTATCATATGTGTGCTCTTTGGTCCAGATCAGACAATGTATGACAGAATGAGAGGCAATAAGATTTTCATGGTGAGTCATCGAAATTCGCCGTGGCGCCACGGCCTCACCGTATTGTGAAAACTCAAAAGCTCCGCAATTTAACATGGCCCAGGTGTGTAGTTGGCACTGTCCAAATCTGAAGTTTATAGGACCAAATCCCAAGGAGGAGTTCGTTAAAGTACAAGGCATGGAAATGGTAAAATCAGAGCCAAAATGTCACCTTCAATCCAAAATGGCGGACTTCCTGTTGTGTTTAGGACATGGCCATAATAGACTTTTTTGTGCGTCTACTAACAATAGATATGTGTTCCAATTTTCATACATGTAGGTCATACCCACACCGGGGGCTCGCGTTTTAGATTTTCCTAGGTGGCGCTACTGAGCCAATTTTCCCTGGCCATGTCTGAGGACATTAAAATACGTAATTTTTCACCAGACCTGACGCGTGTGCAAAATTTCATGAGTTTTTGAGCATGTTTAGGCCCTCAAAAAGGCCCTTGTTTTACCTGAATAATAATAATAATAATAATTAAAGCTGCAAGCAGCGTTATGAGGGCCCTCGCACCCTGGCGTGTCGAGCTACGCCCAACACCTACAACCAGCACGTCCGATCTGATGTCACATTGATGGAATTCATGCATTTAACCACCAGCTAACAATTCATCTCATTCAATCATGATTATAGTCGTCCCACTAGGTGGCGCTCTAGCCATTAATGACAAATGGCATAACAAACATTTCCGAGCTCGAGTCTCATCACGCCTATGACCTTTGGGAGAGATTGAACATTGTGTTTTTGAGTGACAGCAGATCACTGCTTTTTGGCGAGTGACTGAAACCACGTGCCGCCATGACCACCCCGTTTCCCTGAATGTAAAAAGCTTCGCAATTTAACATCACAAAGGTCTTTAGATTCCACACACTGGAGATCGCATCAATCTGATGAAATCCCTTGGAGGAGTTCATCAAAGTACGGTGCCTGAAAAGAGGGGAAAATGTCGCCAAAATTACACATTCATTTTAAAATGGCTGACTTCCTGTTGGATTTGGGATATTGCTCCAAGAGACTTTTTTGTACATCTTGATATCTCCTATAAGCTTACCAGGTTTCAGACTCATACATAAAACACAGAGCAGGGGCTGTGGTTTTGAAATTTTGTAGGGGGCGCTGTGGAGCCATTTTGCGCTATTCAAGGAAAATGGTTACATAACAACAAAGCGTTCATCACATTGGAGGTGTGGGCCAAATTTAAAGCCTATATAAACTTTCCAAGCCCCTCAAAAGCCACTTCATTTTTCATGGTCAACCGCCTTCCCACCAGGGTGCGCCGTTCAGTTTAAAGTCACAATTTTTGCACTGAAGCATCATGAGGCACTGATGGTGATATTCACCGCTTTTGAGATGGCCACGATGAACCTGTGAAAATCAGTACAACAAAGTGAAAGCCATGACATTTCCTGTTGCCACTAGGTGGCGCTCTGCGTATTCCCGACAATGGGCACATCAATCTGTTCAGGGCGGGTCTGACATCATGCCTGTAAAGTCTGGTTCTGATCAGCTTGGATTTCATTGAGTTATACTAATTTGTTTCTCCATGGCGAGACATCAAAGTTCGCCATGCTGCTGGGGTCACACCCTTTCGCGGAAAGTCACAGTTTTCACTGTAACCCAAGACCAACTCCTTAAGGCTTTCCTGGAGAAATTTGAGGCTGCAGATGTCACCCATCACAATACTGTACCCCAAAGTGTAAAACATGACATTTCCTGTTCCCACTAGGTGGCGCTGTCCCTGATGTCAAATATGGCAGTTGAAATGTGTTCAGGGGTGGAGCCTTATCATATGTGTACTCTTTGGTCCAGCTCGGACAATGTATGACAGAATGAGAGGCAATAAGATTTTCATGGCGAGTCATCGAAATTCGCCGCGGCGCCACGGCGTCACCGTATTGTGAAAACTCAAAAGCTCCGCAATTTAACATGGCCCAGGTGTGTAGTTGGCACTGTCCAAATTTGAAGTTTATAGGACCAAATCCCAAGGAGGAGTTCGTTAAAGTACAAGGCATGGAAACGGTAAAATCAGAGCCAAAATGTCACCTTCAATCCAAAATGGCGGACTTCCTGTTGGGTTTAGGACATGGCCATAATAGACTTTTTTGTTCGACTCTGAACGTTATATATGTGTACCGACATTCAAACATGTAGGTCATACCCATACCGGGGGCTCGCGTTTTTCATTTTTCTAGGTGGCGCTACTGAGCCAATTTTCCCTGGCCATGTCTGAAAACATTAAAATACATAAATTTTCACCAGACCTGACGCGTGTGCAATATTTCATGAGTTTTTGAGCATGTTTAAGCCCTCAAAAAGGCCCTTGTTTTACCTGAATAATAATAATAATAATTAAAGCTGCAAGCAGCGTTATGAGGGCCCTCGCACCCCCGGCGTGTCGAGCCACGCCCAACACCTGAAACCAGCACGTCCGATCTGATGTCACATTGATGGAATTCATGCATTTAACCACCAGCTAACATTTCACCTCGTTCAATCATGATTAGTTAGTCGTCCCACTAGGTGGCGCTCTAACCATTAATGACAAATGGCATAACAAACATTTCCGAGCTCGAGTCTCATCACGCCTATGACATTTGGGAGAGATTGAACATTGTGTTTTTGAGTGACAGCAGATTACTGCTTTTTGGCGAGTGACTGAAACCACGTGCCGCCATGACCACCCCGTTTCCCTGAATGTAAAAAGCTTCGCAATTTAACATCACAAAGGTCTTTAGATTCCACACACTGGAGATTGCATCAATCTGATGAAAATCCTTGGAGGAGTTCGTCAAAGTACGGTGCCTGAAAAGAGGGGAAAATGTCGCCAAAATTACACATTCATTTTAAAATGGCTGACTTCCTGTTGGATTTGGGATATTGCTCCAAGAGACTTTTTTGTACATCTTGAGATCTCCTATAAGCTTACCAGGTTTCAGACTCATAGATAAAACACAGAGCAGGGGCTGTGGTTTTGAAAATTTGTAGGGGGCGCTGTGGAGCCATTTTGCGCTATTCAAGGAAAATGGTTACATAACAACAAAGCGTTCATCACATTGGAGGTGTGGGCCAAATTTAAAGCCTATATAAACTTTCCAAGCCCCTCAAAAGCCACTTCATTTTTCATGGTCAACCGCCTTCCCACCAGGGTGCGCCGTTCAGTTTAAAGTCACAATTTTCGCACTGAAGCATCATGAGGCACTGATGGTGATATTCACCACTTTTGAGGTAGCCACGATGAACCTGTGAAAATCAGTACAACAAAGTGAAAGCCATGACATTTCCTGTTGCCACTAGGTGGCGCTCTGCGTATTCCCGACAATGGGCACATCAATCTGTTCAGGGCGGGTCTGACATCATACCTGTAAAGTCTGGTTCTGATCAGCTTGGATTTCATTGAGTTATACTAATTTGTTTCTCCATGGCGAGACATCAAAGTTCGCCATGCTGCTGGGGTCACACCCTTTCGCAAAAAGTCACAGATTTCACTGTAACCCAAGACCAACTCCTTAAGGCTTTCCTGGAGAAATTTGAGGCTGCAGATGTCACCCATCACAATACTGTACCCCAAAGTGTAAAACATGACATTTCCTGTTCCCACTAGGTGGCGCTGTCCCTGATGTCAAATATGGCAGTTGAAATGTGTTCAGGGGTGGAGCCTTATCATATGTGTACTCTTTGGTCCAGCTCGGACAATGTATGACAGAATGAGAGGCAATAAGATTTTCATGGCGAGTCATTGAAATTCGCCGTGGCGCCACGGCGTCACCGTATTGTGAAAACTCAAAAGCTCCGCAATTTAACATGGCCCAGGTGTGTAGTTGGCACTGTCCAAATTTGAAGTTTATAGGACCAAATCCCAAGGAGGAGTTCGTTAAAGTACAAGGCATGGAAACGGTAAAATCAGAGCCAAAATGTCACCTTCAATCCAAAATGGCGGACTTCCTGTTGGGTTTAGGACATGGCAATAATAGACTTTTTTGTTCGACTCTGAACGTTATATATGTGTACCGACTTTCAAACATGTAGGTCATACCCATACCGGGGGCTCGCGTTTTTCATTTTTCTAGGTGGCGCTACTGAGCCAATTTTCACTGGCCATGTCTGAGAACATTAAAATACGTAAATTTTCACCAGACCTGACGCGTGTGCAAAATTTCATGAGTTTTTGAGCACGTTTAGGCCCTCAAAAGGCCGATTCATTTGCCGAAATAATAATAATAATAATAATAATAATAATAATAATAATAATAAACAGAGCAGATACAATAGGGCCTTCGCACTGTCAGTGCTCGGGCCCTAATAATAATAATAATAATAATAAGAAGAAGAAACGGAGCAGATACAATAGGGCCTTCGCACTCTCGGTGCTCGGGCCCTAATAATAATAATAATAATAATAATAATAATAATAATAATAATAAGAAACGGAGGAGATACAATAGGGCCTTCGCACTCTCGGTGCTCGGGCCCTAATAAGAAACGGAGCAGATACAATAGGGCCTTCGCACTCTCAGTGCTCGGGCCCTAACAAGCAGAAGAAAACGAGAGCAATAGAATAAACAACATCATGATGATCTATGTGAATATAACAGTAAATACTAAATGTTAAACATTATTGTGCTGCACGTAATATTGACAGCACACAGTGTGCTTTGAGGTAGGAGCCAAAAAGGTTGTAGTTTGTGTATGTGAGCACCCGTGTGTACACCTGTGAGCATGGACGCGCTTGTATTTAAAAGGTTCCTTCATGTAATGATCTGCTAGAGGGTGTGGAGAGCCACAGCAGGTATGGAGGAGATCCAGGCTCCAGACATCCAGAGCCCTCAGAACACAAGAGACCAAGGAAGACCAACAGAGGGGCAGCCGCGCCACCATCCCAGAAAGAGCTGAGGAGAGCCCCAGATGAGGGGTCATTCAGCAGCCGCGGAGAAGAAGCCAGGGGGGGTTGCAGTGACGTGCCCTGGAGCTCCGCTGTACACACAATCACACTCCCCAAGCGTACTCTAAGAACCGGGTCTAGGTACCCTTGCCCCTGGAGGGGGAAACTGCACCCCTGCATCCCTGCGGTGGTGAGAAGCAGACCGCCCCGACTCCGCAGCAGCAGGGAGGCCCCAACTCCAGACCCCAGTCGGACGGCCAACTCCTCCTCCCAGCCCCCCTCATGAGAGTGTGAGTAATGTGAGTGTCTAAGTTGTGAGATAAAATTGAGGCACAGGCAGCCAGAAGGGGACAGGGGGGGGGATGCCTCCCCTGCACCCTGGTGACACACCTTTACCCCAAGGCCCTGCATGTGTGGGTGATTGTGGTGGAGCGGGAAGAGGGAGGCAGCTGGAGATGGGGAGGGAAGGAAGGGAGGGGCAAGTGACCCCTCCCTGGGGCCAGCTCCCCCGCTGACCCCAGTAGGCACCCCCATACTCTGCAACCCGCCAGGGAAAGGGGGCCCAGGCCCATCCGGACCGGGGCCCAGTACAGCAGCACCGCCCGGCCCCACAGAGCCTGGGACAGCCCACCTGACCCCACCACAGAGAAAACTGCACCCACCCCGTCATCCACTCATCTTCCAGACTACACGAGACAATAGACGCCCAGGCTGAGATCTTCCTTCACCTCTCCTGTATCTCCCTGTATTGCCTCTCAGTCCTGCATTTTCGGTCTAATTCCTGCCTGCCACACAGCACATCATGACAACGATATTAGTATCAAAATAAAGCTAACACTTTTGAGATTTCCAGAGAGGTGTAAATATTGCTGCACATGTTACTATACAAAAATAACTGAGACTGGAACACAGAAAAAAATCTGTAGGTTTTATCTAAATTTATTTATTTTTTTTAGTGGGGCGATCGTGGCTCAAGAGTTGGGAGTTCGCCTTGTAATCGGAAAGTTGACGGTTCGAGTCCCGGCTCGGACAGTCTCGGTCGTTGTGTCCTTGGGCAAGACACTTCACCTGCCGCCTACTGGTGTCAGCCAGAGGGGCCGATGGCGCGATATGGCGCGATATGGCAGCCTCACTTCTGTCAGTCTGCCCCAGGGCAGCTGTGGCTACAACTGTAGCTTGCCTCCACCAGTGTGTGACTGGGTGTGCAAAGCGCTTTGGGGTCCCTACGGGGGACTAGTAAAAGCGCTATACAAATACAGGCCATTTACCATTTATCCTCACCTAATGTATAAGCAAATCAGAATCATGTTTATTGGCCAAGTATATGTGGAGACACATACAAGGAAATTTGTTCCGGTAGATGGTGGCTCTCAAGCACAGCAATGTAAATCACACACACACGACTATATATACGTTACACATGCATACACATACATACACAAAGCTGTGTAAACCAACTATAAATAACTAATCTAAACTTATATACATAAAATACAGAAATGAAAAGAGGTGGAATGAATACTACAGAATGTACATAAGGTGCAGTTGCAGTCTGGCAGTGGGAGCAGTGTGACAGGTCAACTGTTTGCTTTTTAAAAATATGATCTAGTTTACATTTCATTCCACAAATTCAGCAACCAACATATAAACATTATATGTGCAAAAATTTATTTTTCTAAAGTGAAACAGTGAAAAATTACAGCACTGTTAATACATAAATATGCAGGCGTTGTACAAAAAGTCCAATTTTGGCACACATTAGACACCAGATATGAGTTGATTTTTTTTTTAGGTATTAAAGAGCAGAAATTATTTAATCTTATCAACAGGCCTTCAAATGCTTGTTTTTGAATATTTAAGAATTAACCACACATTTACAGGCAACGTGGCCTGTCTCCTGTGCGCATGGCCATCTGAGGGGCTGTAACTTTGGCTTCTTTTGGCCAATT
Organism: Perissodus microlepis; assembly: GCF_051167445.1. Taxonomy (NCBI): domain Eukaryota; kingdom Metazoa; phylum Chordata; class Actinopteri; order Cichliformes; family Cichlidae; genus Perissodus; species Perissodus microlepis. Next base: position 34,582,148 of record NC_140476.1, on the reverse strand, counting down.
TGCATGATTGACACCTCTATTTAATTGTTTGAGCCAATTAAATCATAGTAATAATATCATGTTTACGTCTCTTCAACCAATCAGAAGTTGCAAAGCCAAAGCTCACGTGGGCCCATATTCATAACATGTGGCATCTGTCTAGTCACGTGCCTGTATTTGGGCCTAAAATTGCAGTTGTTGGCAGAAATGGCTCTGATGTGGCTAGTTCGCTGTGGTAACTGCTGATAATCATGAGGCTATCAGCTGTGAGAATAACAGAGAAAATTGGGACAGCCCATTTCTGTTCTAGCACATTTCTGTCATGGCTTGTTTTCGCTGTGTTTGGATGTTGGATGTCTGAACCTCAGCTAAAATCTGATTCTAGCTGAGGTTCAGAGGTTTTTGTGGATACCACACATGTCAGAACTTATATTATGACCACATGTTATAACTGATTAAACACAATCACCTCACTTTTGCCCCTATTTTTTTTTTTTTTTTTTGGGGGGGGATGGGTGTTTAAGAAATAAGCTCAGTGAGAATTCATCCAGAGATTAAAAGTTGTTTCAGTGATTCAGAGACAAACTGGTGACTCCACGACAACCATCTCAGAAATAAACCTCTTCTTTGTTTCTCAGTTTTATACAATGAAATTAATAAAAATGCAACATCTGGAATGAAGATTGATCTCTTGGTGGCGCTGTCACTTGGTGTTCGCTCGCTCTGCGGTAGAGTATCACTTCCTGTTCCTGCTCAAACACAGTGGTGTTTCTGAGTAGCTTATTTGCTTAGCAATTTAATTAACAACTTTTAAATACATTCTTCTTTCATAGTATAATCTTCACGTGCTTCATCCGAAGCACACTTTCTGTGTACTCACTACCTAATTTATAGCCAAAGTATTCACTCACTGTCTCTGTACTGTTTCGCTAGCTTAGCTTAGCTCGTAGCCGACTCGTTAGCACCATGGCTACTTCACCTGTCCCTCCTGCACTTTCTTGCTCATTGTGTCAGATGTTTAGTTACTCCTCGGCCTCCTTTAGCAGTAATGATATCTGTAACAAATGTAGCATATTTGCAGCTCTGGAGGCCAGGATTACTGAATTGGAGACTCGGCTTCGCACCCTTCATTCACCCGTAGCTAGCCAGGCCCCTGTAGCTGGTGCAGCCGAAGATAGCGTAGGCCCCGCTAGCTGTTCCCCAGCAGACCCCAAGCAGCTGGGGAAAGAGGGCGGCTGGGTCACGGTGAGGAGGAAGCATAGTCCTAAACAGAAGCCTCAGGTACACCACCAACCCGTTCATGCGTCTAACCGTTTTTCCCCACTCAGTGACACACCCGCCGGGGGTCAAACTCTGGTAATTGGTGATTCTGTTCTCAGACATGTGAAGCTAGAGACACCGGCAACCATAGTCAATTGTCTTCCAGGGGCCAGAGCAGGCGACATTGAAGGAAATTTAAAACTGCTGGCTAAGGGTAAACGTAAATTCAGTAAAATCATAATTCACGTCGGCAGTAATGACACCCGGTTACGCCAATCGGAGGTCACTAAAATCAATATTGAATCGATGTGCAACTTTGCTAAAACAATGTCGGACTCTGTAGTTTTCTCTGGTTCCCTCCCCAATCAGACCAGGAGTGACATGTTTAGCCGCATGTTCTCCTTAAATTGCTGGCTGTCTGAGTGGTGTCCCAGAAACGATGTGGGCTTCATAGATAATTGGCAAACCTTCTGGAGGAAACCTGGTCTTGTTAGGAGAGACGGCATCCATCCCACTTTGGATGGAGCAGCTCTCATTTCTAGAAATATGGACAAATTTATTAAACCCCCCAAAATATGACTATCCAGAGTTGGGACCAGGAAGCAGAGTTGCAGTCTTACACGCCTCTCTGCAGCTTCTCTCCTCCTGCTACCCCCCCAAAAACCCATCTCCATAGAGACTGTGTCAGCTTCCAAAAAGACTAAAAACAAACTAAAAACCAGCAACAAACAACTTAAACATAAACAATCAAAAAGAAAGAACAATACAGTATCCACATCTGAACCAAAGAGTAAAACAGTGAAATGTGGATTATTAAATATTAGGTCTCTCTCCTCCAAGTCTCTGTTAGTACATGACTTAATAATTGATCAACAAATTGATTTACTCTGCCTTACAGAAACCTGGTTGCAGCAGGATGATTATGTTAGTTTAAATGAATCAACACCCCCGAGTCATTCTAACTACCAGAAACCTCGAAGCACAGGCCGAGGGGGCGGTGTGGCAGCAATTTTTCACACCAGCCTATTAATTAATGAAAGACCAAGACAGACTTTTAATTCATTTGAAAGCCTGATGCTTAACATTGTCCACCCCAGCTGTAAAACTCAGAAACCAGTCTTACTTGTTATCATCTATCGTCCACCTGGGCCTTACACAGAGTTTCTGTCTGATTTCTCAGACTTTATATCTAATTTAGTTCTGAGCTCAAATAAAATAATTATTGTGGGTGATTTTAACATCCATGTAGATGCTAAAAATGACAGCCTCAACATGGCATTTAGTCTGTTATTAGACTCAATTGGCTTCTCTCAAAATGTAAAAGAACCCACCCACCACTTTAATCACACTCTAGATCTTGTTTTAACATATGGCATAGAAACTGAACATTTAACAGTGTTTCCTGAAAACCCTCTCCTGTCTGATCATTTCCTGATAACATTTACATTTACAATAATTGATTACACAGCGGTGGAGAGTAGATTTTATCAAAGTAGATGTCTTTCTGAAAGCGCTGTAACTCAGTTTAAGAATATAATCCACCCACTGTTATCATCTTCAATGCCCTGTACCAACACAGAGCAGAGCAGCTATCTGAACGCTACCCCAACAGAGGTTGATTATCTTGTTAATAATTTCACCTCCTCACTACGTACGACTCTGGATACTGTAGCTCCAGTGAAAACTAAGGTCTCTAATCAGAAGTACCTGACTCTGTGGTATAATTCTCAAACACGTAGCCTAAAGCAGATGACTCGTAATCTGGAGAGGAAATGGCGTGTCACAAATTTAGAGGATCATCATTTAGCCTGGAGAAATAGTTTGCTGCTTTATAAGAAAGCCCTCCGCAAAGCCAGAACATCTCACTATTCATCACTGATTGAAGAAAATAAGAACAACCCCAGGTTTCTCTTCAGCACTGTAGCCAGGCTGACAAACAGTCAGAGCTCTGTTGAGCCAACCATCCCTTTAACGTTAACTAGTAATGACTTCATGAACTTCTTCACAAATAAAATTTTTATCATTAGAGAAAAAATTACCAGTAATCATCCCACAGATGTAATATTATCTACAGCTACTCTTAGTACCATTGATGTTAAGTTAGACTCTTTTTCTCCAATTGATCTTTCTGAGTTAACTTCAATAATTACTTCCTCCAAACCATCAACGTGTCTTTTAGACCCCATTCCTACAAAACTGCTCAAAGAAGTCCTGCCATTAATTAATTCTTCGATCTTTAATATGATCAACCTATCTCTAATAATCAGCTATGTACCACAGGCCTTCAAGCTGGCTGTGGTTAAACCTTTACTCAAAAAGCCATCTCTAGACCCAGAAGTCTTAGCTAATTATAGGCCAATCTCCAACCTTCCTTTCATATCAAAAATCCTTGAAAGAGTAGTTGTCAAACAGCTAACAGATCATCTGCAGAGGAATGGCTTATTTGAAGAGTTTCAGTCAGGTTTCAGAGCTCATCACAGCACAGAAACAGCTTTAGTGAAGGTTACAAATGATCTTCTTATGGCCTCTGACAGTGGACTCATCTCTGTGCTTGTCCTGCTAGACCTCAGTGCAGCGTTCGATACTGTCGACCATAATATCCTATTAGAGCGATTAGAACATGCTGTAGGTATTACAGGTACTGTGCTGCAGTGGTTTGTATCATATCTATCTAATAGACTCCAATTTGTGCATGTAAATGGAGAGTCCTCTTCACACACTGAGGTTAATTATGGAGTTCCACAGGGTTCAGTGCTAGGACCAATTCTGTTTACATTATACATGCTTCCCTTAGGCAGCATCATTAGAAGACATAGCATACATTTTCACTGCTATGCAGATGACACCCAGCTCTATCTGTCCATGAAGCCAGATAACACACACCAATGAGTTAAACTGCAGGAATGTCTTAAAGACATAAAGACCTGGATGGCCGCTAACTTTCTGCTTCTTAATTCAGATAAAACTGAGGTTATTGTACTCGGCCCTGAAAATCTTAGAAATATGGTATCTAACCAGATTCATACTCTGGATGGAATTACCTTGGCCTCCAGTAACACTGTGAGGAACCTTGGAGTCATTTTTGACCAGGACATGTCCTTCAATGCACATATTAAACAAATATGTAAGACTGCTTTCTTCCATTTGCGCAACATCTCTAAAATTAGAAATATCCTGTCTCAGAGTGACACTGAAAAGCTAGTTCATGCATTTATTACTTCCAGGCTGGACGACTGTAATTCATTATTATCAGGATGTCCAAAAAACTCACTGAAAAGCCTTCAGCTAATCCAAAATGCTGCAGCAAGAGTCCTGACAGGGACTAGAAAGAGAGAGCAGATTTCTCCTGTTTTGGCTTCCCTTCATTGGCTTCCTGTTAAGTCCAGAATTGAATTCAAAATCCTGCTCCTCACATACAAGGTCTTAAATAATCAGGCCCCATCTTATCTTAATGACCTTGTAGTACCATATCACCCTATTAGAGCACTTCGCTCTCGCTCTGCAGGCCTACTTGTTGTTCCTAGAGTATTTAAAAGTAGAATGGGAGGCAGAGCCTTCAGTTTTCAGGCCCCTCTTCTGTGGAACCAGCTTCCAGTTTGGATTCGGGAGACAGAAACTATCTCTACTTTTAAGATTAGGCTTAAAACTTTCCTTTTTGCTAAAGCATATAGTTAGGGCTGGACCAGGTGACCCTGAATCCTCCCTTAGTTATGCTGCAATAGACGTAGGCTGCCGGGGGATTCCCATGATGCATTGAGTTTTTCCTTTCCAGTCACCTTTCTCACTCACTATGTATTAATAGACCTCTCTGCATTGAATCATATCTGTTATTAACCTCTGTCTCTCTTCCACAGCATGTCTTTTATCCTGTCTTCCTTCTCTCACCCCAACCGGTCGCAGCAGATGGCCGCCCCTCCCTGAGCCTGGTTCTGCCGGAGGTTTCTTCCTGTTAAAAGGGAGTTTTTCCTTCCCACTGTCGCCAAAGTGCTTGCTCATAGGGGGTCATATGATTGTTGGGTTTTTCTCTGTATCTATGAAGCGCCTTGAGGCGACTTTTGTTGTGATTTGGCGCTATATAAATAAATTGAATTGAATGGAGACAAATGTAAACCAGTGAACATGAAAACCAGGTAACCACCAGCACCAAGCTGATTGCTTACAGAGTTCATACTCTAACTACTAGCTGCTCTGCTCGCTACGCTAACTCTTGTTAAAGGTCAAAGTAATTAAAATGAGGTGATGTTGCTGGGAGTTAGGTCACAGACTAGCAGCATTTAGTTACTCAGCATATATTTAATCTGTATTATCTGCTCCTCTCACCTCTGTTTACCTGTGACAACAAGAACATTTAGCCAATAGTTTATTAGGTTTGGTGAAATTGTGAACAGGCAACAGCATGGTCAGCTATACTGTCCTTTAGTGCTGGGGCAGCAGGAACACCAGTTGATAATGGATTGCATTTATATAGCGTTTTTTGAGACCCTCAAAGCGCTTTACAATTCCACTATTCATTCACACACTGGTAGAGGCAAGCTACAGTTGCAGACTGAGAGATGAGCTTCCCAACCCTCTTAACCCTCGTTCAGTTAATCTGAAATCTCTTTTTCTCTCTAAAACAAAGTGACAGCAGACTGAGTCAAAGACAGAAACCTTATATACACACCAAATACTCACCGGCCTCACTTCCTGATCCAGGATTCAAATATGATCTGCAGAGTTATTCCATTACTCTGAACTATGAGGCAGCAGCTTTGTGCTGGAGACGATCATCTGACACTAAGATGCGAAAAGTGAACTGAAACTTAGAGGAGGAAGAGAGGCATTTGTGGCAAAACTGGGATTAAACAAAGGCAAAAATCGAGTCTGGACTTTAGAAACGTAGAAATGTTTGTTGGAGGCATTCAATTCAACTCCATTTTATTTATATAGCGCCAAATCACAAGTATATCCTATAATAATACATGCAGAGAAAAACCCAACAATCATATGAACCCCTTTATGAGCAAGCACTTTGGTGACAGTGGGAAGGAAAAACTCCCTTTCAACAGGGTTTTCTGCCCTGCTACTAAGCGCAGCATTCAACTATGTTTCTATTGTAGTTTCTATTGTAGTGACACTTTAAACTGGTTCCACTGCAGATCAAAGAAACACTCAGTGTGTTAGTGGACATTGTTTTTAGCTGAGCTGTGTCCTTAATCCAATCTGAATTGAACAGTTTGCTGCAGAGCAGGAAGCGTCTCCATGACAAACTCATGTTACACTTTATCAGCTCCATCTTTCTTCTTCTACTTGTTTTAACTGGAAACTTTGCCTTCCTGTCTCACTACAGTGAATAACTGCTATTCTTTAATGATTTGTTTGGAGTTAATTTTACACATTCATTTAGATATAATCAGTCCAAACTTGTTTCATCGTTATTCTATAAATATAAATGTACCACTGACTCTATACATGCTCTGTTTGCAGAAAATGAGCCGAAGAACAAACTAAGAGCATGAGGGTAAAGTTCAAACTGAGCCAAATAGCACCTTCCTGTTCCAACATGACTCTGCACCAGTGAAGAAAGTCCATAGAGACATGGAGGAAAGAGTTTGGTGTGGAAGAACAACTTTGGTATGAATTAGAGTGGAGACTGTGAGCCAGTCCTCCTGATCCAACTCACAATTGCTCTTCTGGAATAGTGTTAAAAAATTCCATAAACACTCCAAGTCTTGTGGAAATCTTTTCTAGAGGGGTTAAAGCTGTTACAGCTGCAAAGGTTGGGCAGATATCACATAAAGATGGATTAAGAACAGTATGTCATTAAAGTTCATAAAAGATGAGACCATCTCAAACTCATGTTAAAATGTTAAAAATAGAAAGAAAAAGATGTTCATAGCTTTAAAAAAAAAAAAAGGTTTTGTGCTCACTGACCTATTAAAATGTTATTAAGGCTTAATAAAGCTTATATTAACAAACTAACTGATAATGGTTGTGAAAAAGCCAGCGGCAGCTGATCATTGTATTCTAGGAGGTACATGAGAGCAACAAATGACACTGTACAAACAACAACCAGCTGATGTCATCAAAAATGTTTAAAGAGTGTCTGTATAAAAAAAATCTACCTGTGACTACAAACAAAAGCCTGTAAGTCCAACAAACTTTACTCTGTTTTCATATGATTGTTGTTGTTAATTATTTCAAAGCTGTATAACCAGGATTTGTGAACTACAGGAGTCAACCTTTACTCTGAGGAAACCTACCAACAACAGCAGCATGTTTGCCTCTTTGAGTGGTTGTACATCATGTTGTCTGAGCATTGCTGACTAAATTGACTGTTAGTAAAACCTGAGTGACGTAGAAGTTTGAACTAGTCTTGTTCACTGTGGTTAGTGTTCATGTGACACTTCCACTGACTGCTCAGCAGTTTTTGCTGATACCCACGTATTTCTCAAGAGGGAAAGAAAAAAACAGGAAACAGTGTTTTTAGCACAAGCCTGATCAGCTGATCACGACTGCATCATGAACAAAATCTCCATTATTCTGATGTTTTCAGTTTAGTTGATAAGTGACTTTAAAGAGCATAGCTTTCAGCAGAGTAACGTGATTCAACTCATTAACAACTCCAAGTGTCAACAGACAACGATGGAACCATGGCGTGATGCTGCAGATCTTTCAGTTTCAAAGTTATTGTAAGACAACAGAATATGCATGTAATCAATCAGAGCAGCTCGTCAAAGGGATGTCTCCTGCTGACATTAAGTGCGAGGAAATGTTGGTGTGAAACAGGAAGCACAGCAGAGACAAAGCAGGTAAATGTAGTCAGAGGACAGACTCCATCATGATTCACTACAAATTGATACACTATCACAGACCTGTAATTCATATTGATAATTTATTACAATTCGGCAACGTTTTATCATTTTGGCAGCTTTTCTAATATGGACCTCAGATTCTTGTTAACGCTCAATGGCAGAAATATATACAAGTACACAGTCTGATGAAGCAGACAGAAGCAGTACCTCTGATTGGTTCAACATTTTCACCTCTTATCAGCACAAATCTCAGCCTCTTCTGCTGTTTTCAGCAAAAACCTCTTTTAAGCAGAATTCTGCTCATTCACCTCTTTTCAGCAGAAATTCTGCTGATTGAACTCTTTTCAGCAGAATTTTCACCTCTTTTCAGCCCAAATTCTGCTCATTCACCTCTTCTGCAAAATTTTCAGCCTTTTCACCTCTTATTAGCACAAATCTCAGCTGTTTTCAGATAAAAACTCTTTTCAGCAGAAATTCTGCTGATTGAACTCTTTTCAGCAAAATTATCAGTTTTTTCTGCTGTTTTCAGAAAAAAACTCTTTTCAGCAGAAATTCTGCTAATTGAACTCTTTTCAGCAGAAATTCTGCTGATTGAACTCTTTTCAGCAGAAATTCTGCTGATTGAACTCTTTTCAGCAAAATTTTCAGTTTTTTCTGCTGTTTTCAGAAAAAACTCTTTTCAGCAGAAATTCTGCTGATTGAACTCTTTTCAGCAGAAATTCTGCTGATTGAACTCTTTTCAGCAGAATTTTCACCTCTTTTATGCCCAAATTCTGCTTATTCACCTCTTCTGAAAAATTTTCAGCCTTTTCACCTCTTATTAGCACAAATCTCAGCTGATTGAACTCTTTTCAGCAGAAATTCTGCTGATTCATCTCTTTTCTGCAATGTTTTCAGCCTTTTCACCTCTTATCAGCACAATTCTCAGCAGCTTCTGCTCATTTCAGCACAATTGTCAATCTCTCCACCTCTTCTTTGTGAGAGCGAGTTTTGCTCAGTGAGCTAAATAGCCGCCCTTAGACCAGGAGGGCCAGGTTCGAATCCTGCTCAGGGCGATGTTTTTTTTTTTTTTTTTGAATTTCAACTTTTTCAGCTTTTTTCAGCAGACATCTTCAGTGTTAAGGCATCCACACAGCATTTTCGCAGGAAATGCAAATTTTTTTCTAGTTGCATTTGAGTTTGCTTAGTAACAGGTGACGGAAGATGTGCTAAAGAGGAAGTCGAGTCCAGGGGGACTTTCAGGGCCCAAAATCATCGCCATATTTGGAAGAAGATGCCAGAAAGAGGAACGTCTGTGTCTGCATTTAGCTCTTGAAACTGATTCTTGTCTGATGTTATAAAAGCAATCTGAAGTGTATTTTTGGGCGAAGATCTACAGCTGATGTGTTGCAGTGTACATCTTCCCACGCGTGTGTTCAATAAACTCATCTGTTTGACTGCATCCTTCTGGGCCTCTGGTATTTTGTTTTGGTTCTCAATATCTCGAATCGGGACAGCAAACACGTTCTTAAGGAAGGGCTCCACACTTATGGTACTGATTTAACTGAGCTTATTGTCATCAAGCAAAGTTTGTTTAATGTGTCTCTATTGACAACACAAAGCATTTTTACACTATTTATAAAACATAGAAGTCTTCAAACATATCTGCAGTGCTTGATGTAAATTCAATGATTCAAGCCACAGTTGGTTGTTCATCTTCACTGAAACATAAATATGAATAAATAATAATAATATACAATATAATATAATAAATAATAAAATATGATGTGATGTTGACATGTCTTGTTTGTATTTTGCATAAATGTCTTTTTTAATGTAAACACTTTGTTCCAGACGGACAGGGAGTCGCTATCAGGCTGTCCAAGCAAATCCACGGCTGTAACAGAGACTGAAGAAGATTCTAACAGAGTCCAACAGTCTGCAGTGGCCACCACAGTCCACGTCTTCACATCACAAGGACAATTTCAACATGTCTGTGAAGTCTCCTTGCCCTTGTACTCATGCCTTGATGAACAAGTAGGCAGAGTTCAAATGTGGGTTTTCAGTGAATTTATAAGTACAATTTACTGTTACTGCTGCTGTTTTTGTTTTGTCAGGTTTGTTTCATGAATATTTGTCAGACAGAAGAAGGTGATATTCCAACGGAGCTGAAAAGGAGAGCCGTCGATGCCTTACATTTGAAGAGCAGAGCAGCTTAAGAAAAGCTCTGACTCCAACGTGAGATGGACACTGTGATTCATCATCAGCAACACACTGACCTGCATTCATCCATAGATGACACTCAGGACCCTGGTTCCACAGCTGTTCTTGTTCACAGCAGCATCCAGTTAGAGAGGAAACTGGATAATGCAATGATGATGTTCCAGCATCATGTTGTTGCTCCTCCTCCACATGCTTACCTGCCACAGTTTAACTCCGCCTCTCAGACAGTCATGTCACCTGATCTGCATGTGTTGCTGTACGATGACGTCATCTTGACGTTGACGAGGAGAAAAACTAGTTTAGTCCTGCAGATGGCGATCTTGCACCGTGTTCAGAGAGCCGACACTTTGATGATGCTGCTCTACTCAACTTACTTTAGCCTGGGTTGGACTCTATATGAGCAGCTTCCACTCTGGATTCACTGTTAAATACACTTGTTTGATTTCACTTGTAAAAGTTGAAAAATAAATATATTTATTGAACTGTTAAGGTGGAAAAAATGAATCAGGTTAAAATACTTTAAATCAGTGAAGATGTGTAATGTAATGTAAAATGTTGATAATGGTTGTAGTGGGCTTGTAATATAAATGTGGTCTGATTAAATGTGACATTAATGGTGACGCTGCATAAAGCTGATAAAACAGTTCTATTAGTGGGTCTGTGTGATCAGCATCAGTGGGTTAAGGTGAGCCCTTGACTAGCAGAACGTCATGTTGGTGTATGACAACACATGAGCCAACATCTCAGAAGATCCAGTGTGACATCATCGTTACCTGGCAACAGAAGCCCTCAGCCCATCTGACTTTATTGGAGGATATTTACACCAGCAACACTGTTTAGTTTGATATGACAGACTAACAACATGCGCTGTGATATCCAGTTCATCTGTAATAGATACTGGATCTAATCAGTGAGCAGATATTTGATCACTGTCACGGTTTGCCAGGGCAAGCCGTGTGGAATATTTAGGACCAGGACGCGGCAGCTCTGGTGCAGGTGAGTATTTATTAACAAAGGAAAAAACAAACAACAAAGGCACTGGGAACATGAAACTGGAACCTAAACTGGATAAAACTAACAAAACAAACCAGAAACGAAGATGCAGGGAGGTCCGGGGAAATACACATGGAGAGATGCAGGGAGACCGAGGGGAAACAACACAGACGAACCAGCAACTATTAAGACAGAAGACACAACTTAAATACACTCAGAGAACACAGGGAAATTATACACAGGTGGGGAACACAGCTGGGAGTGATTAACGTGACGAGACTAGGGAGGCAAACTGAAAACACTCACATAAGACGCAGACCTTCACAATAAAACAGGAATTACGCATGAAAGGACACAAACTAAGAAATGCGGACTAGATACAAGAACACACGGGCAGAACAGAGTAAACACTAAACAGAGGAAGAACAGAAAACACCAAACGCTGGGTCAAAAGGACCCAGGATCATGACAATCACCTTATTTATAACTATACTAGAAAAAATGCAACTGTCTTGCTGATTCATGCAAACTTGCATATCAGCCTTTGAAGGTTTTGTAGTATTGAGAACAAAGAGGTTGTGTTAGGGCTGAAAACCCCGACTTGTTCTCCTCTGCAGGTCATCAAATGCACTACAGAAGTTTGTATTTGCACAAGCCTGTATATGTTTGATGGCTTTATTATTCTCTGTTCAAAGACAATAACTGTGGAAAATGTCTCATGTAGCATCAGCTTAATTTAAAATGACTGCAAACATTCAGAGAACGTGCTGCTGTTTGTCCTACATTTCAACACTGAATGAACCCTGAAAACGTGATGGCAGCTGGCAGATTGGAGTTCACATGAAATATGGGCTGTATGAAGACTGGAAAATATAGATGATACAAATATGCAGCAAACATTTGTGGACATGGATAAACTATCTGATCCAAAAAGCAGGAAGTGACACAGCTAGAAAATGAAAGTGTGTAACAGCTGAAGTCAAATGTAATGCAGAGTTGAATCTGCACTTGGATCCATCTGTGAAAGGTCCATATGTAGGGATCACATGAGTCCTGATGTTTGTCAGTGCAGCTTGATAACTCCATCTACTGTGGGCTACATATACTGGGCTGGTAGCTCCACAGTGTTGGAAAGAAACTATTAAATGTGCAAAGTTTAAACTCAGAGGCTCTTCTAACACGGGAGCCATGTTGAGTTTAGATCACAGCCGACCACCGGCAGTCTGAAATGGAATGAAGCCCACTGACAGCAGCAGGTCTAAACAGGAACGCACCCATTTGTATGCGTGGCAATGATGTGGCTGCAGCTGACACAGGATTGGTTCAAACTAAACATCAGACGCATTTCACAGAGTTCACAAATAAACTCACGTTTTTATCTTTGAAGATCATCATAAAGTAGAATTGATGGTCCAGTAGAAACAGCAGGAGGTTTGAGCCCTTCTGATGCAGCAGAAACAGGATTTGGAGGAAGATGTTAATAGATTAGAAAGAATTGTACACTGTGAATCAATGCAAGTCTTTCTAGATAGACAGATCTTTAATAATCCTCAGGTAGGTTCCTCTGGGACAGTCACAGATAGAGACACCAATTCTGACGTCCTTTGAAAGTTTGAATTTTCATCACTCGTCATGTACACAGATGTTAATTCTACATATTCCTGGTACTGAACTCTAAATCAATATGAAGAAAATGCTCCTACTAATCTGCATATATGTTGATATCAAATCCTTTTCCAGCACATGGATAAATCTCTATAAACCTTTCAATCTGATCAGAATGGGCACAGTGTTGTTATTGCAGCACTCCCTGATGTTTGAAAAGCTAAATGTCCATTTTAAAGTGGTCGTGTGTAGGATTGTGTTTTCCTTCCTTTGTGCAGTTCTTACAGTAAACATGTTTGAATGTTTCCTGTTCCCCTGATGCTTCTTCCTGTTGGAGAAAGTTGGTTTGAATAACATGTTCTTATAGGTTTCAATGAACTTCAAACTGTGATCCACTTACAAAACTGTCTCATTTTATTGGAACGATCCACATTTGCATCCATTCACGGTACATTTGACATCTGAACACGTTTGTACACATGATGAAAGGACAGATGGTGTTTGTGTGTCCTTCTTAAACTTAATGTGAATGTTTCATCATGTAGAACTACTTAGAACAAAGTCTTTGGGAACATTTGGAGAACACGTTTAGAAAAGTAACATCCTGGTAGAACATCTTCTTAAAGCAAAGCAGAGCCATAGCTCTGAGAATGATCTCTTGATCTCTTGGTGGCGCTGTCACTTGGTGTTCGCTCGCTCTGCGGTAGAGTATCACTTCCTGTTCCTGCTCAAACACAGTGGTGTTTCTGAGTAGCTTATTTGCTTAGCAATTTAATTAACAACTTTTAAATACATTCTTCTTTCATAGTATAATCTTCACGTGCTTCATCCGAAGCACACTTTCTGTGTACTCACTACCTAATTTATAGCCAAAGTATTCACTCACTGTCTCTGTACTGTTTCGCTAGCTTAGCTTAGCTCATAGCCGACTCGTTAGCACCATGGCTACTTCACCTGTCCCTCCTGCACTTTCTTGCTCATTGTGTCAGATGTTTAGTTACTCCTCGGCCTCCTTTAGCAGTAATGATATCTGTAACAAATGTAGCATATTTGCAGCTCTGGAGGCCAGGATTACTGAATTGGAGACTCGGCTTCGCACCCTTCATTCACCCGTAGCTAGCCAGGCCCCTGTAGCTGGTGCAGCCGAAGATAGCGTAGGCCCCGCTAGCTGTTCCCCGGCAGACCCCAAGCAGCTGGGGAAAGAGGGCGGCTGGGTCACGGTGAGGAGGAAGCATAGTCCTAAACAGAAGCCCCAGGTACACCACCAACCCGTTCATGTGTCTAACCGTTTTTCCCCACTCGGTGACACACCCGCCGGGGGTCAAACTCTGGTAATTGGTGATTCTGTTCTCAGACATGTGAAGCTAGAGACACCGGCAACCATAGTCAATTGTCTTCCAGGGGCCAGAGCAGGCGACATTGAAGGAAATTTAAAACTGCTGGCTAAGGGTAAACGTAAATTCAGTAAAATCATCATTCACATCGGCAGTAATGACACCCGGTTACGCCAATCGGAGGTCACTAAAATCAATATTGAATCGATGTGCAACTTTGCTAAAACAATGTCGGACTCTGTAGTTTTCTCTGGTCCCCTCCCCAATCAGACCAGGAGTGACATGTTTAGCCGCATGTTCTCCTTAAATTGCTGGCTGTCTGAGTGGTGTCCCAGAAACGATGTGGGCTTCATAGATAATTGGCAAACCTTCTGGAGGAAACCTGGTCTTGTTAGGAGAGACGGCATCCATCCCACTTTGGATGGAGCAGCTCTCATTTCTAGAAATATGGACAAATTTATTAAACCCCCCAAAATATGACTATCCAGAGTTGGGACCAGGAAGCAGAGTTGCAGTCTTACACGCCTCTCTGCAGCTTCTCTCCTCCTGCTACCCCCCCAAAAACCCATCTCCATAGAGACTGTGTCAGCTTCCAAAAAGACAAAAAACAAACTAAAAACCAGCAACAAACAACTTAAACATAAACAATCAAAAAGAAAGAACAATACAGTATCCACATCTGAACCAAAGAGTAAAACAGTGAAATGTGGATTATTAAATATTAGGTCTCTCTCCTCCAAGTCTCTGTTAGTACATGACTTAATAATTGATCAACAAATTGATTTACTCTGCCTTACAGAAACCTGGTTGCAGCAGGATGATTATGTTAGTTTAAATGAATCAACACCCCCGAGTCATTCTAACTACCAGAAATCTCGAAGCACAGGCCGAGGGGGCGGTGTGGCAGCAATTTTTCACACCAGCCTATTAATTAATGAAAGACCAAGACAGACTTTTAATTCATTTGAAAGCCTGATGCTTAACATTGTCCACCCCAGCTGTGAAACTCAGAAACCAGTCTTACTTGTTATCATCTATCGTCCACCTGGGCCTTACACAGAGTTTCTGTCTGATTTCTCAGACTTTATATCTAATTTAGTTCTGAGCTCAAATAAAATAATTATTGTGGGTGATTTTAACATCCATGTAGATGCTAAAAATGACAGCCTCAACATGGCATTTAGTCTGTTATTAGACTCAATTGGCTTCTCTCAAAATGTAAAAGAACCCACCCACCACTTTAATCACACTCTAGATCTTGTTTTAACATATGGCATAGAAACTGAACATTTAACAGTGTTTCCTGAAAACCCTCTCCTGTCTGATCATTTCCTGATAACATTTACATTTACAATAATTGATTACACAGCGGTGGAGAGTAGATTTTATCAAAGTAGATGTCTTTCTGAAAGCGCTGTAACTAAGTTTAAGAATATAATCCACCCACTGTTATCATCTTCAATGCCCTGTACCAACACAGAGCAGAGCAGCTATCTGAACGCTACCCCAACAGAGGTTGATTATCTTGTTAATAATTTCACCTCCTCACTACGTACGACTCTGGATACTGTAGCTCCAGTGAAAACTAAGGTCTCTAATCAGAAGTACCTGACTCCGTGGTATAATTCTCAAACACGTACCCTAAAGCAGATGACTCGTAATCTGGAGAGGAAATGGCGTGTCACAAATTTAGAGGATCATCATTTAGCCTGGAGAAATAGTTTGCTGCTTTATAAGAAAGCCCTCCGCAAAGCCAGAACATCTTACTATTCATCACTGATTGAAGAAAATAAGAACAACCCCAGGTTTCTCTTCAGCACTGTAGCCAGGCTGACAAAGAGTCAGAGCTCTGTTGAGCCAACCATCCCTTTAACGTTAACTAGTAATGACTTCATGAACTTCTTCACAAATAAAATTTTTATCATTAGAGAAAAAATTACCAGTAATCATCCCACAGATGTAATATTATCTACAGCTACTCTTAGTACCATTGATGTTAAGTTAGACTCTTTTTCTCCAATTGATCTTTCTGAGTTAACTTCAATAATTACTTCCTCCAAACCATCAACGTGTCTTTTAGACCCCATTCCTACAAAACTGCTCAAAGAAGTCCTGCCATTGATTAATTCTTTGATCTTAAATATGATCAACCTATCTCTAATGGTCGGCTATGTACCACAGGCCTTCAAGCTGGCTGTGGTTAAACCTTTACTCAAAAAGCCATCTCTAGACCCAGCAGTCTTAGCTAATTATAGGCCAATCTCCAACCTTCCTTTCATATCAAAAATCCTTGAAAGAGTAGTTGTCAAACAGCTAACAGATCATCTGCAGAGGAATGGTTTATTTGAAGTGTTTCAGTCAGGTTTCAGAGCTCATCACAGCACAGAAACAGCTTTAGTGAAGGTTACAAATGATCTTCTTATGGCCTCTGACAGTGGACTCATCTCTGTGCTTGTCCTGCTAGACCTCAGTGCAGCGTTCGATACTGTCGACCATAATATCCTATTAGAGCGATTAGAACATGCTGTAGGTATTACAGGTACTGCACTGCAGTGGTTTGTATCATATCTATCTAATAGACTCCAATTTGTGCATGTAAATGGAGAGTCCTCTTCACACACTGAGGTTAATTATGGAGTTCCACAGGGTTCAGTGCTAGGACCAATTCTGTTTACATTATACATGCTTCCCTTAGGCAGCATCATTAGAAGACATAGCATACATTTTCACTGCTATGCAGATGACACCCAGCTCTATCTGTCCATGAAGCCAGATAACACACACCAATTAGTTAAACTGCAGGAATGTCTTAAAGACATAAAGACCTGGATGGCCGCTAACTTTCTGCTTCTTAATTCAGATAAAACTGAGGTTATTGTACTCGGCCCTGAAAATCTTAGAAATATGGTATCTAACCAGATTCATACTCTGGATGGCATTACCTTGGCCTCCAGTAACGCTGTGAGGAACCTTGGAGTCATTTTTGACCAGGACATGTCCTTCAACGCACATATTAAACAAATATGTAAGACTGCTTTCTTCCATTTGCGCAACATCTCTAAAATTAGAAATATCCTGTCTCAGAGTGACGCTGAAAAACTAGTTCATGCATTTATTACTTCCAGGCTGGACTACTGTAATTCATTATTATTAGGATGTCCAAAAAACTCACTGAAAAGCCTTCAGCTAATCCAAAATGCTGCAGCAAGAGTACTGACAGGGACTAGAAGGAGAGAGCATATTTCTCCTGTTTTGGCTTCCCTTCATTGGCTTCCTGTTAAATCCAGAATTGAATTCAAAATCCTGCTCCTCACATACAAGGTCTTAAATAATCAGGCCCCATCTTATCTTAATGACCTTGTAGTACCATATCACCCTATTAGAGCACTTCGCTCTCGCTCTGCAGGCCTACTTGTTGTTCCTAGAGTATTTAAAAGTAGAATGGGAGGCAGAGCCTTCAGTTTTCAGGCCCCTCTTCTGTGGAACCAGCTTCCAGTTTGGATTCGGGAGACAGAAACTATCTCTACTTTCAAGATTAGGCTTAAAACTTTCCTTTTTGCTAAAGCATATAGTTAGGGCTGGACCAGGTGACCCTGAATCCTCCCTTAGTTGTGCTGCAATAGATGTAGGCTGCCGGGGGATTCCCAAGATGCATTGAGTTTTTCCTTTCCAGTCACCTTTCTCACTCACTATGTATTAATAGACCTCTCTGCATTGAATCATATCTGTTATTAACCTCTGTCTCTCTTCCACAGCATGTCTTTTATCCTGTCTTCCTTCTCTCACCCCAACCGGTCGCAGCAGATGGCCGCCCCTCCCTGAGCCTGGTTCTGCCGGAGGTTTCTTCCTGTTAAAAGGGAGTTTTTCCTTCCCACTGTCGCCAAAGTGCTTGCTCATAGGGGGTCATATGATTGTTGGGTTTTTCTCTGTATCTATGAAGCGCCTTGAGGCGACTTTTGTTGTGATTTGGTGCTATATAAATAAAATTGAATTGAATTGAATTGAATTGAATAGCTGGACTGGCCATCGGGCATACCGGGCATTCAACCAGGAGATGTCCTTACTGAATCATCAAAGCTGAACAGGTGATGGAGAAACAGGTTTACCTTTTAGGTGACATGAATGAGTTGAAGTTATGAATTGTTTCTGAGAGACAAATAACACCAAGATCCTTTTCTAAGTAGCTGACAGCTGGTAACTGTGCAGGGGTGGATCTAGGAAAGTTTTGCCAGGGGGGCAGGTAGGGCATTAACAGGGAAAGGTGGGGCACAAAGAAATACTTTTCTTTCTTATTCTCATTTAAAATATCTAGCTTTTATTTAATAATTATCTAAATCTTACAACCAAAGTTTTTATCTGACGTAAAATGTATAGAAATAATACATATACCAACAAGACAGTGTACATATGGAAAAGATATATATAAATCTTATAAAGTTTGTATCTGTCTTGTGTGAAACTTGTATGAAACGCATACAAGAGTAAATACAGATATAAGATCCCTTGAAAAATTATATAATGAAACTTGTATGTTTTGGATACTTACTAAAACAATATATGAAAGTAATGAGAAAGTGGCCACTTTCATGAGTTAAGTCATATAAGTTTTTACTATTTCTTTTCCATATGGGCACTGTCACAACAGCATTTGTTTTCATTCAAAATCTTTATGGCTAATACCTGGTGGGCCGGTCTCTAGTCAAAATGCCCGATTTTCTGTCCCAGTCCAGCTCTGCAGGTTAATACTGGCAGCGTCACCATGCCAGCTGACTGTATTTCATCATCAGCCAGTGTTGTTCTTTATCAATATTACCAAAGTTTACCATAAGGCAGCATAGAAAGTATTTCCTTGCTTTCAGGTTTTATTCAAATGTTAGTCTTTTCAGTTGTTTCCCCACTTTTTTCCTGTTTCAAAATCAAACACCAGTTTGTGAGAAGATTATCTTCTTTTTTTAATAGGCAGATAAAGTTTTACATTGGAATTGGCTAATTTGTCAATTGTTTGTTACAAATGTTCGTATTTTAATATTCAAAAATGTTTTTGCCCAAAACATATGTGCACTATATGTCAGTAAAAATACTATGCAAATATTGCTGTCCTTGAATGCTGAGTAAACACTGACAAAGCACTGATTGTATCTCTTGTACTTTATCAACGCAGTATCTAAAAACTTTGCACCGTAGGTGGTAAAATCTCATTCTAATAAGAGTTAAAAGCGCATTCGGTTATTAGGTTTATAGGATTATTGAATTATGGTTAACGGTTGGTAGAATTTTTTTTAAACATTATCTGCCAATTACATCTGCCACCCTTCTCCAAATCTGTGCCCCTACCTGGCCCCCCCAACAAAAATTTTCTAGATACGCCACTGCTTCTTGGCTGCCCCAGCCACACCCAGCCGGCCTAGGACTTTGCATAGTGATCGTCCTGCAAAGCCCCTACAACCCACTTCTATGGGCTCATAGAAAGTCTTCCAGCCCCTTCCCCTGCACTCCTGCACTAGTTCCTAGTACTTTCCTCATTTCCTTTCATTGGCCTCCTCGATCCGCTCTTCCCAGGGCACTGTGAGTTCCAGCATGATCAGCTGTTTTGAGGCCTCAGAAATAATTATCATGTCTGGCCGGAGGGATGTTTTTGCAATGTTCTGAGGGAACTTTAGCTGTTTACCCAGGTCAGCCTGTAGCTGCCAATCAGAGGCTGTGTTGAAGAGGCCGGTTGTTAAATTCGGGCGCACCTGGGGTTTCTCTCCAGCCTTAATGAAAGAGATTGCCTTCCTCGGAGCATGATGATGCTTGCTGGTGCTCATTGCTGAGGCAATCTTTTCAGCAACTACTCTGAGCACCTGGTCGTGTCGCCAACGATAACGACCATCGGCCAGGGCCCTTGGGCAGCTGCTAAGGAGGTGTTCTAGGGTCCCTCTTCCAGAGCACAGGGGACAGACAGGTGTCTCGCTCTTCCCCCACAGATGGAGGTTTGCTGGGCTTGGCAGAGTATCGTATACTGCCTGCACTAGGAATCGGATCCGGTGGAAGTCTGCCTGCATGATGTTTGCCCAGGTGACCTTGCGCTGCAAGGTGCTCTCCCACCTTGTCCATGCTCCCTGCTGCTTAAGGCCTACAGCTCTACTTACTCGCTCCTCCTCCACACCTGCTCGGACCTCTTCCTGGAGTAGCTGGTGTCTCTCCTTTCCCTGTGCCCTGCTGACCTGGGCCTTTGGGAAGTACCCCAAGCCTGCTCCCCCTGTTGCTAAGACCCTCACCAGTGTTTTCTGCCTTAGGCGTGACTCTGCCACCTCAACTGCCTTCTCAGCCTTCCACTTTCTTCCTGTCCTTACCTCAATACCTGCTGATGCCACCTTGCAGTCTTTAGAATCTCTGTACTGTAGGGCTTCTCGTGTGCGAGCCACCTTGAACTCTTCTGTGAGGCCACTGAAGGGTAACTGGAAGCTGTTGCTTGCCCCATACAATGCAGTGCTGGTGAGACTGCGGGGAAGTCCCAGCCACTTACGAAGAAAGCCACTGATCTTCCTTTCAAGGGATTCCACAGTAGTTATTGGAACTGTATAGACAAGCAAGGGCCACAGGATTCGGGGCAGGATGGAATGCTGGTAGATCCAGGCTTTAAATCTTCCAGGCAGGCCGGACTTATCCACCTTAATGAGCCACGCTCCCAGCTCCTCATTTGCCTTCTGAATGGCAGTAGAGTCTTTCAGGCTGGAGTCAAAGAGTTTCCCCAAGCGCTTGACTGGTTGTTCCGTTATGGATGGAATAATGGTTCCTGAGATTGAGAACCGGAACTTGTCCATCACCTTGCCCTTTTTCAGTACCATCGATCTTGACTTGGAAGGTTTAAAACTCATCCTTGCCCATGAGATGAGTCTCTCAAGACCTTGCAAGATCCACCTACACCCTGGGACTGATGATGTTGTAATGGTGAGGTCATCCATATAGGCTCTGATAGGGGGCTGATGAACACCTGACCTTGTTAGTGGCCCTCTGCACTCCACCTCCGCAGCCTTTACCACCATGTTCATTGCAAGGGCAAAGACCGTAACTGAGATGGTACAGCCTGTTATTATACTGCCCCAGAAGTGACCCTAAGCCTGAAATTGACGTAATAGTCCAGGATCACGTCCTTGATCTTGCTGGGGACATGGTGGAGGTGTAAAGCATGCTCAACCAGTTTGTGTGGGATCGACCCATACGCATTAGTCAGGTCCAGCCACAATACAGCTAGGTCACCTCTGTTCTCATGGGCTTCTCTTATAAGGTGTGTAACTACACCAGTGTGCTCTAGGCAACCAGGAACTCCTGGGATCCCCCCCTTCTGAACTGATGGATCAATGTAATTATTTCTAAGGAGAAACTCGGTCATTCTCCGGGAGACAATGCTAAAAAACACCTTCCCCTCCACGCTCAATAGCGAAATGCTCCGAAACTGGTTTATGTTTTTTGAGTCCTCCTCTTTAGGAATCCAGACTCCCTCTGCATACCTCCACTGATCAGCAACTCTCCCTCTCTGCCATATCACCTTTAAGATCTTCCACAGGTGGCGAAGCAGCTCTGGGCAGCGCTTATAAACAAGGTAGGGTACACCACTGGGACCTGGGGAGGATGCTGATCGGGCTGCCTTGATGACCTCACACACCTCCTTCAAACTTGGCTCCGTCAACTTGAACTCTACTGATGGTGGGGCAGGGTTGATGAGAGCTTCGTTTGGTCCCAAGTCTTGTTCCCTCAGTGGGTCACTCAAGGTCTCATGAAGGAAGTTATTCACCTCCTCTGCTGAGCACTCCAACTGGCCGCTTCGCTTAACCCCAAGCAATTGTTTGGAAAAGCGAAAGGGATCAGCAATAAAAGCTGCATGTTTCCTGGCTCTCTCTCTTCCCCGCCTCCTGTGCCATTCTGCTCTACGGAGGGTAATCAGCTTCTTCCGCAAGATGTTATGCAGTTCCTCTAAAGCTTGCTTCTCCTCCGCATCAGCGTTCTTGAACTGCTTCTTAAGGCTCCTAAGCTCCTGGCGCTGTCGATGAATCTTCATGGCCCTGCGGTTCATGGTGTAAGGGGTCTTGTTGTTACACTTCTCGGTCAGGCCGAACCTTTCTGAGGCGTAGCTGACTATGATGGTGGTCATTGTTTTAAGCCTGCTGTCAGCATCTCTTTTGGCCACAGCTTGTATGATGTTGGAGACATCCTCATCAAACTTCTGCCACTCGCTCCGGCTGCTGGCTGGGGGCCACTTAATCCGCTGTTGTGGAACTACACTGCTTGGATTGGAAGAGTCCGGTGCGTGGAGGGACTGGGCTCTGTGGGGTGCCTCCGGGCCGGGCTCCTCCTGCGTCTCACCAGGTTCAGGGCCTATGCGTTGCACCTCACTCTCCCGCTCCAAACATTTCATTCTGGCCTGATGGACCTTTAGGCCACGCTGGTTCTTACACAGCTTGCCGCAGATACATGTCTTACTCGTAGTCCTTTCCATTGCGTTGGTCGTTAACCTTGAGTCCGTCCGATTGGAGACCTCATCCTCCCCCCCTCTCGGGATCTCCTGGGGGTATCTTTCAAAGTCCATTGGCACAAAGTGCTTGTGTACAGATGTTTTCAGTCCTTCACTAAGAGATTTTGCAGTCGAGCTTCCCAGTGTGTGATTAGGGGGACATCTCTCCATCCATGCTTTGAATGTATTTTCCAACAGACCATTTAAATAATACATTTCTGTGTCATGTTCCTGTTCCACACAGGTGCATACTTTGGAAATCTCTGTGGCCATGTAGTGGTGATGTTGCTACCCATTGTGGTTATGGGGTTTGAATAGAGCGGGTATTGGATGAATGTCACCAATGTCACCAATTTTCTAAAGAAATATATTTCAGAAGGTTCTGTTGACATGAAAATCTCACCAGATGTGGCAACAACCCATCAAATCCACACATGCAAAGTAATCAAACCACACGTTTCCATAAATTATGTGTAATAAAGAGAAATAAGACAGGGAAAAAGTCTTGAACACACTTGCTGCAGTTTGTTTAATACTTTGTACAAAAGCCTTTGTGTATGATGACAGCATCAAGATGCCTCCTGGTGGACAAATTAGTCGAACGCATGTATTCTGTGCGCTGTGGGCGTGGCTCTACACAAAGTGACAGATAGTCTCCGAGGTAACCACCATGAGATGCTCAAATGCTCTTAACTTGCACATTACATGTGCTCAGATGTTTCTCCACATCAACAGGGCCCCTTCTATAAACTGTGAGGATTCAGGTCAATGGCCGTTCTATCAGCTTTAGTTTCTCTCTCTGAAACCAGCTGGCTGTGTTTGGGATCATTGTTTGCTGAAATGTCAACCCTTGTTTCATCTTCATCAACACAAATTTTCCACTAGAGGGTGTATTTACAAATGTACTTACAATGTCTCAGAGTTTATGAAAAATCTAATATTAAACAGTTCCTAAAATAAGCACACTGGTCAACTGGCTAATTCATTTCTTTTATTTTTATGTCTTCAGTCTCCTATGAATGTGGAGTCAGTGTTTCTTCCCCAAGATCTATATTTGAATTTTAAGTTGCTTTCAGATCATGTGAATGATCAAACAGATCAGACTTGGTGCAGATAAAGTTAAAGGTGCAGATACATTTGAATTAAACTTGAATTACCCCTTTCCACATCTGATCTCTGCTCTTGTTACAGTCACAGTTTCCAGGAAGCTCCACAAGTGTGACGTGCTGGAGAAGAGGTTTGTTTGGCAGCCTGACAGTCACACACTTCACTAGTGGCCAATACCACGTCTTGCCTTATTACCTTCTCTTTGTCTTGAATCATTACTTGAAGAAGAAATGACATAACTAAAAGTTTATATTAAATAAACTGAAACTAGCAAACCCAAAGTAACACATGAGTTTTGCATCAATCATTGGTTTTTAATTTGAGATTGTTTCGAGTTTGAAAAATGTTGAGCAACAGAACACACCAACAGAGGCTCAGGAGAGTGCAATCAGACAATGAGTTTATTAAAACACACGCAGGAGAAGAAGTATACAGCATCACATCAGCAAAACGCCTCCCCCTAAGAATACACAAGATGATGATTTTATAGCATCAGGGTTTTACACCCCCTCGTGCGTCAATTACAGATTAAAATACATCGATTACAGTCAATGGTACATCTTAAATGTGTAAAAAGAGATACAAAAGTTCAGTTTTTGATAACACCTGCCATACATGGTAATACATTTCAAGCCTACATGGTCCCTGAAGACTGATCCCTTTCTTAACTGCTCTCCTGTCATCTGTTACCAAGTAGACTAACATGCAGTTAGAAGCTAAATGAATTCCAGACCTTTGGCCTGGCAAGTTTCTAGATTATATGTGTGTGTAAGCGTGTACGCGGCCTTCTATGTTCCAAGTCACCCACACAATGGATTGTGAAGACATAGCGCTTCACAAAGCTTGAGACCTTTAATAGACTGAACATCAACTCTGAATGAGCACAAATATGCAATGTGTATAAAATGATCATAGCTACACCTGTAATGAAAAAGGTTACTATGATGGCAAACATCTTTGATACAATATCAATCCTGTAAGTAATATTATTAAGGCAATGTTAATAATGCAGGTTATATTATTGCAGTAAAAATAATTTCTGTATCTCCACAAGATCTACGTATGTCCAAGAATGCTAATCACAAACTGCTAATTAACTTCTACCATGGAGAGCCTTCTGATGCACACTGTGGTTCAGCTGCTGTGGAGGACAAGAGGAAACTGCAGCGGGTGGTGAGGGCAGCAGAGCAGCCCTGGGCCCGACACTAACCTCCCTCAGAGACATTTATATACTGGCAATGTCGTCCTCAAGGACCCCCTGGACACTCACTGTGCACCACCACCCATCACATTGCACCTTATATTGGACTGATCACCTGCTCCTTTGTCTGGCATATAACTTGTATATTAAAAAAGCAGGAACTCCAGCAACACTTGAGGGAAGAAGAACAACTTTAATAATTGACCAACGCGTTTCGGCTTGTGGCCTTCATCATGGTCATAGTAAAACATTGTAAAGAATTGCTTAAATACAAGACAGGAAACAGAAAAAAATTCAAATTAACCAGTCAAAACTTCATAGATAGGTCAGCTGACATATAATAGGTAGGTATTGGTTAATTGGTTAAGTCCCGCCCAAGTAAATACTGGGCTAGATCATTAATGATGAGGAGGGGGGTGACATAACCCCCATATGTCTGAAAATAACACATGCATGAAATGCATAAGAAGGATGCTATAAATATACACACAGATTTTAAAAAAACAAAACAAAACAAAAACAGGGGGGCAGTCTTTAATGGTAAAAGCATGTTAGAATTAGAAAACAAGATTACATCATGACATGGGAACACATTTGTTAAAAGAACCTTATTTATGTCTCTAAATTGTAAAGTCTCTAAAAATTAGACTTAAAATGTAGACTTAAGATGAGATGTCTAGAACGCTACTCCTTCTTTGGCTGAAATAACAAGATTACTTGAATAAACATTACTCATGTGAGAGTAATTTAACTGATAAAATTAGGATAAAAAAATAAAAATATATTTTTTTAAAAAAGGTGTTGTTCATAAAACCTCATTGATCGAAAAATCCTCATTCATACCTCTGGGGTGCAGACTCTTAAAACGGAATATCCAAAATGCTTCTCTTTTTTTCCGGATAAAATTTATGTTGCCACCTCTTTGGTTTAGTTTAATAGCTTCAATGCCTAGGAAAAATAATGGTGAATTTGGATGTTTATCATTGACGTGTCTGGTTAAATCATTCCTCTTGATCGAGCTTCTGTGTTCATTAATTCGATCTTTAAGAGGGCGGGATGTTTCTCCTATATATATTTTATTGCATGGGCACTGTATCATGTAGATTACATTTTTAGTTCTGCATGTGATAAAGCCCTTTATGGCAGGGGTGTCCAATCCCAGTCCTCGAGAGCTACCGTCCTGCAGGTTTTAGATGCATCCTTGTTTTGACACACCTGAATCAAATGAATGGCTTGTTATCAGGCCTTTGCCAAACTTGATGGCATGCTGAAGAGGTAATCAAACCATTAGGGATGCATCTAAAAACTGCAGGACAGTAGCTCTCGAGGACTAGGATTGGGCACCCCTGCTTTATGGCAATGGTTTTGTCACCTATAGGGTCTTTGAATGATTTGACATTTTTGGTGTATTGACAATTAATGCATCCCCCACACTTGAAATTACCATGTAGGTTATGCTTTATCAGGGTTTTATCTGGAGTGTCACCATTGGTGATCAGGTAGATTCAGTTCCAGTTATAGTCCCATAAATCATGAAGCTTGCTGCCAGAAAAGCTTCAAATCTTCTTTAAAAGCTATTTGTGGCCTTGGTTGTGGTCACTGATATCATTTGCAAAAACCCCAGTGTGAGAATTGTTGTGTGTGTGTGTGTGTGTGTGTGTGTGTGTGTGTGATTAACATTATTGTGCAAACGAACCAAGAGAGTTTGATTCTACCATGAAGCTTCTGATGAAACTTATCACAGTAGATCACCACCTTAGTTAAAGTGGGTGAAAGGTCACAGATAGAGACAGGGTGGGGCTGAGTGTCAGTGATGTGGGTGGAGATGGTGGAGATAAAGTGAGCAGACCAGAGGCGTCCTCGCTGAGTCTCCTGTGAGACGAGCAGTTAAAGGACTCCAGATGTTCACCACAGCAGAGACAGTGAGAGGACTGAGGCCTCCTGTGGACTCACAGTCAGCTCCATGTGTGTCATGTGTTGAAAACTCGTTCGATTTGGGCAAGAGAAGTAAGCAGACTGAGTCCAGGTAGGTGCCAAAAATAGTGATCTTTATTTACACACTTGCGCAGAGTGTGGGAAGAAACTTGCAACAACAATCTTACAATCTTCAACGAGCAGACCGCTCCCCATCCTTATATTACCCTGATGACGTCACAGCTAGATCTTACTGGAAATGATAACAGTTCCAAAGTTCTCCTTATATAGGCATCCAATACTACTTTCGAGACAAACAAGTGTGTGATATGTTGTGCAGTTTTGTGAGACTGTGTGTCCAACCGAGAGATTGTCCTGAGACGACCTCCCTGTTCTTTAGTACGTGCGGGAGTGAACGTGCGTACTTTCCATGACTCTCTATGTGCATGTTGGTGTAGGCCTGAATATGTGTGTAAGTGAATGTAGAAGGCCCTACTGGACCCACAGCTTCGAGAGGTGTGAATACAATGATATGGATACCATTTGCAACAGCTTAAGCAGATAGAATAATAGAGAACAACAATAGACTAATTAAAGTGATGATAATATGCATACATTAATATTTTGATCAGATTACCATAGATATAATTCAGAGATTATTCTGTCAACTGGTTCAACAATGATGAATGATTGATCAATGATAGCCCTGATTATAAATTGTCACCATGAGAATACAAAATAAAATATCTCTTGTCCACACTCCTCCTCTTTGGCCATCGGCCAACCTTTACCCGAATTTGTTTCACTCCTCCGTCCAGGCGGCTTCTCGCAACGGCATCATATACCCCGGACCAGCTGAACCAGCTGAACCAGAGTCTAGGGCCCTGCTTACCAGTTTTACCAACACTCGCCTTACCAGAGGAATGAGACAACATCCGATCATCAATATACCTAGAAAAACTATAAGAGAAAACATGGCAGACATAAACACACCCTTCCATTGCCCAAAGACAGACGTGATCCAGTCTCCCAGCCCCGTGTTCACACCTGATTGCTCATGCATGGTTCTAGATAACGTTTTCAGATTCTCAAGCGCCCGAGTGACCGTTCCGTCCGGGGCAGTATTGTTGGGAATAAAGGTGCAGCACATGTCACCAAACATTGCACATACTCCACCCCTCTCAGCCAACAACATGTCCAGAGCCATTCGATTTTGGACTCCCATCAAAGACGTCGGACCTAATTGTTCCCACCTGAGCCAACCTCGCGCTTGAATTTCCTTGACGACTTGATCGGTTTGGACTCTGGAGCGGATAGACCTCTGCGTCTGGGCAATTCACCTGTCTGCCAATAAACAAACAAACACATTATAATACTTATTATCCCCAACATCCCCGTTATTTTCCAATTTTCCCACAACTTCATGATCACTGTTCCCAGGCTCGTTTTACTTTTACTTTAAACTTCGTAATAAGAGTATAACGTTATGAGTATAAAAGTATGCGATTATCGTACAAAACTATTACGACTCCTTTAAACTATAAAATACTTTAGACTAGAGCCCTAGCCTATTAGGAGCCTGAAATGAATTAATACTTGGCATGTGACGCTCCTCTTCTTTCTTCGTCTCCCCAGGTAGACTACTGGGGAGAACCGCGGCACAGGGGGAGAGGATTATTCTGCCTCTATGTTCCCCCCTGTGTTACTTGGGGTGGAGCTTATCTCGAGTAAGCTCTCATCGGCCACGGCACATTGAGACCAATGGAACCAGGTCTCACCCTTTCCCTTCAGCCGAACCGCACTGGTAGTTCGAGCCGTCACCTCGAATGGCCCCGTCCACCTTGGATCTCTCCACTTTCGCTTAATGACCTTCAGCCACACCGCCTTGGCGTCGGGTACGGACCTGTCCTCCGCATTCACCCCCTCTCCAACCTGTTGTGTGAAACTAGACACAAGAGCTTTTGATTCTTTCCAACATTCAGTATGGTTTCTGTTACTTTTTATACTTTCTTCCGCCGGGACTGTTGTCCAAGGACCTGGAAACTGTCGTCCTGTCAACAGCTCATATGGTGTGAAACCTGTGGATTGATTAACACAACATCTTATTATCATCAATGCAATTGGCAGGGCTGCCACCCAATTTAGCCCCGTCTGAGCAGAAATTTTAGCGATTTTATTTTTCAGGTTTAGATTCATTCTTTCTACTTTCCCCTGCGACTGGGGATGATATACAGTGCCAAATCTGTGTTGCAACCCCAGCTTCTGTTCTACCTCTGCCAAATCTTTGTTTTTGAAATGAGTCCCATTGTCTGACCTAATTCTCTTAGGAAAACCATGCCGGGGGATGTAATGATTGATTAAACACTTAATCACACTTTTTGCATCCTCCCTCTTTGTTGGCCACGCTTCGGGCCATCCCGTCAGAGCATCTACACTTACCAGTAGATATCGAACTCCTCCTGGCCCTGGATCAATCATGTCAGTGAAGTCGATCACAATCTCTTCACCTGGTCTCTCTGGGATGGGAAATTTTCCTGCCTCTGGCTTAATTACTGGTTTTGGATTGTGCCTCCCACAGATCAGACACGTCCTGGCTTTCTCCTTGATCATATCCTTCAAAAAGGGATGCCACCAATGGCACAGATGTCTTCCCATCTGGGCCACACCTACATGGCCAAGCCCATGCGCTTCGGCAATCTTCTGTTTTGCCAGGTTGGCCGTCAACACTGGTCGTCCGTCAGGTCCTCGCCAGAGACCTCCTTCTTCCCAGGCTCCTCGACTCTTCCAGACCCCCTTTTCTTCCGGGGCCGCCTCCTCTTGGGCCTTCCTGGCCTCCTCTAGCATGTTGACTCCTACTTCTTCCTCCGCGGTTATCTGCACCATCTGTCGTAGTGCTTTATAGCCTGCTGCCTCCTTGGCCGCTCGATCAGCTTCCTGATTTCCCCTGGCCACCATGCCAGTCCCTGAGGAGTGACCTTTGCATTTTATAATGCTCACCTCCTCTGGATCTCCCAAGGCCTGCTCAAGTTCCTCCATTTCCTTCTTGTGGCAGATTGGTGCATTATCTGCTGTCCTGAATCCTGCTCTTCTCCATTGGGCCAGCTCCACGTGAGCTGCTCCAAAGGCATAAGCTGAGTCCGTGTAAATGTTGACTCTTTTTCCTTTTGCAAGTCTCAGAGCTCGACTTAGAGCAATTACTTCTGCTCTTTGGGCTGACTGCTGCCCTTCAAGTCTTTCAGCCTCCTTTACTTCAAATTCAGCCCCTTTTCTGCAAACTACCGCGTAGCCTGCTTTCAATCCTTCCTCATCTCTGTAGCAGCATCCATCTGTGAACCAATCTTCAGCTCCCAGTACAGGTTCCGCTTTCAAGTCTTCTCTTATCTTCTCGTCGACTTCAGCTCTCTTTGCACAGTCGTGCGGCTCTCCTGACCCCATTAAATCTGCCATATTGATTCCTTCGTGTGTGAAGGTCAAGTTGGGAGCGTCTAAAACTTTACTCACTCTCTGTTGTGTCAATGGTGTCATGGTGAAGGCTTGTGAGTTAACATATGCCACCACACTGTGGGTGGTCAGCACCTTCAACGGATGGTCCCTCACTATATGTGCTGTCTTTTGTATAATCTTTGACACCCCAATGGCATGCTGTGTGCATCCCGGGTGCCTTGTCTCTAATGGATCCAGTCTGACGCTGACGTACATGAGTACATCTCTCCCTCCCCCTTTTTTCTGAAACAACACCCCATTAACTATCCCGTGTGTTTCTGAAACATCAAGATAGAAGGGTTCATCATAATTAGGGATGGCAAGATCAGCCGATCTTGACAAGTCCTGTTTTAATGCGATGAACGCCGACTCAGTGGCCGATGTCCATGGCAGTTCAGCCTTCAGGTTACGGACACCCACTGTTTTCACCAAATCCCTCAAAAGGGCTGTTTTCCCTGCATAATTTGGAATGAAGTGACGGCTGTATCCTGTTAAACCTAAGAATGAGAGCAACTCCTTAACCGTACGCGGTTTTGGATGTGTCAAAATCTGATCGCGATGGGTGTTTAGCAATCCCACTGATTTGTGAGCAATGACACGGCCCAGAAATGTTACTTCTGGTCGGACCAACTGCAACTTTTCTTTACTCACTTTGAAACCGCACTCAGCGAGTCTCCTCAGTATGGTAAGTGAAGCTGCCGTACAGGCCGAAGCAGACGGAGCCGCAATGAGCAAATCATCAACATATTGCACCAGTGAACACCCCTCTGGTAGGTGGCATGGCGATAGAGCTTCTTTCAACACTTGGTTGAAAATGCCCGGGGAGAGTGCAAACCCTTGTGGCAACCGTGTGTATCTATACTGTTGCCCCCTGTATGTGAATGAAAAAATGTCTCTCAGAGACTCATGTAATGGGAGACAGAAAAATGCATTCGCTAGATCAATACATGTAAACCACTTCTGTTCTGGTGTTAATGCCGTCAATGCTGTGTATGGATTTGGGACAGGCACCGTGTCAGTACGTAAAATGGCATTAATGGCTCTTAAGTCATGTGCCATTCTGTACTTTCCTGTCCCGTGCTTTTCTACTGGCAAAATAGGAGTGTTCCAGTAAGATAGTGAGGGCTCGAGCACCCCTACTTTCAATAGCCCTTCAATGGTTTCTGCAATTCCCTCTTCAGCTGCTCTCTTTTGCCTATACTGCGGTTTCCAAATTGGCGTTTCAGACTTCAGCTGGAACAAAACAGGCGAGCAAGTTGCCAGGCCCACATCTGTAGACCCAGCTGACCATAAGGTGCCAGGAAGAGTCGCAAGTGCGGCAACTGCATCCGCATGGTCTATTCTTTCTCTCCCATGGATTCTTGAGATTTGTTCATGCTCCAATATCACTGTGTCCTCTGATAGACAAGTGATACGGTAAATTTTGCATTTTGGCGAGTACCAAACGTCTGGAATCTGAGTAGCTTGCCAGCCCGGTTCATCGAGGGCTCTCTTGACCATTGTTCCCAGCTCCTTCGCCTGATGACCCTCATGGACCGCCAATGTAATATGGGGCACTGAATCAGGTCCCATTTTGAACCAAGGCCGTTGTTCTTCGGTTAAATTTACTTCTGCAGCGACGCCTTCAGGACCAACATAGATGTTCTGAGAGCGTATGTTCCAAGTCTGACCCTCAAGTTCAGTCTGGAACTGGTCCCTATAAATTTCATCCTCGTTCTTATCATAATAGAGGGTCACGTGGCATGGATCTCGCGGAAAAGAATAGACAGCCAAGGCCATAATCCAAGGTTTCCACAGCTGATACAGTCTCAAAATGCCTTCATCCACCAACCGACCCCAGTAAATGTCAGCTGTAGGTTGTTCACAGTCTTTCAGCAAATACTGGTTCTTTGAAATTGTCCCCAGGCACAGAAACTCTTTTCCTCCTGGAAGTGTAACTGTTAATCCATCAGCTGAGCACATGACAGTGGCTCCCAATTTAATGAGCAGGTCCCTGCCCATCAAATTCACTGGCACCTGAGGAGACACCACATAACTGTGCTTCAATGTCTGATTTCCCAGCACCGTCCGGGCTGGATTGGTTATTGGCAGAGTCATTGGAACCCCAGAGAAACCCACCACACTAACCGTGTGTTCGGAAAGTGTGACACTGCTTGGTCTTTGTCTCAGCGTTGAGTAAGTAGCTCCAGTGTCCACAAGGAAGGTCATTTCAGTCCCTTCCACACTCATTGACAACATCGGATCTGCCATTCCCATGTCGTCTTGTCTCTGTGGGTCCCGTCAGTACAGCTCCTCCTCTCCGCCCCAGTAGGCCAGGGGATACTGAGCCACCGGCGCCATGCTTGGGTTTGGAGCTTGATGTCCCCTTGTCTGGACCACTCTGCCTCGAAGAGCTCCCTGTGCCTGGGGTGGAGATGGATAACCAAGTTCTAGCTGTCGTGGTGTAGGACAATCACGAGCCCAATGTCCTCGTCCTCCACACCTTCTGCATACATTCGGGTCCAGCATAGGTCCCCCCAGACCACGGCCCCTTGGTCCGCCTCCTCTTTGAGATCCACCACGCCCCCTCAACGACCTAGTAGCCCCCCAATTCCCCGCGGGTCTTCCTTGCCTTGGTCCATTGGCGGGCCATCGGTCATCAGGGTACAGAACCGGATCCAGATCTGGCCAACCAGGCTCCGGATTGCCCTGTGGCTGCGCCACCAGCATCTTCTTAGCTCCATCTTTGTTTTCCTTTTTCTTTTCGTTTAGTTTTTCTCTCGCCTCAGCCAATTTCAATTTTACTAACTGCCCTTGCGCCTCCTCCAACTCCTGTTTTTTCTTGTTCACCTCGTCTCTTTCCAGCTCAAGTCGATGTATGATATGCCTCTCCCATTTTGCTGAATCCGCCACCGCAAAGTCTGGATTCTTCTGTAGATCTGCTCTCACTCGTTCTGGCAGACCTGCTAACACCGCACATCGGAACCACGCCCGAGGTTCCCCATCTTGCCCAGGATGCTCCCCAGTTTGGAGAATCCACTGTTCTTTTGCGTGCTCTATAAACTCTCTAGGGGAATGTTCTGGGCTCCAAACAATCCTAGGTGTAGTGCCAATATTATGGGTCGGATACTTCTCACGCACTGCATCAGAGAGAGCATTTCGCACCCTTGCATAGGGGACATCGTTTGGTTGGCATACAGTTCTTGCTATCTCTTCCACGTCTGCGAGGCCTCCACCTCTGAAGGTCCTCCCACCGATAGCACGAAAATCTCCCAGGGCAAGTTCTTCTCCTTCTGTAAGACTTCCTAGTCTTCTCAACCAAGCCGCTCCTCCCTCTGTGATCGGGGGCAGCTGCTTCACCAGAGCCTCAAGATCTCTGATATTATAGGGATGGTAGACTGGTTCGCCCTGTGAACCCGTCAGTAAAGGCATAGTGAGGGGCAATTCCTCCTCTATGTCACACTGCCCTTCTCCGGTTTGCAATGCAACGCTCTGCTTCCGATTCTTTTCAAAGATCGACGGTCTTTTGTCTCTTACTTCTTCCAGAACCCTCCCAGAGCGAAGCGTCTTCACTCCTGGGAGACCCTGAAACTTTGGGGCGAATCCTCCCATTTCCAGGTTCGACACTTCTCTAGATTTTCTTGATTGTCTTACAGAGGTCGCCAAGTCCTTTTCCAATGCCTCAAGCGTTTGTGCTAATAGCCGTGGTGTTGCTACGCCTTCTTCCTCCAGTCTTTTCAAGGTCTGTTCCAACTTTATCACGGCCTCCCGGTTGTCAGATATTTTCCCAACAACATGGCCCTGCCACTGTTCTTCCTCAGGGTTGTCAACCTTTGACCTCTGACTGGTTTTTTGGTTCGCCTTTAATGGCTGCCTCTGAAACTGCAGTGAAGGTGAATCTTCCTCTGAAGTCCAGACCTCCTGGGATGCATTTCCCTGGCTGGGCTGTTGCGGTGTCACCTGACCTGTACTCATGGAAGCCACAGGTTGAGCTTCTTCTGTAGCTCCATCTGGGCTGAAAAGAGAGGGAGGGATCAAGATCACCCCCCGTGTAGTAATTCCTTGTGATGCCCCAGCAGCTGGGTGGGGCTGACTCACTTCTGATGCAGCTGCCACTGATTGAGGCTGCATCACTTTTTGTGTAGGTGCCACTGATTGAGGCTGCGCCACTCTTGTGTCTGCCTCCTCTATGCCCCGAGCAGATGTCGATGGTATATGATTCTCCTGTACTTCCACAATTCCTCCTTTAACTGTTCCTGTTTTTCCTCCCGGCCCCCACAGGGTGCCACCCTCCAAAGTCACCACTGGACAGATATAAGGAGGGGGTGGGGCACTCAGGAATTCCTTCAGGCTGGGATACAATATTCCCTCAGCCTCGGCTTCTTTTATTAAGACTGGTTTGGTGTCATTCACTTCCTCTTGCATCCAGTGAGAAACGCCTTGGGAGACAATCATAAGCTTGCAATACTTATTTTGTTTTCCAATCATGAGCTTCTTTTCTGCCTTCACTTTTCTCCCTTGAAAACGTCCCAAGTGTTCCTCTTCAAGCTCTTTGATTCTCTTCTCACATTTCTCACCTTCAACTTGGAAGATGGAGTGAAGAGGAGTTCTGTCCTCCAATGTCTTCTGTTGATTTTCACATAATTCCTTCACTTCTCTTTCCAGATCTTGACACTGGCGGGCAATCTCCTTTGAAGTCCCCTCAGCAGTAATTTTAATTGCTTTCTTCAATTGCTGTATTTGGTCCTTCAGTGGCTTGTATCTCTTTCCCCCATCAGGGGTCACCTTTTCCTCTTCAGCCATTTTGCTTTTCGACCTCACTTACCTTTACCAAAATGGCCGCTCTTAGGCTCCTCCCTTTGGGGTTGCCTCACTGTAGTTCCCCTTTCGGCAGTCAGAATCCCTCAAGCTGGTCAAGCTTAACCTCCGCTAGGCTCTAGCCGGGGAGAAACCGCCCACAGACACACATACACACACACACACACACACACACACTCTCTAATGCTCCTTTCAAGACAACACTTCACAAACGTCTACTGCAACAATTTAAGCACCCAAAGCCAGCAAAAATTCACTCTCACATTCACTTCCCTAACAACTACAAAGTTTTCACACATGAGAATAATCCAGTCAATCTACTATACACGCCGTTTCCCTCCTTATAGCGAGAGACTCACCCGATCTTTAAAAGACTTTATATACACTAGGAAATCACAAACACAAGACTACAAGATTTAGTTTATTTAATATATTGAAATCCTTTCACCACACTTCTGAAACACACCTTCACCTACCCAAAAAGAAAACTGAGAAGCAGAGAAATGGAGAAGTAGGGAGATGGAACAAAGCCAGCAAGTACACACACACACAGAGCTCCCCACAGAGCCCCCTCTCCTCCTCTCAGAGAGAGAAAAGAAAAGAGTTTTCCTTTTTTCACTCTGCAACCACACAGGAGAAATTCAACAGACAGTTTATACCGCTAATTTACACTTTATTTACACATTATTTACACATGGGCCCATATAAACGTATGAAAACACCATATGCCAGAACAACTTATCTTCTTTATTTCTCTACCGATATTCCTAAGTTTTTGACTAATTTAAAAGCATCTTTCAGCCCAGGGCCGCGCCTTGCTAATCAATTAAACCCGCCTCGAGGACGCCCCCGCCGAGAGCGGTCAGATTCCTAAGCCCTACTTAATTTATAACTGCTCCCCGCCAGGCAACAAGGACCTCCACCAGCCACGTGAAATATCCCAGTTCACGCTTTTGGCTTTACTTAAAGTTCACAAGTCCCCGACGTTAAATAGTCACAGCCGGGTCGCACCCTGTCACTCAAACAGCGCAGTAAGGAAAGTGATCCCCTTGACCACTTTAGTTTTTAAGGGGGGCTCGAAATCCCCCGGGTACCACCCGAGCTTTTAACCTGACCGTGCGTCCACGATCAGGGGTCGCCGCCACCCGCTGAGCAACTGCGCTCTTAGGGGCCGCGCCCCAGTCCTAAGACAATTTATTCAAGTGTATTATAAGCATCACTCCCGGGTCTTAGCCCGCGGTTATTTCGACGCCCGAACCGCGTTCTGCTGATCAATCAGACCGAATACCCTAAACTACTGGTTGGCTGGCTGGCCTCCCCAGTCAACCCACATCACTTTAAACACACACCGTATTGACTTAAACACATAACCTCTTAACTCAAAATTCCCCACAAAATAAACAGCAATAAATTTAGTCAGTCCAATATTCCCTGCTTTTAGCACTAATTACCCCAAGATCACTATGGACAGACACCAGAAGCCCATACTGAGTGAATATTATTAAATTTAGTTTTAACTTCCAATTTAGCGCCTTTGGATAAAATCAACAGGTGGCACTCACCTTCTAGTTCGCCTGGCGTGTCACTCAGATAAGCTGCTGGCCTTCCGTCCCTTTGGCACCTCCAAGCCGCACGCTCCTCTCTTCCCCAACCAGGTTTCGGCACCAAGAATTGTTGAAAACTCGTTCGATTTGGGCAAGAGAAGTAAGCAGACTGAGTCCAGGTAGGTGCCAAAAATAGTGATCTTTATTTACACACTTGCGCAGAGTGTGGGAAGAAACTTGCAACAACAATCTTACAATCTTCAACGAGCAGACCGCTCCCCATCCTTATATTACCCTGATGACGTCACAGCTAGATCTTACTGGAAATGATAACAGTTCCAAAGTTCTCCTTATATAGGCATCCAATACTACTTTCGAGACAAACAAGTGTGTGATATGTTGTGCAGTTTTGTGAGACTGTGTGTCCAACCGAGAGATTGTCCTGAGACGACCTCCCTGTTCTTTAGTACGTGCGGGAGTGAACGTGCGTACTTTCCATGACTCTCTATGTGCATGTTGGTGTAGGCCTGAATATGTGTGTAAGTGAATGTAGAAGGCCCTACTGGACCCACAGCTTCGAGAGGTGTGAATACAATGATATGGATACCATTTGCAACAGCTTAAGCAGATAGAATAATAGAGAACAACAATAGACTAATTAAAGTGATGATAATATGCATACATTAATATTTTGATCAGATTACCATAGATATAATTCAGAGATTATTCTGTCAACTGGTTCAACAATGATGAATGATTGATCAATGATAGCCCTGATTATAAATTGTCACCATGAGAATACAAAATAAAATATCTCTTGTCCACACATGGTCCCCGCACCTCGCCAGCTGACGACAGTCAGACACTTAGTTTTGTTCATTCTCCCTCTCTCGTCTCTGCTCTCTCTTTCCCTCTCGCTCTCTCCTGCTCTCTCTTTCTCCTGCCGGGGCGGAGCTCAGTGTTTTCTCCCGCCCCTGGCCCACGCACCTGGGGATGATCAGCACCCCTGCCGCCGATCACGAATTAGAGCACTACTTCAAATTCAAAAATTCAAATTTTATTTGTCACGTACACAGTCATACACAGTACGATATGCAGTGAAATGCTTAGACAACTGCTCGTGACCTAAAGAAAAAAAAAGAAAAGGCTATGAATGTGCCTGCCACTCGTCCTTCATCTTTACCTTCATTATACTCTTCACCTCACTTTTACTGTATTTTATAGTCAAACCTACACGACTTCTTCTTGCTGCACCTTTTGTAAACTTATCGTCCTGTTCATTGCATCAACACCGATATTCACAGGAAGCCATAAGAAATCCACTTCTATCCCTCTGTGTTTGATTCTATACAATAAATGAAGTATATCAAAAACAATATCTTGCCTAGAGTCTGAAGACATATCACCTTTACTCACTAGCGCGCTGCTAGAGTCCCAGCAAACCACATACCTCCATATTAGTGCGTCCTCCACCCAGTTCAAGCCAGTAACATCACTACCAGCTCCCCAGTATAAACTGCCACATCATCTGTAATTCTTTTACTCATCACCAAACTTATTTCTGGCAGCAGCCGTTCTTTTATCTGACAGTGTTGACGCATCAGTAAATATCCTCACATGACCTGAGGACTTTCCCACTATATGAACCTGCTTTTAGTCGCCCCTCCTCCCTCGCCACAAGCTTCCTTTACAACATAATTTATAAAAAAACAACTTTATTGACAATTAGCAATAACAATTACAGACAGTCTAGAAGAAGAATCACATGATCAAGGAGCAGAAGTTTATGGTTTTAATAGCTTTTATATTTTGGGAAAGTTTTAAAAACATTGTTTGGTTTTCTTTCTAAAGCATTGAAAGGACGGCTTTGCATCAGAAAAGTAAGATCAGTAAATGAATCCATTCAAATTCTTTTGCCTTGTTTGCAAAAGAAGCCAAACAATATTTGTGTTACAAAGAGAGAATTCAGAACAGATCAAAGATCACAAACATCAGGCACTGATGGAAACAGCCAAACACAGAAACAGATGCACCAACAGGTGAAGGAGGCCTGTTGTAGAAATGACTTTGAGAGCTCAGGTAGAAACGCATGAAGAACCAGTGCGTCTAATATTTGGAGACTAATCTGTGTTTGAGCGTCCTGGATGAAACACAGATCATGTTGGAGAGCGAGGACGTCGTCTTTCTTCCCGAGTGTGTAACTACAGCACGTGTGCAGAAGGTTTAATCGTCCTCCTGACAGTTACTGATGAACGAGTCCTTCAGGGAGGCTCCAAGATCACTGTGGGTTTTACCAGCTGCTGCTAAACTGAGAGGTGTTGCTGCTTTATGTGTGAAGATGTTTGCATGGCTTTAACAGTGCAGACTTTCCTCATGTGCACCCATTTCATATGTTTTATTGTGATGTTTAGTAACATCTGCTTTCCTCCTTCAGGGAGACGATAAAGTGAGCTCAGCCTTAAACATGTGGAGAGAACGTTTGACTGACAGTCCTGGGACGACTACAGAACAATGGTTTGTTTTTAATGATAAAGTTTTATAATGGAGATAAATGCTGAGCCTGTTTCATGATGTTTGCCCTGCAGCATCAGGCAGGATTAATACTGTAACACACCGTGTGTCACAGTTATAATGACTTTAAATGAAGACTTGGGTTGGATGGAGATGTCAGCTGGATTTGTGCTGACTGTCACTTTAAATGTTTTCAGTTCTGTTCAGCTTCTAAATCTACTTTTGTATAATGTTTGCTGAGTTTTGCACTTAATGACGTTTTTAAGAAGAGCCAATAAATAAATCCTGACTTTATACAAAAATAAAGGTTTAATATGTTTAGTGTGACAGTGGAGGAGAGCGCACATAATAAGAGTCATTAACAGAGTGGTGACAATTATAATCTGTCTCATTTTAGGAGCAGCTCACAGGCACAACAGACTACAGAGCAATCAAAGCACCAGTTAAACGTCCATGTGACCGGCTTACAGCCAATGAACAATCAGTACGGTCCCCATTGTCCCCACCAACATCACTGTACTGGAAAGACTGTGCTGCCATGGTCAGAGATGAACTGGTACTAAAATGTAAGGCAGCTGATGTGTGTGGCATCAGCAGCACAAATGCATCATGGCTGCAACGCTGCAGTGTGTTTAAACATTTGAACATTTCTGTGGCTTCAAACCAGCAGCTCCTCTGTACTCAGTCATGTTTGTGTGTCTGTCAAAGTGATTGTTGTCTTTAAAAAGCCTTTTGTGTTGAGTTTTGTGAGCAGTGCCGAGCTTCTCTTTAGTCTAAGCTGAGTCGATATATTTGATTCCATGTTTGGTGTGATTTTCAAAGTCAGCAGCAGCAAACGCTGAACAAGCAAAGTTTGGGACCATCAGAGACAGCAGTGGATCTGCTGACCTGTAGGTGTTGGAGGTGTTTGTGTGCAGCTGTGGGTCAGTCAGCTTTATTTCACTTAGCGATGACAGAGCGCTGTTAGCTTTGAGTTAGCATCCACTGAGCTGTTTCATCTACTCTGTCACTGCCAGCAAGCAGAGCCCAGGGTTGGCTTCATAAGCTGGACGTGGCCTTGCTCAAGGGCACTTTAGCAGCATGTTCCCAGCAGTAACAGAGGGATTCAAACTGGTGACCCTGGAGTAGGAATCACCCAGAAAAGTCACCTTATGGCAGAAGTTTTAGTGAGACGGGAACAACATTACAGCTCTGATGTCATTGATCTGTGCAGTGAGGACATATTGAACTATGAGGACACAGCTTATAGGTTCAACACTGACCCTGGGTCAGCATGTGCAGGCTGCCATGGTGTTGGTGTCACCACTACAGACAGCTCAGGTCCAACTGGTTCTTATTTGATTTGCTTCTATAGCACAAAGTTTGACACCAGTCTGGTCCAGTTAGCATCTGAATCCATAAACGTGTGAGCTCGTCCCACCAGAGGACGTCAGCATCATGGGGATAATGTCTACAGCAGGAAAACCACAGGGACAGTTGGGTTTGCTGCACATCTGGAACACACAGTTAGCTCAGATATGTTCATGTCTCTAACACCAATACAATGACTGAGTGCTCTATAGCAGCTAATGCTAACAACTGTAACACTGCTGTTTGTCATGGTTTTTAGACCAAATGATAACAAAACGTTGGGAAAAGTGAAATATTGGAACATGAAATCATAAATTATTACATTTAAACAACAATAATACAGCTAAATTTCCCCTGTTGGCTCATAAGCTGCTCACCTGGATGCTACATCAGTGCAGTCCTCTCTGAACATTAGATAATCAACACACACACACTTATTTTTGAGAGGCTGACTTCACTAAACTCACAGAAACTCTTAAGAAGCTCCTCAAATGATGACTTTGGAGTTTTGTTTTACTGTCAGTGTATAAAAGCTAGAAAAGGAAGAAAAGCAGGAGAAATGATCAAAGTGCTGCTGTGTGCAGGAAAAACTACAACATGTCAGTGAGAAACACAAACAGTGTGTGAAACACACTCCAGAGGAAACGCTGTGTGCAGGCTGTCTGTGACTTCCTGTATCTCTGCCACATGCTGCTCTCTGCCCTCTGTCACAGACTGGGACAGACACCAGTGAAACCAGTCACTGTGTTCATGTGCTTGTAGCCAGCAGCCTGTGATGTGAGGCTGCTTGAGTCAGTCGTCTGCTTCCACCATGTAAACCTTGGTGTCTCCTACATGTACAGATGTTTCCTACAGACTGTGCTGCTCCAGCTGTCACACAGATGTTGAATCAGCAACATCTGCTGTCACGTCCTCCCTGGTCCCACAGATAACAGGCTGCATAAAAGAGGCTCACCTCTGCTACCTGCTGCTCCACTCCCCATCGCTGTTTTGGCCACGCCTCCCGTTGGTCAGCAGGTAAAGGTGAAGCCTGGGACATGGAAGCCTTCACAGCAGAGCTTCATGGGCCTGACAGCGTCCAGCAGCAGACTGAGGAGAGAAAGGTGACAGAGTTCGCTGTTACAAACAGTTTCTCAGCTTTGATCTAAAAGAGCTTCTTTCCTGTTAAAGCAGCTGAGAGTGAGCACATGTTCTCCCCCTGAGGTTCTCAGAACAGAGGAAGAACTCACAGCTGAGGAAGACCAGGATCTCCATCCACTCACAGTCCCTGCAAACAAAACCACCATTTGAACTTTAACATTTGTTGTCAGTTCTTGTGTCACTCAGCACATCTCAGCTGTTCCTCTGAGTTTCTGTTGCTTCTGAAAGTCTTCCTGTGATTGGCTGTTCACAGAGACACATGACTACATGAATCAGCTCCACATGTTCTCAGCAGCAACATCTGGGCAGCTGTGACAGGTTAAAGATAACATGTTTCTATGTGCAATTAAAACAAGAAGCCAGTAAAGACACGTCTATGATGCAAAGCAACAGAAGAGAACGTGAGCCACAGTAAGTGATGGAGGATGAACTGGTCCTGTCTCTGTTGGTGGGCTCGTATACTGGCAGGAAGGAAGCTTCTCTGGGATTTCTCCCTCAGCACCAGTGAAGCCTCTGTTTCTGTCACTATTGTCTCTTTGAACTGTGATTATTTTGTGCTTTCACAGCATTTTCCTGTTTCATGGTGTTTTAGAAGCAGCAGTGTGTGTGAGCTCTCAGGGCCACGTCCATCCTGTATACTTGTTGTTTGTAGTTTCACCAGTGCAGTGATGACCACAGGGTGGCGCTGTGCTGTAAAGTCATCACAGGCAGCCTGAGCTGGGCCTGTTCCATATAACATATATATCAGATGATGATATGAAAGATCGTTTGTTTCATGGTGTAAAAATATGTTACATGGTTGTGATGCTCACTGTAGTGTCTGTATTAAAGTTCTCTCTTTCTCTTATATTTAATATAACCACACTACGGACGCTCGTTAGCAACAACGACGGTAAAACCATCGCGTGGCTCCGCCGTCCGCTTCTTTATTTTCCACATAAACCTTTCACAATAAAGCTCAAGATCCTATTGAGACTTTTCAAAATAAAACGAATCACATGAAAGAGCATGCAGAGAGTTTAGGGATGAAAAGCCAAAAAG
Source organism: Perissodus microlepis (assembly GCF_051167445.1). Taxonomy (NCBI): domain Eukaryota; kingdom Metazoa; phylum Chordata; class Actinopteri; order Cichliformes; family Cichlidae; genus Perissodus; species Perissodus microlepis. Next base: position 34,539,399 of record NC_140476.1, on the reverse strand, counting down.
AGCCGTCAGGGGCTAAAACATGAATGTTACAACAGGCTTTTCCCCGCAGCACGCCGTGTGATAAATACTCACAAATACTCACAAACGTGTCGTTTCATGCATCGGTCAAACACTCGACACCCAGCTGGAAACACTTCAGGGAAGTTCATTTGCCCGAGATTCAGAAAATTCACAGAAAATGTCAAATTGTTGTGATATAGATGTTTATCAAATCAAATCAAATCACTTTTACTGTCACATCACATGTGCAGGTACACTGGTACAGCACATGTGAGTGAAATTCTTGTGTGCGAGCTTCACAAGCAACAGAGGTGTGCAGGACGATAGGATATGAGTTTATGGTCACAGCGCACAGCCCCAGTGATGTTAAACACAGAGGTTTCAAACCTGTTGTTGCTTCATCAGTGTGGACATTTAAAGATGGATGTAACCATTTAATTATGGTTACATAATTAATTATGTAATTAATTATGCAAAATGCAAAACGCTCAGCTGTGTCTCCAATCAAACCTCTGTAACTTCAGAGGTAATGTTCATATGTTGACTAATGGTTTTCTTTCATTTTTGATCTACTGCAGAATATTTTTATAAAATCCAGGCCAGGAAAATCACCTTCATGTGTTTCTGTGTTTTGTCTTCAGCTACTTTGACACAAAGGCCTCTGCTGTGATGCTCACACCTTTGATAAAGTCTTGCGAGTGTCAGCTTCCTTTTTATAGATACAAAAATATGTAATGTTGTGAACTCTGGCCACAGCGGCGCAAGAAAAAGGAGAATTACGGGAAGCACTCACAACAGGTAAAATAAAAATAAAAAAGTAAAGTACGATAAAATAAAAAACAACAAAAGAACAACACAATTTACTTCCCCGTACTGTTACTGCTAACCTCTGTTAACCTAGTAACTCTTACCTTCTAACTGACAGCTCGTCAATAAACGAGCTCCATAAACGCTCCATATTCACCTTTACATGGAATATAAAGGGAAAAGAAAAAACACAGTGCTGTGTCAACGTTATACATATAGATATATCCTTGCTTTTAATACATTTTAAGGTGGATGGGAGAGGTGCTCCTCCGCGTAGTCTACGGTCTCTTTGGATCGGTAAAGGTTTTCCTCACATCACCATGGGTCACTAACAGCTTTGCAGGGTATAGCAGTCTGTACCTGACGCCGGTCTCCCACGTAGTATTCCTCTCATATTTGCAAATGCGGCTCTGCGTTTGGCAACAGAGGGAGGGAAATCTGGGAGGATGTTTATTTTAAAAACCCTTATACATCAGGTTCTTGTTCTCTGCAGCTTTCAGCAGAATTTCCTCACGAATGTGGTAGTAGTGCAATCTCAAGATGATGGGCCGAGGAAGATGACTTTGTTTGGGACGCTGGCGATTCACTCTATGTGCTCGATCGATGAGTGGCTTCTCCTCGAGAGATAGCGCCTCCGCCAAAAGGTGTGAACAAACTCAGTCATCTTGGGTCCCTCTGTGCCTTCTCCTGCAATTCTTAAATTATTCCTCCTGGAGTGTGCCTCAAGAGCTTCACATTTCTCATCTAACTTCTTTACCTCCGTAGACAAACGCTCCACAGTGGCCTCGAGAGTGGCGATGGTGTCAGAGTGGTTTGAGGCACAGTCCTGCAGTTCAGTCAAAGTGTTATCATGCCTGGCCACGTCGCTTTTTATGTCCGAAATTGAGGGCTGGATGCTCTGGTTCAAGGATGATATCTCGCCTCCTATGGTGGTAGAAATCTCTAATATGCAAGTGTCCAGTGCTAGTTAGTTAGTTCTAGTTATAGTGGTTAGTGGGGCTTTATTTGATGATTCTAGTGTGTGTTACATTGTTCTCATATTGTTGAGTCGCAGAGCTGTACAGTGTTAAAGTTTCTGTAGAGTCTGGTATAAGGAACTCAGATCCCTCTGTGAATAATGTTCACTGAAACTGGTCTGTAGTTAATGAACTAGTCAGGATTTACACTAGAGAATGTTTCTGCCATTACATGGCCTGTATTTGTATAGCGCTTTACTCGTCCCTAAGGACCCCAAAGTGCTTTACACATCCAGTCATCCACCCATTCACACACTGGTGATGGCAAGTTTGTAGCCACAGCCACCCTGGGGCGCACTGACAGAGGCGAGGCTGCCAGACACTGGCGCCACCGGGCCCTCTGACCACCACCAGTAGGCAACGGGTGAAGTGTCTTGCCCAAGGACACAACGACCGAGACTGTCCAAGCCGGGGCTCGAACCGGCAACCTTCCGATTACAAGACGAACTGCCAACTCTTGAGCCACGATCGCCCCATATATTGTTGTCTTTTGTTGCAGACACCAAGTGTTGAGATCTTGTCTCAACCTCCTACATTCTTCCAGCAGGTTACACATTATTTTTTGTATTTGGAATCAAATATATGTGTCAGTTGGGCCTAGTGCAGGGGTCAGCAACCTTTAACACCCAAAGAGCCTTTTGGACCCGGTTTCCACGCAAAGGGTTAGGGTTCGGGAAAACACTGGGAGCCGCAAATACTTGTTGACATCTAAAATGAAGATAACACTGTGTATATTGTTTTTTACCTTTATGCTTTGTGTGAACAACTAAGGTGTGTTGCTTATGAAATCCATGAAGTGCTACAGAGAAAATTACATTTTATTTATGTAATGAACACATTTTGAACTCTTAAAGAAATATAACAAAAGGAAAGCTGAACTACAATGATCCATGTAGCAAACACAAACTGTTATGTCTCCTTTGGGCTTTTGGAGCCTTGACCTGACTTTTAAAAAATAATTGGAAAAAAAGCTCTATGCTGCTACAAAATGAAAAATAGATATTTGCAAAATTCTGCCTAAGTATGTATTTTACCTGGTTACTGTGTGTGGCGGGGCGTGGTCTGCAGCGCCGCTGCAGGGGAGGCGGACGCACCTGAGCGGCACCCGCAATCACGCCTTAACGTCTGTGCTCTCTATGCTGTTGTTGGTGTGTGTCGGGCTGTGAGCTGCAAAGCTACAGCCGGCTGTGTGCGTACAGCAATGGTGTGTGAACAGCGGTCAATAAAGAGATGCTGAAAAGCGTGTTCATGCAAACATCGTCGGGTCTGCCGTGAGATGTTTACAACGGGACTTCTGCTCCTGAACCTCTGCGCACAGCGTCTGCAGATCGGGGCAGACGCGACTTTCATCTTTACAGGACTGCAAGCTGTCGTCTGTGAGGCGTGAGCGGCGTTTGTTCTTAACACAGTTCAGGGTGGAGAACAGCTGCTGATATAATGTGGATCCGAAGATCCATAACTGGCCTACCTGGGGTTGAAAGTCTCGGTAAATGCAGGCGTTTCGGCAGCTACACCGGCTTCCGCGAGTGTGACGCTTATTTTGATAAAAAAAATAATAGAATATAATTTTATTTTTATATTTCAATGTCACAACAATCTTCCAATGTAGAACTACAAGTTAAAAAAGAACTAACATAAATAAAATACACTTCAGCTAAATACTTCTAATTTATTTTCACCTTACATGCTGTGACTGCAGCCATTCCCACATCTCTGTGAATGGGACTCATGGACATGGATCAGTGGTTGTTGATCAATGGTCATGAGAATTTGCATAATTAAGATGAAGGAACTGACCTCCCAGCTCATTGTTCCTGCAGCTGGTTTCACTCTTTATGCAAATGTCCTGTTTGTAAGACTGAAACCTGCAGCTGAGACTGAAGACGTCACCTGATGATGACGACACGTTTCTCCCACAAAACGCTTCGTCCAGATGAACAGAATCAACAGATTCACTTTCCTGGATGATTGAGATGCATCAAGACTTCATTGTGTGTTACTTCTCATTCAGCACAGACACATTATTTCTGTTAGGTCATGTCAGCTGTCACTCAGTACAAGCACAACTGTGAACAACACAAACTTATCTTCAATGTGTCACATAAACACTAAGTGTCAGAGCCTGTATGACACACAGGACAGACTGTAAGCTCTGCTGGCTGCACAGGACTTTGTAGCAGTTTTCCAACATGTCCTCCACCCCGTGATGTCAGTGGTGGGACCCCAGTCAAAGCACTCAGCACCACCTCCTTTAAATGTATTTTATACCAGTTACTCCCGTTACTCGTGCAACGCTTCTTAAATGTGTTTGTATTATACTGAGTTCTGAGCTTTGCAGGATAAAAACACAGCAGGTGGGTGTAGAGAGGACGTCAGCTGACGGAGCAGAGGGAGGCAGACTGTGGATAAGTGACAGAGTGAGAGGAGAGCAACCATGACAGAAGCACAGGTGTGGCAGATAGACGTGGCTTCATAGATACTTATTGTCAGTCCTCGTGCATGCTGTGGAAATAAGTGTCTGTGTCATGAGGTGACATGTGAGCTTATCTTTGGTCAATAAAGCTGAACAATGAGTTTTCACATTGCTTGTTACGCTTGTTTAATGATGTCTGGGTTTCTGTGGAGCCCGAATTTTGATGAGTGTGAAATCATCTGAGATCATCTGAGCATCGGTGAAGAGTCAGCAGAGAAAGTGTGGGACAGAAGTTTGCTTTGGACACATGGACTGAAATAAAAAACTAACAAACATGATTTACAATGGACAGTATGGAGAAGTGAAAGTACACAAAGGCTGTGCTGGAACACGTGTGTTACACTTTTTGATAGCTGAAAACAAAACACAATATTTTGCATCATCTCTGCAGTGTCTCTTCTTTCCTCTGCTGTTGTGATTTTAGCTCGAAACTGACCTCTGACCTCTGCAGTACTAACTCCTGACCCGTACAAAGAGCGGGCGTTTCTGACCTTTGACCTGCAGCTGTATGTCTCTCAGTCTCAGTTCTTCTCTCCGTCACTGATGGAGCAGGTGTAGTTGCTGCTGACAGTCAGTTGTTTGTTTTCTCAGAGTGAGGCTGAAGTCTGAACTGTTCAGAGCATCAGGTCTCATCAACGTGCGCTGCTGTAACGCCGGTTTGTCCTCTCAGATCACCAGGTATGAAACCTGAGTGCTGGCAGAGCAGCAGGACAGATGTTTGCCCCTCATTCACCTCCACCACCACAGCCAAGGCATGCTGGGAAACTGAGGACACGCACAGACGGAGAACTTAAGTGTCTGCTGTGTGTTCATCTCAGAGTCCTCACAGGTGACACATTAGCTCCAGAACACCAACCAGGTGTTTGAAGACTGACAGGGATTCTTCCATCCAGAGGGAGGATTTAGCTGCACAACAATGAACATTAGTATGTAGTTTAGAAACACAGACTGTGCCTGCACTGCATCTAGTGAAGAAAACTATTACTGCGAGAGAACGAGGCTCCTTTAAAGCAGGTGATGTTAAGGTTGAAAAATAAACAATAAGTTGATGTAATCAACATTTCACAAAATGGTCAGCAGCTAAAATCTGGAGCCGTTCTTTGTGGTAATTAACAGTTTATTCTTGTTAGGTAATCATGTAATTAAAGGGAGCAGTAGAAGCCTTTTGTTGAAAGCCCATTCACTCACACATTCACACAGTATGTGTGTGTCTATGTTACACTGTGGACGTCCCTTCTGTTGGAGCGCCATCTTGTGGCAGGTTTAAGAAATGTTATTCTTGTAAATCAAAGTTGATGCACCTCCGTAGCAGACTGCGGAGGCTTTCAGTGACATGAAGACTTTATTTATACTGTCATATTCTCCTGTTACACAAACCACAGCACGCTGAACATGAATGAACTGAAACTCCCAGCATCTGACTGAGGAAAACCACAAATCATTCTTACACTGACTCCTGCTTGATTTTAGATTTGCTTTAAAATCCTCACACTTTCATATGAAGCACTAAGTGGGCTCCAGACTATTTATCTCAGCTTCCTGTCAAACACACTGCTGCTCACACCGAGGCTCAGTTTACTCCTCCAGCTTAACCTACTGTCTGTTAAAAACAGTCCCACACTTCTCTGTTTAATCCTTCTGATCAGATTCTTTGATTTTGTATTGTTTTTACCTGAAGTTGTGTTTTTGACATGGTTCTGTCTGTGAAATAAACCTCACACACACTACTACAGTCCTTCATACACTTAGAAACGAAGCTGCTCCTTTCCTCAGTGCTGACACATGAAGAAGAGTTTGTTTTATATCCAACACGTCTCTGTTCCAGAAAACAGCTTCAGCAGCCTCTGAGTCTGAGCTTGGAGTTGGTTATAAGCCACAGGCCTGTGTGCACAGCAATGAGGAAATATAATGCAGTAACTGAAACATGAATGTGTGTAACAGATTATCCCAAAGGTTGATTCTGTTCATCTGGACGTTCTCAGTGGGAGAAACATTTCGTCTCTCGGTCAGGTGACTCCTTTAGTCTCAGCTGACTGCAGGTTTCCAAACCTTTGTCACTGGATCACTCACTTCATCTCCAACGTGTCACTGACACAGACAGCTGGAGCCGTTACAGCGAAATCATTGATCATCGTTTTTATAACATTAGCTGGTGTTGGTGGACAGGCTAGCAGTGCTAATTGTTAGCACTAGTTCTGCTGCTCTCCCTTTGTCTCTGTTATTGTTGGTCTTTAGTGAACAATATAAAGTGTCTTCATGAGACTGTTGCCTAATGTTAAATGTAGATGACACCACCTGCACCAACCTGTTACACAGCACAACCCTCTCGTGTAGCTTTGGCTGGAGCACATATTGGCAGCTCCAGTGACATCACTGGAAAGGAGACACCACTCCATGGTGACATCATCTCTACAGACTGTGGCTGTTACATATCCTCACCTGGTAATAATAAGACTGTCCTCAGCTGTACACAGCTCGAAGATGAACAAACTTAAGTAAATACAAATTAGAGTTACGATAGATTGAAATCTTGTAATCAGAGCTAATTATTAGTGAAACTCTCACAGCATCATATCATGATCCTGGTTAGTGTCTTGGTCTCAGATCACAACATCAGCACAGGCTTGGCTTGGGTGAGGTATTGAGTGGTTCTTGTCCATGACAGCTGCAGGTACAGGGCCATCAGCCATGCTGCACCACATGTCTGCCCAGGAAAATTAATGTGGCTGAGTCTCATGTAAACATTGTCCTAAAGTGGTGGGAAAGTGGCTGCAAGCTGGCTGCACTGTGTCCAATACTCTCAGTATGATATCCACAAACCTCTGAGTGTCACAGAGTGGGCCTGTGCTCAGGTCACTGTGCCCCATTGAATTCTACTTGCATAGTTTTACAAGTATAAGTAAAATTAAATATACAAGTTGCTCAATGATAAGTTATTGTAGTAACAACTAAGTCCATGGTTATTATTTGTTAATAGTAGCTTAAAGCTTCTGCACCAATCATGGAAGCACCAAGTTTAGAGCATGTGGATCTACAAAAGTAAGTCCCAGTAAGATCGGCTGAGCCTTACATACTAGAAGAAACATGTCATTCCCAGCAGATGAAGCGCCCTTTAAAGCAGCATCTCACTTTAAACCTAAAGAACGTGCTATGAGCATGCAGTGCATTCATGGTTATTATTCATACGATTGTGGGTAGCTAATAAAGTGCAATTATCACATTACATTTTATTATTAAATTGTTGTTAACAATCCCTTCACTTCTGCTTATCTAATTCATGGTTGCAGGATGGCTGACAACTTCCATTAGGCAAGAGGTAATGTCCATTCTGGCAACAGTGCAACCCACAATGTGTAACTTACACTATTATATTGCATTATGTCACATTGTTACATCTTTTTTAATGAATGATGACAGTCAGCTGAATTTCCTGCCCCCTTGGTTGAGGACATCAGGATCAGCAGCTGCTGCTCCATCACAAACACCACAGAAGAAGAACAACACTGGATCAGATGATCTGGATGTGTTTGACAGGGACAGTGTTCATGTTCATGGACATCAGGACAAAAACAGACGATGGAAACCTGCCAGATTTGAGCTAAACTGCTCATTTCCATGTGTCGTCCCTGGGAGGTCACATGACTCTGTCCAACAAAGGCACACAAGCTGTGTCCCAAAACGTCGGCTGCATCCTCCGGAGGCCGCATTTGAAGGCCGATTACGTCACAGCCAGGCGACGAAGGCTGTCCCGATTCCTCGACTCCTTCAAATGCGTCCTTCATTTCCCCGAATTTGAAGGATGGGTCGGGTGTGTCCTTCGTGGCCCACCATCTCCCAGAATTCATAGCGCGGCCCAGCCAAATTTCAGCTGCCAACAATGGCGGCCGCTGCTAAGTTTTAAAATTAGTCTTATTAATCTTTCTGGGCCACAAAATAAACTTTTAACATATATTAAGGGGAGAAAGTAGCTGTGTAAACTTCAAATATCTGCTCGGTTTATCAAGACATCGCATATTTGCAAAAGTGCGCCGACGTTTTCGGAGACGTCTGTTACCCACCCGCTCGATAGCTAGCCGGGGGGTTCAATGGTCACTCCAGCCGGCGAGAGCAGCGGACTCCCGCTCTTTGGCTACTCAGGTTAAACATGATATATAAGTCAGAGGGCCCGGTGGCGCCAGTGTCCGGCAGCCTCTGTCAGTGCGCCCCAGGGCGGCTGTGGCTACACTGTAGCTTCATCACCAGTGTGTGGATGTGTGTGTGAATGGGTGGATGACTGGATGTGTGAAGCGCTTTGGGGTCCTTAGGACCAAGTAAAGCGCTATACAGGCCATTTACCATAAGTCACTCGGATAACTTAAAAATGTAATTGTTTGCCTTTTTTCTGTGTTTTATTTGTTCCGGAGTAAATCGGTTTGGCTGAATCAAAGTTATTAGATTATTAGATTAAATAAAACTTTATTAATCCATCGGGTGGGTTCCTCCGGGATTTTCACACAGCTGAATAAACGTCAAACAGAAAGCTGATTAAACAGAAGTGTGAGACGATCGAGAATTTACGCCAGTGTCCTGTAATATTTCAGATAGCAAGGAGCAGACGGCGAGTTTATTAAACTCCACCGACACAGCGGTGACGCAGATCTGAAGGCTAGACCGTCCCATTTCACAGCCTCGCACTTCTGGCCTTCTCGGTCTTTGCAGGACCCGGCCCACGTAGGCTAGGAAGGCCGGGTCCTCCGAAGGATGTGGCCGACGTTTTGGGACACAGCTACAGACACACAAGAAAAGCCAGAGAAACAAAGACAAATCCAAAGAATCCATCATACTGAGTTAAAGTGATCACAGGTCTGCTTTGTTGGAGCCTTCAAAGTGGAACATGTGGACTGCTCCTTTATTACTACCACTGAAGGCCACGCCCCTCTGCTCATGTGATCATGTGGTTTGTAGGAACGCTCCTCTTCCTCAGAGGATCCACCTGTGCTTCCTCTCCTCTCTCCTCCACCTGGTACAGTGAGGGAACGTCCTCCATGATGGAGGAGCTGCTGGAAAGTGCTGAGAGCTTCCTCCAGAGTGAGACCTCTGTCACAGTTCAGAGGATCTATGAACTGATCGATCAGCCATCAGAGGAGTCGGATCAATGGAGCTGCTTCTGTTCCTGATGTCCCTGTTTGATCCTGGACCTGAACTCTCCCTGCAGAGGAGACACACACGACACCTGCACTGTACTTGGTGACTTTAAATATGTTTTGCACATGGACTTAGCTACGATTGAGCATGCTATATTTGATGTGTTTTCTAAATATATTTTTAGATTTAAGCCTTACTCTCAGACAATTAACACCACTGAAGCTGAAACTGAGGCAATAAATGGCTCCTTTCGATGCAGAGGAGTAGCTGCTCTACTCTGACCACCTGCTCCTCCCCTTATATCTAAGGCAGAGGCCAGCCAACCTCTGGAGAATGCTGATTGACCCCTTTTACGGTGCTTTGGGTATCTGACTATGATGCCTCCTGGGTGTCCAGAGGGTTTTCGGGCATGAGGAGGCCCCAGGGAGGAAGCAGGATTTGCTGGAGTGATTATATGTCTCGGCTGGCCCGGGAACGCCTTGGTGTTAACCTGGAAATGCTGGAGGAGGTGGTCAGGGAGAGGGAAGTCCGGACTTCTCTGCTTAGGCTGCTTGCCCCACAACCCTGTGGGGTGCTGTGGGTGCAGGGGGCAGTGCCAGGGGAGGATGGCTAAGATGGTTGAACATTACTCTGTCACAGTCCTGGGTTGGTGACCCAGTGTTTTGTTTGTTTTAGATGTTATCATGGCTTTTTGACGACTAGTGTTTTAGTCTAGTTTAGTATTTTTTCTTCTTGGTTTGTGATTTCTTGTTCTTAGGTTTTGGTTCCTGAGCCTCTCAAGTCAAGTGTAGCTTTAGTTCTGTCTTCATGTTTTTTCTTGTTCCAGTCATTTCTCTAGTAACTCTTGTCACTATGTTCTGTATCTAGTCCGTGCTTCTATGCTCCTGCTTTTGTTTTTCCTTCGTTTCTTGAGTTTAGTTTAGTTTCTAGTTTTTCTGTTAATTTCCTATGAAAGTATTTCTAGCGAATGAAGCTACGCTTTAAGTTTCCATCTGTGAGCCCTTCATTTGGGTCCTTCCTGCATGTCACACAGCACATCATGACAAACTCAAAGAAACACTCAGTTTTCATCAGTCAGATTCTGCTGTGTCCTAATCTTAGAGTTTTGATAATGGTCTATCTGTGAACTCACACCACTGACATTTTTGCTGTTTTGTCTCCCTGCTTCCATATAGGCTACAATTTACTAACATAGCAGCTCTTTTCTGGTGCGTCACAAGTTGCCAACACTACCCATTTATAATTCCCTAATTGAAGCCAGAGTAGGTTAAATTCATGCTATATGTTACCATGGTAATTTACTGTTCAGTAAACCAACACACACATCTACACACACCGACTCAGAATGAAGAGAAACACACATATGAACACATCTGCACTCGTTGATTGAGTGAGAAATGACACACACACACACACACACAAATCGAAATGCTGACTCAATTCACTGAGAAGTGATCCACACACACACACATGCACACGCTTGTGCAATGAAGAGTGATACACACACACGCTGATGCAATGAAGAATGCTTTACTAACAAATGCTTATGCTGACACGCAAAATGTTGCACACAAACATCCAAATACAGAATCTGTTACAACAACAAGAAGCCATTGATTGTTTATTGGTTAAATGCGTTTCATGTCACCCAGAGGGCGTTTGTGTAGATTTAGGGGACAGGGTCTAAGGCAGTTTGGTTATGAAAACAATGTCTGTGCGTGATGTCTGTTTGTGGCTCAAGGCCTCGACTGAACTGTTTGCTGTGCTTCACACGGCCTGATAAGGAGCAGTGGTACAGAGTGAAAATGATTAACGGTGTGAGTCTTATTTCGGAGCGCCACATTTTGTGATTGAGATTTAATTGTGTCAAGAGATTTATTCTAAAGACACTTCATCAGCTGAGAATCTAAAGGTAGAAACACACAGACGCTGCAGCTTTTACTTGCAAGAGCATGATCACAGAACGCTCCCACCAGAGTGGGGGCCCTGTGATGTGCGCTCTGTTCTTGCACATATACAAAAGTAATACAACAGTGAATACATCTATTCATAGGCAGAGGGATGTTAGTGTGTAGGGAGTGTGTGTGTGATTCTGAAGGACGTGGCCCCTCTTCTTGTTAGTGCAGATAAAAGTGTCCAGCTCTCCTCTTCCTGGCAGGAGTGAAATAATCACAGCTGGTTCAGCTATTATCGCTGTGAGAAAGAATTTATAAAATCTAAGTCAAAAAAGGTCATCATGCAGTATTCTATCATATGCAAACTTATATCACTCAAAGCTTATACTGACTACTAAGTACAATTTTATATTGACAAATTGAAGGAGGAACACACTGAGAAAAAAAAGGAACAAAAAAGGGCAGCTCTTGGATTTACGTGAGCATCTCGCGTGTGTTTAACACAATTGCCTCAGGCTTTAAAGATCTGTACGACATTCAACAACTTCATTGCATCAAATACAGGAAATCATAGCTTTCCTATATTTCCTCCATTGTTGGCATGCTGGTTAGTGCTGTTGCTCCACAGTAAGAAGGACCTGGGCTCAAGTCCACAGTCTGGCTAGTTTGCAGTGGTTTCTCTCTGGGTATTCTGGTTTCCAGTGTGAGAGGAAAAGTCAGGCAGTTATTAGAGCTAGGTTAACTGATGATTCTAAATTATCCGTAGGGATGTAAGTGTAAATGGTTGTTTGTTTCTATGTGATAGACTGGTGAGCTGTCCGGGGTGTACCCTGCCTCGTAACCTGTCACTTTCCCAGCCCTGCTGCAACCAAGTTCAAGTTCAAAGTTTATTCGCCACATGCAGGTTGCTCTGGGCGGAGCCAGGAGTTGAACAGATCTAACATGACAATTAAATGGATTTCATTCCCTAACACAGGATGACAGGACTGGAGCAACGACACTGGATAGGAGAAAGTCTGATACTTTCTAAGATATGAGGTCACTAACCTTTTCTTTTAATTTTCTAGCTCCGTTGATTTGACACATGGGAATGTGTCAAAAAGGGGGGGAAGTTGAGTTTTAACATCAAACAAGGGTTATATGAACATTTTTATGACTACATTTGTGTTTTTAATAACTTAGGTATGGTAAAGCTTAAGCTAATAGTGACCCAAGAGGTCTCCGGACTTTTTTAGAGAACCAGTGAGAAGCATAAATCATTTTTCCATGTTTAAGCGTGAATCATTGAAATGAACTGAATAGCGTTTAGAAGATAAAATGCCCGTGTTCACGAGAAGCTGAGTACCACACTGGAGAGGAAACCGTGGGACGGTAGGCGGAAGGAAACACATGATTTTTGTGAAAACGGGGGGCAGATGTTAGAATTAAAAATGGCTAATTTGTTTTTGATGTCTTTTGTTAAAATGAGTGGTTTTAATAATTTTCTTACACACCTTGCAAATGTGCTTATTATGAGTTGGCATTCGGTCTTTTGAAAGTCATAAGCTTCGTTCGGCGTGATGGTCCGGACTGATATATTGCAGGTATTGACTTTGAGTGCAGAGGGCTAAATGCAAACACGCTTACACACACATAGGATATGATTAGAATAAGTCCCTGGGACATTATGAATATTCTAAACCAATTCTGAATCACCAGAAGGTCAGTAGATAACAACAGTAGATTATTAGGGCTAGGCAGAGAGGTGTTTTGGTCTTCTGTCTCTTACAGAGAAAGGAACAGACACCAGACGAGGTCACAGATATACGAGGATCCTTGGCAGCAGAGGCAGACACAGTGACTGCTGAGACACCAACTGGGTTCAAGTGTCATGGCATTTGGGCTCTGATTAGTCACCTCAAAAGGATGGATCCCATAAACACAGCAATAACCATGAAGGGGCTGGCGGAAATCCAGGAACACCAGACCAACGAGGTTCGAGAGGCTCTTGGTCAAAAGGGGGACACGTTCCTGTTCCTTTTTCTGGGGGATACACAGGACACAGTTGTGACCCGAGGATACACAGATCGTTGTTTGACATCGGGGCAGAATAATCCCCTGATCTGTGCAACGACTGAAGGGTTGTCTAACCCCTGAGGTTGAAGAAAGAAGAGCAGTGGATCACCCAACTGGAAGACACTGGTGGCTGCAGCAATAAAATAAAGGCTAAAAGCTCCTCGGACAGAGGTTCTAGTCTGAGTACGTCTGAAGGGTATAAGGTAGCACCAAAATAAAGCTGTGGGAGAACTGGGGAGTGATGGGAGTGTCATCTGTACCTACTATTGTTGTTGTAATAATAGTTTTTCTTGCATCTGGACTGCGCAAACACAGAGGTCATCTCACATATGGTTCGCCCAACAGGGGGACAAAGGGCCTCAGGGGTAAGAAGAAATGAACCCGGCAACTCTGGATTGCAGGGTGTAGGTGAGCTCTTTATTCTAAAGAGCTCAACAGGGGGAGTGTCAGATTATAATATTATTTTATGCCATGTTAGACCCTTAATTAAAGACTGTGAATTATTATGTAGTTTTAGTTTGCATTATTCTCCTGAATTAGGAGAAGGTGATAACTATTGCATTTGTTAAGCTGAGTTGCATTACATTAGACTGCTGATTTATTGTGAATGAATGATATTGTTTTATGATGCATTATACTGCTGAGTTATGAGAAATACTGTTCGCAGGAAGTCATCGCCTTATTTGTCTGATTAGAAGAGAACAGAACATACTGGAGTTTTCTGCCCCATCTCAGCAGGAGCAGATAAACAGGGAGCCAAGGTCGTAGCTTAGCCACTGTGTGAGAGAAAGAATGTGAATGTTTAGGCTTTTATGATTAGGTGGGGGCCACTAGAGGCTATAAGAGTTTGATCAATGCTCCACCATTTTGAGATCTGATGCTGTCTGCGTACGGTGTCCATCTCCCACGCGTGTGATCATTAAAATCATCGTTTGACTCAACCCGGCCGGACCAGTGTTGTTATTGTGGTTTTTCCTCTTGTATCCATCCCCAATATTTGAATCCGTAACACTGTGTAATATGTAATATGTGTACGTAAAACAAGCCGTTGTGTATTTTGGAATATATGATCATATGTGAATGTGTTGGTTTCCCTTGCCCGCTTTAGTTCTGTATGTAAAATAAGATGAAAATCAATAAAGAGAAAGTGTTAAAAAAATAAATAAAAGTGCTGCAAACAACAGCAAAAAAAAAAAAGAAAAGAAAAAGAATTACCTTTGTATCCATCTTCCCGTTGTAGTTGTTTTAACTTTGCCTGAAGGTTGACTAATTTTTGAAGCTTTATCTTTTTCAGATGGGAGGTCATTGAAATTATTTTTCCTCTCATTACTGCCTTTAGGGTGTCCCATAATATGATTTGCGACACTTCCCCGGTATCATTTAATTCAAGAAAATCCTTTATTTCTTCTCTTAACTTTTGTTTTAGTATGGGATCGTTTAATATGGTTGAATTCAGTTTCCACAGCACCTTCCTTGCTGTCTTCTCTAAACTCAAAGACAATGAAATGGGGCTATGATCTGAAAGATCTATCGTTTTAATTTGACATCCCTTTACTCTGGTACAATCATTACTGAACATAAAGAAATAGTCTATTCTAGAATAAGTCCTATGGGGACAGGAGTAGTGGGTATAGTCCCTGCTTTTAGGATGTAACTCTCTCCAAACATCAATTATCCCCAATTCCTCCATCCATTGATTAAATTTTTTTGTAAGAGCATTTGAGCTAATAGATGCTTCAGACACATCTAGTTTAGGGTTCAATCTAATATTGAAATCACCTCCACAGATTACCAGACCTTGTGAATTCACCATTAAATCAAATATTTGTTTATATATTGTCCAGTTACTTCCCGGAGGAATATACACATTTATAAACATCATTTCCTGACCTTCAGTTTTACCCGTAATTTTTATAAACCTTCCCTCCCCATCCTGTAGTTCTGATATATGTTCATAATTAATTGTATTTGAAATAAGTATAGCAACTCCTCTCCTATGTCCTCCCTTGTATGAAGACGAAAATACATTTTTAAAACCTTGTCTTCTCAATTTATCATGTTCTGATTGACTCAGGTGGGTCTCCTGGAGGAAAGCCACCTGTGCCTTTTCCCTTTTTCATTTAGACAAAATCTTACTTCTTTTGACCGGATTTAGAACTCCATTTACATTGAAAGATATTAATTCAATTGGTTCTCCCTGCATTCATACTTTACAAGTTCCCCCTTTCTCCCCCACTTCATATAAGCTGCTGCCTTGTAAACACAGTAAAACAAAAATTGCCACCAACAAACTAACAAAAATAAATAAATAAATAAAAATAAATAAATAAAGTTGTGAACACTTAACAGTTCTCCCTCTTCTGAATTCCACCCACACGGTCCTCTTTCTGATGTGTAGCAAGTCCGAGGGAAAGCCTCCAACCCAAAATGAGTTGCAGGGCCCTCTACCTTGGCAACAGTCATGATGGTCCTCTCCCCTTTTGTCCCTTTACTTCGATCAAATTACTTAACACATTTATGTAAAGTGTGGCTCTTTATCTTTTCTTAACCGTCAATTATCACTACTAAAGTCCATTTGTTATAGTTAAGATTACGTTTAACCTGTATTATCCAGTGATGAACGTCTGAACGCTCGCAGTTTGTCTTTGAAGCTGCGTGGCTTCGCCGCCTCCGAAGTACGCCTTGTTCGCACAGGCTGCCATGCTCCTCGCTGAATCCTCTCCCAAAGTGACACTGGTTTTTCAATCACTTTTATCGGCAGTCCCTGGCTCGCCATGTCCGCCGTTGCCTCTTTCACCGTGTCATACGTTATCTTTCCATCTTCATAATGTACTCTCAAACGGGCTGGATACAGGGTTTGGAAACGTATCTTGTTTTCCTTCAATGAATGCCTGGCTTCAGCATATTCCTTCCGCTTTTTCAGAATTGCTGGAGCGTAGTCATGGTCGATGCTAATTAGGTGATTATCCATAGTGAAACCTTTTTTCTGCCATGCCAGACGGATCACCCCTTCCTTCATTTTAAAACTCTGGAATCTAACAAGGATAGATCTGGGCTTCACGTCTGGTGGAGGCTGCGGACCCAGGGCCCGGTGCGCTCTTTCAATGTGCATCTCCGTTGAGGCAGGGATTCCCAAATTTTCTTTCAGGACTTTCTCGATAAACACTACCATTGCTTTTGCGTTTACTTCTGCGCCCTCAGGTATTCCATATATTCTCACATTCTCTCTCCTCGAGTGGCACTCCTGGTCTGTTAACTTCTCTTGTAGTACACTTCTTCCATATCTTGTAGTTTCCTCTCATTTCCCTCAATCCTGCTCTCAGCTTCATCCAATCTAGCATTTGTCTTTGTGAACTCTCCCTTAATTTCTTGTCGATATTCACGTAGTTCTTTAAGTATTAATTTGTTCGTCACTTCTTCCTCCGTGTTAGCTTCACCAGACATGTCTTCGCCGGAGCTAACAGTAGCGGCATCATGCGCTAGCAAATTTGCCTCTTTTGTCATTTGCGTAGTAGTCTTCCTGCTTTTTTGTTTCGTGACCATTGTTCCCCTATCCAGAAGTTCACTAAGACTATTTTTGTCATAGTAAATTGACTTTATGGGGTGATTCCTGAATTTTGATCGAGAGACTACGGTCTAAGCTACCATCGCTTAGTTGCCCCCGGAACCGGAAGTCTGTCCAAATGTCCTGAGGAGCAGGAATTTGAATTCAATTCTGGATTTAACAGGAAGCCAATGAAGGGAAGCCAAAACAGGAGAAATCTGCTCTCTCTTTCTAGTCCCTGTCAGGACTCTTGCTGCAGCATTTTGGATTAACTGAAGGCTTTTCAGCGAGTTTTTAGGACTTCCTGATAATAATGAATTACAGTCGTCCAGCCTGGAAGTAATAAATGCATGAACTCGTTTTTCAGCGTCACTCTGAGACGGGATGTCAAAGGAGCTTGCAAAGAAAAGCGTCTGGACTTCTTTAAGTTACTTGAAGATGTTTCACCTCTCATCCGAGAAGCTTCTTCAGTTCTAAGGTCAAATGGTGGAGAGTCCCAGATATAAACCTAGTGGGAGTATCCCCCCACAGAGGGACAAAAGGACCCCCTGATGATCCTCTAATCGCCTGAGCCAAGGTGTGAAACTGGGTGTGGGTCCCAATCAGCCAGGGTTTCGGGTGTGTTCATTGTGAAACCTGGCCCCACCTTATCATGCGAATTCCTGAGGTCAGATGGCCCAGGATGTGAGTGGGCGTTAAGGCGTCTGGGAAGGGATCTCAAAACTGGATTATAGATGGCAGAGAGTTGGTGTCGTAAACCCCCGCCTCTGTTCAAAGATGGTCGCTCACAGTGGACATAGATGGCTTCTTTCACTCCTCTTTCAAACCATCTGTCCTCTCTGTCCAAAATGTGAACATTGGCATCCTCGAAAGAGTGTCCTTTATCCTTAAGATGCAGATGGACTGCTGAGTCTTGTCCTGTGGAGGTGGCTCTTCTGTGTTGTGCCATGCGCTTGTGAAGTGGCTGTTTGGTCTCTCCAATGTAGAGGTCTGGGCATTCCTCGCTGCACTGTACAGCATACACCACATTGTTAAGTCTGTGTTTTGGCGTTTTGTCTTTCGGGTGAACCAGTTTTTGTCTGAGTGTGTTGCTGGGTCTGAAATGCACCGGGATGTCATGCTTGGAGAAAACTCTCCTAAGTTTTTCTGATACACCGGCTACATAGGGGATGACAATGTTGTTGCGTCTGTCCTTCTTATCCTCCCTCGCTGGTGTCTGGTCTTCTTTTCTGTGCCTCTTTGCTGACTTTAAGAACGCCCATTTAGGATAGCCGCACGTTTTGAGTGCTTCCTTTACATGTGTGTGTTCCTTCTTTTTTCCTTCAGGCTTAGAGGGAACATGTTCTGCCCGGTGGTGTAGGGTCCTAATTACTCCAAGTTTGTGTTCCAAAGGGTGATGGGAGTCAAAGAGGAGGTACTGGTCCGTGTGTGTGGGCTTCCGGTAAACTTCGATGTTGAGTTTGCCGTTCTCTTCAATGTGCACAGCGCAGTCCAGGAAAGGCAAACAGTTGTCCTTTGTGTCTTCCCTGGTGAACTTGATGTTTTTATCCACAGCGTTAATGTGCGCAGTGAAGGATTCCACTTCTTGTGTCTTGATTTTGACCCAGGTGTCGTCCACATATCTGTACCAGTGGCTGGGTACTCTTCCTTTGAAAGAGCCAAGAGCCTTCCTTTCCACTTCCTCCATGTAAAGGTTGGCTACAATAGGTGACACGGGGGAGCCCATGGCACAGCCATGTTTTTGTCTGTAGAAGCCTTCGTTGTATTTGAAGTATGTTGTGGTGAGGCAGAGGTCTAACAGTGTGCAAATCTGATTGGGTAAAGGGAAGCACTCAAAACGTGCGGCTATCCTAAATGGGCGTTCTTAAAGTCAGCAAAGAGGCACAGAAAAGAAGACCAGACACCAGCGAGGGAGGATAAGAAGGACAGACGCAACAACATTGTCATCCCCTATGTAGCCGGTGTATCAGAAAAACTTAGGAGAGTTTTCTCCAAGCATGACATCCCAGTGCATTTCAGACCCAGCAACACGCTCAGACAAAAACTGGTTCACCCGAAAGACAAAACGCCAAAACACAGACTTAACAATGTGGTGTATGCTGTACAGTGCAGCGAGGAATGCCCAGACCTCTACATTGGAGAGACCAAACAGCCACTTCACAAGCGCATGGCACAACACAGAAGAGCCACCTCCACAGGACAAGACTCAGCAGTCCATCTGCATCTTAAGGATAAAGGACACTCTTTCGAGGATGCCAATGTTCACATTTTGGACAGAGAGGACAGATGGTTTGAAAGAGGAGTGAAAGAAGCATCTATGTCCACTGTGAGCGACCATCTTTGAACAGAGGCGGGGGTTTACGACACCAACTCTCTGCCATCTATAATCCAGTTTTGAGATCCCTTCCCAGACGCCTTAACGCCCACTCACATCCTGGGCCATCTGACCTCAGGAATTCGCATGATAAGGTGGGGCCAGGTTTCACAATGAACACACCCGAAACTCTGGCTGATTGGGACCCACACCCAGTTTCACACCTTGGCTCAGGCGATTAGAGGATCATCAGGGGGTCCTTTTGTCCCTCTGTGGGGGGATACTCCCACTAGGTTTATATCTGGGACTCTCCACCATTTGACCTTAGAACTGAAGAAGCTTCTCGGATGAGAGGTGAAACGTCTTCAAGTAACTTAAAGAAGTCCAGACGCTTTTCTTTGCAAGCTCCTTTGACTACGATGACCTGGATGACTGAGAACCTTCACAGACATCTGAGACAGGATATTTCTAACTTTAGAGATGTTGCACAAATGGAAGAAAGCAGTCTTACATATTTGTTTAATATGTGCGTTGAAGGACATGTCCTGGTCAAAAATGACTCCAAGGTTCCTCACAGTGTTACTGGAGGCCAAGGTAATGCCATCCAGAGTAAGAATCTGGTTAGATACCATATTTCTAAGATTTTCAGGGCCGAGTACAATAACCTCGGCTTTATCTGAATTAAGAAGCAGAAAGTTAGCGGCCATCCAAGTCTTTATGTCTTTAAGACATTCCTGCAGTTTAACTCATTGGTGTGTGTTATCTGGCTTCATGGACAGATAGAGCTGGGTGTCATCTGCATAGCAGTGAAAATGTATGCTATGTCTTCTAATGATGCTGCCTAAGGGAAGCATGTATAATGTAAACAGAATTGGTCCTAGCACTGAACCCTGTGGAACTCCATAATTAACCTCAGTGTGTGAAGAGGACTCTCCATTTACATGCACAAACTGGAGTCTATTAGATAGATATGATACAAACCACTGCAGTGCAGTACCTGTAATACCTACAGCATGTTCTAATCGCTCTAATAGGATATTATGGTCGACAGTATCGAACGCTGCACTGAGGTCTAGCAGGACAAGCACAGAGATGAGTCCACTGTCAGAGGCCATAAGTAAGTAAGTAAATAAGTAAAATTTATTTATATAGCGCTTTTCACAGATAAAAATCACAAAGTGCTTTACAACACAGGAAATGGGAATATAAAAACAATATAACAGTAAATAAAACAATGTAAAACAATAAAACTATAAAAACAGCATAAGAAGAAATTAATCAAATGCTTTTCTAAATAAAAATGTCTTCAGCTGTTTCTTAAAAGAATCAATGGAGTCCGTGCAGCGAAGAGACAGTGGGAGAGAATTCCACAACCGTGGTGCCACAGTCTGAAAGGCCCGATCACCACGAGTTTTAAAACGAGTGTGCGGTACCACCAGCAGTCTCTGATCTAATGACCTTAAAGCCCGAGAAGATGTATGTGGTTTCAGCAGGTCAGATAAATATTGAGGAGCCTGACCATGTAGGGCCCTAAAGGTTAGAACTAAAATTTTAAAATGAAACCTAAAATTTACAGGCAACCAGTGAAGGGAGGCCAAGACTGGAGTGATATGCGATCTTCTCTTGGTGCCTGTTAAGAGACGTGCTGCAGCATTCTGCACAGTCTGAAGACGATTTAAGGCTGATTTGTTAAAACAAGTAAAAAGGCCATTACAATAGTCTAAACGAGAAGAAATAAAAGCATGAATAATCATCTCAAGTTCAAGCTTTGATACCATTAGTCTGAGTTTAGAAATATTCCGTAAATGATAAAAACAGTTTCGGACCAGCTGCTTAGAATGCTGCTCGAGCGACATCGAGCTGTCAAATATGACACCGAGATTTCTAAGGCTTGATTTTACATAAGGGTCTAAGAAGCTGATATGCTGTCTAATTTCTGGGACCATGTGGTCTGGAGCAATAATTAGAGTTTCTGTTTTATCAGAGTTTAGTTGGAGAAAATTGTCATATAACCATTTGTTGATTTCTGTCAGGCAATTACTTAAATTAGACAATTTATAAAACTCAGACATTTTGAAGGAACAGTATAGTTGGATGTCGTCAGCATAGAGATGATAGGAGATATATTTATAGCGCTTAATAATTTGGCCTAGGGGAAATACATAAAGTAAAAAGAGAATTGGACCCAGGACAGATCCCTGAGGTACCCCACACGGCAAAACTGTTGATTCTGATGTGACATGATTCATGCAAACAGTAAAAGATCTCTCAGACAGATATGATATAAACCATTTTAAAACAACACCAGTAATCCCAAACAAGTTCTCGAGTCTGTTTATCATGATACTGTGATCTACAGTGTCAAAAGCAGAGCTGAGATCCAACAGGACCAGCACTGTATATTCTCCAGAGTCTGCTGCCATCAAGATATCACTAGATACTCTAAGTAAGGCCGTTTCAGTGGAATGCAATTTACGAAAACCAGACTGGAAAGTGTCCATAACAGCATTTTTATCCAGGAAATAGTTAAGTTGTTCTAGTACTACTTTTTCTAAAATTTTCGATATAAAAGCCAATTTGGATATTGGCCTATAACTGTTAGGAAGAGATGGATCCAGCTGGGGTTTCTTTAATATTGGCTCAACAATAGCTTGTTTAAAGAAGCTGGGGACTGAGCCAGTATGAAGAGAAGTATTTATCATTTCCACAATACAGGGGCCAATTGAATCAAACACACTAGTGAAAAATGAAGATGGAAGGACATCAAGGGGGCTTGAAGTCTGTTTTATATGACAAAGCAGGCCTCTGATGTCTTGTAATGTAACAGGAGTAAAAGAGGACCAAGTATCAGAGGAGAGCAAGTTAAAAGTTTGATATTGAGAAGATGATGGAGAGATATTAGACCTGATGGCAATGACCTTATTTCTGAAATAGTTCATAAACTCATTGCATTCGGATGTTGAGTGAACTGGTGCACAAGGAGCATCAGGAGAAACAATACTCTTAATTGTTTTAAACAAGAATTTAGGATCTTTCTTTTTTGAAGCTATGAGGTGTGAAAAATACTCTGTTCTGGCATTTTTCCACATGTCATTTAGCAAGAGGATAGATTCTTTAAGGTGTAACTTATAAACCTCAAGCTTGGAAGCCTTCCACAAACGTTCTAGCTTGCGACAGTATCTCCTGAAATTACGAATGTTTTCATTTAACCAAGGATGAGATTTCAAACGTAGGACAGTACTTTTTTTCAGAGGTGCCACTATGTCTAAAATAGAATTACACTGGTTATTAAAGGATGAGACAAGAGAGTCCAAATCATTGTAAGTCATTTCAGCGTTGAACATGGCAGAGAACCTTTTGCCGGCGTTCTGGTTTATGATTCGCCTTTCAATCGTTATTTTGGGAGCCAGGGGATCCAAATAAAACGACAAGTTAAAATATATGCAGCTATGGTCACTCACATGGACATTTTCCACACGAATGTCATTTATATTTAAACCCAAGGAGAAAACAAGGTCCAATGTGTGACCCTTTACATCTGTAGGGCCAGAAACATGCTGCATAAAATTAAAAGACTCTGTGATAGTCATGAAGTCAGCAGCCATATTACAGGATGCATCATCAATATGAAGGTTAAAATCTCCCAACATTACCACCTTCTCTAATTTAATAATGGATGATAGGAGGTCGTTAAATTCAGTTAAAAAGACTCCGGCAGGGCCAGGAGGTCGGTAGATTAAAATACAATAAAAGGTGTGCAAAGAGCCGACCTTGATCATCTGAACTTCAAATGAAGTAAAAGAATCCGAGTTCATCAGTCTGCATGTGAATCTGTCCTGGTGCACAACAGCGAGACCTCCGCCACGTCCCGAAAGACGTGGAGTTCCGATGACGGAGCAGCCAGTCGAACAAATTTCCTTCAGATGTATATAATCCATGTTTTGTTGCCACGTCTCAGTTAAACACAAAAAGTTGAGACATTCCTTTATAAAAAGATCGTTTAAAATAAACGATTTGTTTGTGACTGAGCGAGTGTTGAGCAGGGCAAACCTGATTGAAGACGTTTGGTTGGTGCAGTCAACAGCTGACTGCAGTGGCACTCGAATTAAACACCTGTGCGCACCTCTACACCTGTTACGCCGGGCGGGGACTTCAGGGCTAGCAGAAGCTAATATCCATAGTGGTACATCACCTCTGCCATCAAAACGGCGGTCGAAGGAGGGACGCCAAGTGAACATGGGGCCATCAGACCATAGATTCCGAGCTGGGAACTGAAGTGTAGCGTCGGCACCAGGTGACAGTAGATGAATTGGTCGTAGGCACCGGGATTCTTCCCACATCCAAGAAGCTAATCTTCGGTACCTTCTCAGTCGCACCTGGACACCGGCCCTGGTTCCCCTACTTCTTCTTTTCTTCGTGTTAAATCCCACCGATATGTACGGTAACATGCAGTCAGGTGAGGAACACACAAAGGGTGGAGGGAAAAATTTCCTGTAACTGTCCCAGCTGTCACAGTAGCTCTCCATTGAATCTTTGATATACAACATCATGCCCCGATCATAAGTATTGGTGGCAGAGACAAAATCAAAACACAGGACGGTAAAAATAATATTGCAAGTGACAATAGCGGCCAGTATAAAACTATACCAGTGAGCTGTACTAGCGGCACAAGCGGCAAAGCCAAACACAGGCGCCATCTTGAGAAAGGTCTTTAGTGCAAGGCACTAAAGACCTAAGAAGATCATTTGTAACCTTCACTAAAGCTGTTTCTGTGCTGTGATGAGCTCTGAAACCTGACTGAAACTCTTCAATAAGCCATTCCTCTGCAGATGATCTGTTAGCTGTTTGACAACTACTCTTTCAAGGATGTTTGATATGAAAGGAAGGTTGGAGATTGGCCTATAATTAGCTAAGACTGCTGGGTCTAGAGATGCTTTTTGAGTAAAGGTTTAACTACAGCCAGCTTGAAGGCCTGTGGTACATAGCTGATTATTAGAGATAGGTTGATCATATTTAAGATCGAAGAATTAATTAATGGCAGGACTTCTTTGAGCAGTTTTGTAGGAATGGGGTCTAAAAGACACGTTGATGGTTTGGAGGAAGTAATTATTGAAGTTAACTCAGAAAGATCAATTGGAGAAAAAGAGTCTAACTTAACATCAATGGTCCTAAGAGCAGCTGTAGATAATATTGTTTTTTTTATTGACATTTTAGAATCACTATACAATACCATCAACTTCAGCTATCTGTCAGTACATATATTTTTTTCTCTTTTTTTTCTATATTTAAACAACTAAAATATCCATGCAATAAGAATGAAAGAAGAAGAAGAAAAGAAAAAGAAGCAAAACAGGAAACAACAAACAAAATAAATAAAAAATACATAAGGAAAAAGAGAAAGGAAAGAAAAATAAATAAATAAATATAGGGAGTGTGTTTTTGTTTCCATTAATGTAACTAATATTTCCTCTAGTCTTCTAGTAGTTAACAAAGTCAAAATCTAAAGCAAAATCAAAAACTGGCCTGCGTTTTTTAATGTAGTCCATCCATTTCTTCCATCGTGATACAAACAGGTCCCTCTTGTAGTTCACATCTGCTGTCATTTTCTCCATTCTGTAAATGTCCATTGTGATGTTCATCCACATGTTCATAGTTGGGCTCTCTGAAGAAAGCCATTTTTTTGTGATGGCTTTTTTCCCTGCTGCAAGTAAAATATTAAACAAGTATTTATCGTTCTTTGTCCATCCTTCTGGCATAAGTCCAAAAAATAGAGTTTTACTTTCCAAAGGTAAATATCTTCCAAATGTCTCTTGTATTGCTGCATGTATTCCCTTCCAATAAGTTTTAATAACATGACAGTCCCAGAAAATATGATAGTGATTTGCATTTGTATTTCCACAATTTCTCCAGCAAGCGGGAGGGTTACCTTCATAGTGATTTTTGGTGAGGTGTAATAAAATATCTTATCAGGCATTTCCACCCAAATTCCCTCCAGCTCTGTGAGCTGCTACATTTCCATTGATATGCCCATATTGTTGTCCATTCTTCCTCCTTTATCTCTATTCCTCCCTCCATTTCCCATTTTGATTTGATATACAAGGTTGAGTGTAATTTCATATTTGTTAATCCTTTATAGAGGTCACCTATAATACCTCTATTTTTATTTGAACTATATGCCCTTTTAAATACGTCTAGCAGCTGTTTACTTAATTCAGCCTTAACTTTTATCTTTTTGTTGACAAAATGCCTCATCTGTAGATATCTATAAAAATCCTGTGTTTCTAGTGAATATTTATCTTTCATTTTATCAAAACTAATTAGTCTCCCTTCCTCCATTACCATACATAAAGCTGTTAATCCTTTATATGTCCAATCTTTGAATCTGGTGTCCAATTTATTTGGAGCAAAATGTGTGTCATATGCACACCACTTAAGAACTGCTATATCCTCTTCTAGTTTATATTCTTTTATTACTGTTTCCCAAATTTTAAAAGTCAACTTGATCCATGGATTTTCAATAGTTTTTATTAAATTTTACAGGCTGCTGTCTGCTATAATAGCTTGTATGGGGATGGAAGTCAGACCCTCCTCAATGGCTTTCCATTGAGCATCGTATGATGGATTACACTAGCATATCATAGGCCTTAATTGTGCTGCCCAATAATATTCCCTAAGAGAAGGTAAGCCCCACCCCCCTTTTCCTTTGTTAAGTTGTACGGTTTTAAATCTAATTCGGGGCCTTTTTCCTTGCCATATGTATCTTGACAAAATTTTATCCCATTCATTAAACTGTTTCTGGTTAATTTCTATTGGTAATGTTTGAAATAAATATAATAATTTAGGAAGAATATTAATTTTAATTGAGTCTATTCTCAAATATAAACTTAAATATGGAATTAGATTCCATCTCGCTATATCTTCCTTAATTTTTTTTTGTATTGGTAAATAATTTTGTTCTAATAGTTCTGTAAGATCCTTAGGTATTATGGTCGTGTCCAAATTCATGGGCTGCATCCTCCTGAGACCCGGCCTTCGCGGTCTACGTGGGCCGGGTCCTCAGAAGGTCGGGTAGGCCAGAAGTAAACGGCTGGGAAAATTGGACGGTCTAGCCTTCTGATTAGCGTCACCGCTGTCTCAGCCGTCTGCTCCTTGCTATCTAAAATATAACAGGACACTGGCGTAAATTCTCGACCGTCTCATACTTCTGTTTAATCAGTTTTCTGTTTGACGTTTAGTCAGCTGTGTAAAAACCAAGGAGGAACCCACCCGGGAGATTAATAAAGTTTTATTTTATGTAATCTAACAACTTTAATCTCAGCCAAACCGATTTACTCACGAACGAACAAAACACTGAAAAAAGCCCAACAATAAAAATTTTAGGTTGTCTAAGTGACTTATATATTACGTTTAACCCGAGTAGCGAAAGTCCGCGGTGATGTGAAAATGATGTGCCGGGAGTTGTGCCGTTCTCGGCCGCATCAGTAACCCTCGAGCTCCCGGCTAGCTATCGAGCTGGTGGGTAGCAGACGTCTCCGAAAACGTCGAAGCAGTTTTGCAAATATGCGATATCTTGATAAACCGAGCAGATATTTGAAGTTTACACACCCACATTCTCACCTGAAAATATGTTAAAAGTTTATTTTGTGACCCAGAAAGATTAGTATGAGTAATTTTAAAACTTAGCAGCGGCCGCCATTGTTGGAAACTGGAGTTTGGCTGGGCCGCGCTATGAATTCTGGGATATGGTAGGCCACGAAGGACACACCAGACCCATCCTTCTAATTCGGGGAAAAGGAGGACGCATTTGTCGGCTGCATTCGGAGGAGTCTACGAATTTGGACAGCCTTCGGCGCGTCGCTGTGACGTAATCGGTCTACAAATGCGGCCTCAGGAGGATGCAGCCCATGAATTTGGACATGACATATGACTCCTAGATATTTAAAGTACTCTGTTTGCCATGCTAATTGATACTTATTTTTAATTTCTTCTGATGGAATATAGTTGTACTTAAGCAATTGTGTTTTACTCATATTAACCCTATATCCAGATAGTCAACCAAAGTATTCAAATGATTGCATTAATTTAGGTAAAGAGTTTGATGGTTGACCCAAAAATATTAAAATATCATCTGCATAGCAGGCTAATTTATGCTCCTTTTCATGGATATTAATACCTTCTACTTCTTTATTTTGTCTTATATATTGAGCCAATGGTTCCAGATATAACGCAAATAATAATGGTGAGCACGCACAGCCCTGCCTTGTTCCTCTTTGCAGCTTAATACTATTTGATAGGTAGCCATTAATTTTAATCCTTGCCGTAGGGTTATCATAAAGTGCTGTATTGTCTTAATTATATTTTCGTGAAAGCCAAATCTATGCAAGACTCGGTAAAGAAAGTTCCAATTAACTGAATCGAATGCTTTTTCTGCATCGATACTGATTACCATTGCTTCGATTTTATTCTTTTAAATATGATTAATAATTTGTAATGTCCGTCGTACATTATCTTGTATTTTATCTTAGGAAATTATTTTTTCCCCAGGGATCAATAAAGTATTCTGATTCTGATTCTGATTCTGATTTGGCACTCTCGAATAAAACCTGTTTGATCATTATGAATTAGATTAGGTAAGAACTTTTCTAATCGTCTAGCCATGATAGATGTAAACAGCTTGTAATCTGTATTAAGAACAGATATTGGTCTATATGACGCACATTCTAATTTATCCTTGTTTTCTTTTGGGATAGCAGAGATAATTGCTTCTTTCCAGCTAGAAGGTACTTGAGCCTTCTTTAGGACCCAATTCATTGTGAGAAGCATCACTGGTATTAATTCTTCTTTTAGCTCCTTGTACCATTCTGCTGTATATCCATCTGATCCTGGAGATTTATTTATTTTAACTTTACTTATTGCTATTCTTAGTTCCTTTTCTGTTATATCTTCAATCAAAGTTTTATTCTGTTCTTCATTCAGTACTGGTAAATCAAGAGAATCTAAAAAACTGTTAATTTCAACTATACTACTCTCTGTGTTATTAGCATAAAGAGTCTTATAATGTAGATAATATTACATCTGTGGGATGATTATTGGTAATTTTTTCTCTAATGATAAGAATTTTATTTGTGAAGAAGTTCATGAAGTCATTACTAGTTAACGTTAAAGGGATGGTTGGCTCAAAAGAGCTCTGACTGTTTGTCAGCCTGGCTACAGAGCTGAAGAGAAACCTGGGGTTGTTCTTATTTTCTTCAATCACTGATGAATAGTAAGATGTTCTGGCTTTGTGGAGGGCTTTCTTATAAATCAGCAAACTATTTCTCCAGGCTAAATGATGATCCTCTAAATTTGTGACACGCCATTTCCTCTCCAGCTTACGAGTCATCTGCTTTAGGCTACGTGTTTGAGAATTATACCACGGAGTCAGGTACTTCTGATTAGAGACCTTAGTTTTCACAGGAGCTACAGTATCCAGAGTCGTACGTAGTGAGGAGGTGAAATTATTAACAAGATAATCAACCTCTGTTGGGGTAGCGTTCAGATAGCTGCTCTGCTCTATGTTGGTACAGGGCATTGAAGATGATAACAGTGGGTGGGTTATATTCTTAAACTTAGTTACAGCGCTTTCAGAAAGACATCTACTGTGATAAAGTCTACTCTCCACTGCTGTGTAATCAATTATTGTAAATGTAAATGTTATCAGGAAATGATCAGACAGCAGAGGGTTTTCAGGAAACACTGTTAAATGTTCAGTTTCTATGCCATATGTTAAAACAAGATCTAGAGTGTGATTAAAGTGGTGGGTGGGTTCTTTTACATTTTGAGAGAAGCCAATTGAGTCTAATAACAGACTAAATGCCATGTTCAGGCTGTCATTTTTAGCATCTACATGGATGTTAAAATCACCTACAATAATTATTTTATCTGA
Organism: Perissodus microlepis; assembly: GCF_051167445.1. Lineage (NCBI taxonomy): Eukaryota > Metazoa > Chordata > Actinopteri > Cichliformes > Cichlidae > Perissodus > Perissodus microlepis. The sequence continues at coordinate 34,510,246 of NC_140476.1, read as the reverse complement.
GCTGAGAACTAAATCAGATATAAAGTCTGAGAAATCAGACAGAAACTCTGTGTAAGGCCCAGGTGGACGATAGATGATAACAAGTAAGACTGGTTTCTGAGTTTTACAGCTGGGGTGGACGAGGCTAAGCATCAGGCTTTCAAATGAATTAAAAGTCTGTCTGGGTCTTTGGTTGATTAATAGGCTGGTGTGAAAAATTGCTGCCACACCGCCCCCTCGGCCTGTGCTTCGAGATTTCTGGTAGTTAGAATGACTCGGGGGTGTTGATTCATTTAAACTAACATAATCATCCTGCTGCAACCAGGTTTCTGTAAGGCAGAGTAAATCGATTTGTTGATCAATTATTAAGTCATGTACTAACAGAGACTTGGAGGAGAGAGACCTAATATTTAATAATCCACATTTCACTGTTTTACTCTTTGGTTCAGATGTGGATACTGTATTGTTCTTTCTTTGTGATTGTTTATGTTTAAGTTGTTTGTTGCTGGTTTTTAGTTTGTTTTTTGTCTTTTTGGGAGCTGACACAGTCTCTATGGAGATGGGTTTTTGGGGGGTAGCAGGAGGAGAGAAGCTGCAGAGAGGCGTGTAAGACTGCAACTCTGCTTCCTGGTCCCAAATCTGGATAGTCATGTTTTGGGGGGTTTAATAAATTTGTCCATATTTCTAGAAATGAGAGCTGCTCCATCCAAAGTGGGATGAATGCCGTCTCTCCTAACAAGACCAGGTTTCCTCCAGAAGGTTTGCCAATTATCTATGAAGCCCACATCGTTTCTGGGACACCACTCAGACAGCCAGCAATTTAAGGAGAACATGCGGCTAAACATGTCACTCCTGGTCTGATTGGGGAGGGGACCAGAGAAAATTACAGAGTCCCACATTGTTTTGGCAAAATTACACACCGATTCGATATTGATTTTAGTGACCTCCGATTGGCGTAACCGGGTGTCATTGCTGCCGACGTGAATTATGATTTTACTGAATTTACGTTTACCCTTAGCCAGCAGTTTTAAATTTCCTTCAATGCCGCCTGCTCTGGCCCCTGGAAGACAATTGACTATGGTTGCCGGTGTCTCTAGCTTCACATGTCTGAGAACAGAATCATCAATTACCAGAGTTTGACCCCCGGCAGGTGTGTCACCAAGTGGGGAAAAACGGTTAGACACAAGTATGAATTTGAGGAGTGGACCCAAAATGCAGACACAAAGGAATGTGAAAGAAAATTTTAATATTAACAGAAAGCAAGCCATTTATTAAGGCTGGCAAAAGAGGCGGAACCAGCTTCCAGTTTGGATTTGGGAGACAGACACTCTCTACTTTTAAGATTAGGCTTCAAACTTTCCTTTTTGCTAAAGCATATAGTTAGGGCTGGATCAGGTGACCCTGGATCCTCCCTTAGTTGTGCTGCAATAGACGTAGGCTGCCGGGGGATTCCCATAATGCACTGAGTTTTTTCCTTTCCAGTCACCTTTCTCACTCACTATGTGTTAACAGACCTCTCTGCACTGAATCATACTTGTTATTAATCCACAGCATGTCTTTATCCTGTCTTCCTTCTCTCACCCCAACCAATCACAGCAGATGGCCCCACCCCTCCCTGAGCCTGGTTCAGCTGGAGGTTTCTTCCTGTTAAAAGGGAGTTTTTCCTTCCCACTGTCGCCAAAGTGCTTGCTCATAGGTGGTCGTATGATTGTTTGGTTTTTCTCTGTATCTATTATTGTACGATCTACTGTACAATATAAAGCGCCTTGAGGCGTTTGTTGTTGTGATTTGGCGCTATATAAATAAAATTTAATTTAATTTAATTAAAAGATTACAAAACAAAAGGCAGAGGTGAAGCTAAACAATAACCTAACCTGGGGAAAATATTTTTTATTAAAAAACAAACAAACCATGAAACCTGACATGGATACAAAGATACCTGGAACATGGAAACGTGGCAGCAAAGACAACAGATGACCTGACACTGAACAAATGAGGACGGGACCTACAGTGGCTTTCAAAAGTATTCGGCCCCCTTGAACTTTCCCACATTTTGTCACATTACAGCCACAAACATGAATCAATTTTATTTTAATTCCACGTGAAAGACCAACACAAAGTGGTGAACACGTGAGAAGTGGAACAAAAATCATACACGATTCCAAACATTTTTTACAAATAAATAACTGAAAACTGGGTGTGCGTAATTATTCAGCCCCCTGAGTAAATAATTTGTAGAACCACCTTTTGCTGCAATTGGATTCCATTAAAATTGATTCATGTTTGTGGCAATAATGTGACAAACTGTGGAAAAGGGGGATGAATACTTTTGCAAGCCACTGTACATACACAGAGAGATAATGAGGGGATGAGGAACAGCTGGGACAAATCAGACCTAACAAGACAAGGGGAAACAAAACTAGACTCACTGCATATAGGACAAGGACTTTCACAATAAAACAGACATCACAAGGGTAATCTAATAAACAAATGAACTTAGCTAACCTAAAGAACTTATAAATAAACATCGACATCCAAACAAACTAAAACTTAAAACGCTGGGTCAACAGACCCAGGAAAGCGACAGTAAAATCATTTATTATACACATTATACTTATTTTCTTAAATTGCTTATCTATTATCTGTATTTTCACCTGGGGGTCTAGGGGTGCTGCTTTTCTTTTCATGACAAATTAGGACATGTTTATGATAACACACTGACAATATCAGGACAATTTTGGCCTTATTCCATCAGTGAACAGCACGCCCATGCTAACTTAAATTAGACCAGTAAGCTAACCACATGTGTACTAAGTGTTACTTAAGAATAGGAACAAATTAACGGAACGAAATTAACTGTAACAGCAGTTTGCAAAACATTGTGACAGTTCTCAAGTGTTCCTACCTCAAATACAGCACGTGTTGCTGTGTTTTTGTTGTTAAATGGACGAGGAGAGACCGTGGCTGGTGAGAGGATGCAGCATTTCGTCGGTAGAGCATAGAATGACGTCTGTGATTGGTCAACAAGTGAGTAAAGATGCATCTGATTGTTCGAAAGCCTCAACCAAAGAGCTGCTGGTCACGGCAAGATATAAACTCGCCGGAGCTCTGTGTGAACGGCACATCCGGGACCTTCAGCACTCAGGAGAGATTTATCTTGACGTATGTATTTACCTTTGATATCCATGCTTCAACGCACACATTGCAAGGTAAAGTTGTATGTTTAACAAGCTAATTAAGGTTAGTTAAACGGAATTAAAACAATACACAATCGATTTGAACAAATTGAAAGTGGTGAATGATGATGAATGTTAAAAAATTACTTAAGATTTATCTTCAACAATAGATATTAGAAGTTAAATTTAACTGTTTTTAAATTCCCACCGGAGTTAAAGGGACCTGCGGCCTTGCATGTGCTCTGCATCTTCGACTGCAGAGACAGTCAGTCCAAGCTCTTTTTAAGTGTAGCTAACTGCAACACATCTTTTTTTTTTCAACACAAGATATGTTTGGGGGGATTTAAATGATAATATTAATGTTTTCGTATTCAGCACAAATCAATAGTTTTATAGTTATTCGCTCACAGTCTGGGTCTCTGCCCAGCGTTTCTGACGTTATTCTAAGGTTTTTGAGTTTCTTATGTTTGGTGGCGGGTTAGTTGAGTTTGGCTTAACGTTATTAACATCGTTTTAAGGAGTTTATGTTAGGGCTGTATATTACCACATTTGTATTTTCATGCCATGTTTCCTGTTTTATTTTGAAAAAGTCTGTTGTGTTCAGTTCATTAATCTCATTTCCCTGTTGTGTCAATAGAATCATTTCTGCCAGCTACTTCCCTGCTGTCCCTCCATCCTGTCTCAACCTCCTACAGGAAAGTAGAAGTCTTCATATGGTAGGACCAGTGATTGTAGTGTGTCTTACATTGTCCTCATATTGTTTTAAGCTGTGAAGGACATGACTGTGTTTCAGTTGCCTTCCTCATGTGGTAGGACCAACAACTCTAGTGTGTGTTACACTGTCCTCATATCGTTGGGTAGCAGAACTGTACAGTGTTAAGTTTCTATAGAATCTGGTATAAGGAAGTCAGATCCTTCTGTAATAATGTTCACTGATACAAATATGATCTGTAGTTAATTAACTAGTCAGGATTTACAGTACAGAATGTTTCTGACGTTATATTGTTGTCTTTTGTTGCAGAGACCAAGTGTTGAGGCCCTGTCTCAACCTCCTACAGACCAATTGGTGAGTGACATACCCACTTCATTCTTCCAACAGGTTACACATAATTGTTTTGTATTTGGTATCAAGTATATGTGTCAGTTGGGGCTAGTGCATAAATGAAATGTACTTTAATTGTATTAAAACAATCAGTTTGAGTGAAAGTTTCCCCAAATAAACATTAGTATTAGCAGAAAGTAATTGTCTATACCATTTGTTAGTCAAAACTTTCCCTTAAAGCGTCAGCTTGATCTTTATTCTTACAAAATTTTATATTTTTGTCCTTTTACACATGTTTTTGTCCATTTAACCTCCCGCTGATCAGTTTACATGATTGGATTTCTGGGGAAATAGATGGCTTTACATCAGTGTTGGGTTTAGAGCTTTTATTGACAACAGCAGGACAAGTTAGAAGTCAGGAACATGAACTCTACATGTGTTCAGTCGTCATGTCCTCATATTGTTTTAAGCTGTGAAGGACATGAGTGTGTTTCAGTTGCCTTCCTCATGTGGTAGAACCAACAACTCTAGTGTGTGTTACATTGAAACTGAACAGCAGGGATGTTTGTCATGATGATAATAACACTCTATCCGATTTCAAACAATCACACTGTGATGAGTATTATTAGTAGATTATGTTCACATGTAAAATATTCATATCAAATGGTAAATGGCGTGTATTTGTATAGCGCTTTACTAGTCCCTAAGGACCCCAAAGCGCTTTACACATTCAGTCATCCACCCATTCACACACACATTCACACACACATCCACACACTGGTGATGGCAGCTACATTGTAGCCACAGCCACCCTGGGGCGCACTGACAGAGGCGAGGCTGCCGGACACTGGCACCACCGGGCCCTCTGACCACCACCAGTAGGCAACAGGTGAAGTGTCTTTCCCAAGGACACAACGACCGAGACTGTCGGAGCTGGGGCTCAAACCAGCAACCTTCCGATTACAACTCTTGAGCCCCTTAGCCCCTTAATATAGAATTACACACTGCCCAACGCTGACTTTGCCTACAATGCAGAGAAAAAAGCAAACAGACCTATTGCATGCATTGATTCTCATATTTCATTGTTACTTTTCAAAGGCTCAAGTTCCAAGCCACACGCTTTACTCAGCTGCCCTGGACAACATGAAGGGCACCTCTGCCTCAATCACCCTGGACAACAAAAACATTAGCAACACTTCACCAAGAAGGGGTAAAGGCACCCAAATACAAAATGTTTTAGGTGAATATACTTGTGATCAAAGGACAAGTTTGTTGTTTTCAGACATGACACTATTGAGAGTTTTTATCATAAATCATTTCATCTTATTTGATTCACAGCAGAACACAGCACTTCAAATGATTAATTCCAAGCATCCTTAAAGGAGCAATAAGCAATATCTTTTCACTGCTAGGTGTGCTGTTTTGCACTTCCTGTAAACCAAACCAAAGTCTATGGCTGGAGATCAACACAGAGAGAGGGATTGTGACTTCATGCTGTACTCCAGATGTAATTACACCTCTAGTTCTTCACATAGTCATTTTTAATTCCTTCAACCTAAGTGTGATGAATTGTGCTTATTGCTCCTTTAAAGTGCTCCAGTAGAAAGCAAGGTTTAAGAACATTTTGTATTCACATTATAAACTAGAATATTTTCTATCTTTTCTTGCATTCACATTAAGATATTTTCTTTTGTTTCCATTTATGACAGCTGGGACGGTGAGAAGCAAGTGGACAAATGATGAAGTGAAGGTTGCTGAGCGGCACGTTTCACTTCATAACAAGCTGCAAAGTACCAGGTAAAAAGGAATGTGACTGCTGCCTCCAAGCAGAGCTGCCAGCTCTGAAAGGCAGAGACTGGGTTGTCATAAGGTACTACATCCACAACAGGATCATAGCATTAAAAGAAAGATGCAAGAAAAAAAAGAAACAAGCAAGAGAGATACTTTGTTACTTCCACAGTTATCTCAGTATAGCAGTTTTCTGTATTGCATTGTTCTTACTCATAAATCTGTGGTTTATGCTGGGTGCTTTTTGCAATTAAATGATAAGAAAGGCAGATAATGTTCCACGTTTTTATTCACATGAACATTCACTACAAAATTAATTAATGCATTACAATATTAAGACTTAAAAAGTAGACTGACCACATTTGACCTATGTCTTTTCTTAAGTATCTACACAGCTCAGATTTACTGTTTTATTAACGCATAAATGTCTGATATTTCTGTCAGAAGTTACCCGACTGGTGAGCATTACTATTGTGCATCCATGTCTATTATATTGTAATCTCAAAAGGAGCCAAGCTAAAAATACAGAACCTACCCTTACCTGGTTCTTATAAGTCATGTATACTTGAAAATTATGTGTTTCCATGGGCTTCACAATTCACCTAAACATGAAATATCAGTGTGTGACCTTATGGTACTCAGAAGTCACATAAACCTGACAGTGTTCTCACAAGTAGCATTAAATTCAGGTTTGACCAAAATTTAGCCCTAGCCAAAATCTCAACAGATGGGCGTGTTCCTGGAAGCATGGGTCAAACTTTTTGTGATTCCCATGCCTCTAGGACCTTCGGAAAGGCACGTTCCCATTTGTCACATTTTTGTCATACGTACTGATATATCACGAAAACACGTATGTGTGTGTGTCCCAATTTTTATTTTTGAGTGGAAACATCTCATTGGTGGATTCAGATTGGGTAGATTCAGACTGATTGACTGGCAAAGAAACACAGGACAATCCATGCTCTGTGTGTCCGTGTATGTATGTTTGTGTGTCTGTGTTTATGCTTGCATCCACGTTTGTACACATTGTTTGTTGGATGTGGGTTATGTGTCACTGCGTTTCTGTGTCTGTGTGTGTCCATATTTTAAAACATTGTTAGGTATGTCATTTTTGCTTTAGTTTTGTGTATCTGGCTGTTACTTCTTCCTTTTCTAAAGTTTTTGCCAATTTCTCACAACAAGTTTATGGAAACTTCAGCTTTTGTCAGCTGACCATTTTGCTCTTCCAATATTTTTGCTTAAGTTAATACTTTTCTGCTAATTTATACTGTTATACTATTGTATATTAAGTTATACTGTTACACTATTTCTGCCAAGTTATGTTTGTGCTAAATATTAATATTTCTGCTGAATTACAATACTTCTGCTTTGTTGTACTATTTCTGCTAAGTTACTATGTTTCTGCTAAGTTACAATAATCCTGCTAAGTATGTTATAGTATTTCTGCCAAGTATTATTTTTCCCCCAAGTTATTGCAGTTCGGCTAAGTAATTACATTTTTGCTAAGTTGTTATGCTTCTGCAAAGTTATTACAATTTTAGTAACTTCTCAGCTTTTTCGGGTATTTTCAGCAGACAGTTTCAGCTTTACAGCATTCACACAGCATTTTTGCAGGAAATGCAAATTTTTCTAGTTCTTAGTAGGACTGCTAAACATTTCTTGAACATTGCAGGAAAGTGTTTTAATAAATAATTTTTATAATTTTTTTGATTGTCTGAAAACTATTTATGTCATGGTTGGGTGGCCCTGGCCATTGTGAGTGTATTTTTGTGGTGTTATGTTCTCCTCCTGTGTTTTCCTCTCTCCGCTCCGGGGTTTGTTTACGGACGGCAGATGCCCAGCGACCTCCGACCCGGAAGCATCTCCTCACGAGAGCTGTCGCTCTGGCACCGGATTCAGGCGTTCCAGCTGTTTCTAATCAGACTCATCTTGTGGCACTACTTAATGGCGAGGTTGAGTGACGGTCGGCGCTGGAGTATTGCACCAAGCCTGGTAGTGACTCAAGCGTAGTGTCGGGTAATTGCTAGCGAGCGGAGCTGAGCTAACTGTGTTTGTTTTTGCATTTCTTCAGGGGGAAGGATGAGACGGAGAGAATGGAGGAGAGATTCAGATATATATGCAACGATAAACAAAATTCACGGTTCGGTTCGATACTTTGGTGTCACGGTTCGATATTTTTTCGATGCAAAAAAATGTTCATGTCTTTTTAATTTGTCATTTATTAAAATTATAAATATTTACTGAAAAGTACAGTTTTTAAATTTAATGTTGTTGAAACAACAAAATAATAAAAAATAAATCTATCTGATGGAGAAATCACTCATCTTTGGAAAAGAGAGTTTATTACAGAGAAATGGCTCTTTCCAAAATAAAAGCTATACTATACGCTTCTTCTGGGCTATATTCTCAGCAGCATATTAAACATATCAGGTCCCCATAAGGAGAATCATGTGCTAACGGCTGTCTAAATGACTCGGGTAAAGTTTGTAGCATGCATGCTTGTTGTTTTTGTCTGCTTCCACTTGTCTTTGCACTAGGATGATGTTGGCGTAAATGTGCAGTCATATTCGTTGTGTTCCCACTAGTGCTGTCAGCGTAAATCTCGTTGAAATGACGTTAACGCTACAACACGGCAAATCTCCGTTAACGAGCTACCGCGGATCGCCCCGTGCATGGGGCTGGACGGCCAACACGTTAACGAGCTAACTGCGCTAACACACTAGCTCCCACCCATGTAATTGAGCATTGCGTGGCACATCCAACATGCTGTTTTACTTTAGTCCATGACGCGCTTACCTTCAGGGTCATACATCACATGAAAACCAAAATAGTTCCAAACGCCAGATCTGAATGAGGGTGGGGGAGGTTCAATTTGCCATGTTGCAACGAGCTTAGCTTCTGTCTCGCTAGCTTGCCCTGCGCTCAGTGAATCTGCGTTCGACTACTCCGCCTAGGCTGCACTGTCGAGCGCAGATCCACTGAGCGCTCAACACAGACAGCATCGTCAGAAGGAAAGTTGATAAAATAAATTTAAAATGTTGTATTGTTCGATACATATGTGTACCGAACCGAAAGCACTGTATCGAACGGTTCAATATCGATACGAGTATCGTTGCACCCCTAGTAAGTTTCTAGCTGACTCTCAGGTGTGACAGGTGTGCCAGCAGGAAAGAGTAATAATAACCTGCATCCTGAGGTTTGTCATGCAGGATTAAAGGAGCCAGGCTTTCTTGACACAGCTAGGATTGTATTTTACACTGACCCTGGGTCAGTATAAGTATCATACAGTTTAAACGAAGCACTGAAACTTGCACATATGTATTATAGATGCACTGAAGCTAATCGAGATATTTGCTGTCAATCTGTGGCTGCGATTAAACACTTTACTGGAAACTTTATTAACTAGTACCTTCATCAATTATGACAGAAGCTAATATTTCTGTGCTAACATCGTTTAACCAGTAACAGCTTTCCTCCAATATAAGCTAACGTTTACACCGTAACTTTAAGCTAGCACCATAAAGACGGTAAAACACGTAATAATATCTACAAATGCATCTTAAAGCTGTTATATTAGCACTCTGTGTATTACTAAGATAACCACATTAACATTACTGACACTCGCTGACTTTTAATAGTCATTCTATAAATGCTGTCCGTTTAAACGGTCTTACCTGTACTGCTGTATCCACCGGATTCCAGCCAGAGTGGATTCTGGAGTCTTCCACGCTCCTGTTAGTGATCCTCCATCTGGATGGATGATAACAACCTTCTGAACAATCTAGCAGGAGATGGCCCATATCTATGGGACTGATTTGTGCTAATAACACCCATTGTATGGACTGATAACAGCCGAAGCAGGTGAATAAAGTCACCCAGTCGCTAGCTGTGCCATTACCCAGCATACATCACTCCCTCCGTAAATGCAATAAACGATACAAAAGTAATAACTATAATTAATTTATCTGCTGTATCTGCTGTTTTTCAGGTAGTTGTTTACATTATATAATTTATTGTGTTCTGTATATGTCACTACAATGTGATTTTGGAAATATATAAATATACGGACAACAGGCTCTTCCGCGGCAATCTCTTGTCGTCAATAAGCAACGTTTAGGGAGCTCTATAGTATTCAATGAGAGGACCCTGCACGTCAATTCTCGACGCGAGGGGGGTACCCTGTGCGTCGATAAGTGAAGCAGAGGGAGCCTGACCATGCCTCACACATTTGACGAGTTGGGAGTGAGAACGTGTTGGCTTATTTTATCTACAGGGTGGGCCATTTATATGGATACACCGTAATAACATGGGAATGGTTGGTGATATTAAAGTCCTGTTTGTGGCACATTAGTATATGTGAGGGGGCAAACTCCTCAAGATGGGTGGTGACCATGGTGGCCATTTAGAAGGCGGCCATCTTGGATACAACTTTTGTTTTTTCAATAGGAAGAGGGCCATGTGACACATGAAACTTATTGGTAATGTCACAAGAAAAACAATGGTGTGCTTGGTTTCAACGTAACTTTATTCTTTCATGAGTTATTTACAAGTTTCTCTTTGTTGACAGCCATTGACATGTCGAAGAGTGAGGAGCGGATTGAAATCGTGTTGATATCTGGTGAACGCTGTAACCGGGTCATTGCAGCAGATCTTTTTTTTTCTGCCTGTCCCGTTTGGATCTTTAGCCATCAGAATTGTTGTCTTAAGGCCAAGAAAGATGCCAAGCTGATTTACTTTACCAAGTGGTAATCATCATAATAATAATCATCATAGCCTCGCCATATTGGTCCATTTGATTGACCTTTATTATAATTATGTATTTATTTTATTTTATTTTTGGTTGTTACAGACGGGAAAGACATGACTGGGGGATAGGACAGGGAGAAAGAATGAAAGAAAGAGAGGGAGACAAAGAAAAATAGAGGGTAGAAGAAATGGTGAGAAAGGGGGAAGAAAGAAAGAAAAACAAAAAAACAAACAAAACACCTGGATCACCTGTATGGAGAAAAAAAAACAGAAGAGAAAACAAACAAAAAAGAGCAACATAATAAATACAACACCATCACAATAAACTAGCTAGCAGTAGATAACAGTAGATACTAAATATTAAATGATATTGTGCAGTACACAAGATCGACAGCGCACAACGTGCTTTGAAGTAGCAGCCAAGAAAGTGTACACCTGTGAGCATGAACGCATTTGTTTTTAAAAGGTTCCTTCATGTAATGATCTGCTAGAGGGTGTGGGGGAGCCACAGTCCCATCCTCCAGGGCATGAAGCAGGTATGGAGGAGATCAAAACTCCAGACATCCAGAGGCCCTCAGAACACAAGAGACCAAGGAAGACCAACAGAGGGGCAGCCGCGCCACTATCCCAGAAAGAGCTGAGGAGAGCCCCAGATGAGGGGTCACTCAGCAGCCGCGGAGCAGAAGCCAGGGGGGTTGCCGTGACATGCCCGTGAGCTCCGCCGGCAGCCAGCTGCGCCAGAGTGACCGAGCCCCAGGCCGAGAGGCCGAGGGCACCCCACCCCCGAAGTGGCCCGAGCAAGCTCCAGGTTCCAGGCCCCGATAAGCAGCCACCAAGGAGTGAGCCGGTGTGTACCTGGACGCCCACCCCCGGACACAAAGACCCACCAACGCACCGAAGTCTGAGGGCGTCTGCCACTGGCAGAGGAAGTGGTGGGGGGAGATAGGCCTCCATACCTTGGAGGGCCTGAGATGTCCCCAGAGAGGTGGCGTCTGATACCCAACCTGACATATAGACACAGACATACAGGCACACACAGATACAAACATCCATTCCCACCCTCATGCTCTCATATGCACTTACTCCACACTCAACCAACGTGGAGACAGACACAAAGAGACGCTGTACACACAATCACACTCCCCAAGCGTACTCTAAGAACCGGGTCTAGGTACCCTTGCCCCTGGAGGGGGAAATTGCACCCAAACCCAGGTAGTGTTACCCTTTTCTCTGGGGTGGGGAGAAGCAGACCGCCCCGACTCCGCAGCAGCAGGGAGGCCCCACATTCCAGACCCCAGTCGGACGGCCAACTCCTCCTCCTGGCCCCCCGCTCCAGCAGGTCACAGAGAATGGGGGTGTGTGAAGACTCCAAACCTCCCTCCACCCGCTCATATGTAGTGTTGATGCATGTGTGTTCTAAGGTGCATTTAAAACCCAGGAGGGCATGGAGCTACCGGCCAGAGAGCAGCAGGTAAGCGCATAGCCCCTCCTGATAGCCCTCAGTGTCTACGTGTATTTAAAATTGAGAGGTGGGCAACGACGCCAGGGGTGAGGTGTACGCCCTGATGGTCTTTTGGAGTCCGTGTAGCGTGCCCACCCCCAAGATCCTATATGTACGTGTTATGAGAGTGTGAGTAATGTGAATGTCTAAGTTGAGAGATAAAATTGAGGCACAGGCAGCCAGAAGGGGACAGAGGGGGGGGGGGGGGGGATGCCTCCCCTGCACCCTGGTGACACACCTTTACCCCAAGGCCCTGCATGTGTGGGTGATTGTGGTGGAGCGGGAAGAGGGAGGCAGCTGGAGATGGGGAGGGAAGGAAGGGAGGGGCAAGTGACCCCTCCCTTGGGCCAGCTCCCCCGCTGACCCCAGTAGGCACCCCCATACTCTGCAACCCGCCAGGGAAAGGGGGCCCAGGCCCATCCGGACCGGGGCCCAGTACAGCAGCGCCGCCCGGCCCCACAGAGCCCGGGACAGCCCACCCGACCCCACCACAGAGAAAACTGCACCCACCCCGTCATCCACTCATCTTCCAGACTACATAAGACAATAGACGCCCAGGCTGAGATCTTCCTCCACCTCTCCTGTATCTCCCCCTCCTGCAGAGTGAGTTCCTGAAGAGAGGAGAGCTCCTGCAAGATGTAACAACCTCCCCCACCAGTCGAAGAGCCCCCCAGGTGGCTCGATGCACTGGCGGCACCCTGCGCCAGGGCCGGGCCCCCATACACCCACCCGCCCACAACCCCGGCAACACACCAACCAGGACCCAAGCCCCCGAGGCCCAGCCAGGGCCCCAGCCCAGAGACGGAGCACCCCCACGCCCGTCCCGTCCCCACCCCGGGGCAGCCAGGCTACCAGGTCAGTAACCCACGTCCGTCAGCACAGACCCTCCCCTAGCCCCGCTGCACGCAGCCATGACAAAACGTCACCTAAGAGCCAACAGAGCCCTTAATAGGCCATGACCTCTACCCCGGGTTGAGCCCCCCAAGGAATATGCCTCCGGGGAACCCCCCGACGCCCTAAGCCTGTCCCTACCCCCACACACAACAGCGAAGGCGGGACCAAACTATGACCCCCCACTAGGTGATGGAGCTGATCAAAGGAGCCCAGAGCAATTGATCTGATGTGGTGGCAGAGGCTGTATCAAGACTAATGTAATCTAATAGATAATTTCTATATTGATTAGAATTAAGATTATTTTTATTTTTCCAGTTCATGAGGACTGTTTTCTTGGCTATGCATAGGGCAGTGAAAACCATATAGGCTATATTCTTTTCTGTGGTGACATTATCTAAGCTGCCCAACAAACACACTAAAGGGGAAGTTGGAATGTTACATTTCAGACACTTCGATAAGTCTTCACATATCTCGCGCCAAAACTTCTGAACTGGTGGACAGAACCAAAGAGCGTGGATGTAATTGTCCGGTGAATTGGTTTGGCAGTGTGAGCAGTTGTTGGTAGACGTAAAGCTCTTGAACATCCGATGACCTGTATAGTGCACTCTATGTAGTATTTTGTATTGAATTAATTGAAGACTGGGATTTCTAATTAGATGAAAGGTTTTTAAGCAAATCTGAGTCCAGAAGTTTTGGTCTAAGTTAACTGATAAATCCGCTTCCCATTTTGCAATAGGAAGTGATATTGATTCATCTGTTTTAGAAAGCATTCTGTAAATTTTGGATAGTAATTTGGGGGTTTTAAGAGTAAGAAATTGAACCACACTTGGTGGTGTTTGTAGTTCAACTTGACCCGGTTTGAATTTCTTTTTTACTATGGATTTAATTTGTTGATATTCTAAAAAGCTTTTCTTGTTGATCCCATATTGTGTAACTAGTCTGTCAAATGGAATAAATTCTGTTCCTTCTAGTATATGTTCTAAATATTTGATTCCTTTACCACTCCAATCTGGAAAGTTTATCATATTATTGTTTTGTAATATGTCAGGGTTGTTCCAGATAGGAACAGATAGGATAGAAATTAAACTAGATTCTAGTTTAATTTCTGAGTTTAGTTTTAGTGAACTACAATAACTTTTGTGTGTTTTGCAACGCTTCTTCCTGTTGGAGCAGAGCCAACAGTTTGTGACGCAGTTTTCTTAAGACCGACATGTTGAATCTGTATCTAACACACATCTATACTAAATGTTCATTTACAAAGTCCGCTCTCCGTCTCCTGCTGTCCCTGTGAAGATAAACACCCGGAGCTCAGAGGCTCTCCGGCCGAGCTCAGGACACATTCAGTGTGTTTAAGATAAGATAAGATAAAACTTTATTAATCCCTCGGGTGGGTTCCTCTGGGAAATTCGGTTTCCAAAAGCACAGCACCGACAGAAGTTACAGTTACAGAATATTATATATATATATATATATATACACACACACACACACACACACATATATAAATACAGAGACATATATAAATAAAATATACGAAGGGGATAAATAGAATAAATAGGAATAAAAATAAAAATACAAGTGAATTGCACATTTCAAGTATGGAGTCTATTGCACCGTTGACTATTAACAAAAGTATTGCACAAAAGGTATTGCACAGTGAGGTGAAGAGGCACTACAGCTTAGTTGTTCCCCCCTCCTTTGTCCTCCTGTCTCCCCTCCCTCTCCCCTCCAGAGAGGAGTTAAACAGTTTGATGGCGTGTGGGACAAAGGAGTTTTTAAGTCTGTTAGTTCTTGTCTTGGGGAGAAGCAACCTGTCACTGAACAGACTCTTCTGGTTGTTAATGGCCATGTGCAGAGGATGCCCAGCATTGTTCATAATGTCCAGCAGTTTTTTTAGTGTCCTTTTCTCTGCCACTGTCACCAGAGTGTCCAGCTTCATGCCGACCACAGAGCCAGCCTTCCTGATCAGTTTCTCCAGCCTGGATGAGTCCTTTAGTCTGATTACCAGAGTCTGATCACACAGTAACAGAAAATGGTGGACACACTTGGCCTCGTCGGAAAACATTACAGACTCTCTTTAATGGAGAGACCGGAAATACAAACACACAAAGTTTGTTGTGTGAAGAAATCAAACATGAGCTGAACAAACAGTAAAGTTCCTAAAGACAAACTGTTAAAGGAGGAAACAAAGCAAACTTACAGTTTCTTCACACACCAACAACAAGCTCCACTCCACAGTTGGACACTAAACACTGACACACAGGTGAGCTGCTTCCTGGAAGGAGGCGGGACTCCACCTGAAGCAGCACAGGTGGAGGAGGCAGATTTTCACAATAAGAGCCCTTTGTTTTAGAATAAATATAACGTTACATGGTACGGTTACAGTACATGGTTTGTTACTGTGTTACCATCAATAACATGGTCTCATTTCACCATGTTTCAAATTCAGAAAAAATAAAAAATGGATTTTTATCAGTGATTCCACCTTTTCAACAGACTCGAGCTAATCAGATATTACTATCGCAGCTGTTTTACAGACAGATGTAGGACTTCTTTATATAAACGAAGCTTATAAAGAGGTATGGCGATCTTTTAAAGTGTGTTGTTGTGTAGTTAAAGCTGTTTGTGTGACGCCATGACTTCCTGTGAAAGCAGCTGTGAATAAAACAGCCAATCAGATCCATCAGAGAGCGAGCAGGAACATCAGGAGAGGACACATCGACAGTTTTGTCTATTCACAAAAGAAAAGACCAGAGAAAGGCCTGGACGTCCACAGAAGACACGTTTGGACATTCCATTCTTTTCATGGTAAAGGAAAAGCCTTCATCACAACATCAGCCATATGAGGAAGACTCTCCAGGAGGAAGAGGATCATTACCCAATTCTTTCATAAAGAGAAGAGTTCACAGAGTGAATCCATATGGAGAAGAACAAGAATTTGTAACATGAATTAGAAACAACAAACATCATCAAACTCTTTCAGGATAAGTGTCTGAAGCAGAATTTTTTTTTATAGAAGACAAATCACAAATGACAAACACTAACAACCTTTCCTTCATCTAAATTCAACTTCTTAATTTCTGTGTACAAACTGACATTTATGTCTTACTTCAGATGGGATTAACTGCAGCTTCTGTGTGTGTGTGGCCACATCTTCTATTAATTATGAGCTGTGAACAGCACGCAATCATCTGTAAATGGTTTGAGGCACAGTGAGGCCACCTACAGGGCAGGTGGGGAACAGAAGGGATCTGAAATCATATGAGATGTTAGTGAGTGAGAAGTTAGAACAAACGGACTTAAGATGGCTCTAAGTCAGGGTTGGGCAAGGGCCGGTGTCCTGCAGGTTTCAGATCTCACCTTGGGTCAACACACTTGAATCACATCATTAGTTCGTTACCATCCTCTGGAGAACTTCAGGACATGTTGGCTGTGTACCAATTCAAAGACCACACACTTGAA